>NC_092716.1:98297677-99003542 GCF_047496885.1 Scyliorhinus torazame
AAGGAGTTTAATGTGCTGTACAATAGCACACTCACGGTGGTGCCGCCCCCTTACCCCCCAAATCCCCTCCCCACCGCCTACCTAACCCCTCCCACCCCACCCTCTCCCGGTGCCCACAGTGATACTCAACGTGCCTGGCCCTCCTAGCTCTACAACTACATCTAGGTATTTCCCCAGGATACACATCTGAGGTGGAGGCAGCCAGCTACCTACCTTGTCCCGTTGCCTTCGATGCCCCTGGCGGGAATCCCCTGGGGGCTCTGGGGCCAGAGGACCCCGCCTCACTTGCCAGCGGCATATGCAAAGCCGTGCCACCCTGTCCCGTGAGCTGACCTCGAGATGCGGCCTCATCAGAAAGGTGGAACTCGGGAGAGCTAGTGGCCACCGTCGCCACTCTATGGGATGGGTCTGGGTTGGCACTCAGTGCACCCTCCTCCCGGTCAGTGCCCATAGGGCCTTGGGGTTCACCTTGGGACGGAGGGGCAGCTGGTTCGAGCTCCTGCATCATCTGACTCTTCCAGCCCTGGCAGTTCCACAGGGCTGGCACCATTGTGTCAACGTCATGGGCGATGCTCTTCAGTGATTGGGCTATGCTCTGCCGCGCCTTGGCAACACCCACCTGTGATAGGGACAAGCTCCACAGTGCCTCGGCCATTCCAATCTGAGAGCGGGACATGTCCCGCAAAACCTCATCAAGGTTAGCCTGGTACTGGGTGACATTCCCCAGTGTCATGCATTGCCGGCTCTTTCTCCAGTTCCCCTAGCCTCTGGGATTCCTGGGACTCTTCTGGATCTGCTGGAGTGTCGCTGGCATCTCCCTCTGAATGTCCTGGCCACTCCCTATAGTCTCCATCAGCTCCGTGTAACCCACTTCCGGAGGCTCAGCATCAGGCTGGGACCCAGCCGGGTCCTGAGATCCAGCAGCCCTCTTGACTGCTGTCTCGCCTGGGGGTTCCTGCCTCCACCAGATGTGTATCATCAGCACTGTGGTGCTCACCAGATTGTGCCCAGACGCCTGACCACTAACATTTCCCACAGAGGTGTGTGCATCTGCGTTGGTAGAGGATGACAGCTGTGCCGTGACTATCCTCCGAGGTGTTTCCTTGGAGTCAGGAGAGGGGGCCGTCTGGGATGGGCCGGCTCCGTTGGCTGGAGGACCAGCGGGAGAATAGGCATGTGGTCAGTGGGAGGAATGGGCCAGTCAGTAAGTCAATCACTACTCACATTTGACAGGTGCTCCTGGTGGAGCCCAGCGTCCGTCAGCCTCCACCTGGGTGACGTCCTGTCCTCAGCCACACCAGTCACCTCCAGGGCCCACTCATGAAGGAGGTGAGGATTATGATGTCCGGCACCCCACCACCAGCCTGGGGCGGTGGATGCTCCCTCTGGGGGGGTTGGGGGTGGTGGTGGGGGGGGGGGGGGGGGGTGCTTGGTGTCTACTCACTCATGCTGCCCGGTGTAAATTGTTGACCTTTTTCCAGCACCGAAGGCCAGTCCTGCTGGTCACACTCCCCGAGCTGACGGCTGCCGCCACCTCGTCCCAGGCAGCACTGGCTGCCTCGTGGCTCACCCTTTGGGACTCTCGGAGGAATAGGACATCCCTCCTGGCCTCCATGAGCCTCCCTAGGTCAGAGTCCCTGAATCTTGAAGCTGGTCTCCTCGGCACCATTGTTGCGAGCTGGCTGGGGTTGGCTGAGCAAGTGCACCTTAAGTGCTGCTCGAACTTGTTAGCGGGCAGCTGGGAAGCGCGGTCCCGGCGAATCAGCTGGCGAGTCGCCATTTGCGGCGAGAAGCCTGAGAGGCCTTGATAATTGGACCAATTAATGTTGAATTGCATTGCCGGCCTTGCTGGGCTGAGCGGCAGGAAGCTCGCGGCAATTCCTGCTCACTACCACACTTAGAAATGTTTCCGGAGAATCACGCCCGATGAAGGATGTTTTTGGTACACTTGAGGTAATCAGGATAGTGGCATGGAATGCTCCACTCTATCCTCCCAAAAGGGCCAGTGTAGGCCCACATCACATCTATAGTCAGCACTCATTTATGTCAAACTATGATAGCCCTTGGATTAGTGTTAATGCTCTCATCTCTTTGTCCCTGACATCGTGGGTCACAGTCCCACTCCAGAGTCTTGACTACAAAAATCCAATCCAACTCTCAAGGGCAATACTGAGGGAGTGTTGTACTGTCAGAAGTGCTGACCTGCGGATGTTAAACTGAGGCCCTGCCTGCCCTAAGATCCCATGGCACTATTTTTAAGACAAAAAGGGAAGCTATTATATAGGGCAGTATGGTAGCACAGTGGTTAGCACAGTTGCTTCGCAGCTCCAGGGTCTCAGGTTCGATTCCCGGCTTGGGTCACTGTCTGTGCGGAGTCTGCACGTTCTCCCCGTGTCTGCGTGGGTTCCTCCAGTGGTCCGGTTTCCTCCCACAGTCCAAAGATGTGCAGGTGAGGTGGATTGGCCATGATAAATTGTCCTTAGTGTCCAAAAAAGGTTAGGTGGGGTTACTGGGTTACAGGTATAGGGTGGAGGCTTAAATGGGGTGCTCTTTCTAAGGGCTGGTGCAGACTAGATGGGCCGAATTGCCTGCTCCTGCATTGTAAATTCTATGATAATATGATTCCCTGGTGTCCTGGCCAATGTGCAATGTTTACAGCAAACTCAGTCAAACAGTTTATCTAGGTTGCTGCTTATGAGAACTTGCTGTGAACTGATTGGTTGCTGAATTTGCTATATTTCAACAATGACCAATATTCAAAAGTACTTCATTCGCTGTAAAGTGTTTTGGAGTTATGAAAGGACTGATAAAAAATGGAAATCCCTCTTTTTTCATTCGCAATTTGATCCAGACTTCGAAGATACAGAAACTGGGAGAGGACAACTCAGTAAGTTTATTAAGTTCTCAGCTCTGCATTGCCCAGAAAGTGGGGACACATATCTGAGGTACTTCCCCCAACACTGATTGGTTGTTTTCTTAATTTCATCCTTTTTCATCTTATTTGCATCAGTTGAACATGAAAGGAGCGATGAAACCTAAAACTCAGGATGGTATCATTTATTTTTCAGGTTTCTTCTTCCACTACCGCTACGGAATAGAAGTTAATTCCATGAGTTGACTTTGTCTCATTATAATGCAAATTGTTTAGAGTACAGTTAAAATTGCTAAAGGCTTTAAGATTTTTAAACCCAGAGATTTCAGAGTTCATTTGGGGGCAAATCTGAGCTACAGTTGAATGCTTACAATCTATCCTCTTTACTCCCCTGCTACTCCCATGGGTACTCCCCAAACTCATTTCATAATCTAGGGTTGGGATATTTGCACATTGAAGCAAAGAACAAAGAACAATACAGCACAGGAACAGGCCCTTCGGCCCTCCAAGAGAGCACCGGTCATGATACCACCTTTGGCCAAAACCCTAATGCCGTATCCCTCTATACCCATCTTATCCATGTATTTGTCGAGATGCCTTTTGAACGCCGTTAATGTATCTGCTTCCACAACCTCCCCTAGCAGCACGTTCTAGACTAGTCACCACCCTCTATGTAAAAAAACCTGCCTCGCACATCTCCTCGAAACTTTGCCGCACGGACCTTAAACCTATGCCCCCTAGTGACTGACCCACTCATCCACTCTATCCATGCCCCTCATAATCTTGGTGACCTCTAATAATAATAATCGCGACTTCCGGGTGTGGCTATGCAGAGCTAGGTCGCATATTCGGTAGCTCCCGCTTGGAACGGACTTTTGGGCTCTTTTACAGAGCCCCCACGGCATTTGTTTGACATTTTCCGGTGTGGCAAGAAGACTGCAACATTCCCCTGACAGTGTCCCCCAGGAATGTTATGTCTTTTGGCTACCAGACCCGGCAGAAACAGTAAAAGATTTGGCTGCAACAGGATAAACAGGGCCTCTTCCAGCATGCAGGCGGGGGAAGGGCAAGCTTAAAGCTGCAAACTGACCTGAGGGCCTTTATCAAAAGTGAATTCTACCAGCAGAGGGAAAAACTGTGAAAAGATCTCACCAAGGCCACTGAAGAAGCGGGGACGAGGCTTCCGGTGGCGGCCATGGAGGAGTAGGTCGCGCATTCGGCAGCTCCCGTCTGGAACTGACTCTTAGACCTTTTTCAGGAGTTTCCACAGACATTTTGGGGCAGATTGGTGAAGCGAACACTGCCAATAGGATTCCCTCTCAAGACTTTTGGGCTCTTTTCAGGGCCCCCAAGGGCACTTTTTCGACGGTCCCCGGTGTGGGAAGGAGTTAATAATAGCTCCCCATCAGTATATGGCTTTAACTAGGAGCGGGGTGACAAAAAAGGTGGTGGTGGACCAGAAGAAGGGAGGGAAGAAGGACAAAATGGCGGCAGACGGAGACCAGGCAGCGTGGAGGCAGTGGGCGGAGGAGCAACAGGAGGGTATCCAGCGCTGCCTCAGAGAGATTAAAACGGACCTGCTAGAGCCGATGCAGGCTTCTATTGATAAGCTGCTGGAGACACAGACGGCCCAGGGGGTGGCGATCCGAGAGGCTCAACAAAAGATCTCTGACAATGAGGACGAGATCTTAGTCCTGGCGGTAAAGGTGGAGGCGCACGAGGCGCTCCACAAGAAATGGCAGGAGCAGTTCGAGGAGATGGAGAATCGGTCAAGGCGGAAGAATCTGCGGATTCTGGGCCTCCCGGAGGGGCTGTAGGGGCCGGACGTGGGGGCCTATGTGGTCACCATGTTAAACTCGCTGATGGGAGCGGGGTCCTTCCAGGGGCCCCTGGAGCTGGAAGGGGCCCATAGAGTGTTGGCGAGGAGGCCCAAGGCTAATGTGGGGGCCCTGATAATGGGGGGAGACTTTACCACGGTGTTGGATCCTGCAATGGATCACTCCAGGTCTAGGATGGGTAGGAAGCTGGCGGCGGCTAGAGTGTTGAGGGGATTTATGGACCAAATGGGAGGGGTGGACCCTTGGAGATTTGCAAGGCCGGGGGCTAGGGAATTTTCATTCTTCTCACATGTCCATAAGGCTTATTCTCGAATCGACTTTTTCATTTTGAGTAGGGCGCTGATCACGAGAGTAGAGGATACCGAGTATTCGGCAATAGCCATTTCGGACCACGCCCCGCATTGGGTGGACTTGGAGATGGGGGAGGAGAGGGACCAGCGCCCTATCCAGCATGATGAATAAACTGCTGATTATGTGACCATGAACATATTGCTTTCCACCGCACCCTCCTTTCCTCACCACCAAACTCCCCTTCTGAGTCCTGGCTTTCAGATACCTAAGAACTGCCACTTGTCCAGCCACAAGTGTGGTGATGTGCATCAATACATGTAGGCTAGCTAGACACTAGAGGGAGCACCGGAGACATGACACACAGACACTCAACCAATAGAACAGTTAGATAGGACTCGACCAATGGGCATTCACGATACACACAGAGGTGACACAACCACAGGGGGGATTACACCAACCCATATATAAAGGACATCACACACATGATCTGCCTCTTTCCAGTGGAGACAGTCAGTGAGAACAGACACAGGGTTGATTCAATATTACACCCACCACGTGGATTGCAGCAACTGGTTAGTCAGTCTGGGTAGCTATAGTAGGATTAGAGATAGTGTCGAACCCGAGTGATAGAAGTGTAAATAGTTTAATAAATGTGTTGAAGTTATCTCCACGTCTGAACCTTCCTTTGTCAAATGCACCACAAGGAAGCCGCTTATGTTACACCTACAACATAAATCAACAAGGAGTCACAAAAGGAGGAAAGAGATCAACAGCTTGGTAGCATTGTGAAATGAAATGAAATGAAATGAAAATCGCTTATTGTCACAAGTAGGCTTCAAATGAAGTTACTGTGAAAAGTCTCCAGTCGCCACATTCCGGCGCCTGTTCGGGGAGGCTGGGACAAGAATTGAACCGTGCTGCTGGCCTGCTTTGGTCTGCTTTCAAAGCCAGCGATTTAGCCCTGTGCTAAACCAGCCCATGGTAGATAGCACCATTTGCTTCACAGCTCCAGGATCCCAGGTTCGATTCCGGCTTGGGTCACTGTCTGTGCGGAGTCTGCACTTCCTCCCCATGTGTGCGTGGGTTTCCTCCCACAGTCCAAATATGGGCAGGTTAGGTGGATTGGCCATTATAAATTGCCCTTAGTGTCCAAAATTGCCCTTAGTGTTGGGTGGGATAGGGTGGAGGTGTTGACCTTGGGTAGGTTGCTCTTTCCAAGAGCTGGTTCAGACTCGATGGGCCGAATGGCCTCCTTCTGCACTGTAAATTCTATGATAACAGTACTGATGAAGAAATACCATCATTTGATCCGACACAGTCATCAGCTCAGACATTGGCACTTCTTTACCTTGGTGGGGAGTGTGGAGTTGGGATCCACACATGGTGAGTCAACAGGCATGAAAGGGCTGCAAGCATACCACAGTGAAGAGATAATTAATTTGCCAGCTCACTGTAGGGTGGAAGACGGATTCTAGACAAGTACAAGATAAAAAGAGCACTCAGATCAGGACCTCGATGGGGCGCCATACATGAAAATGTTGGGAAAATATTGCTGATTGCATTGGCAGCCTCCTGTCACTGCCAAGGAGCATGGAGGAGTTCAGCTCCAACTTGACAGAGGACATGGTGTGGAGTTTGCCCTCTCCACAACTTCTGTCCCTGGCACTGTTGACCCCATGCCTGTTGCAACCTGCAATGATGACAGATTACCTTTTCCTCTTCCTGTTTAGGAAGATGCAGCAACATTCCCTGACATTTGCAGGAACTCACCAAAAGACTCTGAAGTACATTCAGACTGTTTCAAATGAAATGGTTCCAAAAGATTAATTTATCTGCAGTCAGGGTGGCTGGTCCCACCTGGTAGTGCTGTTACCCTGAAGATTTCACACATTGAGACAGACACTGGCAATGCTGCTCCACTGGAGGAACTTTAGATGCTGAGACACCCACTTAGCTCTGGTCCCTGACAGCTACCTGAATCCAACATCCGCCTGCTGGTCACATAGCTTCTGCCATTGGGTGCCCGTGTAAACTGTTGCTGATTGATAAGGCCTGAGCATTAACCAAGCCGAGAAATTGGATCATGGCCAAATTGAGGTACGGCCCCAGTGCTGTGTTGCTGCACCCATCTAATGAGATCAGTGGTAGTAGGATCATAGAAAATTGGTCTGCAAGTCTCAATTCTTGGGTCATTGGGCCACACATCCAGGGATGCACCAAAATAAACTGGCTCAGGGGCCGTCCCAGGCAATGGAGGGTCATATTTACGGAGGTCAATCAGGTAATGGGCATGTGCCAATCGACAATGGTCTTCAAGTTTTATGTTTTTTAAAATGAATTTACAGGATGTGGGTGTCGCTGTTTGGCCGAGCATTTATTACCCATCTCTAGGTGCCCTTCAGAATGTGGGGGTGTGTTGCCTTCTTGAACCGCTGCAGTGTTTTTAGGGAGGGACTTCCAGGACTTTGACCCAGCGACAGTGAAGGAACGGCGATATATTTCCAAGTTGGGATGGTGAGTGATTTGGAGAGTTCCCAGGTATCTGCTGCTTTTATCCTTTTAGATGGCAGTGGTCATGGGTTTGGGAGGTGCTGCCTAAGGAATCTTGGTGAGTTCCTGTAGTGCACCTTGTAGATGGTGCACACGGCTGCCACTGTTCGTCGGTGGTGGAGGGTTTGAATGTTTGTTGAAGGGGGGGCAATCAAGCGGGCTGTTTTGTCTTGGATGGTGTTGAGCTTCTTGAGTGTTGGAACTGCACTCATCCAGGCAAGTGGAGAGTATTCCATTAAACTCCTGACTTGTGCCTTGTAGATGGTTGTCAGGCTTTGGGGGGTCAGGAGGTGAGTTACTAGCCTTTGACGTGGCCTGGTAGCCACAGTATTAATATGACTAGTCCAGTTCAGTTTCTGATCAACGGTAACCCCCATGATGTTGATTGTGTGGGATTCAATGATGGTAATGCCACTGAATGTCAAGGGGCGATGGTTAGATCCTCTCTTGTAGGAGATGGTCATTGCCTGGCACTTGTGTGGCACAAATGTAACTTGCCACTTGTCAGCCCTAGCCTGGATATTGTTCAGGTCTTGCTGCATTTGGACATGGACTGCTTCATCATCTGAGGAGTCGCGAATGATTTTGAACATTGTGCAGTCATGTGCAAATATCCCCACTTTTGACCTTATAATGGAAGGGAGGTCATTGATGAAGTGGCTGAAGATGGTTGGGACTCGCACACTATCCTGAGGAACTCCTGCAGTGATGTCCTGGAGCTGAGATGATTGACCTCCAACCACCACAACCATCTTCCTTTGTGCCAGGTACGATTCCAATCAGCGGAGAGTTTTCCCCCTAATTCCCATTGACTCCAGTTTTTCCAGGGCTCCTTGATGCCATACTCGGTCAAATGCTGCCTTGATATCAAGGGAAGTCACTCTCACCTCACCTCTGGCATTCAGCTCTTTTATGGAGCTGGGAGGTTGTTAGGTTGTTTGGCAAAATAATCCATAACTATTGATAATGAATTTCTTGGCTGTAAGATTAATGAGTCTGTTGTTGCCTGAGTCTGCTTTGTCTCCCTTTTTAAATATGGGCAGCTATATTAGTTTCTTCAAATCAACTAATAGCTCCTCAGGGTCCAATGACTTTCTTCGTATTGATTGTCAGTGCCTCACCAGTCTCACTCACCATTCCGAGACAAATATTGTCAAACTCATGGTATTGATTTGATTTTTGCTTTCAAGGTGTATTTAAACCTTCTGTCACATTAAAAAAAAAATTTTTAGTCAAACTTTTCACTTTATATAACACAAGATAACAAGAACAAATACCGCACAAATACACACATAACATAAACTAACCCTTCACAACCAGCCAACCCCCCCCCCCCCCCCCACCCCCCCCACCCTCCTTTCTTTCTCCTCCCTCCCTCAGCATCTAAGGGTGACCAATTCCTTGAAATAGACAATAAACGGCTGCCAGCTTCGGTAAAACCCCTCAGTTGCTCTCCCCAATGTGTACTTGACTTTCGCGAGGTTTAGGAACTCCGTCAGATCTCCAAGCCACACTGCGGTACTGGACGGAGATGCAGATCTCCGTCCCAGCAGTGCTCGCCTCCGGATAATCAACAGAGTGAAGACGGGCCTGTCACTCGTCTACAGCTCTGGTAAGCCTGATATCCTAAATATGGCCACTGAGGCACAGGGCTCCAGCTCAGTTTTCAGACTTGCCGACATGGTGCTAAAGAAGGAGACCCAGAAACTCACAAGCTTGGGGAACGACCAGAACATGTGCACGTGGTTAGCCGGACCTTTAGACCAGTGCTCACACTTGTCTTCCACCCTTGCAAAGAAGCAACTCATTCTGGACTTAGTCAGCTATGCCCTATAAATCGTTTTGAGTTAGAGTCAACCAAGCCTCACACATGAGGACGTAGAGTTCACCCTGCACAGGGCCTCACTGCACACCTCGTCATCTAATGTGGGCCTGAACTCCTCCTCCCACCAAGCCTTAACCTTCTCCACCAACACTGAAACCTCCAACATAGTCCATCCATAAATACCGGAACTCCCCGCCTCCTCCTCCTCTGACCTTGCGAGCGAAAGAACCCTCTCTATTAGAGAGGTCGGTGACACCATGGGGAATGTCGGGAAAAACCCGTTAGGCAAAGTTGTGAACTTGTTCATATCTAAATAAGTCTGAACGCGAGAACCCAAACTTTTCCATTAATTCCTCTTGACTTAGCAAACCGCCCCTCCAGGAAAAATTACCCACCCTCTCCAGCCCCTTCCCTCCTCCCTCCGAAGTTTTGAATCATGCTGAGTGACTCTTTTTTGTATCAAGGTAGGTTTTTTGTTCCTTCCCTTGTGAATATGTTGATGAAGTTTTTGTTGAAAATATTTACTTTCTTGTGCTGAAGTTTAAAGTTCATTTGCATCCTTTAATGTTCTCATTTCTCTGACTGTCCTTTTACTAATGTAAGGCTGAAAGAAATTAAAACTAGTATTTTGCCTCTGCTTCTCTCTAAGTCTGTCATGGTTCACCTTTTGAATTTGATTCTGTATGATTCTATAGACACCACCTCTATATCCCCTTCCTCCTCTAACATCCTAAAGAGTCAGTCTTTCTCTTTGTTTCATTTTTAATTTGTTTGTTTATCCACCTGGATTTGCATTTAATTGTTTAGAACTTGCTGACCTCGAGTATATTCTTGTTTTTCATGTGCAGCACTATCCTCTCAAAGGTGTTCTATTTTGTCTTCTGCTCAAATGTCAGCAAACATCTGCCTCCAATCCATCTGTTTTAATTCTTCTTCGATCGTCCCTCTGAATTTAGTTATAAAATTGACTTTGAATGCCTGCCATAATTGTGTCCCAAATTATGTTAAACTCGGCCATTCTGTGGTCACTGCTACAAACGCAATTTCCTATATGTTGTCTGGTTTAAATATGAATACCAGGTCACATCCAGCAGCCGTTCAGACAGAAATCAATCTGATTGTTCCAGGAATTGTGACAAACTCAACAGGCACTGATCTGGTCTCCAACGTAATGTTGGCAATGTTTATTGCAAATTGTATGAGTCGAGTACTATGTGTGAGAATGTGTGTGAATGTATGTGTGTCGGAATCTGTTTTTGTGACTGACCATTCTGTGGAAGGTACAGGTGTGTATGTATGCATGTGAACAAATTTGTATTTTGTTTGGTTGAATTAATGTGTCAATTCAGAGTGTGTGCTTGTGCATGAGTAGGTGTGTATGTATATGAACGTGCAGTGCACGCAACGACACGTGTGTGTCTGTAGGCAGATATGCGAGTGTTTGTCTGTCTACATGAGCATGAGAGTAAATTTCTTTTTTTTTTGGTAAATATTTTATTGAAAATTTTTGGTCAAACAACACAGTACATTATGCATCCTTTACACAATATTATAACAACACAAATAACAATGACCTATTTTATAAACAAAAAATGAATGAATCAATAATAAATAACAAAAATGAAAACTAACCCTAATTGGCAACTGCCTTATCACAAGTAACACTCTCCAAAAATATAATTTAACAGTCCAATATATAATTATCTGTAGCAACGACCTATACATATTATACAGTATATATTAACAACCCTGAGAGTCCTTCTGGTTCCTCCCCCCCCCCCCCCCCCCCCCCCCCCCCGATCCTGGGCTGCTGCTGCTGCCTTCTTTTTTCCATTCCATCTATCTTTCTGCGAGGTATTCGACGAACGGTTGCCACCGCCTGGTGAACCCTTGAGCCGACCCCCTTAGGACGAACTTAATCCGCTCTAGCTTTATAAACCCCGCCATGTCATTTATCCAGGTCTCCACCCCCGGGGGCTTGGCTTCTTTCCACATTAGCAATATCCTGCGCCGGGCTACTAGGGACGCAAAGGCCAAAACATCGGCCTCTCTCGCCTCCTGCACTCCCGGCTCTTGTGCAACCCCAAATATAGCCAACCCCCAGCTTGGTTCGACCCGGACCCCTACTACTTTTGAAAGCACCTTTGTCACCCCCATCCAAAACCCCTGTAGTGTCGGGCATGACCAAAACAGATGGGTATGATTCGCTGGGCTTCTCGAGCACCTCACACACCTATCCTCCACCTCAAAAAATTTACTGAGCTGTGCTCCAGTCATATGCGCCCTGTGTAATACCTTAAACTGAATCAGGCTTAGCCTGGCACACAAGGACGACGAGTTTACCCTGCTCAGGGCATCTGCCCACAGCCCCTCCTTGATCTCCTCCCCCAGCTCTTCTTCCCATTTCCCTTTTAGTTCATCTACCATAGTCTCCCCTTCGTCCCTCATTTCCCTATATATATCTGACACCTTACCATCCCCCACCCATGTCTTTGAGATCACTCTGTCCTGCACCTCTTGTGTCGGGAGCTGCGGGAATTCCCTCACCTGTTGCCTCGCAAAAGCCCTCAGTTGCATATACCTGAATGCATTCCCTTGGGGCAACCCATATTTCTCGGTCAGCGCTCCCAGACTCGCGAACTTCCCATCCACAAACAGATCTTTCAGTTGCGTTATTCCTGCTCTTTGCCACATTCCATATCCCCCATCCATTCCCCCCGGGGCAAACCTATGGTTGTTTCTTATCGGGGACCCCCCCAAGGCTCCAGTCTTTCCCCTATGCCGTCTCCACTGTCCCCAAATCTTCAGTGTAGCCACCACCACCGGGCTTGTGGTGTAGTTCTTCGGTGAGAACGGCAATGGGGCTGTCACCATAGCCTGTAGGCTAGTCCCCCTACAGGACGCCCTCTCTAATCTCTTCCACGCCGCACCCTCCTCCTCTCCCATCCACTTACTCACCATTGAAATATTAGCGGCCCAATAATACTCACTTAGGCTCGGTAGTGCCAGCCCCCCCCTAGCCCTGCTACGCTGTAAGAATCCCTTCCTCACTCTCGGGGTCTTCCCGGCCCACACAAAACCCATGATGCTCTTTTCAATCCTTTTAAAAAAAGCCTTCGTGATCACCACCGGGAGGCACTGAAACACAAAGAGGAATCTCGGGAGGAACACCATCTTAACCGCCTGCTCCCTCCCTGCCAGTGACAGGGATACCATATCCCATCTCTTGAAATCCTCCTCCATTTGTTCCACCAACCGCGTTAAATTTAATCTATGCAATGTGCCCCAATTCTTGGCTATCTGGATCCCCAGGTAACGAAAGTCCCTTGTTACCTTCCTCAACGGTAGGTCCTCTATTTCTCTACTCTGCTCCCCTGGATGCACCACAAACAACTCACTTTTCCCCATGTTCAATTTATCAATACCGGGGCGAGCAAGTGCACATATTTTCTATAGAATTCGACTGGGAATCCATCCGGTCCCGGGGCCTTTCCCGCCTGCATGCTCCTAATTCCTTTCACCACTTCTTCTGCCTCGATCTGTGCTCCCAGTCCCACCCTTTCCTGCTCTTCCACCTTGGGAAATTCCAGCCGATCCAAGAAGCCCATCATTCTCTCCCTCCCATCCGGGGGTTGAGCTTCATATAATTTTTTATAAAATGTCTTGAACACTCCATTCACTCTCTCCGCTCCCCGCTCCATCTCTCCTTCCTCATCCCTCACTCCCCCTATTTCCCTCGCTGCTCCCCTTTTCCTCAATTGGTGTGCCAACAACCTGCTCGCCTTCTCCCCATATTCGTACTGTACACCCTGTGCCTTCCTCCATTGTGCCTCTGCAGTGCCCGTAGTCAGCAAGTCAAATTCTACATGTAGCCTTTGCCTTTCCCTGTACAGTCCCTCCTCCGGTGCTTCCACATATTGTCTGTCCACCCTCAAAAGTTCTTGCAGCAACCGCTCCCGTTCCTTACTCTCCTGCTTCCCTTTATGTGCCCTTATTGATATCAGCTCCCCTCTAACCACCACCTTCAACGCCTCCCAGACCACTCCCACCTGGACCTCCCCATTATCATTGAGTTCCAAGTACTTTTCAATGCACCCCCTCACCCTTAGACACACCCCCTCATCTGCCATTAGTCCCATGTCCATTCTCCAGGGTGGGCGCCCTCCTGTTTCCTCCCCTATCTCCAAGTCTACCCAGTCTGGAGCGTGATCCGAAATGGCTATAGCCGTATACTCCGTTCCCCTCACCTTCGGGATCAACGCCCTTCCCAGCACAAAAAAGTCTATTCGCGAGTAGACTTTATGGACATAGGAGAAAAACGAGAACTCCTGACTCCTAGGTCTGCTAAATCTCCACGGGTCTACACCTCCCATCTGCTCCATAAAATCTTTAAGTACCTTGGCTGCTGCCGGCCTCCTTCCAGTCCTGGACTTCGACCTATCCAGCCCTGGTTCCAACACCGTATTAAAATCTCCCCCCATTATCAGCTTTCCCATCTCTAGGTCCGGAATGCGTCCTAGCATCCTCCTCTTAAAATTGGCATCATCCCAGTTCGGGGCATATACGTTTACCAAAACCACCGTCTCCCCCTGTAGTTTGCCACTCACCATCACGTATCTGCCCCCGTTGTCCGCCACTATAGTCTTTGCCTCGAACATTACCCGCTTCCCCACTAATATAGCCACCCCCCTGTTTTTCGCATCTAGCCCCGAATGGAACAACTGCCCCACCCATCCTTTGCGTAGCCTCACCTGGTCTATCAGTTTCAGGTGCGTTTCCTGTAACATAACCACATCTGCCTTAGGTTTCTTAAGGTGTGCGAGTACCCGTGCCCTCTTTATCGGCCCGTTCAGCCCTCTCACGTTCCACGTTATCAGCCGGGTTGGGGGGCTTCCTACCCACCCCCCCACTTGTCGATTAGCTATCACCTTTTTCCAGCTCCTCACCCGGTTCCCACGCAGCTGTATCTCCCCCAGGTGGTGCCCCCCCGCCCATCCCCTCCCATACCAGCTCCCCCCTCTCCCCAGCAGCAGCAACCCAGTAATTCCCCCCTCCCACCCCCCCCGCTAGATCCCCCGCTAGCGTAATTACTCCCCCCATGTTGCTCCCAGAAGTCAGCAAACTCTGGCCGACCTCGGCTTCCCCCCGTGACCTCGGCTCGCACCGTGCAACGCCCCCTCCTTCCTGCTTCTCTATTCCCGCCATGATTATCATAGCGCGGGAACCAAGCCCGCGCTTCTCCCTTGGCCCCGCCCTCAATGGCCAACGCCCCATCTCCTCCACCTCCCCTCCTCCCCCCATCACCACCTGTGGGAGAGAGAAAAGTTACCACATCGCAGGATTAGTACATAAAACTCCTCTTTCCCCCCTTTTTAACCCCCCTCTTTGCCCCCACATTTGCCCCACCACTCTGTTCAAACGTTCTTTTTAATAACCCGCTCATTCCAGTTTTTCTTCCACAATAAAAGTCCACGCTTCATCCGCCGTCTCAAAGTAGTGGTGCCTCCCTCGATATGTGACCCACAGTCTTGCCGGTTGCAGCATTCCAAATTTTATCTTCTTTTTATGAAGCACCGCCTTGGCCCGATTAAAGCTCGCCCTCCTTCTCGCCACCTCCGCACTCCAGTCTTGATAAACGCGGATCACC
This sequence comes from Scyliorhinus torazame, assembly GCF_047496885.1. Taxonomy (NCBI): domain Eukaryota; kingdom Metazoa; phylum Chordata; class Chondrichthyes; order Carcharhiniformes; family Scyliorhinidae; genus Scyliorhinus; species Scyliorhinus torazame. The sequence goes on from NC_092716.1 coordinate 98,312,701, forward strand.
GCGTTCTCCCATTTACTGCTCCGAGTTTTCTTTGCCCATCTAAGGACCATTTCTCTATCCTTAAAACGGAGGAATCTCACCACTATGGCTCTGGGAATTTCTCCTGCTCTCGGCCCTCGCGCCATCACTCGGTATGCTCCCTCCACCTCCAACGGACCCGCCGGGGCCTCCGCTCCCATTAACGAGTGCAGCATCGTGCTCACATATGCCCCGACGTCCGCTCCCTCCACACCTTCAGGAAGACCAAGAATCCTCAGGTTGTTCCTCCTTGCGTTGTTCTCCAGCGCCTCCAACCTTTCCACACATCGTTTCTGATGTGCCTCATGCGTCTCCGTCTTCACCACCAGGCCCTGTATGTCGTCCTCATTCTCGGCTGCCTTTGCCTTCATGACCCGAAGCTCCCGCTCCTGGGTCTTTTGTTCCTCCTTTAGCCCTTCGATCGCCTGTAGTATCGGGGCCAACAGCTCTTTCTTCATTTCCTTTTTGAGCTCTTCCACACAGCATTTCAAGAACTCTTGTTGTTCAGGGCCCCATGTTAAACTGCCACCTTCCGACGCCATCTTGGTTTTTGCTTGCCTTCCTTGCCGCTGTTCTAAAGGATCCACTGCAATCCGGCCACTTTCTCCTCCTTTTTCCATCCGTATCCAGGGGGGATTCCCTTCTGGTTTACCGCACAGTGTTTTTAGCCGTCACAATTGCCGTTGGGGCTCCTATCAAGAGCCCAAAAGTCCGTTTCACCGGGAGCTGCCGAAACGTGCGACTCAGCTGGTCATCGCCGCACCCGGAAGTCCGTAAATTTCTTTTTAAGAGCAGAACGAGAATGTGAATTATTTAGCGAAGATTAGTCTGTTTACGAGTAAATGATAGATTGGGAGTGTGTGCATGGTTATTTGTGGGAGCATGTTTTTAAGTGTAACAGAGTGAGGAATTGAGTGTACTTTGTATGAAAGAATTAGTCTATATGGCTGTGTGTGTAAGCAAAGAGAGCATGTTTGAAAACGAGTGAGAATAGTAAGAATGAACTAATGTGTGTGAGACAGAGCTAATGTGCTTGTGATAAGTAGTGTATTAGTATAGCTACGGGCCAAGTGCTGGAAAATGGGGTTAGAGTAGACAGATGCTTGATGGCTGACATGGACATGATGGGCCAAAGGGCCTCTTTCCATGCTGTAAAATCTCTAGGGGCGGGATTCTCCGACCCCCCATTGGGTCGGAGAATCGCCGGGGGGGCGGCATGAATCCCGCCCCGCCGCTCTGACGCCGGCTGCCGTATTCTCCGGCGCCGGTTTGTGGGCGGGGGAGGGGTTTACACCGCGCCGGTCGGGGACCGTTGGCAGCAGCCCCCCCGGCAATTATCCAGGCCCCGATAGGCCGAGCGGCCGTCGTTTCCTGGCCAGTCCCGCCGGTGTGAAATGGGCATGGTCCATCACGGCGGGACCTGACTTGTCGGCCATCTAGCGGGGTCCTCGGGGGGGCGCGGGGGGATCCAGCCCGGGGGGGGCACGGTGACCTGGCCCACAATCGGGGCCCACCAATTTCTGGGCAGGCCTGTGCCGTGGGGGCACTCTTTCCCTTTGCGCCGGCCTCTGTAGGGTTCCGCCATGGCCGGCGCGGAGAAGAACCCCCCTGCGCATGCGCTGGAACACGCCAGCGGTTCTGCGCATGCGTGGGACCACGGCGGCCCTTCGGCGGCGGTTGGCGCGGCGCCAACCCCTCCGCCGCCGGCCTAGCCCCCGGAAGTGCGGAGGATTCTGCAACTTCCAGGTGGCCTGACGCCGGAGTGGTTTGCGCCGTTCTTGGCACCGGCATCGGGTTATCGTGCCAAGCGCGGGAGAATCCCGCACTATGACTCTAGTGTATTGATTAAGTCTGAGTACATGTGTCAGTTCAGTTGGCACTTCTATATCTGTGAGATTGTGTACGTAAGTGAATACGGGCATGTGTGTGAATGAGACTGAGGGCGCGATCTTCCGGAAACATTTCCAAGTGTTGTAGCAAGAGGGAATTGCCACGGGTTTCCCGGCTCCCGGCCCAGTGAAACCGGCAACGCAATCCAACGTTAATTGGTCCACTTAAGGAGGCCTCGTGGGCTTCTTGGCACCAATAACGCCTCGCCAACCGATTCGCCGAGACTGCGCTCGTCAGTTCCTCCCACTAACAAGGGCGAGCAGCACTTAAACTGCACTTGCTCAGCCAACCAGCAATAATGGCGCCAACGAGACTGACCCCAAGGTTCGGGGACGCTGACCTGGGGAGGCTCCTGGGCACGATGGAGACGAGGGGGGATGTCCTGTGCTCCTGAGGGTCCCGGAGGGTTAGCCACAAGACAGCCAGTGCTGCCTGGGATGAGGTGGTGGCAGCAGTCAGCTCCAACAGTATACCCAAGAGGACTAGCCAGCAGTGTAGGAAGAAGATCAATGACCTACACTGGGCAGCACGAATGAGTAGACACCAACGCCCCCCACACCCCCCAAGGTAGCATCTACCCCCCAACTCTCCAAGTGACCCCTCCCACTCCCCCCCCTCCCCCGCCAACCCTGCTTTCACAGCCCCTCCTACCACTGACCAAGCGTGTGGCTAATGATGCTCTCTCTGTGTCTCCTCAGGAACACCTCCCACATAATCGGCTGGAGAGGGCCCAGACTGGTGGAAGGATGCCAGACTTGAGAATGCTCACCTCCTTCGAGGCGCGTGCCCTGGAGGTAACTGGTGTGGCCAAGAACAGGGCGGTTACCCACACGGAGGCTGGCAGATGCCGCAGAGGTGAGGAACCACCGGCTCCACCCGGGGGACCTGTCAAACCTGAGTAGTGATTGCCTTACTGACTGACCCATTCCTCCCACTGACCACATGTCCATTCTCCAGCAGGACCTCTAGCCGATGGCGCCAGCCCATCCCGGGTGGCTCCCCTCTCCTGACTCCGAGGAGAACACCTCGGAGGAGAGCTCGGAGGATGGTCGCAGCACAGCTGTCATCCCCGCCCTCCACCAACACAGATACACACATCTCGGTGGGAAATGTTAGTGGTCAGGCTTCTGTGGCACAATCTGGTGAGCACCACACTGCTGCTGATGTACATCTGGTGGAGGCAGGAACCCCCAAGTGAGACAGCAGTTGGAGGGCTGCTGGATCTCAGGACCCAGCTGGGTCTAGCCTGATGCTGAGCTGGTGGAAGTGGGTTACCTGATGGAGATGATAGGTAGTAGCCGGGACATTCAGAGGGAGATGTCAGTGTCACTCCAGCAGAGCCATAGCCGCTTGGAGGAGTCCCAGAGGCTACGGGCGCAGGAGGTGGCGCCGGCAATGCGAGCCACCGAGGCCAACACTGCCACGGTGGCGACCGCAGTGGAGAGCCTGGTGCACGACGTTGGCACCATGAGTGAAGGTGTCCAAGGCGCCGCACAGTCGGGGGACGGCCATGGCTTTGGGTCTCGCCAGAATGCCTGCCTCGCTGGGGGATATCACCCAGTACCAGGCCGACCTTGATGAGGTTCTGCGGGACATGGCCCGCTCTCAGATGGATATGGACAAGGCGCTGTGGATCTTGTCCCATTCGCAGGTGGGCATTGGTGAGGCACAGCAGAGCATGCCCCAGTCACTGAGGAGCATCGCGGAGGGTGTCGACACCATGGTGCGGACCATGGGAACCCGCCAGGGCTGGCAGAGCCAGGCAATGTAGGGGCAGCCGGGGCTCGAACCAGCAGCCCCTCTGTCTCAAGGTTAATCCAGGGCCCTAAGGGCACCGATCGGGAGGAAGGGGCACTGGGTGCCAACCCGGACACGTCCCATAGAGTGGCGATGGTGGCCATCAGCTCCTCTGCGTTCCACTCCTCTGATGAGGCCGCGTTTCGCAGGCAGCACACGGGAGAGTGCCGCCGACAAGTGAGCCGGGGCCCTCCGGCCCCAGAGTCCCCAGAGGCGGCCCGCCAGTGGCATGGTGGACCACGGGGCGAGGTAAGCAGCTGGTTGCCTCGGCCTCAGATGTGCATTCTGGGGAAACACCAAGTCGTAGGTGTAGAGCTAGGAGAGCCAGACATGTTGAGGATCACTGATGGCACCGGGGTGGGGGGGAGGGGGCTGGGTTTTTTTTGGGGGGGACGGCACTATCGGGAATGGGGTATTGTACAGCACATTAAACAACTTTTTGCACAATTATTATGGTGCCTCTGTCACTTCCTTCCGCAATGTGGGCTGATCCCTGGACCCTTTGCCCATCTCTCCAGGCAACCCCTCCCCATGGCATCCACCCACCCTCTGGCCGTGATCATATCCCTGGAACTGTGTTCCATCCCCTGTGTGTTTGGATGTTGGCTGTTGCGTGTGTGGTGTTGTCTCCCACAGTTTTCAGGCAGTGTCCATACATCAAGGTGCGATTGGAAAGCTATGCAATGACACCCACATGCTACATGGCCCGCCTACCCACGGGAATCCACTGGGCATGTGTCAAGTGCTCAATTAACCACGATTGGCAATTCCCTATTAGCGGTAGCCTTCAGCCACGCAGCCAGCCTCAGCAGTCGGTGGGGGTTATGCGTGATCATTGGGGCAGACGGGCAGAGACAAGGGTTTCCCCCGGAATAGGCAAACATGATCCAGGATTGGCACAGTGGTGCCACAAATGATTGCCCCCCCCAGTGCCTCCCCCCCCACCCTCCCATGGCAGCCCAGCCCTGCAGAGGGTCCCCTACCCCCCCACCGAGCACAGGGGTGGCAAGCCGAGCACACCCGGGTTCTTTGCCTGTGAGCAAAGATTGCTACTCACCTCCTCGGCTCCCTACGGACGCCCTTCCACCAATTCACGTTTTTAAAAAGAAGTACTAATCGGGGCCAGCTTGACCACTTGCTGGGGAGGCCAATGAATGATGGGAGGTCGGTGGATGTGGGGTCGCTCTCATTGATTGTATGGAAATGGGGATAATTGGTTTCTTGCCACACTACGTCGGGATCCCGTTTTCACCTTTGGGAGCGGGCCGGTTGCATAGCAAACTGTTTGGTGCCTGGCACGGACCTCGTTTTTGGCTTCTCCCGCTATTCACCGGCCTTGTTACGCTTGAGTGCGAGTGTAATGAGGCTGGGAGGTCGCGCCCTGAGTCTGTGTGTGAATTAGTCTATGTACTAGTGTTTTTGTGAATGAGCACGTGTGTGTGGGTGAGTGTGCGAGAGAGTGATTGTGATATGTGCATTTGATGATCATTGCAGGTAAGCCAAAGTGGAAGTCTTTAACTGGGAAGGATCCTCGCTAAAATAACTAATGCATTAAAACAGTTTAATTCAGGGCACAGGAATCGGCACCCTTACAGAACTGTACATTAAAGAACTTTCACAACATAAGGAATGTAGGAGTCTTAAAATCACAGTCCCGAAATTTGAATCAACCTCATGGGATTGTGTAATTGAACATAAATTCTGGATTGCATTTGGTGTGGATTCAGGGTTGTTTACAGAATGTCAATGAGCCTAGACTGAGTGTGGAGTGGGGGCCTGTCTATGAATGAGCCTGCACACCAGCCTTGTGTACTTGATTGTTAAAAAGCTTGCAATTGCACTTACAAGGCGCTGTTTACCCCCTGCCAATTGATCCCTAAAGCACAATGCTTAAAAAAACAAGTGTCCTCAAAGCCTTTTGGACCTTGGATCCACAACACAACTGTAAATGAGCAACCACTGATAATCCAACAAGCAGCCACACAAGCACTCAATTTCACACAGTTATCTTCTTTACCGGTTGTCATGGTAATGCTGGCTGCCTGCTTAAGTATCTATTTGGTTTGTCTCAGTAAGAGTGCAGCTCACGGAAGTAGATAATGTGCCATCAGAGCGGCGCATGAGATGTCAGAGAGGCACAGAATGGACCGGAGATGATCATGGATTCACAGGGAACAGTATGGAATGATATAGAACATATTCCCAGGAAGACATCTATCCTGACTTCCCAGATTAATATCAGAAGCATGGAGCATTTCTGAATCGAAAGAGGGTCATGCACTCAGGATGACTAGAGTGCACACTTCGACTGTCAGGCTTGGCTCAATGGCAAGAGTTTTGCATCTGTGACAGAAAGTGGTTTAAGCCCCAATCCTGAGACTTGAGCACATAATCTGCGCTGGCATGGCTGGAGAGTACTGAGGGGCTGCTGCTTTGTCACAGTTGCCTTCTTTTGAAGGCGACGATAAAAGCAGAAAAATTCAATGTTATAACTTAAGGACCTTTAAACAAATTATTCTTCAAATGGCCTTCCTCTGAATCTTTTCCATGGCGGCCGGGCCCAATTCAGGATTCCTGACCCTATTCCCAGGGTTTCCAAATTTTGGGAGTGCCTTTTAAGGGTGCAGGCTGGTTTGGGTGGTAAACCCTGCATACCTGATGTGGCCAGCTCCAGTGCAATGATAAGCATTGTCACAATATGCACTCATGCACATAATGAGTTACAGACAGGTAGTGACAGACACCCAGTACAGCCAATCAACACACAGGACAGAACACAACCAATCACCAGGCAGAACACTAGAAGGTGTTCTCCCACTATAAAACGCACGAGGCATCAACACTCTGCCTCTTTCCACTGGTGACAACTGTAGTGACAGTCAGGGTGTATATATCAGTTAGCACCTTCTACACGTGGCTCAGAGCTAGTCTGGTCTAGTTAGTTATAGTAAGCACGCTTAGATTAGTAGAGTGTCAAACTCACAGCGAACTGTGTGCACTGTTTAACAAGTTCAATAAAGCGTATTGAACTAACATCAAAGTTTGGAGTCTACTTTCAAGTACAACTGCATCCAATTGCAGTCCGTGTTACCCCAGGGTGATTAACACGACAGGTACCAGTAGTTTACTATCTCTAAGTGGTTTACCTTGAGTTATTCCGTGACGACCAGCAAGTGCCTTCCAGTGGCATGGAGAAGATCCAGGCCCCTCTATAGCTACGGATCTCTGGCAATCTCGGCGCCAACTGGTGGATCTTCAAGCAAAGGTTCCTTCTCTACATTGAGGCCTCAGACCTCGAGGATGCGTCTGATGCCAGAAAAATTGCGCTGCTCCTATCAACTGCGGGGGAGCAAGCCATCCAGATTTTCAACTCGCTTAATTTTACCGACGGCCAGGACAAGACCAAATTCAAGGCCGTTTTGGAGAACTTCGACAGTCACTATGAAGTCAGAACAAACGAGAACTTTGAGTGCTATATCTTCCAGCAACGCCTTCAGGGTAAGGATGAACCTTTCCAATCCTTTCTAACTCATCTCCGTATATTAGCGCAGTCTTGCAATTATGGTGCAACCGCTGATTCCATGATCAGGGATCAGATCGTGTTTGGGGTGCACTCCGATTCCTTGCAGGAGCAACCCCTCAAAATTAAGCACATGACCCTGCCAGTCACAATGGAGACGTGTATAGTGCATGAGCATAAGAGAAATCGGGACTCCCGTTTCAAATCGGCAGTATACGAAAAACTTGCCTCCCACGAGGCAGAGAGTGTACAGGCCATCGCCCGGATGCAGCGCCTCAGTAGAGATGAAAGCGGCCATTTTGCGCGCTTTTCCCAGGGCCCCCGCATGCACAACACGAGCGGGAGAACGAAGCGGCTGAAAATCAAACTGCGCAGGTGCGAACGTCGGCTGACCGCACTGCGCATGTGCGACGACGCACGGAGCGTAACGACATCAATGTCATGACATGCCCGAACTGCGGCAGCGCCCACTTAAAGCGGCAATGCCCTGCAAAAGGCAGGCGATGTTTAAATTGCGGGAAGCCTGGACATTATGCAGCCTTGTGCAGGTCTGCATCACCAGTCAAGGGCCAGCGATCCCAATTCCAACGAAAGCGCGTTTGATGTGCACAGTAAGGTTTACTGGATTCTGATCCTGGTAGCACTACGGACCCAGAGGACGGCTGCCTGGAGTCCCCCTATTGTGTGGGCATCATCACTACATGTGAGTATGCCTCCTCAAATTCAGCAAGACGCCTATCTATCCTCAATGTGGATTCCGCAGACAAATGGCGTGCTGTCATACAAATAAATCAACGCAGCATCCAGTTCAACCTGGACACTGGTGCTTCTGCCAATCTCATCTCTCAAGCTGATTTTGACCACATTAAAAAGCAACCCAAAATTCTTCCGCCAGCCTGCCAGCTCCTCGATTATAATGGCAATGCCATAACTGCACTAGGATCTTGTCATCTATTCGTCTGTAGCCATCACACGAACCTGCCTCCCATCCATTGACTCCATCTACACCTCCCGCTGCCTGGGGAAAGCGGGCAGTATAATCAAAGATCCCTCCCACCCGGCTTACTCACTCTTCCAACTTCTTCCATCGGGCAGGAGATACAGAAGTCTGAGAACACGCACGAACAGACTCAAAAACAGCTTCTTCCCCACTGTCACCAGACTCCTAAATGACCCTCTTATGGACTGATTTCATTAACACTACACCCTGTATGCTTCATCCGATGCCGGTGCTTATGTAGTTACATTGTATATGTTGTGTTGCCCTATTATGTATTTTCTTTTATTTTATTTTATTTTCATGTACTTAATGATCTGTTGAGCTGCTTGCAGAAAAATACTTTTCACTGTACCTCGGTACACGTGACAATAAACAAATCCGATCCAATCAGAGATGGCCACTTACAACCAGGGACAGAGAAACTCGCAAAGCAAGGCGGGTAAAATAGACAGAGCAAGATTCAGGCAGGCTCAGAGCCTGAAATGTATATTTGCAAGTGAGGAATCCAGACGGTATCGAAACTCCGACCAATTAGCATTTTGATGGACCGATTAGCATTTGATGGCCCATCTCCACTAAGACAAAGGACTGGTACTTGAGCGACCGGCACAGTCCCAGACATTTCGGAGCCACTCCCTGCTCTAGGGAAGTGTAAACAACAGGATCAGTGACCGCTTGGGACACGGCCAGCCATCCAGGCACCCGCCCATTTATTGGTTAGAAATCGAACATAGTGATCAGGGATCACCCAATTAGTGGGGTCCAAACTGAAGGACCGCCCAAAAGAGCGCAAAACCCCCCAAGCATAAGAAGAGAGTCCGCCATGCGTTCGTCCTCTTTTGGACCTGGCGCCCCGGCAACAACCATCTCCAATCGCAGCACCACCAGAAGCAAGTCCAAGTTCAACGCCCGCTACCAGACGGATGAGCCCAGCTGAGCAGCAGTTACTTCTACAGACTCGATAGTTTCAGAATCGAACAGCAGCCACTGTTCCTCTGACCTAAGCCGAGTGCCTGAAGTTAAGTACAGGTTTTCATAGTCGATAGGTGTAGTTTAACTAGTCGTGTTTATGTTGCATGACTAATTGTGTGTAAATAAAGTACCCTTGACCTTGAACTAACTAACTGGTGTTTGGCTCTTTGATCGATAGCCGGTTGAACCTTGTGGTGGTATCATTTGATACCTGGCGACTCTGAGCATTAGAATATAGACATCAAAAGAAAGGAGGGCAAACTCACTGATTGCCATAGTTACAGCAGAGCCACAGAAAAGGCAACATGTCTCCAACAAGACCATCAATGTCACACTGCGATTCAAAATCGTCAAGCTTGATAAGGCATCCCTGCTCGGTGCCCATGCATGCAAGCTATTCAACCTCGTACAGCGAGTCCATGCCATGTCTTCTTCCAATGTGGATCTTCAGGCTGACATTGATGACATCCTTGCTCAATATCCGGATGTGTTTGATGGAATGGGCACTTTGCCATACTGCTACAAGATCCTACTCAGGCCTGATGCCACGCCTGTAATCCATGCACCACGCTGGGTGCCGGCTCCTCTGAAGGAACGTTTAAAGGCACAGCTACAGGAGCTCCAAGACCAGGGCATCATCTCCAAGGTGACGGAACCGATTGACTGGGTCAGCTCGATGGTCTGTGTGAAGAAGCCCTCAGGAGAGTTGTGGATAAGCATAGATCCCAAAGATCTTAACCAGAACATAATGCGGGAACACTACCCGATCCCAAAGCGGGAGGAACTGACCAGTGAGATGGCACACGCCAAATTCTTCACGAAGCTAGATGCATCGCGTGGTTTCTGGCAGATACAACTGGACACGTCCAGCAGGAAGTTCTGCACGTTCAACACACCATTTGGCAGGTACTGTTATAACCGTATGCCGTTCGGCATTGTATCAGCCTCTGAAATCTTCCACAGGATCATGGAGCAGATGATGGAGGGCATTGAGGGTGTGCGTGTCTACGTGGATGATGTAATCATATGGTTCACGAGCCCCGAGGAACATATATCTCGTCTCAAATAAGACTTTCGACGTGTCCATGCAAACGGCCTCAAGCTGAACAAGGCCAAGTGCTCCTTTGGCATGTCAACCATCAAGTTCTTGGGCGACCAGATATCCCAGCAGGGTGTGTGACCAGATTCAGACAAGGTCAAGGCCATTAACGCCATGAAGACCCCGGCAGACAAGAAGGCGGTACTACGCTTCCTCGGAATGGTGAACTTCTTGGGAAAAGTCATTCCCAACATGGCCTCACACACCACGGCTCTCAGGCATCTGGTGAAGAAGTCCACTGCATTCCAGTGGCTACCCACACATCAAGCACAGTGGCTCAAGCTCAAAGCAAAGCTCACCACTGCTCCGATACGAGCGTTTTTTGACCCGGACAGGGAAACAAAAATCTCCACGGATGCAAGCCAGGGCGGCATTGGTGCGGTGTTCCTCCAGAGGGATGACTCCTCGTCCTGGGCTCCAGTTGATTATGCGGCAAGGGCCATGACTTCTACTGAACAGAGGTACACCCAAATAGAAAAAGAGTGCCTGGGCCTCCTAACCGGCATTGTAAAGTTCCATGACTACGTCTACAGTCTACCAACATTCACAGTGGAGACTGACCACAGACCCTTGGTCCATATCACTCATAAGGACTTGAATGACATGACGCCCAGGCTTCAGCGCATTCTCCTTCGACTCCGAAGGTACGATTTGAGTTAGTATACACACCAGGCAAGGAGCTGATATTGCGGATGCCCTGTCCTGCTCCATCACCTCGCCCTGTGAACAGGTTGATTTCATCCGCCAGATTGAGGCACAGGTGCAGCTGTGTGCCAGCAACCTCCCGGCCTCAGATGAAAGAGTGATCAGCATTCATGAAGAGACTGCCAAAGACCCTCTTCTGCAGCGTGAAATGCACCACCTTACAAATGGCTGGCAAAAAGGGCAATGTCCTCAGTTCTTTAATGTGAAGGATGACCTGACAGTCGTCGAGGGGATCCTCCTCAAGCTAGATCGTATCGTTATTCCTCGCAGTCTGCAGAGCTTAGTGCTCAAACAAATCCACGAGGGACACCTAGGTGTAAAAAAGAGTAGGCGCAGGGCCCAGCAGGCTGTCTATTGGCCTGGAATCAGCCAGGACATATCCAACATGGTCCTCAATTGTGCCACCTGCCAGCGTTTCCAGCCTGCTCAAACAAAAGAAACACTACAGCAAAACAAGATCGTGACCTCTCCCTGGTCCAAGGTAGGAATCGACCTTTTTCACGCCAATGGGCGTGACTATGTGCTCATCATAGATTACTTCTCAAATTACCCGGAAGTTGTGAAGCTGTCAGACCTCACATCAAGAACAGTCATCAAGGCCTGCAAGGAGACATTTGCCAGGCATGAAATTCCACTCACTGTCATGAGTGACAGTGGTCCCTGATTCCACAGCCAAGAGTGGTCCAATTTCGCCAAGTCGTACCAATTCAACCACATCACCTCATGCCCACACTCCCCGCAGTCCAACGGGAAGGTTGAGAAAGGGGTCCAGAAAGTGAAAGAACTGCTCTGCAAGGCTGTGGACTCTGCTTTTGACTTCAACCTTGCGCTGTTGGCGTACAGGGCAATCCCTCTGTCCACCGGTATGTCTCCGGTTCAACTCCTCATGAATAGAGACCTGTGGACGACTGTTCCGGCCATACACTTACCCGACCTGGATCACCTCCCAGTGCTGCAAAAAGTGCAGCAACTCAGGAACCTGCAAAAGCTGACATACGATGCTCATGCTCCTGATTTTCCTGTGCTATCTCCGGAGGATGCTGTTCGCATCAAGCTACCTGATAGAGGCTGGTCAGCTCCAGCTGTTGTTCGACAGGCTGCTCCCAGATCGTTTGTAGTTCGTATGGCTGATGGCTCCATTGTCAGGCGCAACAGAAGGGCACTGCGCAAAGTTGCCTGCCCACCACCAGATCCTACTTTTCCATATGTTGTTATGCCTCCTCCGGACACCTCGCACCACGAGGCCACCAATCTGGCAGCAATCCCACCTGTCAAGGCGCCGTCGTCCCCACCTCCACCTCTCAGGCGGTCGACAAGGATCAGACGCAAGCCCTAAAGATTGGACTTATATCTTGTAAATTTTGTTCTGTATCTGCACGCTAGACACCTCTTATGTATATATTCATCCACTCACTTTCATCCACTCGCCATTTAATGTAAATAGTTCTCCATCTAAATACAGTCGCTTATGCTCCAAGCAACCAACATTTTTTTTTAAAAGGGGCGATGTCATGATATGCACTCATGCACATAATGAGTTACAGACAGGCAGTGACAGACACCCAGTACAGCCAATCAACACACAGGACAGAACACAACCAATCACCAGGCAGAACACTAGAAGGTGTTCTCCCACTATAAAACACACGAGGCATCAACACTCTGCCTCTTTCCACTGGTGACAACTGTAGTGACAGTCAGGGTGTACATATCAGTTAGCACCTTCTACACGTGGCTCAGAGCTAGTCTGGTCTAGTTAGTTATAGTAAGCACGCTTAGATTAGTAGAGTGTCAAAACCACAGTGAACTGTGCACTGCTTAACAAGTTCAATAAAGCATATTGAACAAACATCAAAGTTTGGAGTCTACTTTCAAGTCAACTGCATCCAGTTGCAGCCCGTGTAATCCCAGGATGATTAACACGACTAGCATGCCCCAGTCTTACTCAATTATCACAGTCGAGTCAGCTTTTCAAAGGGTCTTGGTTCACAGTGTTACGACTCCCTCGGGGAGCACGGACTATGCTCCATCTATTTCCCTGTCCTTTGAGTATGAACTTACCCGGGGTTTCCCCTGAACAAGTGGGAACCTCACTGTATAAGGGTGATCCTTCGGGGAGAGGAGTTGTTAGTAGTGTAAATTGTGTAGACCTAAATAAACCTGAGTTCATTTTATCCGGCCATGCGTTCCTGCGTCGCTTTCATTGGATTCTACGCACTGCACCTCAGAAGTGTCGCGAACCATATTCTGTATGAGGTGACCTTTTGAAAGCTGCTTTCACAGGGTTAATGCAGACTCGATGGGCCGAATGGTCTCCTTCTGCACTGTAGGAATTCTATGATTCTATACCCCTCAAACAATACCTACAGCTCATGCCCCTCATGCCAAGCTATGGTTCACTATATTCAGCCACTATACACTTACATAATGAGGCTTGGCTAAGAGCCTCGAAACCCATCAGCCTGTTGAAACGCCTGAGTCCCAGTTAAAATATTGCTTGAGACTTCCGGGTGCAGCTATGCAGAGCTAGGTCGCATATTCGGTAGCTCCTGCTTGGAACGGACTTTTGGGCTCTTTTACAGGGCCCCCACGGCATTTGTTTGACATTTCCCGGTGTGGGAAGAAGACTGCAGCATTCCCCTGACAGTGTCCCCCAGGAATGTTATGTCTTTTGGCTACTAGACCCGGCAGAAACAGTAAAAGATTTGGCTTTGGCTGCAGGTTTAGACAAAAGCCTCTTCCAGCATGCAGACGGGGGAAGGGCAAGCTTAAAGCTGCAATCTGACTTTACTCTATCAAAGGTGAATTCTAGCAGCAGAGGGAACAACTGTGAAAAGATCTACCAAGGCCATTGAAGAAGCAGGGACGAGGCTTCCGGAGGCGGCCATGGAGGAGTAGGTCGCGCATTCGGCAGCTCCCGTCTGGAAACAGCCTTTTTCTCAGACCTTTTTCAGGCGTTTCCATAGACTTTTTGCGGCAGACTGGTGAAGCAAACACTGCCGACTTCTATGAAACGGACCAGAAGTGTAACGGCCAAAGGAGCGGCACTGGAGCAACGGGAGAAGCGAGGGAAAGAAAACAAAATGGCGGCAGCCAGGGACAAAGGGGAGCTGCAGGAGTTCATCAAGCGCTGCTTCGAGGAGCAGCGCGAGGAGATGCGCAAGGAGATGTTGGCGCCTATGCTTTCGGCAATTGAAGGACTCGGGATCACGCAGAAGGCCCAGGAAGCTAAGATCCAGGAGGTACAGAAAAGAGTCAGTCAGAATGAGGATGAGCTCGTGGGCCTGGCGGTGAGAGTGGAGCAGAACGAGGCGCTACACAAGAGGTGGGTGGGAAGACTCGAAGACCTGGAGAACAGGTCAAGGAGAAAGAATCTGCGAATCCGGGGTCTCCCTGAGGGAGTGGAGGGGGCTGATGCCGGGGCAAACGCGAGCATGATGCTCGAGGCAATGATGGGCACGAAGGCCCCTTCGAGGCCGCTGGAGTTGGACGGGGCACATCGGGTGCTGGCGAAGAAGCCCCAGGCAAATGAGCCGCCAAGGGCGATGGTGGTGAGGTTCCACCGGTTCACGGACAGAGAGTGGGTCCTGAGATGGGCCAAGAAGGAGCGGAGCAGTAAGTGGGACAATGCAGAGGTCCGAATATACCCGGACTGGAGCACGGAGGTTGCAAAGCGGAGAGCGGGTTTCAACCGGGCCAAAGCGGCGTTGTACCGGAAAGAAGTGAAATTCGGAATGCTGCAGCCAGCGCGACTGTGGGTCACATACAAGGGCCAACACTATTACATTGAAACGCCTGAAGAGGCGTTGTGAGGGTAGGGGGGATGTTTGAGGTTTGATGTGTGATGGTTGTTGTATATAGGGGGTCAATCACGCGCAGGAAATGTTACATGGTCTGGGGGAGAGAGACAAGGCCACGACAGGAGCTGCGCCAGAGGGGGCGGAGCGGGCTTTGGAAAGTGCGGGGTGTTTTCCCACGTGCGGGAAGAAAGGCGGGAAAGAGAACGAAGGAATGCATTTGGATTGGGAGACTCCCACGCGGGGAGGTCAATGGGACGGCGGGGGAAGCCGGGGTCAGCAGGCGTCAGCTGACTTACGGGAGTGACATGGGGGGAGCACAAAAGCTAGACAGGGGTCTAGCGGGGGGAGGGGAGGGGGGGAAGGGGGGGGAAAAAGGGTTGCTGCTGCACTGGCCGAAAGGGAATGGGACACAGAAGAGGTGGTCGGGACGGGGATCCCCCCTCTGGGGGACTGGAGGGTGAGAGAGGCGTGGACACGGGACTGGCCCAGAAAAGGAGATGGCTAGTCGGCGGGGCGTGGGGGGGGGGGGGGGGGGGGGGGGGGGTGAGAGCCCCCTTCAATCCGGCTGATAACGTGGAATGTGAGGGGCCTGAATGGGCCGGTGAAGAGGGCTCGAGTGTTCGTGCATGTAAAGGGACTGAAGGCGGACGTGGCCATGCTCCAAGAGACACACCTGAAGGTGGCAGACCAGGTCAGGCTAAGAAAGGGATGGGTAGGACAGGTATTCCACTCGGGACTGGACGCGAAGAATAGAGGGGTGGCAATATTGGTGGGAAAGCGGGTGTCATTTGAGGCCAAGACTATTGTAGCGGACAATGGAGGGCGATATGTAATGGTGAGCGGTAGGCTGCAAGGGATGTGGGTGGTGTTGGTAAACGTATACGCCCCGAACTTGGATGATGCAGGATTCATGAAGCGCATGTTGGGGCGCATGCCGGACCTGGAGATAGGAGGCCTGATAATGGGAGGGGACTTCAATACAGTGTTGGATCCAGCACTAGACCGCTCCAAATCAAGGATTGGAAAGAGGCCGGCGGCGGCCAAGGTACTTAGGGGGTTTATGGATCAGATGGGGGGAGTGGACCCATGGCGGTTTGCAAGGCCGCAGGCCAGGGAATTTTCTTTCTTCTCCCACGTACACAAAGCCTACTCCCGGATAGATTTCTTTGTTCTGGGTAGGGCGCTCATCCCGAGGGTGGAGGGGACGGAATATTCGGCTATAGCCATTTCGGACCATGCCCCACACTGGGTGGAACTGGAGCTGGGAGAGGAGAGGGACCAACGCCCGTTGTGGCGGCTGGATGTGGGACTGCTGGCGGACGAGGTGTTGTGTGGGAAGGTGAGGGGGTGTACCAAAGGGTACTTGGGGGCCGACGACAGCGGGGAGGGTCGTGTGGGGGTGGTATGGGAGGCGTTGAAGGCGGTGATCAGGGGAGAGCTAATTTCCATTAGGGCTCATAGGGAGAAGACAGAGGATATGGAAAGGGAGGGGTTAGTGGGGAAGATTTTGAGAGTTGACAGGAGATACGCAGAGGCCCCAGAGGAAAGATTACTTGGGGAAAGACGACGGCTCCAGACGGAGTTTGACCTGTTGACCACAGGGAAGGCGGAGGCACAGTGGAGGAAAGCGCAGGGGGCGACCTACGAGTATGGGGAAAAGGCTAGTCGGATGCTGGCACACCAGCTCCGTAAGAGGATGGCAGCGAGGGAAATAGGGGGAGTCAAAGATGGAAGGGGAGCCACGATTCGGAGTGCGACGAAAATAAACGAGGTATTCAAAGCCTTTTATGAAGAGCTGTACAGATCCCAGCCCCGAGCGGGGGAAGAGGGGATGAGACGATTCCTAGATCAGCTGAGATTCCCGAGGGTGGAGGAGCAAGAGGTGGCTGGTTTGGGGGCACCAATTGGGTTGGAGGAGCTGAGCAAGGGTTTGGGGAGCATGCAGGCGGGGAAGGCCCCGGGACCGGACGGATTCCCGGTGGAGTTCTACAGGAAGCACGCAGACCTGTTGGCCCTGCTACTGGTGATCCACTGCAATGTGGATCGTACAGGCCGATCTCGCTCCTCAATGTGGATGCAAAGTTGCTGGCAAAAGTGCTGGCCACGAGGATCGAGGACTATGTCCCGGGGGTAATCCACGAGGACCAGACGGGATTTGTAAAGGGCAGGCAACTAAACACCAATGTGCGGCGGCTCTTAAACGTGATAATGATGCCATCGGAGGAGGGGCAGGTGGGGATGGTGGCAGCTATGGACGCGGAGAAGGCCTTTGACCGAGTGGAGTGGGAGTACCTCTGGGAGGTGCTGCGCAGGTTTGGGTTCTGGGTAGGGTTTATCAATTGGGTTAAGCTCCTTTACAGAGCCCCGATGGCAAGTGTAGTGACGAACCGGCGGAGGTCGGAGTACTTTCGACTGTACCGAGGGACGAGGCAGGGGTGCCCCCTGTCCCCCCTGTTCGCATTGGCGATCGAAACATTGGCCATGTCATTGACGGAGTCTAATAAATGGAAGGGGGTGGTCCGAGGGGGGAGAAGAGCATCGGGTGTCGCTATATGCGGATGACCTGTTGCTGTACGTGGCGGATCCAATGGAGGGGATGGTGGAGGCCATGCAGACTCTAAGGGAGTTTGGGGAGTTTTCGGGCTATAAGCTCAATGTAGCGAAGAGTGAGCTATTTGTATTACAGGCGGGGGACCAAGAAAGAGGGATAGGGGACCTACCGCTGAGGAGGGCGGAGGGGAGCTTTAGGTATCTGGGGATCCAGATAGCCAGGAGTTGGGGGACCCTACATAAGCTGAATCTGACGAGGTTGGTGGAGCAAATGGAGGATGATTTCAAAAGGTGGGACATGTTACCGCTCTCGCTGGCGGGTAGAGTGCAGTCGGTCAAAATGGTGGTCCTTCCGAGGTTTCTGTTTGTGTTTCAGTGCCTTCCCATCGTGATCACTAAGGCCTTTTTTAAGAGAGTAGGCAGGAGTATTATGGGGTTTGTGTGGGCGAATAAGACCCCGAGAGTAAGGAGAGGGTTCCTGGAACGCAGTAGGGACCGAGGAGGGTTGGCGCTGCCAAACCTGGGGAGCTACTACTGGGCAGCAAATGTGGCGATGATCCGCAAGTGGGTTATGGAGGGAGAGGGGGTGGCATGGAAGAGGATGGAGATGGCGTCCTGTAAAGGAACGAGCCTGGGGGCGTTGGTGGCGGCACCGCTGCCGCTCTCGCCGACAAAGTATACCACGAGCCCGGTGGTGGCGGCAACGCTAAGGATCTGGGGCCAGTGGAGACGGCACTGGGGTGCAATGGGAGCATCGGTGTGGTCCCCGATCAGGGGTAACCACCGGTTTGTCCCGGGGAAGATGGACGGGGGGTTCCAGAGCTGGCATCGGGCGGGGATTGGAAGAATGGGGGAGCTGTTCATCGACGGGACGTTTGTGAGCCTAGGGGCACTGGAGGAGAAGTTCGAGTTACCCCCGGGAAATGCCTTTAGATATATGCAGGTGAGGGCTTTTGTGGGGCAACAGGTGAGGGAATTACCGTTGCTCCCGGCACAAGAAGTTCAAGATAGGGTGATCTCGGGTGTATGGGTCGGGGAGGGCAAGGTGTCGGAAATACACCAGGAGTTGAAAGAAGAGGGGGAAGCGCTGGTAGAAGAGTTGAAGGGTAAATGGGAGGAAGAGCTGGGGGAGGAGATCGAGGAAGGTTTGTGGGCTGATGCCCTAGGTAGGGTTAATTCCTCCTCCTCGTGTGCCAGGCTCAGCCTGATACAATTTAAGGTGGTCCACAGAGCGCACTTGGCGGAGGCGAGGTTGAGTGGGTTCTTTGGGGTGGAGGACAGATGTGGAAGGTGCTCAGGGAGCCCAGCGAGCCATGTCCATATGTTTTGGTAATGCCCGGCACTGGAGAGGTTCTGGAGAGGAGTGGCAGGAGCAATATCTCAGGTGGTGAAAGTCCGGGTCAAGCCAAGCTGGGGGCTAGCAATATTTGGAGTAGTGGACAAAATAAAGAGATTTCATATGCTTGCAGTTTCTGCTGTTGATAGTTAAATGGCCTGGATGATTGACAATTTTATTGGGCTGCATTAAAAAGGAGTTTTTTCAAGAATGTGGCAATTTATCAATGACTTTCTAAAAATATTTTAATGAAACATCCAGCTGTCACTACAGGGTTCATTGGTTCTATACAGTGTATAGACATGAGGGACCATAGGGGTAGATTGGGGGCATATCATGCCTTGGGAGTATGAGGGGTCATAAGGGGGATGGATGAGTGGTGCAACATGGCATGGTGGCCATGAGGGGCCACCGGTGTTGTTTAGAGGGCAGAACTCAGCATGGGGGCATGATGGGCCATTGGGTTGTTTGGGCGCATATCTTTGAATGGAGGCATGAAGGGCCATAGGATGTGGATGTCAACATGATGTGGCATGATGAGGCATGTGGCAAGAGTGGGGGTGAAGAGGGGTGAGGGCTGGTGGGCCTTTCTCTATTTGTTTAAACAGAGGGGACGTCCCACAGCACTGAGGTGGGTCCTTTGAACAGCCCACTTGTGCACCCGACAGCCGGTGGCTTCCATCGAACTTTTTCCCAGGTAAGCTGGCCTGACTGCAGCCTGCACCCGCCATCCCCACCCCACAACCCTGTTATAACCTGCCTACTTACCATTGGCTGGGGACTAATGACAATCCCACAATCCTGTGGGAGTATGAGCTTCCCCAATGAGGGGGGCGGAGAAACCATTAGTAAACTCCAAGTATAAATAAAGCTGGCCCGTTTGGAAACAGCAGGAATGAGTGTGCAGCAAGGGAAGTTGCTGCTGCTGTTATATATATATGTTATTGTAAATAAATGTTATTACTTTGTATCCTTAAAACTCGTGCTGGATTCTTCGTGGCCCTCACAAAACTGGCGACGAAGGTAAAAGTGAATAGCTGTCTACACTGCTGAAGCCACTTCCCTGGATTTTTGTTGGATACAGGTTGGAAGTTGTTTTCTATTATACCATGCCTCTGTACGGACGTTTGGATGTTTTTGATGCTGCGCTGGAAAGCTGGAACCAGTACACACAACGGATGCGTTACTATTTCCGGGCAAACAATATCACCGAAAACGAGCGCCAGGTGGTCATATTGCTCACCGCCTGCGGCCTGCATACGTTTGGGGTGATTAGGAGCCTTACATACCCAGCTGCGACGGACACCAAACCATTTGATGAACTTGTGAATATAGTGGGGCAACATTTTAACCCAACCCCGTCCACGATAGTCCAGCGTTACCGGTTTAATACCGCCGAGAGGACCCCTGGAGAATCCCCTGCCGATTTTCTATCCAGGCTACGCAGGATTGCGGAGTACTGTGACTATGGTGAGACCTTGTCAGAAATGTTACGCGACCGTTTGGTTTGCGGTATTAACAATGCGGCCACCCAGAGAAAGTTGTTAGCTGAGCCAACATTGACTTTTCAACAGGCCATTCAAATAGTATTGTCCTGAGAGAGCGCAGAACGAGGAGTGCAGGAGCTACAGGGAATGGAAGTGCATGTCCTGGGGCGCAACCCCTTCCATCCAAAAACGTCCCCCCGCACTCCTGCGGTACCTTGGGCGGGGCAACGTCCGGAACGACGCCAGTGGCCGTCGGACATTCCTCCCCGAAGGGAGCCTTCTCCAGAACCAATGGATGAGGAGCCATGTCTGTGTCAGACTTATAGGCGCCGACCCCGTCGCGGACGGCGGTCCTGGGGGCGCCAGAGGCGCCGTCGTTCCGACCGAAACTGGGACCAGCCCAGGGGCCGTAACTGGGACCAGCCCAGGGGCCGTACCTTCCATGTGGATGAACCTGCGGCGACTACTCCTGAGGACGTGGAGACGGAGGGCGGCTGCCTGTAGCTGCATTGTGTGGCAGCTCCCCGTGTGGCCCCCATTAAGGTGACAGTACGGGTCAATGGCCACCCGCTTGAGATGGAGTTGGACACTGGTGCAGCGGTCTCCGTGATCGCCCAGAGGACATTCGACCGCATCAAGCAGGGTATACAGACCCTTACATTAACCGACTCACAGGCCAGGTTGGCCACCTACACGGGGGAACCACTGGACATTGCAGGAACTACAATGGCCCCTGTTGTTTATGGACGCCAGGAGGGGCGTTTCCCACTTATCGTGGTGCGCGGCCATGGGCCCAACCTGTTGGGTCGGGACTGGTTGCGCCATTTGCGGTTGCAATGGCAGCACATCCTCCAAACAGTTTCTGAAGGGTTGACTGAGGTGCTGGTCACGGATAACGGCACTCCATTCACGAGTGAGGAGTTTGCGAGGTTCACGAAGATGAACGGCATACGCCATATCCGCACTGCCCCTTACCACCCGGCTTCAAATGGGTTGGCAGAGCGCGCAGTGCAGACATTCAAAAGAGGCCTAAAGAAGCAGTCTTCCGGATCAATGGACACGAGACTGGCTCGCTTTTTGTTTACGTATAGGACCACCCCCCATGCGGTGACTGGGGTAGCTCCCGCAGAACTCCTAATGGGCCAGAGGCTTCCCACCCGCCTTAGTACGGTTTTCCCAGATATTGGCGCAAAAGTACGCCGCACACAAGAACGGCAGGGACAGGGATTTTCTCGGCATCGGCCGATTCGGCAGTTTGCGCCCGGTGACCCAGTGTTCGTTCGGAATTTTGCTGGTGGTGGTGCCCAGTGGGTTCCTGGTGTAATCTTTCACCAAACGGGCCCTATATCTTAACTGGTGCAAGCCCAGGGTCGTCTCCAGTGCAAACATGTAGACCACGTTCGGTCCAGAAGACGATCCCCTCAAAAGATTCCCCGCCCCCGGAGCTCATTTCTACAGCCGCAGAGACCAGAGACAAGGGAAGGTAGTCCTCAGAATCTTCCACTGGTGCCTCACTCGAAGCCTGCGCAGGTCGTTACAGAACCGAATGGAGTTAGAGACGCTGACATGACGGAGGCAGCAGACTCTGACTCCGAGATGGAGTCACAGGATGCATCAGAGGGGGAATCCTCGGGTCCACAAGCCGTGGATGTACAACCGTTGCGCCGTTCATCACGGAAGCGCCGGTCTCCATCTCGTTACACGCCGCCTGATCCAGCGCCGTGTGCAAATGGTGTCCGGCCTGCGGAAAACGAGTCCGACGCCCTCCTTCGCCAGGGTCTTTGGTGGATTCCTTGGACTTTGGGGGGGAGGGATGTTATAACTTGCCTACTTACCATTGGCTGGGGACTAATGACAATCCCACAATCCTGTGGGAGTATGAGCTTCCCCAATGAGGGGGGGGCGGAGAAACCATTAGTAAACTCCAAGTATAAATAAAGCTGGCCAGTTTGGAAACAGCAGGAAGGAGTGTGCAGCAAGGGAAGTTACTGCTGCTGTTATATATATATGTTATTGTAAATAAAAGTTATTTGTATCCTTAAAACTCGTGCTGGATTCTTCATGGCCCTCACAAAACCGTCCTTGCGGGTATTTTCTCCTGAGGAGGGCAGACAAAGCCAGGATTTTCACTATTCCCATTGCCCATTCTGAGGATTAAAATCCAGCCCATTATTCTAAATTAGGGTGAACCTTTTGTGCAAGGAAGGAGAGCATATATTTTTGGATTTGTATTCGATTGTCCTGGCAATACACCACACTGTCATGCTTGAGTTCAGGTCGTGAACTTTGAGAGATTTGTGTGCAATAAAACCAGACCCACCTTAACAGAGTTAAGTTTGTATCTCTGCAAAGGCCACACATTATTGTCAATAGCTCTATCCTTGCACACAATGTTCCATTTATCTGCATTAAATAACACTTGATCAATGTCCGCTCACCATCATTGAATTTAGATCTGTTTGTTGTGTATTTCTCTCAGTGATGTCCCTAAACCTGTGCAAACTTTTGTATTATCTGCAAATCTGTGAACAGCTCCCCTAACCTCTTTCAAATTGTTGGTACAGCTGAAGAGCAACTGTCCTAACACTGATCCCTATGAGACTCCACCGCAAACAACCACATGCTGACTTTAGCATAAAGATACTGTAGTATCATGCTTCCATACATTCGACAACATCGTTACTTCAACGATTCATACATCTTCAATGTCTATTAAGGGGTGTTTTTTTACGATAAAATCTGCATTTTTAAGGATTCTTATTAACTTTGAAATCAGTAAATGCTGGTTAGTGGATGTTCCTCATAATTTGCTGAAGTTATTTACGTGATTTGGGAGTCACTGGCAAAGCCGCCACTTATAACTCATCCCTATTTGTCCTTGAGAAGGAGGTGGGGAGCAACCCTCTTCAACTTCTGCAGTTGGCTTGTATGGTGTAAGTGCACCCATTGTGCTGTTATGGAGAGGAAAAAGGCAAGAATACAAAATGAGGCTTGGCTGAGAGCCCATTTTTTCAATAGCCTGTTGAAACATCTGCAGCAGGATTCTCCGACCCCTCGTCGGGTCGGAGAATCGGAGGGGGGGGGGGGGAGAATCGGGCCGCGCCTCCCCGATGCCGGATCACCGATTCTCAGACGCCCGCCGGATCGCCGCCGCGCCGGTCGGGGGCCATTGAAAGTGCCCCCCCCGGTGATTCTCCGGGCCCCGACGGGCCGAGTGCCCGCCGAGTTCGGCCGACTCCCGCCGGTGTGGGTTACGTATGGCCCCACTCGGCGGGACCTCGGAGTTCTGTCTACGGGACATCCTGGTGGGGGGATCCAACCCTGCGGGGGGGGGGCGGGCCTCCACAGTGGCTGGCCCGCGATCGGGGCCTACTGATCGGCGGGCGGGCTAGTTCCGTGGGGGTCTATGTTCTCCGCGTGGGGCCCCTGTAGGGCTCCGCCATATTGCCCGGGGACTGGCGCAGAGACAGGAACCCACGCGCATGCGCAAACCCGCGCCGGCCATGGCACCCATACGCGGACTCATGCCGGCCGTGGCGCGCCGGCTTTCAGGTGCCGGAGCTGCGGACATCACTCTGGTGCCGTACTAGCCCCCCAGGGAAGGTTGGATACCTGCCACTTGAGGCTCATTGACGCTGGAGTGGCTCGCGCCACTTTTCACGCCGGCATCAGAACTTGGCCGCGGGATTGGAGAATCCCGGCCCTGAGCTCTAGAGAAAACATGATTGACAGCTCTGACTCTGTGTTCACCGGAGCTGCTCCACAGGAGGCCACACATCTTTGCTCAATAAAGCCTCGATAATTCACTACCCTCGTCTTTGTAGTAATTGATAGTGCATTAATTTATTGAGCAAAGATTTTAAAAAGATGGAACTTCACATCAAGCCTGATCGCCTACAGCTGAATCCTCAAGCAGCAAACGCCACTTCCGTCTTTGACTACTGGCTAGCCTGCTTCGAAAGCTACCTCCGAACATCGGCTGCAGAACCCTCGGACGCACAGAAGCTCCAGGTCCTTTATTCACGGGTGAGCCCTGACATTTGGCCTCTCATCCGGGATGCGCCCACTTACTCTGAAGCAATGGAGCTCCTGAAAGGACATTACGTTCGGCCGGTTAACAAACTCTACGCCAGGCACCTCCTGTCCATGAGACAGCAACTCCCTGGTGAGTCCCTGGACGATTTCTGGCGTGCCCTGCACATCCTGCCGAGGAACTGTGACTGCAAGGCAGTTGTCGGCAGTCGAGCATACAGCACTTTTAATCAGAGATGCTTTTGTTACGGGCATTGGGTCGGCGTACATCCGCCAGTGCCTATTGGAAGGGGGTGCGCTTGACCTTGTGGGAACCAGGCAGTTCGCGAACTCGCTAACAGTGGCTTCCCGTAACGTCCAGTCATACGCCCCCGACCGCACGGCACCCTCGTGGACATCGTGGGCCCCACCAGCTACCGACCCCAGCCCACCGCAAGCCTGCGCCGCGCGGCAGCCAGCCAACCCCGGGGGCCCAAATGCTACTTCTGCGGGCAGACCAAACACCCCCGGCAGTGCTGCACGGCGCGGAGCGCAACCTGCAAGGGCTGCGGAAAGAAGGGACATTTTGCTGCTGTGTGCCAGGCCCGGTCGACCGTGTAGCGCACAAAGACTCCGTGAGACGAATAGAGTGAAGTCGATGAGGCTTTATTAAGCGTGTCTGTTCCCCAGCAGCCCGATAGTAAACTGGCCTGCGGGGGAAGGCACCGGCTTCTTATACTTCGCCTTCAGGGCGGAGTATGAGGTCAACGGCCAACCAGGACCCGGGATCTGTCAGCCAATGACATTAGGGCTTCCAGTCCCACATGACCCCCAATACATACTACCACATTCACCCCTTGTCAAAAATGAACCCGGCGGGGTGATGCTTCGTATGGTGGTAAGGGTTTACAGTACTGGTCCTGGGAGGATAGAACAGTTACATGGTAGTACAGAATTGGACAGTATCGTCCTGTTACAACTATTTACAGAGGATATAGAAAAAACAAAATGTTCATTGGACAGTCCATCTTTGTTTTACATCGACGCCACGAGTCGGTCGGGCGGTCTGGTCGTCCGTGTCGATCGCCTCGTCCCCGGCGGTGGTAGTGGTGCTTGTACCAGCGTTGTCGCCTCCGGGAGCCGCACGGTTTCAGCTGTCGGTGCAAAGGGGAGGGGGACTGATCCTCCTGGGAAGGGGGCGGTCGCGGGGTGCGGCGGTGGCAGGAAGGGGGGCGGTTGGGTTGATGGTGCCGGGGGGGTGTGCGTGGTGCCGGCGGGCGCCAGATCCCGCAGGGAGACCGTGTCCTGTCGGCCGTCGGGGTACTCCACGTAGGCGTACTGGGGGTTTGCGTGGAGGAGGTGAACCCTTTCGACCAACGGGTCCGCCTTATGTGCCCGCACGTGCTTTCGGAGCAGGATGGGTCCTGGGGCCGCCAGCCAGGTCGGCAGCGACGTTCCAGAGGAGGACCTCCTAGGGAAGACAAGGAGACGCTCGTGAGGCGTTTGATTAGTGCTCGCACATAATAACGACCGGATGGAATGGAGAGCGTCCGGGAGGACCTCCTGCCACCGTGAAACTGGGAGATCCCTGGACCGTAGGGCCAGTAGGACGGCCTTCCAGACCGTGCCGTTCTCCCTTTCTACTTGCCCGTTCCCCCGGGGGTTGTAGCTGGTCGTCCTGCTTGAAGCTATACCCTTGCTGAGCAGGAACTGGCGCAGCTCGTCACTCATGAAAGAGGACCCCCTGTCGCTGTGGACGTATGCGGGGTAACCGAACAGCGTGAAGATGCTGTTCAGGGCTTTAATGACTGTGGCCGCGGTCATGTCCGAGCAGGGAATGGCAAAAGGGAAGCGGGAGTATTCGTCCACTACATTAAGGAAATACGCGTTGCGGTCGGTGGAGGGGAGGGGCCCTTTGAAATCGAGACTGAGGCGTTCAAAGGGACGGGAAGCCTTAATCAGGTGCGCTCCATCTGGCCTGAAAAAATGCGGTTTGCATTCTGCGCAAATGTGGCAGTCTCTTGTGACTGTACGGACCTCCTCTAAGGAGTATGGGAGATTGCGGGACTTGATGAAGTGGTAAAACCGAGTGACCCCCGGGTGGCAGAGGTCCTCGTGGAGGGCTTGGAGGCGGTCAATTTGTGCGTTGGCACATGTCCCGCGGGATAGGGCATCAGACGGCTCGTTCAGCTTTCCGGGCCGGTACAAGATCTCATAGTTGAAGGTGGAGAGTTCGATCCTCCACCGCAAGATCTTGTCGTTCTTGATCTTGCCCCGCTGTGCATTGTCGAACATGAAGGCTACCGACCGTTGGTCAGTGAGGAGAGTGAATCTCCTGCCGGCTAGGTAATGCCTCCAATGTCGCACAGCTTCCACTATGGCTTGGGCTTCCTTTTCCACTGAGGAGTGGCGGATTTCTGAGGCGTGGAGGGTTCGGGAGAAGAAGGCTACGGGTCTGCCCGCTTGGTTAAGGGTAGCCGCTAGAGCTACGTCAGAGGCGTCGCTCTCGACCTGGAAGGGGAGGGACTCGTCGATGGCGCGCATTGTGGCCTTTGCGATGTCCTCTTTGATGCGGCTGAAAGCCTGGCAAGCCTCTGTCGACAGCGGGAAAGTCGTGGTCTGTATTAGGGGGCGGGCCTTGTCTGCGTACTGGGGGACCCACTGGGCGTAGTATGAAAAGAACCCCAGGCAGCGTTTCAGGGCTTTTGGGCAGTGCGGGAGGGGAAATTCCATGAGTGCGCGCATACGTTCGGGGTCGGGGCCTATTATCCCATTGCGCACTATGTAGCCCAGAATGGCTAGCCGATCGGTGCTAAAAACGCACTTGTCCTCGTTGTACGTGAGGTTCAAGGCTTTGGCAGTCTGGAGGAATTTTTGGAGGTTGGCGTCGTGGTCCTGCTGATCGTGGCCGCAGATGGTTACATTGTCGAGGTACGGGAACGTGGCCCGTAACCCATGTTGATCAACCATTCGGTCCATTTCCCGTTGGAAGACCGAGACGCCGTTTGTGACGCCAAAAGGGACCCGTAGGAAATGGTATAACCGCCCGTCTGCCTCGAAGGCTGTGTACTTGCGGTCACTTGGGCGGATGGGGAGCTGATGGTAGGCGGACTTGAGGTCCACGGTGGAGAAGACTTTATACTGGGCAATCCGATTGACCATGTCGGATATGCGGGGGAGAGGGTACGCGTCTAGTTGTGTGTACCTGTTGATGGTCTGGCTATAGTCAATGACCATCCTTTGTTTCTCCCCTGTCTTCACTACTACCACCTGCGCTCTCCAGGGACTATTGCTGGCCTGGATTATGCCCTCCTTTAGTAGCCGCTGGACTTCGGAGCGAATGAAGGTCCGGTCCTGGGCGCTGTACCGTCTGCTCCTAGTGGCGACGGGTTTGCAATCCGGGGTGAGGTTCGCAAACAAGGACGGGGGTTGCACCTTGAGGGTGGCGAGGCCGCAGATAGTGAGTGGGGGTATGGGGCCGCCGAATTTAAACGTAAGGCTCTGTAGGTTACATTGAAAATCTAAGCCCAGCAAGGTGGGGGCACAGAGTTGGGGAAGGACGTTAAGTTTGTAGTTTTTGAATTCCCTCCCCTGTACCGTTAGGGTAACTATGCAGAATCCCTGGATCTGTACAGAGTGGGATCCTGCAGCTAGGCAAATCTTTTGTGCGCTGGGGAAGGTAGTTAAGGAACAGCGTCTTACCGTGTCGGGATGTATAAAACTTTCCGTGCTCCCGGAGTCGACTAGGCATGGCGTCTCGTGGCCGTTAATTAGGACCGTTGTCGTCGTCGTCTGGAGAGTCCGGGGCCGAGCCTGATCGAGTGTAACCGAAGCGAGCCGTGGCTGTGGTTGTGGGGTGGGGTCCGTTGTTGCCGTCCAAGATGGCGTCGGGGATGGACAAAATGGCCACCCCCATACCTCGCCCGTGGCTGAGGGGTCACAAGATGGCGTCGGGGGTGGACAAAATGGCCGCCCCCATGCGTCGTACAGGTCGGGGGCGGTCCAAGATGGCGGGGCCCCTCCTCTCCTCGTGGTGGTCGGGACCCAAAATGGCGGCGTCTGCGGATCGCACATTGAGTGCTGGGGGGTCTGGGGGGGCGCTAGGACCGCGCGGAGTTCCTGCATTGCGAACGCCCGGGCCGCGGGCGCTAGGACCGCGCGGAGTTCCTTGGCTGCGAGCGCCAGGGCCGAGGACGCTAGGACCGCGCGGAGCTCCCTCGCCGGGGACAGCGGTGGTCGGGGCCAAGGCCGGCGGGTCAGTACTGCAAGCGCTGGGACCGTGAGGAGCTCCCGGGGTCCAGGTAAGTTGTATTGCCGGCGGGTCAGGCGTGGGGCGCGGGACGGGGGTGAGGGCCCAGGTCGGCGGCGCTGGCGGGTCAGGCGTGGGGCGCGGGACGGGGGTGAGGGCCCAGGTCGGCGGCGCTGGCGGGTCAGGCGTGGGGCGCGGGACGGGGGTGAGGGCCCAGGTCGGACGCGCTGGCGGGTCAGGCGTGGGGCGCGGGACGGGGGTGAGGGCCCAGGTCGGCGGCGCTGGCGGGTCAGGCGTGGGGCGCGGGACGGGGGTGAGGGCCCAGGTCGGCGGCGCTGGCGGGTCAGGCGTGGGGCGCGGGACGGGGGTGAGGGCCCAGGTCGGCGGCTCCGGCGGGTCAGTCGTGGGTCCGCGAGCGCTGGCACCGTGCGGAGCTCCCTCGCCGGGGACAGCGGTGGTCGGGGTCAAGGTAGGTGGCGCCGGCGGGTCAGGCGTGGGGCGCGGGACGGGGGTGAGGGTGGCGTTCGGGATGCGAAAAACCCCCTCCTCTCCGTGGAGAGTGTTGGCCGGCACCCAAATCGGGAGCGCCGGCGGCGGGTCGTACATGGACTGCGGGGAGGGGGGTTGGGGAGCGTAGGCGGCGTGCAGGGCTCCCAGTTCTCCCGGGGCCGCGGTGGTCGGGACCCAAAATGGCGGCGCCTGCGGGTCGCACATGGCGTGCTGGGGGTTTGGGAGGCATAGACTGCCTGTAGGGCTCCCTGTTCTCCCGGGACGGCGGCGACCACGCGGGATCGACACACCACCGCATAGTGGCCCTTTTTCCCGCAGCTTTTGCAGATGGCTGCGCGGGCCGGACAGCGTTGTCGGGGGTGCTTCGCCTGGCCGCAGAAATAACAGCGGGCGCCCCCGGTGCGACTCGGCGTTTGGACTGCGCAAGCCTGTGGGGTGTCCGGGGGGGGGGGGGTAGGGGGTTTGCCGCGGCGGGTACGTACGGGGCCCAATGGCCTGCCGCGCGGTCGGGGCCGTAGGCGCGGGTATTACGCGCGGCTACGTCCAGCGAGGCTGCCAGGGCCCGTGCCTCTGAGAGTCCTAGTGACTCTTTTTCTAGAAGTCTTTGGCGGATTTGGGAGGATTGCATACCTGCAACAAAAGCATCGCGCATTAACATGTCCGTGTGTTCGTTTGCTGCAGGCTCGTCCCAAAATCAGCAGCGCCGCGTAGAACTCATCCATCGATTCTCCGGGAGCTTGCCGTCTTGTCGCGAGCTGGTAGCGAGCGTAGATTTGGTTAACTGGGCGAACGTAGAGACTTCTCAGTGCTGTGAAGGCCGTCTGGAAATCGCGGGTGTCTTCAATGAGGGTGAAAATCTCCGTGCTCACCCTCGAGTGCAGGACCTGCAGTTTTTGTTCGTCTGAGACTCGGCCTGTGGTCGATGTGATGTAGGCCTCAAAGCAAGTCTGCCAGTGTTTGAAGGCTGCTGCCGCATTCACTGCGTGGGGGCTGATCCTCAGGCATTCTGGAATGATCCTGAGCTCCATAGTCCTTTTTAGGCACGCTTAATAAATTGTAGCGCACAAAGACTCCGTGAGACGAATAGAGTGAAGTCGATGAGGCTTTATTAAGCGTGTCTGTTCCCCAGCAGCCCGATAGTAAACTGGCCTTCGGGGGAAGGCACCAGCTTCTTATACTTCGCCTTCAGGGCGGAGTATGAGGTCAACGGCCAACCAGGACCCGGGATCTGTCAGCCAATGACATTAGGGCTTCCAGTCCCGCATGACCCCCAATACATACTACCACAGACCGCCGCTGTTTCTAGGCCCAGTGTTCCTACACCCCCCATGTGCGACCCGTGGGCACCGCCATCTTCTTCTCTGCAGACCACGTGCGGCCCGTGGGCGCTGCCATCTTCTTCTCCGCAGGCCACGTGTGGCCCGTGGGCGCTGCCATCTTTAATGCCGCCCGCCATGTGCGCCCCGTGGGCGCCGCCATCTTGAGCGCCATTTTGGACGGCGCCTCAGGACCCCTGCTCATCTGGAAGCTCGTCTGGCCTCTCATCGCCTGCCTCCACCGCTGACCAGCCCGGGGCCTCCCAGCATCAGCCGCAGCTCGCCTCGATCACTCTCGACCAGTCCTGGCCTCACAACCTCGCAACCGCAACGACAACGGTGAAAATCGATGGGCACAAGACGTCCTGCCTTTTTGACTCCGGGAGCACGGAAAGCTTCATCCACCCACTACGGTAAGGCGCTGCTCCCTTGCGGTACACCCCGTTACCCAAAAAATCACGCTAGTCTCCGGATCCCATTCCGTGGAAATCCGGGGGTACTGCATTGCGACCCTCACCGTCCAGGGCGTAGAGTTCAGCAACTTCTGGCTCTACGTCCTCCCCAACCTCTGCGCTGTCCTGTTACTCGGTCTGGACTTCTAATGCCACCTCCAAAGCTTAACTTTAAAATTTGGCAGACCCTTACCACTTTATGAGGCTTCATGACCCTTAAGGTCGACCCACCTTCCCTGTTTACAAACCTCACCCCGGAATGCAAACCCTTCACCACCAGGGACAGACGGTACAGCGCCCAGGACAGGACCTTCATCAAGTCTGAGGTCCAGCGGCTGCTGCGGGAAGGCATCATTGAAGCCAGCAACAGCCCCTGGAGAGCCCAAGTGGTAGTAGTAAAGACTGGGGAGAAACACAGGCTGGTCATTGACTACAGCCAGACCATCAATCGGTACACGCAGCTCGACACGTACCCCCTCCCACGTATATCTAATATGGTCAATCAGATTGCACAATACCGGGTCTTTTCCACTGTGGACCTGAAGACCACCTACCACCAGTTCCCCATCCGCAAGGAGGACCGCCAATACACTGCGTTTGAAGCAGATGGCCGCCACTAGCACTTCCGTAGTGTTCCCTTTGGCGTCACTAACGGGGTCTCGGTCTTCCAACGTGAGATGGACCGAATGGTTGACCGGTACGGACTGCGGGCCACCTTCCCGTACGTAGATAACATCACCATCTGCGGCCACGATCAGCAGGACCATGACGCTAACCTTCGCAAATTTCTCCACACCGCCAAACTCCTTAATCTCACGTACAATAAGGAGAAATGCGTGTTCCGCACCAATCGCTTAGCCATCAAAGAACAAAGAAATGTACAGCACAGGAACAGGCCCTTCGGCCCTCCAAGCCCGTGCCGACCATGCTGCCCGACTAAACTACAATCTCCTACACTTCCTGGGTCCGTATCCCTCTATTCCCATCCTATTCATGTATTTGTCAAGATGCCCCTTAAATGTCACTGTCGTCCCTGCTTCCACCACCTCCTCCGGTAGCGAGTTCCAGGCACCCACTACCCTCTGCGTAAAAAACTTGCCTCGTACATCTACTCTAAACCTTGCCCCTCTCACCTTAAACCTATGCCCCCTAGTAATTGACCCCTCTACCCCGGGGAAAAGCCTCTGACTATCCACTCTGTCTATGACCCTCATAATTTTGTAGACCTCTATCAGGTCGCCCCTCAACCTCCTTCATTCCAGTGAGAACAAACCGAGTTTATTCAACCGCTCCTCATAGCTAATGCCCTCCATACCAGGCAACATTCTGGTAAATCTCTTCTGCACCCTCTCTAAAGCCTCCACATCCTTCTGGTAGTGTGGCGACCAGAATTGAACACTATATTCCAAGTGTGGCCTAACTAAGGTTCTATACAGCTGCAACATGACTTGCCAATTCTTATACTCAATGCCCCGGCCAATGAAGGCAAGCATGCCGTATGCCTTCTTGACTACCTTCTCCACCTGTGTTGCCCCTTTCCGTGAACTGTGGACCTGTACTCCTAGATCTCTTTGACTTTCAATACTCTTGAGGGTTCTACCATTCACTGTATATTCCCTACCTGCATTAGACCTTCCAAAATGCATTACCTCACATTTGTCCGGATTAAACTCCATCTGCCATCTCTCCGCCCAAGTCTCCAAACAATCTGAATCCTGCTGTATCCTCTGACAGTCCTCATCGCTATCCGCAATTCCACCAACCTTTGTGTCGTCTGCAAACTTACTAATCAGACCAGTTACATTTTCCTCCAAATCATTTATATACACTACAAACAGCAAAGGTCCCAGCACTGATCCCTGTGGAACACCACTGGTCACAGCCCTCCAATTAGAAAAGCATCCTTCCATTGCTACTCTCTGCCTTCTATGACCTAGCCAGTTCTGTATCCACGTTGCCAGCTCACCCCTGATCCCGTGTGACTTCACCTTTTGTACTAGTCTACCATGAGGGACCTTGTCAAAGGCCTTACTGAAGTCCATATAGACAACATCTACTGCCCTACCTGCATCAATCCTCTTAGTGACCTCCTCAAAAAACTCTGTCAAGTTAGTGAGACACAACCTCTCCTTCACAAAACCATGCTGCCTCTCACTAATACGTCCATTTGCTTCCAAATGGGAGTAGATCCTGTCTCGAAGAATTCTCTCCAGTAATTTCCCTACCACTGAAGTAAGGCTCACCGGCCTGTAGTTCCCTGGATTATCCATGCTACCCTTCTTAAACAGAGGAACAACATTGGCTATTCTCCAGTCCTCCGGGACATCACCTGAAGACAGTGAGGATCCAAAGATTTCTGTCAAGGCCTCAGCAATTTCCTCCCCAGCCTCCTTCAGTATTCTGGGGTAGATCCCATCAGGCCCTGAGGACTTATCTACCTTAATATTTTTTTAAGACACCCAACACCTCGTCTTTTTGGATCTCAATGTGACCCAGGCTATCTACACA
The DNA here is from genome assembly GCF_047496885.1 of Scyliorhinus torazame. Lineage (NCBI taxonomy): Eukaryota > Metazoa > Chordata > Chondrichthyes > Carcharhiniformes > Scyliorhinidae > Scyliorhinus > Scyliorhinus torazame. Next base: position 98,345,921 of record NC_092716.1, read on the forward strand.
CCCTTCTCCAGACTCAACATCTACCAATTTCTTCTCTTTGGTGAATACTGATGCAAAGTATTCATTTAGTACCTCGCCCATTTCCTCTGGCTCTACACATAGATTCCCTTGGCTATCCTTCAGTGGGCCAACCCTTTCCCTGGCTACCCTCTTGCTTTTTATGTACGTTTATGTCCTTGGCTATGTTGTGGAAAATGGAGTTCTAGGGCCCGACCCTGACCGCATGCGTCCCCTCATGAACTCCCCCTCCCCCACTGCCCAAGGCCCTCAAACGATGCCTGGGGTTCTTCTCCTATTATACCCAGTGGGTCCCTAACTATGCGGACAAAGCCCACCCACTCATTCACTCCACAGTTTTTTCCCTGACGGCTGAGGACCGCCAGGCCTTTAACTACATCAAGGCAGACATCGCCAAGGCCACGATGCACGCGGTCGACGAGTCCCTCCCTTTTCCGATTGAGAGCGATGCATCGGACGTAGCTCTGGCCGCCACCCTCAACCAGGCAGGCAGGCTCATGGCATTCTTTTCCCGCACCCTCCGTGCCTCTGAAATTCGGCACTCCTCTGTCGAAAAGGAGGCCCAAGCCATTGTGGAAGCTTTGCGGCATTGGAGGCATTACCTGGCCGGCAGGAGATTCACTCTCCTCACTGACCAACGGTCGGTTGCCTTCATATTCAATAACATACAGCGGAGCAAGATCAAAAACGATAAGATCTTGAGGTGGAGGATCGAGCTCTCCACCTACAATTACAAGATTTTGTATCGCCCCGGGAAGCTCAACGAGCCCCTCGATGCCCTATCCCGAGGTACATGTGCCACCGCACAAGTGGACCGACTCCGGGCCCTACACGATGGTCTCTGTCACCCGGGTGTCACCCGGTTCTTCCACCTCATAAAGGCACGCAACCTGCCCTAATCCATTGTGGAGGTCAGGACTGTCACCAGAGACTGCCAGGTCTGCGCGGAGTGCAAACCGCACTTCTACCAGCCAGATCGCGCGCATTTTGTGAAGGCCTCCCGCCCCTTTGAACGACTCAGCGTGGACTTCAAAGGGCCCCTCCCCTTGTCCGACCGAAACACGTACTTCCTGAACATGGTCAACGAGTACTCCCGATTCCACTTCGCCATCCCATGCCCCAATATGACTTCTGCCATGCTCATTAAAGCACTCAACAGCATCTTTGCCCTATTCGGTTTCCCCGCTTACGTCCACAGCGACCGGGGATCCTCCTTTGTGAGCGATGAGCTGCGTCAGTTCCTGCTCAGCAAGGGCATTGCCTCAAGCAGGACCAGCTACAACCCCCGGGGAAACGGGCAGGTGGAGAGGGAGAATGGGACGGTCTGGAAGGCCGTCCTGCTGGCCCGACGGTCTAAAAATCTCCTGGTCTTCCGCTGGCAGGATGTCCTCCCCAACGCGCTCCACTCCATCCGATCACTCCTCTGCACAGCAACTAACGAAACCCCTCATGAACGTCTCCTTGCCTTCCCCAGGAAGTCCACCTCTGGGGTTTCGTTCCCAACATGACTGGCAGCTCCTGGACCCATCCTCCTTCGCAAACACGTGCGGACCCATAAGGCGGACCCATTGGTCGAAAGAGTACAACTACTGCACGCGAACCCGCAGTACGCCTATGCGGCGCACCCCGACGGGCGCCAGGACACAGCCTCCCTCTGGGACCTGGCACCCGCTGGATCCCCACCCATGTTCCACCACCTGACAACCCCCACTCCGGTTGCCCTGGCGTCACTCACCCTCCCCCCAGCGCACCTCACCACAGCCCCCTCCCCAGGAGGATCCGTCCTCCCACTGGTTCCACTCGGGGGCGATGAAGATGAGGACAACATGCTCCCGGAGTCACAGGTGACCAGGTCGCCGCCCGCATCACCACCGGGACCGAGGCGATCACAGTGGAGGATCAAGGCACCCGACCGACTGAACTTGTACATTTTGCCTGAACTTGTAAATTTTTCTATCACCCTCGCCGGACTCTTTTTTTTAAACAGGGGGTGAATGTGATAGTGACCACTAACTGTATATTAGATGTAGTACGGTAAGGCTCCTGTACTAGAGGTACATTCTCCCATTCTGGTAGCAGCTACAGGAGGCCACACATCTTTGCTCAATAAAGCCTTGATTATTCACTACTCTTGTCTTTGTAGTAATTGATAGTGCACCAATGTCGCTGAAGAAGCATTGACGAGTTTCTGAAGAGCATCTTGTACAAGGTACATATTGTTGCCACTGAGGAATGGTGGTGGAGTAAATCATGTGGGCTGATTTTCCTGGATGGTGTTGAGCTTCTTGACTGTTGTTGGAGCTGCAACCATCCAGGCACGTGAAGAACAATTCATAACTTGTGCCTTGTAAATGGTGGAAAGATTTTGGAAAGTCAGAAGTGAATTCCACTTCAGAATACCAGCCTTTGTCTTGCTCTGAAGGTTGCAGTGTTTTTGCAGCTGGCCCAGTTAAATGTTTGGTCAATGGTAACCCCGAGTATGTTGTGTTGCTGGTGGGGATTTCAGTGATGGTAATAGCATTGAATGTTAAAGGGGATGACTAGACTTTCTCTCGTTGAAGATGGCCATTGTTTGGCATTTGTATCACATAATTGTTACTTGCCACTTAAGAGGCCCAAGCCTTAAAGATGTACAGGGTTTGCTGCATGCAGGAACAGACTGCTTCATTATGTAAGAAATTTAAATTTAAATGAAACTGAACACTGTGTAGTCATCAGAGGTCACCATTTCTTTTTTTCAAACAATATTTTCATTGGTATTTCACAGCTTTTACAGTTTTTATGGAGTAACAGCTCAATCTATGGTGTGCCTGGTATTTATATGTAAAGTTGTTTCTTATTTACAGAGATTTATATATGTGGTCCCCCTGTCTGCCTCCCCCCGCTTCGCCCCTCCCTTCACCCCGTTGGTAATTCAGTTTTCCCTCTTAGTGGTGACTTCTGCCCTGGACGTCGCATACTGTGTTCCGCTCCAGTCTGTTGAAGCATTTAGTTGTTGCCTTTGCAGGGTCGGGGAGGGGGGGGCTACATGGCACCCCCCTCCTCCTTTTTCCCCACGTTTTGTTCTGTGATTCCCTTGGGTTCCCTCCTCCCTCCTTTCCCTCTGCTTCTTTCCATTGTGTGTGCCCTCATTTGTTTTCCTCCCTCCCTCTTCCCCACCCCCACCCTTCCTAGTCGCTATTGGCCTCAAACAGATCTTGGACCAGGCTGATGAATTGCCGCCATGCTTTGTAGAAGACCTCGTCCGACCCTCGGATGGTGTATTTAATCTTCACCAGATGGAGAAATTCCGCCAGTTCTGCCAGCCAGTCTGTAGCTGTGGGTGGTGCTGCTGATCGCCAGCCGAACAGGATTCTCCGGCGTGTGTTTAGGGAAGCAAAAGCCAGGGTGTCGGCTCTCTTCTCCATGTGTAGTTCTGGCTGCTCCGATACCCCGAAGACTGCCACTCTTGGGCATGGCTCCACCCTCACCCCACAACCTTGAACATCGCATCGAAGAAGGCTTCCAGAACCTGACAAGTCTGGGCATGTCGAGAACATGGGAGTGTGGTTGGCCGGGCCTCCCTGACACCGTTCACATTTATCCCCCATCTCCAGGGAGAATCTGCTCATTCGGATTCTGGTTAGGTGCGCTCTGTGCACCACTTTGAAACTACATGATGCTTAGCCTAGCGCAGGAGGAGGTGGAGTTGGCCCTGCTCAGTGCTTCGCTCCAGAGTCCCCAACCTACTTCCGTCCCCAGTTTGTCTTCCCATGACCTTGGGGATGAAGATCAGTATGGATCTAAATAGGAAAAGGAACCTTGGCAGTACGTTCATCTTGATCGTCTGCACAGCCCCCCCCCCCCCCCCCCCCCCCCCACTGGAAAAGCAGAAGTGCATCCCACCTTTGCAGGTCCTTTTTAACTTCCTCCGCCAGATTGGTCAGATTCCACTGGTGAATCCATATCCAGTCGTGGGCTATCTGGATCTCCAGTTAACGGAAGTTGTTTTGGGCTAGTTTGAATGGTAGTCCCTCCTGCTCTGTCATTCCCCCATTAGGTTTCACCGGGAATGCCTCGCTCTTGCCCAGGTTGAGTTTGTATCCCGAAAAAGCTCCGAACTCTTCCAGGAGTTGCACAATTGCTTTCAGGCTGTTCTGTGGGTCCGAGAGGAGCAGGTCATCCGCATTGAGCAACACTCTGTGCTCTCTGCCCCTCTTTGGATGCTATTCCCGTCTCGCAGAGCGGTCGCCAGGGGTTCAATTGCCAGGGCGAACAGCAGCGAGGATAATGGGCATCCTTGCCTTGTGTCTCTGTGTAGCTGGAAGTATTCAGAGCTGGCAGTGTTGGTTCGAATGCTCGCCTTGGGGGCGTTGTACAGGATTTTCACCCAGGAGGTGAACCCCATCCCTAGCCTAAATCGCTCCACTACCTCAAGGAGGTACTTCCACTCAACTCTGTCGAAGGCCTTTTTGCATCCAGGGAGACGATCACCTCTGGTTTTCTCTCCCCGGATGGGGTCATGATTACATTTAGCAGTCGCCTGATGTTTGCAGTTAGTTGTCTACCCTTGACAAAGCCCATCTGGTGCTCTTCGGCCAACTCCAGCACGTAGTTCTCCAGTCTCTTGGCCAGGACTTTTGGGTGTATCTTCATGTCTACGTTGAGCAGTGAAATGGATCTGCATGATCCACACATTCCGTCTGGTCTTTGTCCTTTTTGAGTATCAGCGATATTGTGACCTGTGTTAGCGTTGGAGGCAGGGTGCCCCTTGCTAGCGAGTCTGCGAGCATGTCCCGTAGGTGTGGTGCCAGGGCTGGTGTGAATCCTTTATAGAAGTCCGCCGGGAACCCATCGAGTCCCGGCACATTCCCTGCCTGCATGGAGTTTTTTTTTAAGAGTGCCCAATTCATTTTTTCCAATTAAGGGGCAATTTAGCGTGGTCAATCCACCTAGCCTGCACATCTTTGAATTGTGGGGGCGAAACCCACGCAAACACAGGGAGAATTGGCAAACTTCACACGGACAGTGACCCAGAGCTGGGATCAAACCTGGGACCTCGGTGCCGTGAGGCAACAGGGCTAACTCACTGTGCCACTGTGCTGCCCACACCTGCGTGGAGTTGATGCTCTCCATGACCTCTCCTAGTCCTATTGGTGGTTCCAGTTCCCCCCGTCTGTCCTCCTCCACAACTGGCATGTCCAGCCCATTGAGGAACTGTTTCATCTCCACGTCCCCGTCGGGGGGTTCAGAGGTGTACAGCCCTTGGTAGAAGATTGAGAATGCCCGGTTGACCCCGTTTTGCTCGGTTACCAATCGGCCTCTGCTATCTTCCACCTGACCTTGTGGCTGCCTGCTTTCACAGCTGGTGAGCCAGTAGGTGGCCAGCCTTTTTTCCGTATTCATAGAAGGTTCCCCGTGTCTGGCGTTGTTGGTGCACTGCTTTCCTAGTGGAGAGCAGGTTAAAGTCCATTTGTAGCTTTTTCCTCTCCGCTGGAAGCTCTCTGGTCGGGGGCCTTAGAGTACTTTCTGTCGCCCTCTCTTCCCTATCTCTACCTGCCTTGTGGGCTATAATCTCTCCCCTAATCACAGCCTTCAACGCCTCCTGGAATGTGGAAGGTGAGACTTCCTTGTTTTGGTTATTAGTAACATACTTGCCAGTGGCCTGTGATGTTTTCTGGCAGAAGACCTTATCGGCCAAGAGGTCCGTGTTCAACCTCCCAATGTGGGCCTGTCTCCAACCTCACATGTGGAGCGTGGTTGGAGATGACTATCGTGGAGTATTCAGCCCTTACTATTCCTGGAAGCACCGCTTTTCCCACTGCAAAGAAGTCTATCCTTGAGTATGCTTTGTGCACCACTGAAGAGAACAAGAATTCCTTCTCACTGGGGTGTAGGAACCGCCATGGATCCACCACCCACAACTGCTCTATGAATGCTCCCAGTTCCCTAGCCATGCCTGTCCTTTTCCCCGATCAGGGGCTCGATCGCCCCGTCAGTGGGTCCTGTACACAGTTGAAGACGCCCCCATGATCAGTCGGTGTGTTTCTGCCATTGTCTTTTTTATGAAGTCTGGGTCATCCCAGTTGGGCACGTACACATTTACCAGTACCACTGGTGTCCCGTCTAGGACACCACTGACCATGACATACCGTCCCCCTTGGTCCATGACCGTCCTTGTCGCTGTAAACCTCGTCCTTTTGCTAATCAGTATGGCTACTCCCCTAGCCCTCGTCCCATAACAGGAGTGGTATATCTGTCCCACCCAGCCCTTTCTTACCATCAGTTGGTCCTTCTCCCTCCGTGTGTCTCCTGCAGGAAGACTATGTCGGCTTTCAAACTCCTTAAGTGGACAAAGACTCTGGATCTTTTCACTAGGCCATTAAGTCCTCCTTCCACAAACATTCAATCCCTCCACCACCGACGAACAGTGGCAGCCGTGTGCACCACCTACCAGATGCACTGCAGTAACTCATCAAGATTCCTTCGGCAACACCTTCCAAACCCAAGGCCACTACCATCTAGAAGGACAAGAGCAGCACTTACCTGGGAACCCCACCACCTGAAGGTTCCCCTCCAAGTCTCTCCTCATCTTGACTTGGAAATATATTGCTGTTCCTTCACTGTCACTGGGGCAACATCCTGGAAACCCCTCCCTAACAGCACAGTGGGTTTACCTACACCTCAGGGGCTACAGCAGTTCAAGAAGGCAACTCACCACCACCTTCTGAAGGGCAACTAGGGATGGGCAATAAATGATGGCCTAACCAGTGTTGCCCACATCCCGTAAATGAATTAAAAAAAATTTTTTTTTAATGAGGTTGCTTTCTTGCCGTTGAGATAAATTTGCCTTTGAATTGTCAAGCAAAATTCGCCTAAGAATATCTGGTCTGAGGAGTCACCTGATGTGCATCCACTCAGCACATCACCATCATTGGAAGTCGTCAAGGTCGCCATTTCAAACCTTATGACAGAATTTCATTGATAAAGAAGTTGAAGATGGCTGGGCCTAAGACACTATCCTGAGGAATTTCCACAGTGATGTCGTGGAGCTGAGATTGACCTCCAACAACCACCCACCTTTGTGCTAGGTATGGCACCAGCTGGTGGAGAGTTTCCCCCTAATTCCCACTGACTGTTTACAATGGCTCCTTGATGCCACACTTGATCAAATGTTGCCTTGACATCATGGTTAGTGACTCTTGCTTCACCTCTGGAATGCCGCTCTTTTGTCCATTTCTGGACCAGGCTGTAATGAGGTCAGGAGCCAAGTGGTGTTGAGAAACCCAAACTGAGCTCAGCAAACAGGATATTGGTGAGTAAATGTTGCTTGGCAGCACTGTTAACAACTTTATCCATCACTTTAATGATGATTGAGAGTAGATTAATGGAATGGTAATTGGCCAATTTGGTTTGTCCTGCTTTTTGTAGACAGGAAGGACCTGGGAATTTTTCCACTTTTCGCCTGATGTCAGTCTTGTAGCTATATTAGAGCAGCTTCATCAGAGGCATTGTTAATTCTGATTCATGAATCTTCACTATTTACAGCCAGGATGTTTTGGGGAACTATTTCCTTTGCCATATCCAGTGCTTTCAGCCACGTCTTGCTATCACAAACTGGCTGAAGACTGGCTTTTCTTATCTCGTAGACCTCAAGAGGAGGCTGACATTGATCATTCACTTGCCATTTCTGGATGAAGATGGTTGCAAACGTTTCAGCCTTATCTTTTCTATTCATGTGCTGGATTCTTCCATCATTGAGGTTGCAGATATTCATGCGGCCTTCTTATTTCAATAGTTGTTTAATTGTCCACCACCATTCATGACTGTATTGTGTTTGGTCCTTTGTACTTCACGAAGGAACTCACCAAACACTTTGACTTGGCCAAACCAGAATCTTTTATTGAGTCTCGTGTGGTGAGATAGCAATCTGATACAGAGCACGTTATCAAGGAGTCTGCTAACTACTCCTCTGGAACCTGCACCTAGCACTGACCATTCACATGTACGTCTTATTATCCTCTCAATCTTCTTCTCCAGATGGCCGGATGTGTCAATTTTTATCGCCGAGTTACAGATCACATGACGTTGGTTTAGAGTCCAGATTGTGTGCCTGTACCGCCACCTGCTGGATGGAGGTTGCACATATCCAACTATGAGCCCATAGGCATATCACCACAGACTGGATGTGAAAGGACTTCACAGCTTTAATCTGATTTGTTGATTGTGGGATTGCTTTGCTTTGTCTATCGCAAGCTGCTTCCACTGTTTTTCATGCATATATTCCTGTTCTGTAGCTTCATCAGGGCAGCACCTTATTTTTAGGTTGGCCTGGTGCTGCTCTGGCATCCTCTTTACTCTCCTCATTGAATTGGGGTTGATCCCATGGCTTGATGGTAATGGTAGAGGGAGGGATATGCTGGGCCATGAGGTTCCAGATTGTGCCATTGTTGATGGCCCACCGTGCCTTGTGAATTCCCATTGTTAAGATATAGATCTGTTCTGGAACTATCCCGTTTAGCACAGTGATAGTGCCACACAATACAATGTGTGTCCTCTGTATGAAGACTGGACTTCATTTCCACCAGGAGTGTGTGGTGGACACTTGTACCAATACTGTTCTCAGCAGAGGCGCTTGTAACAGGTGAGATTGATTGCCTCATGTTGGCTCAATCGCCGCCTGACACAGGCCCAATCTTCAGCGTTTATCCTGCTCAATCAATAGTGGGACTATTGAGGTACTGTTGGTGATGGACATTGAAGCTTCCTTAAAAAGAGTACTTTCAGCTTCTTCTGAGTACTTTCAGTGTGGAGGAGTACTGATTCATTGGCTGAGAAAGGAAAGTAGATGGAAATCAGAAGAAGGTTTTCTTGCCAATATTTGATCTAATGCCAGACTTCACGGAGATTGGAGTCAATGCTGAAAATTCCAAGGGTGAAACCCCCCCAACAGTATATCACTGTGCTGCCGCCTTGCCTGGTGATGGAGGAATCTGGGACATTGGCTGATATGCCCATTTCTGGGATTATGACTATATCAGGCTGTTGCTTGACTAATTTGTGGGACAGCTTGTCAACATTGGCACAGGTCCCTAGATATTAATGAGAAGGACTTTGCAGGATTGACTGAGCTTAATGTTGCTTTATCATGGCTGGTTGCTAGGTCAATGCTGGATAGTTCTTTGCTATTCTGGACTAACCGGGTGCTACCATCAAGCCAAAGAGACGGGGCAGTATTCTCTGGTCGCCGCCGCCGAAAGCCAGTTCACGCCCAAATCGGGGACGCCACTGCTTTCGCGATGCTCCACCCCAACTGCGCGTTGTACCGACGACCTCAGGACGTCGCCTGAGGCCCACCCCTCAATGCTCCGCCCCTGACCGGCCGTGTTCCCGTAGTCGGCGGGTGGTCTGGAGCGCGCGAGCCAGCCAAAAGGGGGGCACTATTTCGCAGGCTGGGTCCACGAGCGGCCGGCACAATGTTGCACGACGTGGCTGCTGCAAGCTGCCGCCATGCGCATGCGAGGCCTCGGACCCGTCAATTCTCCGGGCGGTATCGGCAGCGACAGCCGGGTGCTCTATGCTGCCTTAATGCTAGCTCCCAACCAAACGGAGGATCGGTGGTCTTTTTATGCCATTTTCTTTGTCGTAAAACGTCACTGTTCCCACGTCGCCATGGGGACATAGCCTCAAAATCGGAGAATCAAGCTCGTTGTCTGCCTATCGCACAAATGAGTAATGTGGGGCTAGATTCTCCTCTGTCGGGATTCTCCGTTACGTCGGCAGTGCACCTACACCCAGGGATTTCCCGACGGCGTGGGGCTGCCCACAATGGGAAATCCCATTGGTCGGCTGGCAGGACGGAGAATCGCGTTGCTGGTGCGGCAGTATTGAGAATCCTGCCCATGGTGTATGAATTTCCGTGCCAGTGTGATGCCAGGTTGGTATGGAGGTGGTTCAAACGAGGTATACTAGATTGATAGCTGGAATGAGCAGGTAATCATGAGGATAGGTTAGAAAGGTTGGGCTTGTTTCCACTATAGTTTAGAAGAGTGAGGGGTGGGGTTGATCGAAGTATATAAGATCCTGAATGGTATTGACAAGGTGGCTGTTGAAAGGATGTTTCTTCGTGTGGCTGAGGCCAGAACTAGGGGACAATGTTTTTAAATTAGGAGTCACCATTATAGCGCAGAGATGAGGGGAATTTAATAATAATAACAATAATAATCGCTTGTTGTCACAAGTAGGCTTCAATGACGTTACTGTGAAAAGCCCCGAGTCGCCACATTCCGGCACCTGTTCGGGGAATTTCTTTTCGCTCAGAGGTTTATTTAACTTTGGAACTCTCTGCCTCAGAAGACGGTGGAAGTGGGATTACTGATGGATAGATTTTTGTTGGGCAACGGAATCAAAGATTACCGGGGGGAAGATGGGGAAATGGAACTCAACACAAAAAGATCAGACACAATCTTGTTGAATAGCAGAGAAGGCTCGAGGGGCCTAACGGTCTACTTCTGCTTCTGTTTCATATGTTCATAGGCCATACGTCTCAATGAATGGCAGGAAAAGTACTGACCATACCCAACCAGACAGTGCTGCAAAACTCAAAACATAGTGTCCAATATTAGCAACTGCTATCCAATCACAACAGCTCTGATTATGCTAAGAATTACATTGAAAAACAATTTAAGATTATCAGTTGGGCTCACAGCGTGGCTCACTTAAGCTTGCAGAAGCCACTTATATTCACACACAGGGCCCTGCCCTTGGCAGACAGGAAGGAACATATCCACGCATTACGCCTTTTCCAACCAAACAAAAGCTTGGGGATAGCCATTTCCTGGTTCTTTCTCCATGGCAATGGCTTGACCAATCGGTTCACCAATTTGAACAAAAAAGCTTGGCAGTTAATTATACCCTGCGGCATTCCCCATGGCAACTTCTCGACCAGAGTCCACTTGCCAATCAATCAGCACTCTCTTCTCCTGCAGTATAAATTATTGTTCCTATTATTTTGGTACTTTCTTTGTCTTTTCTTGCGAGCTCTTCTGATGCATGCAAGGGTCAAAGCTTCTATGTCATGTCTCTTTTTCAGCATACTCATTGTATCATAGAATCCTTACAGTGAAGATGGAGGCCATTCGGCCCATCGAGACTGCACCGACCCTCCGAAAGAGCATTCGACCGAGGTCCCTCCACCCCATCCTTGCCCATCCCTGGACACTAAGGGGCAAGTTAGCACGGCCAATCCACCTAACTTGCACATCTTTGGATGTTTTCATCCTGTGGATTTATTATTAGACCTTTCCTAGCATTTTTGATACAAGTGGCTTGCGAGGTCATTTCAGAGCGCAGTTAAGAGTCAACCACATCACCATGGGTCAGGAGTCATATAAAGGCAAGACTTATGAGGATAGCAGATTACCTTCCCCAAAGGAAGAAGACGGGTTTTTATAACAACCTGGTAGTTTCATGGTCACAATTACCAACACTAGCTCACCCACCATCTTTTTAGTCCAGGTTTGTTTAATGAACTGAATTTAACTTCCCCAGTTGTCTCAGTGCAATTTGAACTCATATCTCTGGATTATTAGTTCAGGCAGGTCTCTGGCCAACTGGTCAAGTAACATGATGACGAGGCTGCCATAGCCAATAGCTGACACGTTACTTATCTTATTATTGTGTAAGCTGATAGTGTAATGCGCTAATGTCACAGTCAGATCCTGATCTAAACATCTTAACAATACTACAACACTTTTAGTAAGCTAAGTTTTTAAAAAATATATATATTTATTCAAATTTTTCAACAGATTTTCAACAACCCCCCCCCCCCAACAAAAAAAAGAAACAAGAACACAACAATCAAAAATTATACAAAAATTATACATTGGATTTCCCCCATATACAATAACCCCCCCATATGACATTTTAAAACACCAATAGGGAAGCCCCCTCCCACCCACCCAAACGCCCCTCCAAAAGAACCCCCCCCCCCCCGCCCCTGGGCTGCTGCTGCTGCTGACCTCCTCCTAACACTCCGCGAGATCGTCTAGGAACGGTTGCCACCGCCTGAGGAACCCCTGCACAGACCCTCGCAAGGCAAACTTTATCCTCTCCAGCTTGATGAACCCTACCATGTCATTGATCCAAGCTTCCACACTAGGGGGCTTCGCATCTTTCCATAATAGCAAAATCCTCCGCCGGGCTACCAGGGATGCAAAGCCCAGAATACCGGCCTCTTTCGCCTCCTGCACTCCCGGCTCGTCCGTTACCCCAAATAATGCCAACCCCCAGCTCGGCTTGACCCGGGCGTTCACCACCTTGGACATAGTCCTCGCAAAACCCCTCCAAAACCCATCCAGTACCGGGCACGACCAGAACATATGGACGTGATTTGCCGGGCTTCCCGAGCACCTCCCACGTAAGCTAAGACGGTACATCAATAAAACTAAAATTGCAAGTCATAAATCTATTTAATTCATGATTGACATTTATCCCGATTTCTAATGTGCAATATTCAACTTGCGCAGTATTCGTCTTAAATACATGACCACTTTCAGGAACTCATTGTGCATTATTTTGTGCTGTCACAGTTTGTGCTGGCAGAAGTTCAATGTGGTCCTGCTATCTCCTGAGTAAGGATATTCTTTGACTCATTACAAGACTGAATCTGGGAAATGGAAGTCTGTGACTGAGTTCTTCAGATGTAGCCTTTCACTAACGGGTTGCTAGGGAAGCTGGCCACAGAAGGGAGTGGAAACAGTGCAAGTTCACAGGCAGGGGTTAATAAATGTCCTGCAGGTCTACTTAGTTCAGCTCTCATTAATGAGTCTGTTTTTGTTGCTGGAAATAGCACTGGCTCAGCGTGCCACCCAACTCTGCTAGTGCCCGCACATTACGGACTAATACACAATCAGGTAGTATCTCAATGTTTGATCCACAGATTAAAGGTTTAACAGCCCTTTTGATAATCAAATTTCGTACATTTACAGGAGTAGCATACGTCTTGGGAAATGATGACATCAGAGAGCCTGCTGATTGAGTCTGCTGATCAGTGGTTAATGCTGTGTTCAAACTGCACCTCGATTTACAGCTTTACAAAAGTGTTTTTTTCAGCATCAGCTAAGTGTGAGTTTGCGTGCTTTTTTCCCTTGTACATATCAGAGGGGCTGGAGCCCTCCAACCGGAGACACAGTAAGAATGAAGTGTCTTGGGAAGCAGCTAAGGGCCCTGCTGCCTTTACAAGACAGGAAGATGTTAACCGTGAAAGGTGCACATAATAAAACAGAAAATACTGGACATAATCAGGTCAGGCAAACATCCATGGAGAGGGAGAACAACAGAGTGGAAGAAGGGAGATACCCTATCACAGATTTCCCCTTTTGTTCTGTTTCTATCCTACCCTATTTTGTATAAAACATATTGGGCTAGATTCTCTGTTCCTGAGGCTAAGTGCCAATGCCAACGGAGGATCCATGGTGTTTCACGACGGGAAAATCGGCGCAAAACCCTCACTGATTCTGGTACCAGTGAGGGGCTCGCACCAGCGCCACATGAAACACCCACGGAACGTGTGGAAAACAGTCGGAGAATCGCCGGGTTGCCATGCACGCCTACAACCCCCACACACGCACCGGTCACGCCGGAAAACATGGTGCTGGCCATGCTGGACCGCGTACCCGCTCACCCGACCCCACAGCCCACCTCCTGGCTAAGCCCCACCACACCCCCACAGACAGCAGCATGGACCTTGGCCGAGTGTGGTGGCGCATCGCGGGCGGGTCAGCTGATGACGCTCCAACACGGTTGTGACTACGCGCGGCGTTCGTCCCGATGACGCCGATTTGGAGGGGGCGGAGCATCATGAACAAACCGGCACCTTCCCCGGTTTCGGCGTCGGGAGCCATTCTCCGCCCGATCGATGTTCTCGATTTCGGATTCAGGTTACAGAGAATCCCACCCATTACATTTCTAATTTCACCAAGTTGTGATGAAACGTCATTGACCAGAAACGTTCATTCTTTTTTTTCTCTATAAATGAATATTTCAAGAATTTTCTGTTTTTCTGTGAGTAAGTAGGTGTGCCACACTGCAAGCCCAACTGACTGGTTGTTGGCATAATTCTTAACACGCTCCGGATTCTTCAGGAAATAACAGTCAGGCTCGCAGTATGGCGCACTTACTTATGGTAGAAGCTACATTTGCAGACAAAAAGAACATTGTATATACATTGCGTCTATTTCAACTAAAAAAGGTAAGCAACAGGCATTCTCTGGTTTATTCTCCAGGGCAATGCGTTGACTAATCAAAGTCAACCTGCCTGCTTTGAATGTAAACAAAGCTTGGCAGTTAACTATCAGTCATCAGTAAACTGGTGCATTCTCCATGGTAATGCCTCTATCAATCAGAGTCCACTTGCCAACAAATCAGCACCCTCCTTTAATGAAGCATAAATTGTTGTTTCCTTTACATTTGGTATTTGTGGAATTGTTCTGATGAGTGCAAGGTGAAAAGCTTCAACATCATGGGCGGGGTTCTCCAATAATGGGGCTATGTCTCCATGTTGACGTGAAAAGCTGCACCAACCACTCCGGCGTCAACGATCACCGTATAATGGGAAATGCTCCCCTTCCGAGGGGGCTAGGTTGGCTCCGGAGTGGTCCCTGCAGCTCCAGCCGGCGCGGAACAGCCCGCGCTAGTTCGTGCATGGTTTGTGCCGGAACAGCTGGTGTATTTCCGCGCATACGTGCTACAGCCGCCGCATTTCTGCGCATTTCTGCGCAATATTGCCCCAATATGGCAGAGCCCTACAGGGGCCCGGCGTGGAGTAAAGTAGGCCTCCACGGAACCAGCCCGCCCGCCGATCGGTAGGCCCCGATTGCGGGCCAGGCCAGCGTGAGGGCCCCCCCCCCCCCCGGGGTTTCTCCGACCCGGCGCCGGGTTGGAGAATCCCGGCCCATATGTCTTTTCAGCAATAGCGACACCTGGAATGCAGGATTTGTTTCCTTCTCTGTCGCTGCTGTCTCATCATTAAGGTATTGAGACTCAAGGCATGATGCAGCTTGATCAAAAAATTGTCGCATTCTGAACGAAAGGTAGTACGCTCTTCCCAGTCCCAGTGTTGCAGAATTTCGAGGAGACTGTCTTTGAAACATTTTCTTTGTCCTCTCCTGGAATGGTGGCCATTTGAAAGTTGAGAAAACAAGACTTGCAGGGGGAATGAATTTTGTCTGAATGCTTGTGAACCTGACTTCAAGTATTCTAACATTGTTTGACAGTCCTCCAATTGAATTCAGAGGTGGCTGATGCAATGATGATGATATTTCTGTAATGCTCAAATGTGTCCAATAATGGGGCTATGTCCCCCACGCCCGCGAGAAAATGGGCGCAAATCACTCCAGACTTTTTTTTAGAAGGTCTGGGGTGATTCTCCGTTTTTAAGGGGGATTGCAAGGTCCTGGAGTGCTCCACGCAGCTCCGGCTGCCGATACGGAGCCCTGAACTTCCAGCCGTGGGCCTGCGCATGCGGGCCGGCACCGAAGAAGTAGGCCGCCCCCCAGATCGCGCGCGCCCACCGGTCGGTGGCCCCCGATCGCGGGCCTGGCCGTCATGGAGGACCCCCCCGGTGATGGATTCCCCGCTCCCCACCAGGACAGCCACCACAGCCGCCACTTCGAGCTCCCGCCGGGTGGAACAATCCGAGAACCACCACACTAGGGAGAACTCGGCTGGTCGTCCGCGGAGAATCACCGCGGGGCCTCTTTCAACGGCCCCCAACTGGCGCCGCGTCGACCGCGCACGCGCGACTGGTGGCGATTCTCAGGTTGCCAGAGAATCATGGAAAGGCGTCGCGGGTCCGACGCCCCATTCTCCGCCCCCGTGCAGGGCGCAATTGCGGCACGGAAAATCCCGGCCCAGGTCTCACTGCGAATGTAATGATGACAACTGCTTGGTACACCAGGATCAATGTTGACTTGTGGAGTTCTTTGTTGTCAGACATTTGCGCAATATATACTCCCTGATCCACTATTGCGTTCCACAGGAACATAACCAAAACCAGCTGGTGTTCTCAGGATGTGCAGCTTCCTGAGTTTGTATTTATTTGTTCTGATAAAATGTAATCATTCTGAAAAAAGGGTAATCAACAGGAGACGACTAGTTTCTGGAATGACTTGAGTGTGTTTTGGACTATGTCGATATCTTATTCTGAAATAAATGTATTTTAATTAATGTACAGTGCACATATTGAATTAATTTTCATGTTCTGCAGAACATACGCAGTATTGTCAATATGTGTTCTGGAATTAATTATGTCTTTCCAAGTACATGAATATAATCAGATCTTGTGTGTTAACCTCGAGTCAGACGTAGAGGGTGGCATTCTGTGATCCTGAGGCTAAGTGTTGACACCTTCGAAAACGCCATCGCGTTTCTCGACGGCGTCAACACAGTCTCAGGATCAGCAATTCTGGCCCCTACAGGGGGCCAGCACGGCACTGGAGCGGTTCACGCTGCTCCAGCTGCTGATCCCGGCGTGAACTGGGAGCCGTGGGATCCGTGCATGCGCAGTGGCACCGGCGCCAACGTGCGAATACACAGTGGCTTCCTTCAACGCGCCAGAGCCGACGCAACATGGCGCAGGGCTACAGGGGCTGGCGCGTAAGATAGGAGGCCCCCAGCCAGAGAGGCCGGCCCGCCGATCGGTGGGCCCCGATCGCAGGCCAAGCCACATTGGAGGTCCCACCCCCGGGGTCGGACTACCCTCCCCCCCCCCCCCCCCCCCCCCCACAGGCCACCCCCCGACCCTTCCATGCCGTGTTCCCGCCGGCGCCGGCCACGCCTGCTCACAGCTCGTTTTTTACGACGGCCGCTTGACCCATCCCGTAGAGCGGCCCCCGACCGGCGCTGCGCCAACCAAGCCGGCGCCAATGGCCGAAAATGGGTGGCCATTTGGCCCATTGAGGCCCGGAGAATTGCCGGGGGGGGGGGGGCCCGCTGCCAATGGCCCAAAACTGGCGCAGCGCAATCCCCGCCTCCGCCCAAAAACCGGCGCTGGAGAAATCGGCAGCCGGTGTCGGAGCGGCAGGGCGGGATTCACGGTGCCCCCCGGCGATTCTCCGGGTTGATGAAACCCGCCCTCTGTTTCTGAGACTAAGTGTTGACGCCGGAGCAGAATTTGTAGAGTTCCACGATAGCAAAACTGCTTCCCACCTGGAACGGTTCTGCTACTGTTATGGGGCTAGCACTGGCGCCATGTGGAACATAATCGATTACAATGAGAAACAGTGCCAGATTCGCCGGTTTCTCAATTGACACTGAGGAGGCTGACAAGCTGCAGCCGCATATACACACTTCACCCCTCACACACACCATCCCAGCCAGCGAGGAGAGCGCCCCCAAGATTCACCGACGCTGAGCTGGAGACCCTCTTGGAAGAGAGACCCAGAAAGGAGGCTGCCAGCTGGCGCAATTCGCCGTGCCTGGGCATAAGTGGCAGAGGCAGTCAACGCCGTGGGCAACACCATCTGTAACGGCCAGCAGTGCTGAAAAAAAAACTGCACAGCCTCCTCAGAGCAGCCAGGGGGAGTAGGCAGCACTGTGCCCCTGGCATCAACCCCCGTCCCACACACCCGTACCCCTCCCCCCACCCCCGCAACCCGGAGGGCGTCCGAACCCCCACCCGGCACCACATGCAGGCACCCATACCAGCCACCATGGCCAGGTCCCCTGGTCACTGAGGGAACCAGCTACCCACCCCCTGGGCTGCATGCGTCGGACTGTCTAACTCTGTCATTTTCTGTTTGCTCCCCACCCCACAGGAGAAGGCCGCCCACAATCACCGGGAGAGGGAGAAGACTGGAGGGGGACTGCCGGACCCACGGCTCCTATCCATAGCTGAGCAGGGGGCCCTGGATGTGGTCGGTGGCCCGGAGGAAAGGGAGGTCGCTGAGTTCGGCCGTGGACCGCTTAGTTGCTGTTCCCCATGACACGTGTCAACCCCCACCCAACACCACCCTCACCCCTCACACCACCCTCACCCAACACTACCTTCACCCTACATCACCCCCACCCACTCACCCGTCACCAACCCCATCCTCACCACCGCCAACCCCCTGCCCGGTATCCTGGTGGGCTCTGTCCACATTGAAGGAGATGTATCGAGCCACCTGGACATATAGGGCCTCCATGATGGCTTGGATGCACCCGTGAACTAAGGTCTGTAAGATCCTGGACAGGTGTCCACTCGGCGCCTGGAAGGACCCCGTCGCGTAGAAGTTCAGTGTGACCATCACCTTGACGGCCATCGGGAGCAGGTGCCCTCCCCCATTCCCCCGTGGTGCCAGGTGCACCATTATCTGGCAGATATGTCGCACTGTCTCTCTGCTCAGCCAGAGTCTTCGACGGCATGCAAGGTCTGGCAGATCCTCGAATGACAGGCGCTGCCGGTACACACGAGGCCTCATGCGACGTCCCCTTGCAACTCCTCCTCCTCAGCCTCTTGGACGGTTGGCTCTCCATCCTGGGCGGCTACCTCCTGTTCCTCTTGGGCACGCTCCGCTGCTGTAGCTTCCTCCTTCCCCTCGAGCAGCTCCAGCTCGTACAGCAGCGGGGCATCCCCCAGGGCTGCAGCGACCAGCAGGAAGGCCACCATTGATGGTTGAATTCAAAAATCCATTGTCTGCAGGGGGTGAAAGGCTGACATGTTAGCATAATGCGTACCCTCATGCCCATCCAGGTCCAAAGGGCTATGTGGTGGCCCCAATTTGCACTGCGGGCTCTGCCCCCACATGTTCCCTCCCCCCATCCCTGCACACCTTGCCCTGCTGTTGCCTGGCACCGTGGGGGCCTCTGGCCCTGGCGCCCATCCCTGATGCCAGAGGTACTGTTGGCTGGCACTGCCCTTGCTAGCGGTATGCTCCGTGGCCCCCCCCATCGAGGGTACTATTGGCGTTGCCCTGGGTGGGCTGCCTGTTATATTATGCTGTTTAACGTAAGTTGCTACTGACCATAGACGACGTTGAAAGACACTCCAGTCCTTGAAGTAAGTTGAAAGGATTTATTCAGTAACAACAACTAGATAAATGAGTTTGACACTCTGCTACTCTAACTCTAGTAACTCAGTGACAATGACTAACTGTACAACTGGGATCTAGGCCACATGTGGTGACCCAACCTGAGATCTAAACTATTCTGGTGCTAATCCTATAGTCCCTGCCAGGAGGTAGGGGGTGGGTCAAGTGTGTGTCCGGTTTTATAATGAGTTGTGTAGTGCCCTCTAGTGGTCGTGCTACAGCCGGGTGTTCTGATTAACCCCTTAGTTTCATGTCAGTCTACATATCATTACAGCCACGTCGGCAGATGGCGGCCGGAGGGGAATATGGCAGAGGGTTGGTAGGGAGTGGGGGGGGGGGGGTGGTCAGGGCACCCATATGGCCGGTGTCAGTCTGCAGAACCAAGGGCCAAGGTAGGCGGTCAATGGGGTGCACAGCAAGATGGTTGCCTTGCAGGCCGTGGTATTGGTGGTCCATGATTGGACACCGCCACAGTCACGTTGAAGGTCACCCCGGCCACTTGGCCCGTTCCCCATCACCCCCCCTCCTCCTGCCCTGGCAGGTCCCCACCCCCCATCCCAGCCAGCCCAGCCAGTGCCGGCCCGGCAGTCCACTGTTGCTCCTCTCTATCTCCTACCGCCTCTCTCTCCCTCATCTGCCACGACGGCAGTTTCACGATTTTTAAAAGCACAAGTGAACCGCGCCATTGGGAACTCGCCCATCAGAGGCGGAGCATCGAGGAGGCCCCAGAGAATGCCGGGTCAGGCCCGCTAATGATATGCAAACGGTGTTTACTGTACCTGGGTTCCGGACCGCATTGAAACCGCTTTTGAAGTGACGAAGAATTGCAATTTGGCATCAAATTGGCCTGCCGCAATTTTGGCATCAGAACCGATTCTCCGCCCAATCGCATTTCGGCGTCACCCACCGGGGAATTTGCCCCATGGGTTCAAGCCTCATTGTGATTTGTGTGCATAATCTAGGCTAGAACGTCAGTGTAGTACTGATAAAGTGCTCCATCATTATCAGCGGTTTCATTTTCAGATGAGACATTTTCTACTACAGCCTCAGCTTCCCTCTCATAATATGTATATACCTTGTATAAATACCTTCACCAATGTTTAATTTTTATCTCTTACTATTTTAAACATCAAGTGATAATACAAAAAGAAAATGCTGGAAAATCTCAGCAGGTCCGGCAGCATTTGTAGGGAGAGAAAAGAGCTAATGTTTCGAGTACAGATGACCCTTTGTCAACGCTCAATACAAGGTAAAGCTCAATACAATACGAAGCTCAATACAAGTGTTAATACAAGATGGCACTAATTCATTGGCACCTAATGGTTGAATAGACATCTTGATATGCATCTTAATATAAATAACATATATCATTCACTCTACCAAGACAATGGCTGTGCGAAGGCTTGGCCAAGTTCACTGGATGGATGACAGCCACGTAGCATAGACATTTTGTTTGGTGAAGTGGCCACTGGGTTATGACCTACTAGACGTCCATTGCTACTAAACACCTGCAAGTCATGGACATTGACACAAACAACTGGGAAACATCAGTGAACGTTCGGTACTGCTGGAGGTTGATTGTTCAGAGGGGCATTGGAATACTTACTTTCTTTGAGTTAGTTCCTTCACTCTCACCTAGGGCAAGGAGCATCAAGACTCCGCCAGTGACCCTGGTCCATTGAAATCTCACTCCAAGGGTGGTGGTGTCCTGCCCTTGATGGCTTCCTTAAAGTACTTTACCAGGTCTTCTTTGGCAGTGGTGCCCATTCTCCTGCCAGCATCACTCACAATGTCCCACAGACGCCTCTGACCAGTCCTCTATCGTACTTCTTCATTGGTGATATTGTCTCTCCACATGGTGACCAGGCTCTAATATAGGAATTGCTCATGAAAGAATTTCAGCTTATGTGACACTTTGCTATTCTCTACTGGCAGAGATTGCAGTTGGTACTCCTATGGACATGTGGAGTCGCAGGTTCATGGCCATGTTGATGGTGTTGGCTGCCCATTCTGTGTAGAGCCGCTGGAAGACCAAATCAACTTTGCCGATTTGGGTGTAGGCATCAATCTCTCCATCCACCTCCCTGGAAATGTTGCTACCTCGATAGGGTGCGTGACCAATGTCCTCAATGTTCTGTTGCCTGATGGCGATGGCCAGGCCTTGTTGCCATCCAGTCTTCATTCTCTTATCCTTTTCCCAACTGATCTGTAGACCAACATTGGTGCCACTACTCTCAAGACTGGTGATCATGTCTTTGATCGCCTGTGCAAGGAGAAACTGGAAGTTCATCCGACTGAGAAGTGGGCCCAGAGAAAACAGACTCCAGTAAATCCTGTAGCCTATTGCCATCAAATGCAGCAAGTGCCAGTGTGGGTTTTCAGAGCCACACCAGGTGATATTTAACATAGAGTTGACTATCAAGGTACAAACCTTCATCTCACAAGATGGAAGGCTGCCAGAAAGGAAAGGATCATATGAGGGACATAAAGGCTACTCATCTGCAGTTTTCACAGAATAATGCACACAGGTAATTCAATTCTCAAAGCACCAGGAAAGGTCACAGAATATAATTTGATAAAAATAGAGTTTACTTAGTCACTGTAATTCAGTCAGCCTGACATTATCCCCTCCATGGCATGATCACCCCTATTATTGCAAACAGTGAATCCTCGGACTCACAATGAGGTCTATTTGCAGTTGAATAAAAATGGTCACCTGTTTATAGCTGCCTGAAATCTTTCAAAAATACAATAAATAAATGAAGAAATATATTTAAAATGAAATAAAGGATTTTAGAGATTTACATAATTTCTAAAACGTTATTAATATCTGTGATCTTTCCACATTAGTCATGTTTCCTAGATACTGTAGCATCTTTGGGATTATTCTTCTCACTGTAACTCTCTAATCTTACCACATACTACTTCCTTGCCAACAAAGACACACCATAAAATGCACCCTACTGGAAGGCATAACCCCTGATTGTAATAGAGGCTGCTGCCAGTGAGAGCAGTTTAGCATGACTCAGTGTACTGAATGCTGAAACTTCAAAGGCAGATCAGTTCCAGATATGCAAAACATTTTCGGAAACGATAAAAACGTGCATTTGTAGCCATCTAAGATGACCACCTGCAAAGGACCATGGGAATTTTGGCCAACCCAGGACTCAGACAGATACACAGCCTATGTGTATCTAAAACACAGGTTACCAGACCTGACCGAAACCCCGCTCATTTACATTTCAATGACCCATTTTCCCAGGACAATAAAACTCCAATCAAGCAACCGGTACAGCCACAGACTGATTGGCGCCACTCCCTTGCTCAGAAAGTACAACTGCCAAGGTCAATGACCACTAAGGACCCGCCCAGCTACCAAGGCACCCGCCCCTTTATTGGCTGAAATCGAAGACAGTGATCAGAGCCCTGTCGAACTATTGGGTCCAAGGTTAATGACCGCCCCAAAGAGCGCGAAATCCCACGGGGATAAAAGAGAGCACAGCCATGTGTTCTGTCTCTTTTGGATCCGGCCTGTGCCACCCAATTGCAGCAGGAACAGCCAGTTAAGTTCAAGACCAACGATCGCTATCTGACGGATGAGCCCAGCAGAGACAGAGCCACTTTCTTCGAACCAGCCAAGTGAAATCCAGATAAAGGCCTTCATCCATTTGCATAGTGCCGATCGCCCTGAAGTTAAGTATAGGTTATTGTAGGTAATAGGTGTAGTTTAACTCGTAGTAGATATTGTGTTTGCATGTTGAGATAACTCTTGTGTATGTAAATAAACTATCTTTTGAACTAACTAACTGGTTGTGTAGTCATTTGATCGATATAAAGAAAGACTTGTGGTTCACCGAGATAAATAAATAGAGCAACACATTTATAAAGCACCTTTAATCGAGAAAAACAACTGAAGTCACTTCAAAGAACTATAATTAAACAAAAACGAACAGCGAGTCAAATAAAGATACTCGGAGGGACAACAAAGTTTGAACATAGAAGTGGATTTAAACAGGGTCTTGGAAACTCTGGAGAAGTTGAACGAGAAGGTCTGGATGAGATCACATTGCTAAGGGCAATGAGTTGGACAATGGGAAAAGAACGTTGGAGGAGGGTGGTGTGATTGACTTCAGATGAATCTCACCTTTTACCAACAGAGAGGTCGGGCAGGTTAATGCACCACATACACAGAACTTATTATTTGTGACTTTGGCTGTTTCAGTGCTGCAGGGATGATTTGAGAGAAGTTCCGGGTAAATTGGGCACAGATTTCGGAGGTGAACTGGAAGTCACTGAATGAGAGTATCAGTGTCTAACTGTGCTATTCTTCAGCTGGTACAACATTCACAAAAAGCTAATATTCCTACAGTATGCCCCATGGAGAAAAGATTGAAATATTCCAACTCAATCTCAATTTAAATTTTTTTTTTAAGAGTACCCAATTATTTCTTTTTTCAATTAAGAAACAATTTAGCGTGGCCAATTCACCTACCCTGCACATCTTTTGGGTTGTGGGGGTGAGACCCACATAGACACGGGGAGAATGTGCAAACTCCACACGGACACAACTCAATCGCAATATCAAGAGGCAGGGACTGACTCCTATTATCAAATTTCCTTGGTGAAGGTGCAACATCATTGGGGAGACAAGAGACTGGCACGCAGAAGATAAAGGGATGAAAGTTTATCTCAAATGAATATAAACCACTGTCAAATCTCAACATTTTAGGGAGGGTTTGCTGGTCCCGTCCGCTGCATCGTGGGCAGATGGAAAGTTGGATGGACCAGCAAACGATCCGTTGATTTGGGGCAGGGCTGGAAAACCCCACCCCCTCAATTCCATATCTCAAATAGGTCTTTGGAACCAAGGAGTGGTAAGGAGGAAACCGTTCCATACTTCAAACCGTTATTAATAATAATAATTACTTATTGTCACAAGTAGGCTTCAATGAAGTTACTGTGAAAAGCCCC
Organism: Scyliorhinus torazame; assembly: GCF_047496885.1. Taxonomy (NCBI): domain Eukaryota; kingdom Metazoa; phylum Chordata; class Chondrichthyes; order Carcharhiniformes; family Scyliorhinidae; genus Scyliorhinus; species Scyliorhinus torazame. Next base: position 98,369,959 of record NC_092716.1, read on the forward strand.
CAGTCACCACATTCCGGTGCCTGTTTTGGGAGGCCTGTAGGGGAATTGAACCCACGCTGCTGGAATTGTTCTGCATTGCAAGCCAGCTGTTTAGCCCACTGAGTATGACCTATTATTTGCACGCAAGTTGACAAGACAATCGATAGCAGGTGGGAGTAGTGGTTGGAGCAGCTGGGCAGTTTACAGAAAGGTGAGCAACATGGTGATCTTGCCAAATATAATGGCCAGAGCTCTTTAAAAAAAAATGTTTTTATTGGATTTTCACATTATAAGAACCAGGAGTAGGCCACCTGGCCCCTCGAGCCTGCTCCGCCATTCGATGAGATCATGGCTGATCTTTTGTGGACTCAGCTCCACTTTCCGGCCCGAACACCATAACCCTTAATCCCTTTATTCTTCAAAAAACTATCTATCTTTATCTTTAAAACATTTAATGAAGGAGTCTCAACTGCTTCACTGGGCAAGGAATTCCATAGATTCACAACCCTTTGGGTGAAGGAGTTCCTCCTAAACTCAGTCCTAAATCTACTTCCCCTTATTTTGAGTCTATGCCCCCTAGTTCTGCTTTCACCCACCAGTGGAAACAACCTGCCCGCATCTATCCTATCTATTCCCTTCATAATTTTATATGTTTCTTTAAGGTCCCCCCTCATCCTTCTAAATTCCAATGAGTACAGTCCCAGTCTACTCAACCTCCACTCGTAATCCAACCCCTTCAGCTCTGGGATTAACCTAGTGAATCTCCTCTGCACACCCTCCAGCGCCAGTACGCCCTTTCTTAGGCAAGGAGACCAAAACTGAACACAATACTCCAGGTGTGGCCTCACTAACACCGTATACAATTGCAGCATAACCTCCCTAGTCTTAAACTCCATCCCTCTAGCAATGAAAGACAAAATTCCATTTGCCTTCTTAATCACCTGTTGCACCTGCAAACCAGCTTTTTGCGACTCATGCACTAGCACACCCAGGTCTCTCTCATTTAAATAATAATAATCCCTTTTGCTGTTATTCTTACCAAAATGGATAGGCTCACATTTGTCAACATTGTATTCCATCTGCCAGACCTTAGCCCATTCACTTAACCTATCCAAATCCCTCTGCAGCCTTCCAGTGTCCTTTGCTTTACCACTCATCTTAGTGTCGTCTGCAAACTTGGACACATTGCCCTTGGTCCCCAACTCCAAATCATCTATGTAAATTGTGAACAATTGTGGGCCCAACACTGATCCCTGAGGGACACCACTAGCTCCTGATTGCCAACCAGAGAAACACCCATTAATCCCCACTCTTTGCTTTCTATTAATTAATCAATCCTCCCTCCATGCTACTACTTTACTCTTAATGCCATGCATTTTTATCTTATGCAGCTACCTTTTGTGTGGCACCTTGTCAAAGGCTTTCTGGAAATCCAGATATACCACATCCATTGGCTCTCCGTTATCTACCGCCCTGGTAATGTCCTCAGAAAATTCCACTAAATTAGTTACGCACAACCTGCCCTTTATGAACCCATGCTGCATCTGCCCAATGGGACAATTTCCATCCAGATGCCTCGCTATTTCTTCCTTGATTTCCAGCATCTTCCCTACTACCGAAGTTAAGCTCACTGGCCTATAATTACCCACTTTCTGCCTACCTCCTTTTTTAAACAGTGGTGTCACGTTTGCTAATTTCCAATCCGCCAGGACCACCCTAGAGTCGAGTGAATTTTGGTAAATTATCACTAGTGCATTTTCAATTTCCCTAGCCATCTCTTTTAGCACTATGGGATGCATTCCATCAGGGCCAGAAGACTTGTCTACCTTTAGCCCCATTAGCTTGCCCATCACTACCTCCTTAGTGATAACAATCATCTCAAGGTCCTCACCTCTCATTGCCTCATTTCTATCAGTCACTGGCATGTTATTTTTGTCTTCCACTATGAAGACCGACCCAAAAAACCTGTTCAGTTCCTCAGCCATTTCCTCATCTCCCATTATATAATCTCCCTTCTCATCCTCTAAAGGACCAATAGTTACCTTAGCCACTCTTTTTTGTTTTATATATTTGTAGAAACTTTTACTATCAGTTTTTATATTCTCAGCAAGTTTACTCTCATAATCTATCTTACTCTTCTTTATAGCTTTTTTAGTAGCTTTCTGTTGCCCCCTAAAGATTTCCCAGTCCTCTAGTCTCCCACTAATCTTTGCCACTTTATATGCTTTTTCCTTCAATTTGACACTCTCCCTTATTTCCTTAGATATCCACGGTTGATTTTCCCTCTTTCTACCATCCTTCCTTTTTGTTGGTATAAACCTTTGCTGAGCACTGTGAAAAATCGCTTGGAAGGTTCTCCACTGTTCCTCAACTGTTTCACCATGAAGTCTTTGCTCCCAGTCTACATTAGCTAGTTCTTCTCTCATCCCATTGTAATCTCCTTTGTTTAAGCACAAAACACGAGTGTTTGATTTTACCTTCTCACCCTCCATCTGTATTTTAAATTCCACCATATTGTGATCGCTCCTTCCGAGAGGATCCCTAACTATGAGATCATTAATCAATCCTGTCTCATTACACAGGACCAGATCTAGGACCGCTTGTTCTCTCGTAGGTTCCATTGCATACTGTTCTGGGAAACTATTGTGGATACATTCTATAAATTCCTTCTAAAGGCTGCCTTGACCGACCTGGTTAAACCAATCGACAAGTAGATTAAAATCCCCCATGATAATTGCTGTACCATTTCTACATGCATCAGTTATTTCTTTGTTTATTGCCTGCCCCACCATAATGTTACTATTTGGTGGCCTATAGACTACTCCTATCAGTGACTTTTTCGCCTTACTAGTCCTGATTTCCACCCAAATGGATTCAACCTTATCTTCCATAGCACCGATGTCATCCCTTACTATTGCCCGGATGTCATCCTTAAATAACAGAGCTAAACCACCTCCCTTACCATCCACTTTGTCCTTCCGAGTCCTACAGACTCGATGGGTCGAATGGCCTCCTTCTGCACTGTAAATTCTATGAATAGTTTGATACCCTCGGATATTTAACTCCCAGTCGTGACCATCCGTTAACCATGTTTCAGTAATGGCCGCTAAATCATAGTCATTCACGATGATTTGCGCCATCAACTCATTTACCTTATTCCGAATATTACGAGCATTCAGGTAAAGTACACTTATGTTGGCTTTTATACCTGTTTTGAATCTTAACATCTCGATCAGTAACCTCTCCCAAGTTATTTTTCCTCTTAACGTTTCTCCTAATTTTCCTTGTCGTTGAACCCATATCTTCATGGAACAACCTGCCGCGTCGCTTACCATTTATGTTTTTACTTCCCGTTCTATTCCTTTTAGAATTACTGGGCCAATTCATTGAGCTCCCCTCAGTCACTGTACCCTGTACTGTCGCCCTTTTTGATTTTTGACTAAGGCTTCTCTACCTTACACTTTCCCCCTTACTGCCTTTTGTTTCTGTCCCTGTTTTACTACCTTCCAACTTCCTGCATCGGTTCCCATTATATATTTGACAATTCGTTTTGTATCACATATTTCTAGCTTGTACATTAAGTTACAGGTGTCGTACCTGCGAATAGTATTTTACAGAAAGTAATCTGCGTGTGGTTCTAGTTTATATAAGGAGAAAAAAAACCAAAAGAGATGCATGTTACAAGAAAACAAAGAGGTTTAAAAATGTAATAAAGAGAAAAAAAGAAGAAAATCAAACAAGTTCACCCGAACAGACTAGATCCGCTCTACATATTTACAGTTGCCTGCTTCGTCTTTCTTTGGTGGCTGTGTACTTTATTCGGCCAGTCAGCCTCTGCTGCATTGCCTGTTGTTGGCCCTGGCTTGTGCATTATCATTTATAATTATGCCCTCTAGTCTTCTTTTTGCTCTTGGGTTTATCCCCTTGCCTCTGTGCCTCTTGCAGCTTGCAGTCTTCTTGGGAGTTTTTAACCCCTTCCCCCCTCTTCCTTTTGCTACCTATGGCTCATCTGTCCGCCCCCCCCCCCCCTCCCCCCCACCGCTCTATTTGCTGTATGCTACAAACAGGACCTGGAAAAAGTTGGTGAATTCATTCCACATCTGGCGGAAGCCCTTATCCGATCCCTGGATGGCAAATTTGATTTTTTCCAATTGGAGAAATTCCGACAGGTCGGCCAGATTGTCTGCAGCTTTGGGTGGTGCTGCTGATCGCCAGCCGAGCAGGATTCGGCCCACCTCCCCATGAAGAGTTCTGGCTGGTCTGATACCCCGAAGGCTGCCACTTTCAGGCTTGGCTCCAATCTCATCCCCACAACCTTGGACATTGCCTCAGAGAAGGCTATCCAGAACCCAGCAAGTCTGGGGCAAACGCAGAACACGTGGGTGTGTTTGGCCAGGCCTCTCTGGCACCGTTTACATTTGTCCTCCACCTCCGAGAAGAAGAACCTGTTCATTCGGGTGCTGGTTAGGTGTGCTCTGTGTACCACTTTCAGCTGCACCAAAGTTGGTGGCATAGTCGATAGTGAAGAAGGTTATCCAGGATTGCAACAGGATCTTGATCCATTGGGCCGATGAATGGCAGGTGGAGTTTAATTTAGATAAATGTGAGGTAATGCATTTTGGAATCAGGGCAGGACCTAATCAGTCAATGGTAGGGAGTTGGGGGAGAGTTTTAGAACAAAGAGATCTAGGAGTACAGGTTCATAGCTCCTTGAAAGTGGAGTCACAGGTAGACAGGGTGGTGAAGAAGGCATTCGGCATGCTTGGTTTTTGTACTACGCTGTAATGTTCTATGTTTTATGTTCTATTAGTACGGCCACACTTGGAATACTGTGTACAGTTCTGGTCATCCTATTATAGATAGGGTATTATTAAACTATAAAGAGTGCAGAAAAGATTTACTAAGATGCTACCGGCACTTTATGGTTTGAGTTATAAGGAGAGGCTGGATAGACTGGGGGCTGGATTCTCCGCCGGCGGGATGCTCCATTTTGCCGGCAGCATGGGGGTTTCCCGACGGCGTGGGGCTGCCCCACAATGGGAACCCCTATTGACCAGCCAGCGTAACAGAGCATCCCGCCGGTGGGGTGAAACAGAAATGAGGCGCGGCAGGAAATCCAGCCCTGGGACTTTTTTTTCCCTGGGGCGCAGGAGGCTTAGGAGTGATCTTATAGAGACCTATAAAATAATGAGGGAGATAGATAAGGTAGACAGTCAACATCTTTTCCCAAAGATAGGGGAGTCTAAAACTAGAGGGTATAGGTTTAAGGTGAGAGGGGAGAGATACAAAAGCGTCCCGAGGGGCAATTGTTGCACACAGAGGGTGGTGAGTGTCTAGAACGAGCAGTCAGAGGCAGTTGTAGAGACGGGTAGAATTTAGTCTTTTAAAAAGCATAAAGCTATTATATGGGAAATACTTACCTTGTGGTTGCACCCCTGCACTCTGGGGTTTCCCTTTGTTAAGGGGCCATCCACGATGGCCGCGGTCACCGTACTCACCATGAGGCAGAGCCCCTGCACTCCGGGCTTTCCCTTTGTCCAGGGGCCACACAACATGGCTGCCAACTGTGTGTACGCCATGTGGGTGAGCCCCTGCACTCCGGGTTTTCCCTTTGTTCGGGGAACCTCCAAAGTGGCTGCTTGCGGTGCCAGTTTGTTCCATATTGCCCCGTGTGGCCTGTTGTAGTCAGCCTTGAGACCTTCCCCCTCCCCTTGTCCCTTTGTTTCCCTCATGATTCTGTTCTCCCCCTCATCCTATTGTTGTCCCCTTTCCCTACTCCCCCTCCCCCATTTACCCCCCAAGCTATCTCCCGCTGGTGGTGTGTACCCCCACCGTCGCCAGGTGCTCTCTCCTCTGCTGGAGATGCGCCGCGGCCCACCCCCCTTCACTCGTACCTTCTGCTGTTAACTTTCCCACTGGTGTGATGGCCACCACCCTGGGTCAGTTATAAGCTTACCCTTCGCCCACTATATGGCTTCCCCTCTTTTCTTCATCCTCACCCTCTCCTGCCCTCCACTGCCGTCGCCCCTTCCTTTCTACGTTTTGGCTCCCAGATTCAGAGCGAGGCAGTACAGTCCCGCGCAAAGTGTCTCTCAGATCATTTCAGTCCCTTTGGGTGATCTTTTCACCGCTATCTTTGTTGCTGTTTCCCAGCCCGTTCTCCTCGACAAATTTGTTAGTGTTTACAGGGGTCGTGAAAAGTGGTCCCTGCCCTGGAATGTGACCCAAAGTTTGGCCGGTTACAGCATTCCAAATTTCATCTTGCACAGAGCCGCCTTCGCTCTTTTGAATTCCACCATGCGCTTGCCATGTCCTGGTAAATCCTGATCTGGTGTTCTTCCCAGTTGCAGCTATTAATTTGCCTAGCCCAGCACAGGATTCTTTCCCGGTGCTGGTACCAGTGTATTTTGGTGATTATTGCCCTCGGCTGCTCTCCGGCCCTGGTTTTTGGCTGGAGTGACTGATTGGGCCCTGTCTATTTCTGGCGGGTTGGGGAAGCTGTCCATTCCCACCAGATTTCCCAACATCTGGGCCACATGGTCTGTGGGGCCCCTGCCTTCAGCTTCCTCCGGCAGGCCCACTATCCTTAAGTTCTGGTGCCGTGACCGGTTCTCCTGATCCTCTATTTCCCCCTTTAGACTTCCCTGCATCGCCACCAACTTTGCTATTTCTGTCTCTAGGGCAGCGATCCGGTCTTTCTGATCCATTGAGTCTTTTTCCAGTTCCTTCATGATACTCCCCTGGGCCTCCAGTTGTCTCTCTGCCTTGTCCAGGACCACGCCTCCGTGGCCACCACTTTGACCGCCACTTTAATGTCGGTCTTGATTTCCTCCTTGAGCTCCCTTAGCTCTCGAGTGAAGAACTTCCTCCATCCACTCTCCGGTGAGGGGGTGCCCTGTGTGCGGTTTGTCGGTACCTCTCATTCTGGTGTGGCTGGCACTTCATCGCCTCATGTGTCCGCTGTCTCGATGCTCGTTTCTCCTGGATTCTGCTGCTTCTGGAGCTACTGTTGCTCGGCATCGTCTCTTGTGCTGTTATTAGGTGAGGTTAGGGGATACTTTTCTCGCTGTTTTAGCGGGCAATTTTGAGTAATGGAGCCTAAATTCGGGCTTGTAGGAGGAAAGCCACCTTTTGTGCATCCGCTTGGCACATCCCCATCATCGGAAGTCGGCCGGAACTCTTTTAACACTCTATTTCTTTTTTATGCAGTCAGCATCCAGCTAGTTAGAGACTCATTGTCTATCAGGCCGGAATACATAGGTGTGGAATGGAATTGAGGGAGGGAGAAATCACAGGTCAAAGGGTTGGTGAGATCGTGAGGGATGGGAGTGGGATTATAGGTCATAGAATCATAGAATTTACAGTGCAGAAGGAGGCCATTCAGCCCATTTAGTCTGCACCGGCTCTTGGCAAGAGCACCCTACCCAAGCCCACACCTCCACCGCAACCCCATAACCCAGTAACCCCACCCAACACTTAGGGCAATTTTGGACACTAAGGGCAATTTATCATGGCCACTCCACCTAACCTGCACATCTTAGGTCTGTGAGAGGAAACCGGAGCACCCGGAGGAAACCCACGCACATATGGGGAGAACGTGCAGACTCCGCACAGACAGTGACCCAAGGCGGGAATCGAACCTGAGACCCTGGAGCTGTGAAGCAATTGTGCTAACCACTATGCTACTGTGCTGGCCCTCAGGATATGAGATCATGGTTTTTGGAAGATTGCAGGAATAAGGATCATGGATTGGGAAGATTGCAAATGTGAGGGGATCATGGGTCTTGGGGAAATCATGATAGGGAGGAGGTTGGAGTTGAAATGATCACAAGAGAGGTTGAAGAAAACAATGCAGGAGGGGGTTGAACCCATGTTGGGAAGATTGTGGGTTAGGGGAGTCATTGGTCTGGAGACGAAGACTGAGGAATGGGGAAAATTCTGGGTCAGGGATATTGTTGGTGGAGTAGTGAGGAGATAGTGGTTGAGGGGAGTCCATGTGTCAGGGACTGCTAAATTCAGAGGCTCATTAACATATTTAAATACGTGATCTGCCTCCAGAGAGCCTGATTCCCCAATTGCTCCATTAAAACCAGAGGTAGGCAGGTTTGAAGCAGGTTTGGATGTGCTTCAGATGTATGAAATTTTAATGCATTTGTCGTGCGGACTTAAAATTACCCCTAATGCACAACTCAACATTTTTTCAACATGCATGACACCAACACCTCTGCCTACTCACACCCTCAATGTAATTTGCCTTCACGACTGTTTAGCTGTTACCATGGTTACTACTCTTGATCTTCTGACAAGCTGACAAATATTACAAACTATTGCGCATCAGGTTGCATTTGTGTTTTCCTGGAATGACTGAGCTACAGTTTACTCCACGAAGATTGATTAAGAAAATAAATCTATTCATAGTGGACTCTAGCTCCATCTGAATCTAATTGTTATAGGTGGCAAGATTGCATGAGAGTGCTTGATGATCTGAGTACTGACAAACAGTTAAAACTGAATGTCTCCACCTAATCCACCTGAGATAAACCATCACTATTTCCATTGCTGCTCTTTGTTGAAGCCCTGCAATTATTTTATTTGTTAACTTTTAACCACAGCTTGATGAAATGGCTCATCTTATTTATTTTGGAATTGGGAAGCAAGCAGGATACTGGTTTGAACTGGGGAATTCTACTGCTTTCGGATTAAATTACCAAGACACGCAGAGGGCAAGATCAGAATGAGCAAGCAGACCGTAAGTTAATGTATCTAACCAGCTTTTCTTCTTCATCAATGTTATTTAAGCTCAACCGGAGCCTCACCAATTCTCGTTCCACCATACATCTACAATACTAAAAGCTACATTCACTCTTGTATTATATGCTGCACCAGGTTCGCTTACTTTAAATGCAACATACTTCACATAAAAGCTCAGGAGATCAGAGAAGGTGATTCAAATGTAGGTTTATTTATAACCAAGAGAAAAGGCTGAAAAACAGCGTACACCACATAGGTCCCAACTGGGACTACCAATCATGCCGTCCCAATCCGGGCTGGCTTTTAAGGGTTCATTCTATGAGCCCCATCCGCCCATCAGCGGAGCTCAAATTCCACAAGCCCCAAGGGGAGATCAATTGGGTCAATCATCAATCGGGAGATCAAGGGCAGCACGGTGGCACAGTGGTTCGCACTGCCTCACAGCTTCAAGGACCCGGGTTCAATTCTGGCCTCGGGTGACTGTCTTGTGGAGTTTGCACGTTCTCCCAGTGTCTACATGAATTTCCTCCGGGTCCTCCGGTTTCCTCCCACAGTCCAAAGATGTGCAGGTTAGGTGGATTGACCATGCTAAATTGCCCCTTAATGTCTAATCTGTCTACTTTGTCTACTATGTACATTCCCCCGGCTGCAGAAAAATACTTTTCACTGTACTTCGGTACATGTAACAATAAATCAAATCAAATAAATCAAATCAAAGGTTAGGTGGGGTTACGGGTTTGCAGGGGAGTGGGCCTAGGAAGGGTGCTCTTTCAGAGAGTCAGTGCAGACTCGATGGGTCGAATGGCTTCCTTCTGCATTGTAGGGAGTCTATGATCCCCATGGGTTTTGTGAGGGTTAATACACTTCACTTTTGTTTGGATGGAAAATTAATTGAAATAAATATAAATAATCCACCACACAGGAAAAACTTTATAAAAGCATTTTCCACATTTATAGTATTTTATGACATGACAAAAGTGGAGTAGTTCTATTACATGGCTAAACTGCATACTCATTGGCAGGTAGGGGTTAGTGTTGTGAGGCAGGAATTGCCCTAAAGTTTCTCCCTTCCGGAAAGTAATGGCGAGGAACCAGTTTAGAGATTGTGCTGGGTCCCTATTGCTTGTCATTTATATAAATGACATAGATGACTATGTGGGGGTTAAGATCAGTCAGTTTGCGGATGACACAAAAATTGGCCGGGTGGTTAACAGTGAGGTTGAGTGTCTTGGGTTACAGGAAGATATAGACAGGATGGTCAAATGGGCAGACAGGTGGCTGATGGAATTTAACTCTGAAAAGTGTGAGGTGGTACACTGTGGAAGGAGTAATGTGACAAGGAAGTATTCAATGAATGGCTTGACACTGGGAAGCTCCGAGGAACAAAGGGATCTTGGTGTGCTTGTACATAGATCTCTGAAGGCAGGAGGGCAGGTAAACAGGGTGGTGAAAAAGGCAAATGGGAGACTTGCCTTTATTAATCGAGCCATAAATTACAAAAGCAGGGAGGTCATGTTGGAGTTGAATAGAACTTTGGTGCGACCACAGCTGGAGTAGTGTGCGCAGTTCTGGTCGCCACATTATAGGAAGGATGTGATTGCAATGGAGGGGGTGCCGAGGCGATTCACCAGGATGTTGCCTGGGATGGAACATTTAAGTTATGAAGAGAGGTTGGATAGGCTTGGGTTGTTTTCGCTGGAGCAGAGAAGATTGAGGGGTGACCTGATCGACGTGTACAAGATTATGAGGGACATGGACAGGGTGATTAAGGATCAGCTGTTCCCCTTAGTTGAAGGGCCAGTTACGCGGATACACAAGTTCAAGGTGAGGAGCAGGAGGTTTAGGGGATTTGAGGAAAAACTTTTTTACCCAGAGGGTGGTGATGGTCTGGAATGCACTCTCTGGGACAGTGGTAGAGGCGGGTTGCCTTACATCCTTTAAAAAGTACCTGGATGAGCACTTGGCACGTCATAACATTCAAGGCTATGGACCAAGTGCTGGCAAATCGGATTCGGTAGGCAGGTCAGGTGTTTCCCTGTGGGGGTGCAGACTCGATGGGCCGAAGGGCATTTTCTGCACAGTATTCTGTGATTCTGTGATAATGATCCTAAAATAGGTCAATTGAAATTGGAGGTTGAAGTCCAGATGATTTTCCTGTCAACAGTGTTTCTCTTTCATTCTCAGGAAATTGTGGAGGCAGTGAATGCTTAAGCTGTTGGATGGGGGTGGATTAAGTGGACTAAGTGGATTACTTTGTCCTGGATGTGACAATGAAAGCTCATTTATTTAGGGGTGCTGCTGAACAAGCTGCAGCTGTGTCTCCACAGAGTGAATTTAATCAGCGAGAAATTAGTATGAAGAGATTGTCATATTATAATGTGTAGGTAATACCATTAAAATATACGGGACTGGATTTTCCGCCGGTTGCCAGCGGTAACGGAGTTCCCGATGTGGTGGTGAATCCAGCATCATCCAAAAAACGCGTTTGCCGCCCATTCTGATGGGGCCTCGAGATTCCACCCTGCGCCAGCGGGAGGATGCAAATTCACCCATATGCATCTTATTAATGGACAGGGCACCAGATTCTTTAAATGTCTAGTCCTCTGGGCCAGGATTCATGTGGGCAAGAATTGATGCAGATATTTCCCAGTGTGGCCCTGGTGTGGTGGACCTCGGGGTCACTCTTTTTGGGATTTACCCCCAATGTCCATTGGGTGGCCCTCTCCCCCCCACAATGCAAATCCTGCCCACCCACCCCCACCAGTCCCCCCCCATTGCACCCCCCCCCACCAGATACCCACATAAGAGACCCCAACCAGAGAACCCCCATGAGACACCCACCGGAAACCCCCTCATAAGACAGACCCTCATCACAAATGCCCACCCCCCATCCCCCCATAAGAGACACTCCAACAGAACCCCCACATTACAGAGACCCCTGCCTGGAAGCCTCCCCCATAACAGAGACCCCTGCCTGGAAGTCCCCCCATTACATAGACCTGTGCCTGGAAGCCCCCATTACATAGACCCCTGCCTGGAAGCCCCCATTACATAGAACCCTGCCTGGAAGCCCCCATTACATAGACCCCTGCCTGGTAGCCTCCCCCCCATTACAGAGACCCCTGCCTGGAAGCCTCCCCCCCCCCCCCCAATTACAGAGATCCTTGCCTGGAAGCAGATAAAAAGAGGAAGTGAGAGCATTTAACTGCCTTTGATGTGGTCCAGGAGCTGTAAGTCATAGCTAGCTTTTTTTATCAACATTGTCATTCGTTTCACAGCAGGCTACTTGAGATCCACTCAAGCATGAAGGGAAATAAGATTAAACAATTCAGATAACTGGGTGTGTAGTCAATCACAGCCTAGTAAAACAAATTTCCCATTATTGTGAAAGAAAGCATGCAGATCAAAGATCTGAGGGGTTTAAACCCAGCTGATGTAGTTTTCTCTTTCTAGGAATTTACATGTGCTGCGTCCTCTGCCTGAGTCAACAGGTATATTGCACAGGTGAATTTTAAAGCAGTTATACTTTTTCACTGTTTCTGTCTGGACTGCTCTCTAGTTTCCAGGTATGGGAATTGAACCCACGGTGCATCACGGACCAGCTGTCCAGCCAACTGAGCTGTTGTTTGGGGAAATGGGGATGTCTTACGGAGTTCAGTTTTTAATTGATACATTTTGGAACAAGGGCTAATTCCTATGTAAACTGCATGTGTGTTTAGTAATTTATACATCTTAATTGCTTGAGAGTAGTCTGTTTGTGTATATTTGTCTTTTCTTTAATAAATAGTCTTTAATAATTGTTCACAATGACTGGACTGTTTATTCTCACTGAGGTTTCACTTGTCTCCTCATTCCAAAACAAATCTATACACCCCCACAAACTGGTGTTCCAAGTTGGGATACCCTTGCAGATAACATCAGTGTGTTTCATGACAAGAGCAAGACCAGTAGCATATGTCTTGTGAGAAAGATTGGATATGGAATTGAAGAGATTGGAAGAACTGGGTATTAGCCAGCCAGTTCAATTCGCAGAGTGCGCAGCACCCATAGTCCCCATGATAAAACCTGACGAGATCTTCCGCATCTGAGGAGACTACGAATTAACAATTAATCAGGCTGTCAAGTTACATAAGTATCCAATCCCCAAGATTGAAGACTCGTACGCAAAACTAGCTGGAAGTCAATTTTATACAAAGCTAAATACGATTCATATCAGCAACTTGAGTTACAATAAACAAGCATAAAGGTTTGCTTCAGGATACGCACCTACCCTTTGGTATGTCGTTGGCTATTGCTATTTTCCAGGGGCAAGTCTATTTTAAGATCTGCCACGAGTCGCGGTGTAACTGGATGATATTCTGATAACTGGATGGTCAGAAACTGAGCACCTAGCTAATTGGAGGTGGAGCCAAAGAACTTTAGAGAGTCTGAAGAATGCCTCAAGAAGGAAAAATGTACTTTTCAAGCCACTGAAGTAACCCCTCCGGGGTATCACCTAGATGCACAAGGATTACACGCCATGGAAGACAAGGTCAGAGCAATAAAGGAAGCACCAGTCACAGAAACACATCTGAATTCAAGTCATTCCGAGGAATCATGAATTACTATGGATGTATTCTACCAAATTTGTGGACATAAATAAATAAAAAAATAATTTTTATTGTCACAAGTAGGCTTACATTAACACTGCATTGAAGTTACTGTGAAAATCCCCTAGTCGTCACATTCTGGCGCCTGTTCGGGTTCACAGAGGGAGAATTCAGAATTCTCAGCTGGTACGGGAATTGAACCCGCGCTGCTGGCCTTGTTCTGCATCACAAACCAGCTGTCTAGCCCGCTGCCCCTTTGCATATGCTACTAAAGAAGCACCAGCATTGAGTTTGGAAGGCACCCCAAAGAGTAGTTTTTAACACAGTAAAGCAATTGTTACATTCATCAAATTTATTGGTGCATTTTGATCTATCTAAGGAATTGGGTTTATCCTGTGATGCCTCTCCATATTGCGTCGGTGCAGTTTTGTCTCATAAGGTGGATGATGTATCTGATAGACCTCTAGGGTATGTCTCGAGAACCCTCTCAGAGGCCGAAAAAGGCTACTCTCAGATTAATAGTATATGGGCTTGTTAATAGTATATGGGATGAAGAAGTTCCACTAGTATGTATATGGGAGGCACTTTACCATTGTGCAGACCACAAATCACTCTGGGGTCTTTTTAAAGAAAATAAAGCTGTTCCGCCAATCATATTCGCAAGAATTCTGTGGTGGGCGTTAATTCTGTCTGCCTACGAATATACATTCAGCACCGAACTGGAACACATATCACAGATGTAGATGTGGTTAGTTGCCTGTCTTTACCAGAGTGTAGCATCTCCTCCAGTATGTAGGAAATTGTTGTGGTGTTAAATTTCTTGGACATTACCAGTTTCGACGCAGTGAGTCAAGTATTGGACCAGCAGGGAACCGGTGTTGTCCAAAGTAAGGCACAGGATACTAAGAGGTTAGGCCGGTGAGCCAGTTTCTGAAGAGATGAAACCATACTCTATACGCAAGGATGAATGAAGTTGCAAAGATGGCAATGTACTTTGGGAGCTAGAGTAGTAGTCCCTGAACCAGGAGTTTCTCCTAGCCGAATTGCACGGTGCCCACCAGGAGTTATGTATGGTGGCCTGGCATCGCTGCAGACATCGAGAGTCTGGTGAAGCACTGTGAACAGTCCCAAATGCAACAACAGTTTCCTGCTACAGCCCTACTGCACCTTAAGGAATGGTCGGGCCAGCCAGGGATATGAGTTCATGTTGATTATGCAGGGCCGTTCTCGGGCAAAATGTTTTTGCTCTTTCAATTTAGCGACAACATCGCATGCCACAATTGAGAAATGCTTCAGTGTTCTTCGACCGACCGGATACCTGAAATCATAGTGTTGGATAATGGAACAGCCTTCGTGAGTGCTGAATTTCAAAATTTCACCTCCTTAAATGTGTCAATCGTATCTGGACTGCGCCTTACCACCCAGCATCCATCAGGCTGGCTGAACGAGCAGTCTAAACCTTCAAGGCAGGCTTTAAGAAGCAGTCAGGGGCGAACCTGGAGACCAGAATCTCACAATTCCTTTTGGGCGAGAGAACCATTTCACACTCTTCAACGGGACTGCCGCCAGCAGAGTTGTTGATGGGCTGTCGTCTTAGAACCATAGTAAGTCTAGCATTTCTGAATTTTCCAGGGAAGATAGAAGAAAAACCATGATTCAGGCACATCAACAAGGTCGCTTCAGTGCAGGAAGATGTGTATGTCAGAAATTTTGGAAGTGGCTTGAGCTGGGTCCCAGGAGCTGTTATATCAAATGACCTTTGTCTTATGAAGCGGATGTACAAGGAAGAATTGTCCGGAAGCATTTAGGCCATTAACGAGGACGAGAGTTGTCCCAGAGCCAGTACTGAAAACCATGTTGCCAGCAGGAAACATTGTTGACTATCCAAGCAGTGAAGTACCTACCATCGATACATAGAAGTTAGGAGCAGGAGAAGGCCTTTTGGCCCTTCGAGCCTGTTCCGCCATTCATCACAATCATGGCTGATCATCCAACTCAATAGCCTAATCCTGCTTTCTCCCCATAGCCTTTGATCCCATTCGCCCCAAGTGCTATATCTAGCCGCCTCTTGAATATAGCCTGTGACAGTGAGTCTGTTGTCCCTATGGAAACGGACAAAGCTGATTTACCAGTATCTTAGAAAATGCCGGGTATAGTGGCTTCTGCAGAAAGCACCCCAGTGGAGGCACCCCCGACAGAGGAGTTACACCACTCCACTAGAAATGGGAAACCACCTGAAAGACACAATTTATGATGCACTGATTGCATGTGTTTATTGTTCTAATTATTGGGGACTAAGAAATGTAATTATCGATGTATAAAAGAACTTCGAGAGGGAGGGATGTAGTGTTTGTCCCCTTCATCGGGTGATTGGCTGAGCGAGTCACATGACCCAGGTAACCAATCAGGGACCAGGCTGGTGGATCACCCTAGAAAGCACGGCTTTCTGCCAGTTCAATCCTGGAATCTGACTTGCAACCATGAGACTGCTAGCCTTTGCCTCAGGGTTATATGTAATTAAAAGTTGCAGTCGTTATTTACCTAACTGTTGAACAGGAGATAGTACAACACCAAGGTTATGAACAGACTGGTTTAGTCTCAGACTGCTGCTCGGGAAAGGAATGTCGGCGGTAGCAAGGAAACAGAGTTTGGGGCAGAGACCGAAGTTAATGGTTTCAGTCTTCCCAATATTTACTTGGACCTATTGAATATTTAATTCAATTATGCTGACTCATTTAATTTTAAAACACAGAATTTAAACAGAACTCATATAACTCATTCCCAAGCACACCTGTGGAAAGAAAATGTCAATAAAACCCTGAACTTCTTTCGGAGTTTGGTTGGAATTTATTGCAATGTTTCAACTATTATTTGTGGTGTTTGTATAATATATTCTATGTTGGGTGTCAGCCTATTTTTCTACTGGAGCACATTGATTTTAGCCCTTTTGGTTCAATATTTTAAAAATCCTGTCTGACAGCTGGCACCTTCCCATTTTGTGTCTTGGACTCAGTTTAACAACTTCCCATCGAGGCTTTAAGGTGTATTCGTACATGTACAGGGATGACATGTAGCTCTACCTCTCCATCATCTCTCTTAACCCTTCCACAGTCTCAGTGTCAACAGACTGGTTGCCCAATACAGTCCTACAGTCTTGGATGAGCCACAGTTTCCACCAGTTAAAGGCAGGAAAGATCAAAACCAAAGTCATGAACTCCATATCCATGGGCGGGATTCTCCGCAATCGGCGCGATGTCCGCCGACCGGTGCCAAAAACGGCACGAATCAGTCCGGCATTGCGCCGCCTCAAAGGTGCGGAATCCTCCGCATCTTGTGGGGCCGCGCCCTCACCTTGAGGGGCTAGGCCCGTGCCGGACTGATTTCCGCCCCGCCAGCTGGCGGGAAAGGCCTTTGGTGCCCCGCCAGCTGGTGCGAAACTGACTTTGCCGTGCGGTGCATGCGCGGGAGCGTCAGCGGCCTCTCACTGCATCCCCGCGCATGCGCAGTGGAGGGGGTCTCTTCCGCCTCCGCCATAGTGGAGACCATGGTGAAGGCGGAAGGAAAAGAGTTGCCCCCACGGCACAGCTCCGCTTGCGGATCGGTGGGCCCCGATCACGGGCCAGGCCACCGTGGGGGCACCCCCCAGGGCCAGATCGCCCCGCGCCCCCCTGAGGACCCCGGAGCCGCCCGCGCCGCCTCGTCCCGCCGGTAAGAGAGGTGGTTTAATTCTCGCCGGCGGGACAGGCATTCCAGCAGCGGGACTTCAGCCCATCGCGGGCCGGAGAATCGCCGGGGGGGGGGGGGGGGCCACCAACCGGCGCGGTGCGATTCCCACCTCCCCGCCGAATATTCGGTGCCGGAGAATTCGCAACCGGTGGGGGCGGGATTCACGCCAGCCCCCGGCGATTCTCCGACCCGGCGGGGGGTCAGAGAATCCCGCCTCAGGTCACTGTTTCCATCCCAATCCCAGTCCACTATTCGGACTGAACCAGACTGACCCTGAAGTGAACTTCCAATCCCATAGCCCATCCATCACAAAGATCATCAACCGTGACCTCTGTAACATGCCCTTCCTTGGTCTCTGCCTCAACAGATCTGCTGCTGAAACCACTATGTATGCCTTTGACTATTCCAAGCTCCATAAAATTGAACTCATCCAAGGTTCTACTGCTTGTATGCTGTAGTGCACCAAACCCTGCTTCCCCATTCACCTGCATTGGCTCCCTGCCCCACAATGACTCAGATTTAAAATTCTCATCTTCATGTTTCAAGTCCTCTGTGGCCTCTCTGTCTCTGTAACTTCCTTGAGCTCCCCCTAACCCACTCCACCACCATTAACTCCACCTTTGACAACCCTGTCTTTAGCCGTTCAGCCCCCTTGCTTGGAAAATCTCTCCCTAAATCCTTACACTTCACTGCCTCCCTCTCCTCCTCTCAGACCATCCCTAAACCCATCTCTTTGACAAAGCTTTCAGCCACCCCTTCCTAATATAACTTTCTCTGGTTTGGCCTCAAATGCCTGGCATGTTTCTCTGTATTAAACTGCATGAAATAGGGCAGCATGGTGGTGCAGTGGTTAGCACTGCTGCCTCACGGCGCCAAGGTCCCAGGTTCGATCCTTCCTCTGGGTCACTGTCCGTGTGGAGTTTTCACATTCTCCCCGAGTTTGCGTGGGTTTTGCCCCCACAACCCATAGATGTGCAGGGTAGGCGGATTGGCCACGCTAAATTGCCTCTTAGTTGGAAAAAATGAATTGCGTACTCTAAATTTTAAAAATATTAAATTTAGTGCTATCCGTCACCGGTGGTGACGGATAGCACTAACTCAACAGTTTGAGAAAGAGAGTTTCAAAGAGTCACGACAATCTGAGGAAAAAACAATTCTCCTCGTCGCTGTCGAAATGGGCAACCCTTTTCTTTCTTTAAAAAAAAATGTTTTTATTGTGTTTTTGGTATACAAAACAAATATAAATATGAACAAACAGTGGGACTTAAACAAGAGAATATAAGAAGTAAAACTAAAACTATTCACTCATAGATTTGGCTATTTACATAGATACATCACAGTTTCCCACCTTTTTTTATTCCTTCCTTACAGTGTTTGGCGTGGTGATTGTGGTCCCCTGCGTTCCCCCTTTTCTATTCTTCCCTTTGGTGCAGGTTGTTATTGCAGCTCTCTCATAAGAGATCTGGTTGTTCTGATACCCCGAAGACTGCCCCTCTCAGGCATGGCTCCACCCTCATCCCCACCATCTTGGACATTGCCTCGAAGAAGGCTGTCCAGTACCCAGCGAGTCTGGGGCAAGACCAGAACATGAGGGTGTGGTTGGCTGGGTCGCCTTGGCACCGTTCACATCTATCCTCCACCTCCGGGAAGAACCTGCTCATTCAGGTTCTAGTTAAATGGGCTCTGTGGACCACTTTTAACTGCATTAGGCTTAACCTTGTGCATGTGGAGGTGGAGTTGACTCTGTGCAGTGCTTCGCTCCAAAGTCCCCAAGTCTCCGAGTCCTCCCACTCTCCCTTGTCTCGTCCAGTTGAGAACTGGCCGCCTTTAGAAGTCATCCGTACATGTCATCACAGTTCCCTTTCCCTAAGATGTCTGCATCCAGCAGGTCCTCTAGCAGCGATTGTCATGGTGGTCGTGGGTACGGCCTTGTTTCCCTTCTTAGGAAGGTTTTGAGTTGTAGGTACCTAAATTTGTTTCCCCCTGTCAGCTGGAATCTTACCGTCAGCTCTTCGAGCGTCGTTAACTTGTTGTTGGTATAAAAATCCCTAGCTGTCAGCGTCCCCCCTTCCTGTCTCCACCTTTTGAAGGTGTTCTCCGTAGTCACCGGCATGAACTTGTGGTTAGTTTAGCTCAGTGGGCTAAACAGCTGGTTTGTGATGCAGAACAAGGCCAGCAGCGCGAGTTCAATTCCCATACCGGCTGAGAATTCTGAATTCTCCCTCTGTGTACCCGAACAGGCGCTGGAATGTGGCGAATAGGGGCCTTTCACAGTAACTTCATTTCAGTCTTAATGTAAGCCTACTGTGACAATAAAAGATTTATATATATATGGTTGTTGCAGATGGGGGCTTTATTGAACATTTTGGTTAACGTACAATGCTGTCGCAGTTGGTTCCATGACTGGAGTGTTGGTCCCACCACTGGGCTGGTTGAATATTTATTGGGTGGGGATGGGAGTGCCGCCATGCTTTGGGCCCAGAGGGAGGTCCCTCTGCAGAAGCCCTCCTCCATGGGAACCCACTCGGCTTCTGGCTCCTTTATCCACCCCTTTACTCTCTCTGCGGCTGCTGTCCCGTGGTAATATTGCAGGTTTGGGAGAGCTGGGCCACCCATGGATCTCATTCTCTGCAGGGATCCTTGCGTTCTTTTCCCCCCATATAAAAGCCATGATCAATTTGTCTAGTGAGTTGAAAAGGGCCTTGGGGATGTAGATCGGGATGGATCTAAACAAGAAGAGGAACCTCGGCAGTACGTTCATTTTGACCGTCTGCACCCTCCTCGCTAGGGAGAGTGGGAGTGTGTTCCTTCTCTGCAGGACCTTTTAAACTTCCTCCGTCAGGCTGGTCAGGTTCCACTTGTGGACCCCTGCCCAGTTGTGGCCGATTTGGATCCCCAAGTAGTGGAATTTGTGCCAGGCCTGTTTAAAGGGCAGCCCCTCCAGCTCTGCCCCTCCTCCTTGCGGATTCACCGGGAAGATCTCGATTTTGCTGGTTAAGTTTGTAGCCTGAGAAGGTTCCAAACTCTTTCAAGAGTGCCATGTTTCCTTCCATGCTGCTTCACGGGTCAGAGATGTAGAGGAGCAGGTCATCTGCATAGAGCAAGACTCTGTGCTCTCTGCCTCCTCTCCGGATCCCTTTCCAATTCTTTGTCAGCAGGTGCCTGATGTTCGAAGGTAGATGTCTACAGTTGACAAAGCCCTTCTGCAACTATCTCTGGCACACAGTCCTCCAGCCTTGGCCAGTATTTTTGCGTCTACGTTTAGTAGCAAGATGGATCTGTAGGATCCGCATTCTGTTGGGTCTTTGTCTTTTTTAAGGTATTAGCGAGATTGAGGCTTGTGCTAACGTAAGTGGCAGTCTGCCCCTCGCCAGCGAGTCTGTGAACATCTCCCGCATTTGTGGGGCCAGTGCTGTCGCAAATCTTTTGTAGACGTCCGCTGGGAACCTGTCTGGTCCCGGCGCCTTCCCCACCTGCATGGAGTTAATACTCTCCATGACCTCTCCCAGTTCTAGCAGTGCTTCCAGACCCCGTTTCCTGTCTCTCCCACGACTAGCATGTCCAGTCCATCAAGGAACTGCTTCATCCCCGAGTCCTCTGCAGGGGGCTTCGAGGTTTACAGCCCCTTGTAGAAGGTCTCAAACGCTTTGTTGACCTTGTCCGGTGTGGTATTATCAGGTATTGTGGTACCTAAGAGGCTGATGACCATTGGTTAAACCTAGGAGTTTACCATTGGCTGTTGATACATAGCTCCGCCCTGACAGGCGGAGTATAAGAACCGGTGCCGTCCCAGCAGCCTTCACTTTCTGTACCGAAGCTGCTGGGGAACAAGTTCTAGTCGATTAAAGCCTTCAGTTATGAAATCACTTTGTCTTGAGTGTAATTGATCGTGCATCAATTTAATCAACTAGACTTAAGCTGGAAGGATGGATCTCCGAATCAAACCAGAGTGCCTACAACTCAGCCCCCACGCGGAGAACTCGGCTGCAATATTTAAACACTGGCTGGCGTGCTTTAAAGGCTATCTCCAGATGGCCGGAGGCACTCCCTCAGAAGGACAGAAAATGCACCTCCTGCGCTCAAGGGTCAGCCCTGGGATCTACACACTTATCGAGGAGGCGGAGGACTATGATGCCGCGATCGAACTGTTAAAAGGACATTATATCTGCCCTGTAAATCAGGTCTATGCACGTCACCTGCTTGCAACTAGACGGCAAAGCCCCGGGAATCGTTGCAGGATTTCTACCGGGCGCTACTGGTGCTGGGCCGAAACTGTGGCTGCCCGCAAGTTTCGGGGAGCGAGCACACAGAACTTTTAATCAGGGCTGCCTTCGTAGCAGGTATGACCTCCTCAGTGATCCGCCAAAGACTCCTAGAAAAGGACACCCAGGGACTTAGAGAGGCACGGGCCCTGGCAGGATCCATGGATGTAGCCTCCCAAAACGTGCAGTCCTATGCGCCCGACCACACGGCGGCCCCCTGGGCTGCGTAGCACCCCGCAGCGGCAGCCCCACAGACCTTCCCCCTGACCCTGCACGGTGAGACGGCCCGCTAACGCTGCCGGGCCCCTCTGTTTCTTCTGCGGGCAGGCGAATCAACCCCGCCCGCGCTGCCCGGCCCGCACTGCCACCTGCAAAGGGTGCGGCAAGAAGGGTCACATTGTGGGGGTCTGCCAGGCCCGTGCCGTGGCCGCGGTCTCCAGCGACTCCGAACCGCCGCGGCAACCCCCCCTTCAGGCCCCGACCGGCCAGCGCTCACCGCCACCGCCCGACCCACGGGCGCGGCCATCTTGAACCCCAGACACCACGCTGGATGGGTGGCGCCGCCATTTTGACCATCCCCGCCGCCATCTTGTGCATCCCCAGCCACCATGTGCGACCCATGGGAGACGCCATCTTGGATGGGACCCCAGGCCCCCACGGCCGACTACACGCTGCCCGATCAGAACTCGCAACTGCTTCAGCTGGCCTCGGTGACACTGGACCAAAGTCGACCTCGGACACTCGCAACAGCAACAACGACGGGCTTCATCAATGGCCATGAGACGTCTTGCCTGATTGACTCTGGGAGCACGGAAAGCTTTATTCGCCCCGACATGGTAAGGCGCTGTTCACTTGTTACCCACCCTGTAAACCAAAGGATCTCCCTGGCCTCCGGGTCACACTCGGTGGAGATAAAGGGGTTCTGCCTAGCGAACCTCAGTGTCCAAGGCAGGAGATTCAACAATTTCCGCCTTTATGTCCTTCCGCACCTCTGCGCGGCTACCCTCCTGGGGTTGGACTTCCAATGTAACTTGCAAAGCCTGACCTTTAAATTCGGCGGCCCTATACCCCTCCTTACTGTCTGCGGCCTCGCGACCCTTAAGGTCGACCCGCCTTCCCTGTTTGCGAACCTCACCCCGGATTGCAAACCCGTCGCCACCAGGAGCAGGCGGTACAGTGCCAGGACCAGACCTTCATCAGGTCAGAGGTCTAAAGGCTGCTGAGGGAAGGGGTCATCGAAGTGAGCAACAGTCCCTGGAGAGCTCAAGTAGTGGTGGTAAAGACCGGGGAGAAACATAGGATGGTCATTGACTACAGTCAGACATCAACAGGTTTACGCAGCTGGACGCGTACCCTCTCCCCCGTATAGCCGACCTGGTGTGGTAGCATGTAACTGTTCTATCCTCCCAGGACCAGCCCTGTAAACCCTTACCACCATACGAAGCATCACCCCGCCGGGTTCATTTTTGACAAGGGGTGAATGTGGTAGTATGTATTGGGGGTCATGTGGGACTGGAAGCCCCAATGTCATTGGCTGACAGATCCCGGGTCCTGGTTGGCCGTTGACCTCATACTCCGCCCTGAAGGCGAAGTATAAGAAGCCGGTGCCTTCCCCCGCAGGCCAGTTTACTATCGGGCTGCTGGGGAACAGACACGCTTAATAAAGCCTCATCGACTTCACTCTATTCGTCTCACGGAGTCTTTGTGCGCCACACCTGGTAAACAGGATCGCGCAATACAAGGTCTTCTCCATGGTAGATCTCAAGTCCGCCTACCACCAGCTACCCCTCCGTAATAGTGACCGCAAGTACACTGCCTTCGAAGCAGATGGGCGGCTCTATCAATTTTTAAGAGTTCCCTTTGGTGTCACTAATGGGGTCTCGGTCTTCCAGCGAGAGATGGACCGAATGGTTGACCGGTACGGCTTACGCGCAACGTTCCCGTATCTGGATAACATCACCATCTGCGGGCATGACCAGCAGGACCACAACACCAACCTCCGCAAATTTCTCCAGACCGCGAAAATCCTTAACTTAACGTACAATAAGGATAAATGCGTATTTAGCACCGACCGTCTAGCCATTCTAGGCTACGTAGTGCGAAATGGAGTTATAGGCCCCGACCCTGAGCGCATGGGCCCCCTTATGGAGTTCCCCCTTCCTCACTGCCCCAAGGCCCTGAAGCGCTGCCTCGGGTTTTTCAGTTATTACGCCCAGTGGGTCCCTAACTACGCAGACAAAGCCCGACACCTAATCCAGTCCACAACCTTCCCCCTGTCGACAGAGGCCCGCCAGGCCTTCAGCCGCATCAAAGCAGACATTGCAAAGGCCACGATGCGCGCCATCGACAAATCCCTCCCCTTCCAAGTCGAGAGCGATGCGTCCGACGTAGCTCTGGCGGCCACCCTCAACCAAGCGGGCAGGCCCGTGGCTTTCTTCTCCCGTACTCTCCATGCTTCCGAAATTCGCCATTCCTCGGTCGAAAAAGAGGCACAAGTCATAGTTGAAGCTGTGAGACATTGGAGGCATTACCTGGCCGGGAGGAGTTTCACTCTCCTCACGGACCAACGGTCGGTTGCTTTCATGTTCGATAATGCACAGCGGGGCAAGATTAAAAATGACAAGATCTTGCGGTGGAGGATAGAACTCTCCACCTTCAACTACGAGATCTTGTACCGTCCGGGGAAGCTAAACGAGCCTTCCGATGCCCATTCCCGCGGCACTTGTGCCACTGCACAAGTGGACCGCCTCCGAGTCCTCCACGAGGACCTCTGCCACCCGGGGGTCACTCGTTTCTTCCACTTCATCAAGACCCGCAACCTGCCCTACTCCATCGAGGAGGTCAGGACAGCCACCAGGGACTGACAAATCTAGGCGGAGTGCAAACCGCACTTCACCCGGCACCTGATAGAGGCTTCCCGTCCCTTCGAACGCCTCAGCATGGACTTCAAAGGCCCCCTCCCCTCCACCGACCGCAACACGTATTTCCTGAACGTGATTGACGAGTACTCCCGGTTCCCATTCGCCATCCGCTGCCCAGACATGACCGCAACCACCGTCATCAAGGCCCTCCAGGGTATCTTTACACTGTTCGGTTTCCCCGCGTACATACACAGTGATAGGGGTCCTCCTTTATGAGCGACGAACTGCGTCAATTCCTGCTCAGCAGGGGCATTGCCTCAAGCAGGACGACCAGTTACAACCCCCGGGGAAACGGACAGGTGGAGAGGGAGAACGGAACGGTCTGGAAGACTTTTCTACTGGCCCCAGGGTCCAGGAATCTCCCAGTTCCCCGCTGGCAAGAAGTCCTCCCAGTGGCCCTCCACGCCATCCGGTCGCTGCTCTGTACAACTACCAATCAGACACCTCATGAACGTCTCCTTGTTTTCCCCTGGATGTCCTCCTCCGGGACCTTGCTCCCAACCTGGCTAGCGACACCCGGACCCATCCTGCTTCGGAAGCACAGCGGGCGCACAAGTCGGACCCGTTGGTCGAGAGTGTCCACCTGCTGCATGCTAACCCCCAGTACGCCTATGTGGCGTTCCCTGACAGCCGGCAAGATACGGTCTCCCTACGGGACCTGCCGCCCGCCGGAACCCCACGCGCACCTGAACCATTGCCCCCACCCCAACCCCACCACAGTACCTCACTGGAGGGTCAGTACTCCCGCCGCTCCTGCCTAGGCCCGCCCACCCAATGACGCCCCCTACAGGCGCCCCCCCCGCGTGTCAACCATTTGCCCCAGCAGCGCCGCCTAGGGGTGACGAAGCTGCCAGGGAGGCCGAAACCACGCTCCCGGAGTCGCATCCACCTGGACCCCCACCAGAATCACCACCGAAGCCCAGACGATCCAGAAGGACGACCAGGCCACCCGATCGACTGATTGCTTCGCTGTGACTTTAACCGTGAACGAACACTTTGTAAATATTCTCGACAGCCCTGTAAGGAGGTATCACGGTACCTCCATAGCTGATCATACCATGTTAAAGGCGACTGTTATCACTGGCCACCACCCCCGCCGGGCTCTTTTTTAACAGGGGGTGAATGTGGTATTATCAGGTATTGCGGTACCTAAGAGGCTGATGAGCATTGGTTAAACCTAGAAGTTTACCATTGGCTGTTGATACGTAGCTCCGCCCTGACAGGCGGAGTATAAGAACCGGTGCCGTCCCAGCAGCCTTCACTTTCTGTACCGAAGCTGCTGGGGAACAAGTTCTAGTCGATTAAAGCCTTCAGTTATGAAATCACTTCGTCTTGAGTGTAATTGATCGTGCATCATCCGTTTCCGCTATTAATTTGCCTCTGCTGTCCCTGATCTGAGCTAGTTCCCTCATGGCTGCCTGCTTTCTCAGCTGGTGAGCCAGCAGGCGGCTAGCCTTGTCTCTGCACTTGTACAAGGTCCCCCATGCCTGGCGGAGTTGGTGCACTTCTTTCCTCGTGGAGAGCAGGTCAAAGTCCATCTGTAGCTTTTTCCTCTCCACCAGGAGCTCTATAGTCGGGGCCTTAGAGTATCGCCAGACTACTTCTAGTGTGGAGTCGACTAGCTGTTGCCTAGTCACTCTCTCTTCTCTATCACTTTGTGCTTTGTAAGCGATAATTTCACCCCTGATCACAGCCTTCAGCGCCTCCCCGAACGCGGAGAGTGCGACCTCCATGTTCTGGTTATTAGTAATATACTCGTCTATGGCCTGTGATATTTTCTTGCAAAAAGCATTGTCGACCAGGAGGGCCGTGTCCAACCTCCAATGGGAGTGTTGGGCGATGCCCGTCTCCAACCTCACATCCCAAATGATAAAGAGTGGCGTGCGCAATGATGTCCTCAGTTTGCAGACGACGTTGAGGTGAGTCCAACCAAGTCTTTCTGCCATAGTGCTGCGCTGCTCCTGCTGCGCAGTACACCACTCTGCCATGGCAGACCGGTTCCTGCCCTCCATCTCCATGCCGAGCTGGTCTGCATAGACAGCACTGCGCTGTCCCATGAACCCTCCATAGAATCCACAGAATTCCTACAGTGCAAAAAGAGGCTATTCAGCCCATCGAAAGAGCACTTTACCTAGGCCCACTCCCCCACCCTATCCTTGTATCCCTTTCATTAATCATGGCCAATCCACCTAACCTGCACATTTTTGGACTGTGGGAGGGAACCGGAGCATCTGGAGGAAACACATGCAGAAATTGGAAAAGCGTACAAACTGCACATAGGCTGTCATCCAAAGCCGAATTGGACCCAGGTCACTGGTGCTGTGAGGCAGCAGTGCCAACCACTGTGCTACTGTACTGCCCACTGTGCCATTCTCCTCTGTTACAAAGTTGGATCAGTGCAGCACCTGGGGTGGGGATTACAGAGGTCTCTTTTTCCCCTGGTGCCACACACGGGTCTAACTGGACAGCACTGTTCTGCTCATGCAGCCACCGCACACAGGTCTGAAGTTTGAGTTTGTGTAGCGGGGGGAGGGTTGCAAGGGCTCACGGTGGCAGGCAAGGAGGTGGACCCTGACAAGGCTGGACCACGACAAGGCCGGATGAAAAGCTCACAAACAAGGGCATCAACGGGGTACCTCATTGTTTACTGGGAGGGGGTGCACAAAGACTCCAGTTGCGATGGGTAGAGGTCTAAGTGGGACATGGACGCCTCGCAGGTGATGGGCTCAGACGGTGGGTGGATGAATCAGGGAACAGACGTCTTCTTCAGGTTGCTAGCCTTTTTCCTCCAGGTCGCTGACATCCTGCACGGTCTGGTGAAAAGAGGTGGGCTGTAGAGAGTGATGTGATTGTGTAGGACTGATGTTTAAATATGGTGTTTGGACCTTCAAACCCGCCAGCCAACAGCAGGAGGACCAATCAGCTGCCGCCCCGCCAGGAGATTCAGTGGGTAACCCATCTGTACATAATTAACGGGGTTCCAAGTATAATGTGGCAAGGGATCCTGCCATTCTGGCCAGCAGGATAGACACTGCCGGAGTTGAGTCAAAACCAGAAAATTCTGCACCGTATGTTGAAATGGGTAGAAACATGTCAGATGGAGTTCAATACAGAGAATATGAAGAGTTGTAAAATGACACATCTTGAGAGGACTAACATTAAAAGATATTATACCAAAACGCATGATTTTGAAAAAAGTAGATTATACACAAATCCTAAAAGGTGGCAGGGCAATTTGATAAGCTGGTTAAAGAAAAAAACATTTGGGTACTTTGTTTTATAAATAGAGGTATAGGAGATAAAAGCAAAGATATCATGCTAGAATTTTATAAATTACTGGTGAGGCCTTTGTTGGAGTTTGTGGACAATTCTGGCATCACACCGCAGATAAGCTGCAAAGGCCTTAGAAAAGGTTCACCAGGAAAGGTTCACCAGGTTCACGGTTGAGGGACTTCTGCACTATTCTGCACAATGAATGGAAAAGTACGACTGTATTCCTTGGAATGGAGAAGGTTAAGAGGTGGCATGATAGAAGTATGCAAGGTCTTGAGGAGTTTTGATGGAGAAAATAGAGAAATGCTGCCAAGTGTGTCAATAAATAGAAATGGGCCAGGATTTTCTGTGACCCCTTGTGGTGTGTTTTCCTGGTCAGATGGGGTGAGCCATTGGCTGTCTGCGGGTTCTTCCAGTCACAATTTGTTGCCCACCCCCAATTGCCCTTGAGAAGGTGGTGGTGAGCTGCCTTCTTGAACCAATGCAGTTTGTGCATTGTCGGTACACCCAGTGCTGTTAGGAAGGGAGTTTCAGGATTTTGACCCAGCAAGTGAAGAAATGGCAGTATAGTTCCAAGTCAGGATGGCATGTGGCTTGGAAGGAAACGTGTCGGTGGTGATGTGCCCATGTCTCAGCTGCCCTAGTCCCTGGTGGATGTCTGGGGTTTGGAAGATACTGTCGAAGGAGCATTGATGAATTGCTGCAGTGTAACTTGTATATGTTGTCACTATGCGTCAGTGGTCGAGGGGGTGAATGTTTAAGGTGGTGGATGAGGTGCCGATCATGCTGGCTCATATCCAAAGACTATTATGGAAATTTTATTGCGTTCTGGAAGTCTTTATGACTCAGAAAGGTTGGTTATTCATAGATGGCATTGTTGCAAAGCCCGGTCCTTTCCCATCTACTTCACAAGAGGCAGAAAAATGGCTGACAGAATTTTTCTCATTCAGAGCAATCTCAGTCTTGTAGCAATTAACTTTCTTGTGTTAAAGGAACAGGCCACATTAAAGCGAGTTCCAAATTAGCAGCAGAATATCGCATTTTGCCCAGTATAATACTGGGTTCATTATAAAATAATCCAGCATCCAATTTCCCGCAATCAACACTAGGTAATCCTTAAGTTGTAGAAAGAAAATTGACATCATGGGAGGAATTCTCCGGCCGTTAGGAGTCCCTGTTCCCACCAGCAGCGCACCCCCGCCCGCGAAGGCATGGGGTGGCTTTAATGGGAAACCCCATTAAAAGCAGTGGGAGTAGAGAATCCCACTGACAGCGAATGGCACGCTGCCGAGAAACTTACGGCTGGAAGACCGGAGAATCCAGCTGCACAAATACACATTTTTAAGTGAAAGGAAGTCAATAATTAACTTCTACTTAACCACAGAAGTGGCTAGCATGCACAGTAGCACAGTCGTTAGCACTGTTGCTTCACAGCGCCAGGATCCCAGGTTCGATTCCTGGCTCGGGTCATTGTGCGGAGTCTGCACGTTCTCCCCGTTCTCTGGTTTCCTCCCACAAGTCCCGAAAGATGTGCTGTTAGGTAACTTGGACATTCTGAATTCTCCCTCTGTGTACCCGAACAGGCGCCAGTGTGTGGTGACTAGGGGCTTTTCACAGTAACTTCTTGCTGTGTTAATGTGAGCCTACTTGTGACAATAATGATTATTATTAGTATTATTAATCATTCCGAGCATGTGTAAAAGCAAAATACTGCCGATTCTGGAGATCTGAAATTCAGTAAAAACTAAAAGTCATACTGGACTTGAAATATTGATATGCTTTTCATCTCCATTGATGCTTTCAATCACCTCTTTCATGCTTGATTAATTTTGAAGTGGTCAGCTGGAAATTGACATCATTTAATTTTGTTTGAAGTGGGCCAGGATCTGTCAATCAAAGATTGACGCCAGAGTTACTCAACTATGAAGGAAGATGAATGGAACAAAGCTGACAGCTGTGTGTATGTGGAAGCTGTTAATCACAGCCTAGTAAGGGAAATGAATGAATGGCTTGCAGCTCAAGGATCTGAGGGGGTTTAAACACAGCTGACTGGTTTTCTCTTTCCAGAAATTGACACGTGGTGCTTCTTGGGTCGGAACCAGCAGGTGTATTGCCCAGGTGAGTGTTCCAACAGTAATGTTTTTTCACTGCCGTTGTCTGGACTGCTCTCTATCGTTGAGATAGGGGTTTTGTTTCTGGGGGCTTTGTGCGAGGGTCTCTTTATTTAGGGTCTCTTTATTTAAAGGGTTTCTAGGGGGGTCTCCTTATTTAGCAGATCTCGGGGGAGTCTCTTTATTTAGGGGGTCTTTGGGGGTCTCCTTATTTAGGGGGATCTCTGTGAGGGGTCTCTTTATTTATGGGGTCTCTTTATTTAGTGTATCTCTGGAAGCGTCTCTTTATTTAGGGAGTCTCTGGAGGTCTCTTTATTTAGGGGGTCTCTGGAGGTCTCTTTATTTAGGGGGTCTCTGGAGGTCTCTTTATTTAGGGAGTCTCTGGAGGTCTCTTTATTTAGGGAGTCTCCGGAGGTCTCTTTATTTCGGGGATCTCTGGGTTTTTTTATTTAGGGGGTCTCTGGAGGGTCTCTTAATTTAGAGCGTCTCTCAGGGTCTCCCTAATTAAGGGGTCTTTTGGGGGCATTTCTTTATTTAGGGGGTCTCTGGGGGGCAGTGGGAGGGTTCTGGTGGGGGTGGGGTGGGCTGGTCTTGCATTGTGGGGGGTAGCCCTCAGATGGACTTTGAGGGCAACTCTCTTAAGGTGTTACCCCCTTGGCCCACTGTGAGATCCACCACATCAGGGCCACACTTGTCCACATCTGCAGTAATTCTCACCCATGTGATTCCCGGCCCAGGGGACCGGAGAATCATACATGCCCAGGGAATATGGTGTCTGGCCCGCACAGGTGTGAATCTTGATCCTGCTGCCAGCAGGGGGCTGGAGCATAAGAAACGGGCACTGATCCTGTTTTCTCCCCGACGCTGGATTCTCAGCCTCACTGGGAACTCCACTACCGGCAGCGTAAGGCAGAAAATTTCACCCCTGGCCTCCCAGTTCACGACCAATGAGCCCAAAATATTCCCGCCTGTGTCTCTATTTTCCTCCCACAAGTCCCGAAAGACGTGCTTGTTAGGTGAATTGGACATTCTGAATTCTCCCTCTGTGAACCCAAACAGGTGCCGGAGTATGGCGACTAGGGGCTTTTCACAGTAACTTCATTGCAGTGTTAATGTAAGCCAACTTGTGACACTGATAAAGATTATTATTATTTATAAAGCCCTAGATTCTGTATGCCCTATTAACCAATTTGCTTTTGCCATTATCCCGCCAAAATGTATCATTTCACCCTTCTCTGCATTAAATTTCGGCTGTCCATTCCACGAGCCTGTCTATGTCCCCTTGAAGTCTATCACTATCTTCTTCACAGTTCACAATACTCCCAAGTTTTGTGTCATCCTAAAAATTTATAATTGCACATCCATGTCGTGATCATTAATATAGATCAAGAAAGCCATGATGTGGAGATGCCGACGTTGGACTGGGGTGGGCACAGTAAGATGTTTTACAACACCAGGTTAAAGTCCAACAGGTTTTTTGGAATTACTAGCTTTCGGAGCATAGCTACTTCATCAGGTGAGTGAAGTCCAGTTGGACTTTAACCTGGTGTTGTAAGACTTCATAGATCAAGAAAAGCAGTGGTCCTAATTCCTGCCCCTGGGGAATCCCACTGTGCACCTTCATCCAGTCTGAAAAATAACCGTTCACCAATACTCTTTGTTTCCCGTCACTGAGCCAACTCTATATCTATGCTCCCACTGTCACTTTTATCCAGTGGGTTTAACTTTGCTGACAAGCTTGTTATGTCGCACTTTATCAAACACCTTTTCAAAGTCCATGCACACCACATCCACTGCATTATCTTCATCAATCGTCTTTGTTACCTCATCTAAAAACTCAACCAAATAGGTTAAACATGCTTTTCTCCGAACAAGTTTGTGCTGACTTTCCTTATTTGATCAAAATGTGTCCAAATAACCATTAGTAACATAAATTAGAACAGCTACTGCAGCTTTGAAGGTACATGCCAGTTATATAATGCACCTTGATAGTAGAATAACATTTTTTTTATTCCTTCATGGGATGTGGACATCGCTGGCAGAGGCCATCCCTAATTGCCTTTGAACTGAGTGGCTAGCTAGGCCTTTTCAGGGGCATTTAAGAGTCAACCAACATTGCTGTGGATCTGGAGTCACATGAAGGCCAGGCCAAGATTTCCTTCCTCAAAGGACATCATTGTATGTTATGTGCTACACTGTTGTTGTCCTGATCAAAAAATGCTTTTGCTTACTCACTGTGAGCAAAGCCATGAAGAATAAGGTAGCGTTTTAAAAATCGAATGTCAAACAAAGACAGATTTCTCACTGGAATAACAGATTGACCTTTCATGCCAAGGGCCACTTTATTTCCACAGAGCTCAATAAACAGTTTGTCATAAAGCATTACATGGCGCATTAAGGGACAAATGGTACATTTAAAAGTTAGCTGCAAGAATGTTCTGACACTCACATGCTCAGAAAGATATTACAAATGTGTGTGCATCCTGTGGGATAGTATGATCACAATGGCATGGTTTACTTCCTGTAGGTGAAGCTCACATTCCAAAGCCAAATAATGACTGGCACAGATTGAGGACACTACAGGAAGAGGATGCAGCTGTTGAGGGAATCACCCTTAGTTCAATCATTCCCAAACTGCAGCTGTGTGGCTGTGTCGAAGTAAATAGCCCACAGTTAGAGTAATGAAAAACAAAGCCGGCATGTCTGAGCTTAATCCTGTGGCATGTAACGTTAACAGGACTTATCAGCTGAGTACCACTATTACAGGGAGTGAGAGTAGAATGTGATGCTGCCAACAGAAATTTCAACAAGTGGTTCATTACTGACAGCCGACCATCTGCTCTCTTCACTAGTGAAGGAATTTCTCTTCAGCTGCTAGTTCAACAACAGGGGAGATGGTGTGGAATCGAATCCCTACAGTGCAGATGGAGTCCATTCGGCCCATCAATTCCGCACGGACCCTTCAAAAGAGCATTCTACCCAGGTCCACTCTTGTCCACCCCGCTCTATCCCTATAACCCTGCCTAATCTGCACATCCCTGGACACTCATTTAGCATGGCCAATCCACCTAACCTGCATTTCGTTTCTCTGTGGGAGGAAACGGGAGCACCCGGAGGAAACCCACGCATACATGGGGAGAACATGCAAACTCCATACAGACAGTCACCCAAGGCCAGACTTGAACTCGGGTCCCTTTTTAAAAAAAATATATTTATTCAAATTTTTCAACAAATTTTCAACAGAACCACCCCCCCCCCCAACAAGAAGAAAGAAACAAGAACACAACAAACAGAAATTATACATTGGACTTCCCCAATATACAATAACCCCCCATATAACATTTGAAAACACAAAAAGGGAAAACCTCCCACCTTCACCCAAACGCCACCCCAAAAGAAACTCCCCCTCCCTCCCCACCTCCCCCGCCCCCCTCCCCACCTCCACCGCCCTTAGGCTGCTGCTGCTGCTGACCTCCTCCTAACGCTCCGCGAGATAGTCTAGGAACAGTTGCCACTGCCTGAGGAACCCTTGCACAGACCCTCGCAAGGCAAACTTTATCCTCTCCAGCTTGATGAACCCTGCCATGTCATTGATCCAAGCTTCCACACTGTCGTGTTGGGTGTTCCGATACACAAACGAACCAACATGGTTGTAGATGGTACAACTCTGTTTTATTATTCTTGATAACATCTATTGTATACTTCTGGCTGTGGTTCGTACTTTACCAGTTAACCTGTGGACCCAGCCCTAGCACTATCTTAGAGAGGCACTCAGCACATGGTGTATGTCTGAGTGGCACGCTGTGAGCTCTGTGCTCTGAGCTATCTCCTGCTGGAATGAGCGGGAACTGTGGTGTTCCCTGTTTTATAGTGCATGTGCTCTCATTGATGATTGGCTGTGATGTTGTGTGTATGTTGATTGGTCCGTCGATCTGTCCATCAGTGTGTGTGTGTGATTGCACCATGATATGTTAATATGGATATCATGACATCCCCCCTTTTCACAAGAATATGTGCCTATATGGTAATAAATATTGGTGTGCAGTGAGTGCAGCTGAATATGTGTGTGCAATATCTACAACATGTACATGAGGCTAAACTATATACATAGGAAGGTGTCAGGTGCAACATAGCAACGAGGTTGTACCACAAACAAAACAAGTGCAATCATCAAATATCGAAAGAGAACTCCTGGAACGACAAAAAGAGAAAAACATTAACGTTGTTGCCTAACAATTCAGTGAGTCCAATGTGCAAACAGGCTCGTAAGTCCAGCCTAGTAGGTGGGTGACGAATTCGGGTTGACCGCCTCAAGGGTGCGTCAGGATCCACCGGCTGAGGAATGGGCCTGGCCACGGGCGATAGAGGAACAGGCATAGTGGCAGGAAGCTCCACGAAGTCGACATCAGGGACAGCAGGAGGGCGTGGCACCGGTGCATGATCACGTAGCGAGCGCGGAAGCAGCCGAAGGGCCCGCCGATTACGCCGGCGAATGGAGCCATCAGGCATGCAAACCAGGAACGAGCGGGGAGCCACGCGGCGGAGAACTTTGGCAGTTGCCGACTAGCCACCCTCTGGTAGGTGTATGCGGACGTTGTCTCCAGGTGCCAGGGCAGGTTTGCCCGAGTGTCATGTGCCACCTTCTGCTGAGCACGCTGCTGTCGCATCCTTTGCAGTACTGGAGCATGGTCGGGTTTAGGAACATGAATGGACGGCACAGTGGGCCTGAGGGTGCGACCCATCAACAGCTGGGCTGGCGAGAGGCCCGTGGACAGTGGGGCCGAGCGGTAGGCCAGCAGGTCTAAACAGAAGTCAGATCCGGCATCAGCAGCCTTGCAGAGGAGCCGCTTCACGATATGGACGCCCTTTTCCGCCTTGCCATTTGACTGGGGATGCAGAGGGCTGGACGTCACATGTGTGAAGCCGTATGAAGCGGCAAAAGAAGACCATTCTTGGCTCGCAAAACAGGGCCCATTGTCCGACATGACGTTAAGCGGAATGCCATGGCGTGCAAAGGTTTCTTTACATGCTCTGATTACAGCTGATGATGTCAAATCGTGCAGGCATATGACCTCCGGATAATTTGAAAAATAGTCAATTGTGATGACGTAGTCCCTGCCGAGCGCATGAAAAAGGTCCACACCCACCTTTGCCCAGGGGGACGTTACCAACTCATGGGGCTGAAGCGTCTCAGGGGGTTGCGCCGGCTGAAACCTTTGGCAGGTGGGGCAGTTGAGCACCATGTTGGCGATGTCGTCGCTGATGCCCGGCCAGTATACAGCTTCTCGGGCCCTCCGCCTGCACTTCTCAACCCCGAGCTGGCCTTCGTGTAATTGTTCGAGGACCAGCCTGTGCATGCTGTGTGGAATCACAAACCGGTCCAACTTTAGGAGGACACCGTCAATGACGGCCAAGTCGGCCCGGACATTGTAGAATTGTGGTCACTGTCCTTTGAGCCACCCTTCCGTCATGTGGCGCATCGCACGTTGTAGAAGGGGGTCAGCCGCAGTCTCACGGCGAATGCAGGCCAGACTTGCATCAATTAGCTGGCAGATTGGCTGATGTGAAGGCCACATGCGCTTCGACCTGACAGACGAACCCCCCCGATTCGGGCGGTGTGCTCACTGCTCTGGACAGGGCATCCGCGATAATGAGGTTTCCAGCGATTTGGAGCGGCTGCGGCGGGCTGATGGTGTCCATGGTGCAGGATGGCGGATCTCTGAAGATATGCAGGTAGGTCTCACAGTTGCTGGGTTCCAATCCTGGTACTATGTCGTGTTGGGTGTTCCGCTATATAAACGAACCAACACGGTTGTAGATGGTACAACTCTGTTTTATTATTCTTGATAACATCTACTGTATACTTCTGGCTGTGGTTCGTACTTTACCAGTTAACCTGTGGACCCAGCCCTAGCACTATCTTAGAGAGGTACTCAGCACATGGTGTATGTCTGAGTGGCACGCTGTGAGCTCTGTGCTCTGAGCTATCTCCTGCTGGAATGAGCAGGAACTGTGGTGTTCCCTGTTTTATAGTGCGTGTGTTCTCACTGGTGATTGGCTGTGATGTTGCGTGTGTGTTGATTGGTCCGTCGATCTGTCCATCAGTGTGTGTGTGATTGCACCATCTTATGTTAATATGAATATCATGACACACACTAGGGGGCTTCACATCTTTCCATAGTAGCAAAATCCTCCGCCGGGCTACCAGGGACGCAAAGGCCAGAATACCGGCCTCTTTCGCTTCCTGCACTCCCGGCTCGTCCGATACCCCAAATAATGCTAATCCCCAGCTCGGCTTGACCCGGGCGTTCACCACCTTGGACATAGTCCTCGCAAAACCCCTCCAAAACCCATCCAGCGCCGGGCACGACCAGAACATATGGACGTGATTTGCCGGGCTCCCCGAGCACCTCCCACATCTGTCCTGCACCCCTTGAACTCGGGTCCCTGGCGCTGTGATGCAGCAGTGGTGGTGGGCTAGAGGCCCAGGTTTAATTCCCTGGTGGCATGCATTCAAATCCCACCACGGCAGCTGATGGAATTTGAATTCAATGAATAAATCTGGAATATAAAGTTAGTCTCAGTGATGGTGACCATGACAACTATCATTGATTGTCATAAAAACCCATCTGGTTCACTCGTATTCTTTAGGGAAGGAATCTGCCATCCTTACCTGGTCTGGCCTACATGTGACTCCAGACCCACAGTAACATGGTTGACCCTTAATTGTCCTCAGCTCAAGGGTAATTAGGGATGGGCAGCAAATGCTAGCCTTGCCAGCGATGCTCAAATCCCATGAAAGAATAAAGGAGGGCGCAATTTTATTTCCTGTCCGTTGTCAGTGAGAATGGCAACGCAGGCACAAAATCTCGCAAGAAAAATGGGCGCCCGATCTCTGTGGAGCCGACCATGCCAGCTCTATCAGGCCCCGATCCGGCCACAGTGATGGTGTAAACCACATCCCCTGAATTGTTTTCAGAGAGGCTCAAGATCTGGATTAAAAATTCGACTGTGCAGCTGGAGAGCTAAATACCAGATTTCGGTTGGAACCTGGCACTGAAAAATGTGGAAAGATTCTGCCTGGAATGTTCAGAGAGACCTTTTTGTTGACATGTTTGAATAAAGGATGTTGCAGCAGCTTGTCAATGTTGCAGGAATACTTGGATGGTCCACAGAATTTGTAACCACCACAGCTGCTCACACTGCGAGCCTTTCTTGCTTCAGGGAGAAGCCCTCGGAGGTTATTCAGCCCTATTTCAACTAGAACTTTGAAAGAAGGATTTCAGCCCCTGAGAGATATAACGATCAGTGTACAAACAACCCATTTCCTTCAAGAGGTATCCTGCTAATAATAGCACAATTGGCATCAGTTCACTCTCATTTCAATTGTAACTCTGTTGAAACCTGCAGCGAAGCACAAGAACGCTCTAATGTAGCTTATCCCAGTAGGAAAGTCCTCTGCCGGTTGCTGAACTATAAGAAACCACAGCAGTGTAACTGCTTTACATCTGCATCCCTAATATGGTTTCAGAGAGGGGAGCACCTCTCAATAGGACAATTGTAAGACATATTCACAAAGTAGTAGGGAAGATGGTGCATAGTGCAAACACATATCGATTTCACCCATTTTGACATGATTAGACACAAAACCAGTTACTATCAGATAGCGAACAGTGACTCTGAATTGGTTGGAAATTAATTCATTTGCATTGATTTGTCAGTACACCTTGAAAGGAAATAACTATGGATGGGGAAATCAGCGGTTATTATTGTCATTTGAAGTGTTTTCAGTTGTGCCTCAGTTGTCCAACATCTATACCTTGTTTACTAAGTCATGTAGGACGGAATTTTCCTTTACTAGCCCATCCCATAAATGAGGAGGTTTGACCTACCCCATTGTGTTACCACCTCGATTAATATTTCTCTCCCCACCTTACACACCCGTCACATGTAAATGTTTACAGTGGGACATTACCATTATCTCAAACTTTGTGTGGGCAGGGAAATTACCAAGGGTTAAGAGGACCCTGTTACAGAAACAGAGGCAGAAGGGGAGTTGGCATGGCCCAACCTGCTGCATTATTATTGGGCGGCGAACGAAGGAAAGACACGGAGAACCCAGTGGTACAGTCCACAGTAAAGGTCTTGAACCAGCTAAGGAGGATAGAAGGGATGTCGGTGTTGACGTCACTGTGCGAAAACCATGGATTCAAGCCGGGGGATGACAGACAGTCGTATAAGAAGTGGAGAGAAGTGGGGCTGGTCAGGGTAAGGGATCTGTATTTGGAAGAGAGGTTTGCCAGTGTAGAAGAACTGAAGGAAAGGGCAGAGCTCCCGACAGGAAGTGAGTTTAGGTACTTACAGGTAAGGGACTTCTCACGGAAGGTTTGGAAAGAGTTCCCCACGTTACCGAGATATGTCCTGTTGGAGTGATTGCTGCTTCCGGACGTGCAAGGGGAGGGCAGGATTAGAGACATGTATGCGTGCTGGGAGAGCAGGGAGGCGAGTAGATGATGAAGATTAAGGAGACGTGGGAGGGGGAGCTGAGAGGGGAGATAAACTGGAGACTATGGAGTGAGGCGCTAGGCAGGTAAACACAACTTCCTTGTGCACAAGGATAAGCCTGATACAGTTCAAGGTGGTACACAGGGTACATATGACTCGGGCGAGAATGAGTGGATGGGGAGTGGCAGACGAATGCGAGAAGTGTGGGCAAGGACCAGCGAATCACGTGCACAAATGTTCTGGGGGTGCGAGAAGTTGGAGAGATTCTAGGCGGGAGTGTTTACGGGCTAACAAAGATAGTGGGAGAGGAGGTTGGGTCGGTCTCTTTGGTAGCAATGTTGGGGATATCAGAGAAGCTGGATCTGATGGAGGGGAGGAAGGCCAATGTTGTAGCCTTCACCGCTCTGATTGCCCGGCGAAGGATCTTACTGGAATGGCGGTCGGTAACGCCGCCGGGGCTGGCGGCCTGACTGGGTGATTTACATGACTTTTTTGGCCGGAAATTATCAAATACAAATTGAGGGGTTCAGCGGAGTGCTTCGAGGCAAGGTGGAGGGTATTCGTGGCCATGTTTGAGGAGTTGTTCATCGTGGGGGGTGAAAAAGGGGAAAAATTTGTACGAACTGTATAATGATGTGTTGGAAAGTTTGCTCCCTGGATTATTTATGTTTTATAACCATTTATACAAGTTTGGAATAAAATACATTTGAAAGAAAAAGCCTACTTAACTATGCCTACGCCACATCAAACTGCCACCTGGCATCTACTGACCTCGCTGAGGAGACCCTAGCCAGGGATCCCCACAAATGGTGATCGGAGGACCACAGATGGTCGGATTCTTGCAGAGTGGCACCCTGGCACTGCTGGCGCCACCTGGGCACCTTGGCACTGCCAGCCTGGCACCTTAGGATAGCCACCGTGGACCCTTTTATGGTGAGTTTTGGAGTTTGGGGGTGCAGGGGTCGCATTGCGAGGTCGAGAGATCAGGGCACCATTTTAAAATGGCTCCCTGATCTCTTCCTGCACTGAGGAGATCCTCAGTGCAGGAAATGACGCTAAGTGTGGTCTCGGGGGGAAATTTCCTGCCGGGGGCCGAATAGCAACAAAGTGCCATTAGATAGCAGGTAGCACCTGGAATGGCCTTGCTAATCCTGCCCAGAGCGTACTCTACTTTTAAAAAATAAATCATGCCCATAATCTCCTTGAATGTTCTGCCGTTGCTATGATGGCTTTGGGCTCCAATGCCAAAGTGACAATATGAATTAGCCCTATGGTATCGCAAATGGGATTAGATCCCAACTGTATTTGGAAACTGAGATTAGATACCTAATGTGCCCATAAATTGAAATGAGCTCCCTATTGTATCTGTAAATTGGGATTAGATCTTTATGGTGGGCAGGATTCTCAGATCCGCCAGCCGCTTGTTTCTATGCCGTGCGCCGTTCGTTGGCAACGGGATTCTATCTTCCCGTCGATTGTCAATGGAATTTCCCATTGTAATCACCTCTACGCCACCGGGAAACCCGTTGGTGGGGCTGCGATGCCGGCAGGAAAATTGAATCGCAACGACTGGAGAATTCCGGCTAGTGTCTAGAAACTGCGATTGGAGTTCGACAGAATCCATCAATTTGGATAAATTCCCAGCTGCATCCATAAATTAGAATTCAATTTTACAATGTCTAGTAACTGGGATTAGATTCCCACAGTATCCACAACCTGGATTAATTCCCTACAGTTTATACACTCCTGGAATTAGATCTTCAAAATCTCTATAAATAAAGGATAGCTCCCTGAAATTATATGGAGAATTGCAAACTGATAATGAAAGTTAACTAACCTTTGACAAATGGTCACAACCACAGATGAGAATGTGGCTTTCCTGCAAGCTGCCAGTTCAGTGGTTGTCTTGTCTGCTCCAGCTTCACTCTGTAGAAACAAACGTGGTATTATTTTAACACTAACTTCTTGAACATTGAAGGGCCAGATTTGTGACTTAAACAAACATTTAAATTTTAAATTCAATATCTGCAAAGTAATTGCATATTTCTGATCAATCCCAAGCAAAGGAGACAGGACGAAACAGAAAAAGCCCCAAGTACAATCTCAAGTAAGAATTATTCTTGAGTGTTCAATAATAAAGCTTAGCACATATTCTAAAATAAATAAATTCAAAGGGAGAAAGTCAAACCATCACAGAAATTTATGACACAAGAGGTGGGAATTTGGTTAATCCTGCCTGTGCAAGTCAAAAAATAGCTTTCCAGTGTAATGGTCCTCCTGTTCATCCCTGTCTGTCCCTTGTTTTTCCTCTTACCTGGAATACCTGACTGCGAAATGCGCCCAGACTACCTTCCACGGGAATTCATTTCAGCCATTATCACGGCGGTCTACATCCTACCCCAGGCAGAAGAGAATAAGGCGCTGGATGAATTGTACACAGTTATAAATAACAATGAAACAGAACACCCGGAGGCCTTGTTCATTGTGGCCGGGGTCTTCAATAAGGTCAACCTCAAGAGTGTACTGCTAAAATTCCACCAACACATCTCCTGTCCCATCAGGGACTCTTGACCACTGCTACATAAAAATCAAGGGCGCCTACGGATCCACCCACCCACCGCACTTTGGAAAATCAGACCATAAGACGGTGCTCCTTCTCCCTGCATACAAGCAGAAACTTAAGCGAGATAATCCGGCTAAGAATGTCGTGCAGTGCTGGTCCGAGACACCAGAAGAGCTCCTACGTGACTGCTTGGAGTCAGTGGACTGGTCCATATTTAGAACATGCGACCAACCTAAACGGGTATGCCACCACCGTTACAGACTTGATCAGCAAAAGTGTAGACGACTGTGTGCCAGAGAAAGTAGTGCGTACGTTTCCCAACCGAAAACCATGGCTTAATCGGGAGATTGACTCCCTACTGATACAAGA
The DNA here is from genome assembly GCF_047496885.1 of Scyliorhinus torazame. Lineage (NCBI taxonomy): Eukaryota > Metazoa > Chordata > Chondrichthyes > Carcharhiniformes > Scyliorhinidae > Scyliorhinus > Scyliorhinus torazame. Next base: position 98,411,008 of record NC_092716.1, read on the forward strand.
AATCCAGGTATGACCTCCGCAAAATCATCAGGGATGCCAAGAGACAATATCAGGTTGTGGCAAGGCTTAAACAACACAACGGGCTATAAAGCGAAGCAGAGCAGAATCTCCGGCAGCAACGCACCCGTCCCCGATGAACTCAATGCATTCTATGCTCGGTTAGAGCAGGAAACCATCAGACCGCTGTCAACTGCCCCAGCAGCCCCAGACACACCCATACCCACCGTCACAACTTCCGAAGTCAGAAAGCCTTCTTGAGAGTGAACTCTCGGAAGGTGACGGGTCCTGACGGGGTCCCTGATTGTGCACTCAGATCCTGCGCGGACCAGCTAGCAGATGTGTTCACGGACATCTTCAACCTCGCCCGACTCCATTCTGAAGTCCCCACCTGCTCCAAGAAGACCACCATCATACCGGTGCCAAAGAAGAACCAGGCAACGTGCCTCAATGACTGCTGTCCGGTGGCCCTGACTTCAGTCGTAATGAAGTGCTTCGAGAGGTTGGGCATGAAGTGCATCACCTCCATACTCCCAGAATGCCTTGATCCACTGCAATTCTCATACCGCCGCATCTGGTCCACAGCAGACACCACCTCCCTGGCCCTACGCTCATCCCTGGAGCATCTTGACAACAAGGACTCCTGTTTATTGACTACAGCTTTGCCTTCAAAACCATAATCCCAGCCAAGCTCATATCAAAGCTCCAAAACCTAGTACTTGGCTCCTCACTCTGCAACTGGATCCTTGACGTTCTGACGCATAGACCACAATCAGCAAAGATAAACAACCACACTGCCTCCATGACAATCCTCAATACCAGGGCCCCACAAGGCTGTGTACTTAGCCCCCTAATATACTTTCTACATACACACGACTGCGTGGTAAAATTTGGCTCCAACTCAATCTACAAGTTTGCTGATGACACGACCGTAGTGGGTCAGATCTCGAACAACAGTGAGTCAGAATACAGGAGGGAGATAGAGAACCTAGTGGAGTAGTGTAATGACCACTATCTCTCCCTCAATGCCAGCAAAACTAAAGATCTGGTCATTGACTTCAGGAAGCAAAGTATCGTACTCACCCCTGTCTGCATCAACGGGGCTGAAGTGGAGATGGTTGACAGCTTCAAATTCCTAGGTGTGCACATCACCAACAATCTATCCTGGTCCACCCACGGCGACGCTACGACCAGGAAAGCATAACAGCGCTTATACAGGATCTGAGTGCACAGCGCTTATACTTTCTCATGAAACGAAGGAAATACGCCATGTCTACATTGAATATTACCAACTTTTACAGATGCACCATAGAAAGCATCCTATCTGGTTGCATCACAGCCTGGTATGGCAACTGCTTGGCCCAAGACCGTAAGAAACTGCAGAGTCATGAACACCGCCCAGTCCATCACACAAACCTGCCTCCCATCCATTGACTCTGTCTACACCTCTTGCTGCCTTGGGAAAGCGGGCAGCATAATCAAAGACTACTCCCACCCGGCTTATTCACTCTTCCAATTTCTTCCATCGGGCAGAGATGCAAAAGTCTGAGAACACGCACGAACAGACTCAAAGACAGCTTCTTCCCCGCTGTTACCAGACTCCTAAACAACCCTCTTATGTACCGATCTGATCTATTCGCACATCTTCTTAACTGAGTAGCACTGCACTCCTGTATTCTTCACCCAACACCTGTGTCTGTTTATTTATATTATGTATTTTATGTTTGCCCTATGTATTTTCTTTTAATGTACAAATGATCTGTAAGCAGAACAATACTTTTCACTGTACCTGGGTATACGTGACAATAAACAAATCCAATTCAATTAATTTCTGTTATTCGACGATTTCAATTTTTGTACCTGGACAGTTAATTGATCTATGCCTTTAGGATGGACTTCACTTTTCATTTTTTTAAAAAGAACCTCCAGCAGGTTGTGATGTTTGATCTGACATCAATGGTGACATATCTTGATGGACTTGGCTTTCAGCCAATGGACCATTTCAGATTACCAGGGCTTATCAATGAATCTATGCTGATTGGTGCTGACCATTTTGGAATGCTCCCTCCTCTGCGAGACTATGTTTCCAATTTTGAACTCAGAGCTGAAGGAGGCTCTTTGAGTTTCTCTCTCCCTGAAAGGGTAAACCTCTCAGACACCCAATCGGAGACTACTTCCTCCTCAGTAAAGATGGCGGGCATACCAGTGAGACTGGAAACCAAGTGAGAGTAACACTCAGGCTGAGACAGCTCTCATTGGTTGGAGGACAGACAAAGAAAATCTTAAGGATATCCAGATAAACCACCAGCTGAAAGCAGGGTCAGTAGTTTATAAACCCTTTTAAAATGGCTGCTGGTCATTCTGGTGGAGTTGGAAACAAATACAAATTACACAGGCCTGAGGCTGTTCATTTGAATGAAGGCTCAGGTTGATAAAAGTTAAAGCGACTCCCCAGAGGAACCTTTGCAGCCTGGGGGTTCTGACTGAATGGTCCTGACAGAAGATCCTTGTTAGCGATCCAACCGGAGGTTCGAATCACTCCGCGTCCTGGGAGGACAGCCTGCTGTTACAGTGACTTCAACGTCCGAAGCCAGGACCCTCATCTTCCATTCCATATTAATCCTCTTATTATTTTTGCCCCTGCCCCTCCCTCTGTGTGTGTCTGACTTGTGTATGTTTGAGGGTGGGACTGTGAAAGGGGGGAGTAATAGATTAGCTAGCTGTTATTCTTCATAATTATTGCATGTCTTAGCTGTATTTTTGTTATAAATAAAATTGTTGTTTTTCACTTACAAATCTGGTGCCTGTAAGTCATTGAAGCAGTCAAGGGCTAAAGATCCCAGAAATGTTTTGTGAATTATTGATTAATTTGCTTGTGTTGGGACTCTGGGTTGTGCGTGGCTAGAATTGACTGCGTACTGTGGCCCCGTAGGTTATAGCACCTCAAATGCTTATCCAAATATTTTTTAATGCAATGTAATGAGTGTGTCAGCCTCTACCACCCTTTCAGGCAGTGAATTCCATACCCCACCACCCTGGGTGAAAATGTTAGTTCTCAATTCTCTTCTAATCCTTCTACCAATTACTTTAAATCTATTTCCCTTGGTTATTTACTTCTCTGCTAGGGGAAATAGATCCTTCCTATCCACTTTATGGGTGGGATTTTTCAGCCACGCCTGCCTGGCGACCGGAAATTCCCGCCCGAGGCCAACAGACCTTTACATGGTCCCCGTCCCACCCATGGCGATTTTGCGGCAGCCACAGCTAAAAAATCCAGCCCTATATATTTTATACACCTCAATTAAATTTCTTTCAACTTTCTTTGTTTCAAAGAAAATAATGGCAGCCTTTCTAATCTTGCCTCATACCATAAAATAAATTCTCCATACTGTGAAGTCTGCTCTGTACCAGTTCAAATATGATAACATCCTTCCTGTTATGTAATGATCAGATCATAGAATTTACAGTGCAGAAGGAGGCCATTCGGCCCATCGAGTCTGCACCGGCTCTTGGAAAGAGCACCTTACCCAAGGCCAACACCGCCACCCTATCCCCATAACCCAGTAACCCCACCCAACACTAAGGGCAATTTTGGACACTAAGGGCAATTTATCATGGCCAATCCACCTAACCTGCACATCTTTGGACTGTGGGAGGAAACCGGAGCACCCGGAGGAAACCCACGCACGCACGGGGAGGATGTGCAGACTCCGCACAGACAGTGACCCAAGCCGGAATCGAACCTGGGACCCTGGAGCTGTGAAGCAATTGTGCTATCCACAAGGCTACCGTGCTGCCCACGGTATCTGTATACCGTACATTAGATATGCCCTAACTGGTGTTGTACAGCTCTATCATAACCTCCCTTTTCTCATATTCTATGATGTGAATGCATCCCACATGACTTCTTAAGCACCTTATCTATCTGTAATGCCACTTTCAGGGATTTGTGAACATCCACTCCAAGTCCTTCTGTTCGTCTACACTTCTCAGTATCCTACCATTAATTGTATATTCCCTATGTCCTCCACAAATGCATTACTTCCACCCGTATCCAATTTGAATATCATTTGCTACTTTTCTGCCCACTTAACCATTCCTTGATATATTGAGATATACCATGAAAACAGAGGATCGAGTACTGAAGGCTGCATAACCCCGATGGAAACAGCATTCCAGTCACAAACATACCCACTGACCCTTTCCTTCCTGCGCCAATAAGCTAACTTTGGATCCAACTTGCCACTTTTCCTTGGAATCTATGAGCTTCTATTTCTGGCCAGTGTGCCACTTGTAAGGAGGTTTGCAAAAATCCATGTAGACTATGTACTACCCTCATAAACCTTCCTTGTTAAAAGAAAAAAAATCAGTCTTTAGTCAACATAACGGTCCCTTAACAAATTCACGGTGACTGTCTTTAAGTAACCTGTGCCTTTCTAAACAATGATTTATACAGATCCTCAGAATTTTTCCAATAATTTGTCCCCACAAATGTTTGTTATGGGCCAGGGTTTAGAAAATTCCAAAGTATATCATGGAGTTCATCTGACCTACAACTGTTTATTGATTTTGGTTACGATGAGCACAAGAGCCTTCCTTTCAGTGACACAGAGGTCTTAGGCGCTTTTCATTAAAAAACAAGCTTTATTCTACGAATTTAGTTAACATTTGTATAACCACACACATGCAAGATTTTTTTATCAACTACAAACATAAATACCCCACACAATCGATTTATAACCCTTAATGACTCCCCCTTAACTGTTCCAATTTAATAACAAGATCCAAATAAAAAAACAGAACCCCCTTTTCAAAGGTGTGGCCCAGCATATGGCACTCCTACTGGTATAAGACTTGGTATGGATACTCTTGTTTCATTTCCCAAACAGCAGGTTTGAATTACTTCCAGAAAGCAGTTATCTCTTTTAAGTTATCAAGTAGTCTGGAAACAGCTTTTAAAATGAAGATAGAGAGACACTTCTTTTTAACTTGTGCGGAACAAAACAGTTCAAACGCAAAGCGAAAGTAAAACCAACTCCCAGAGCCACAACCCAGCTCCACCTGCACAATGACATCACTGAAGCTATATGATAAGACAAAAACATTTCTTAAAGGGACACTCACATGGCAGGCTAGATTGACTGGCCTGCAATTACTTGGTCTATCCCTTCTTCTCTTTATAAGCGGTCCATCAGTACCAGACCAATAGGCACAGACGATTGGAAGTGTTTGTAAGAGTTCCAGAAAATGGTTGTCAGAGTTCCCATTATTTTCTCCATCGCTTCTCTTAACAGTTAGGGATACATTTCATCTGGGACTGGCAAGTTATCTACTTTAAAAATGCGAAATCCTTAATATTCCCTCTATGTTCATCCAATTCAATGTTTCATGCTCTTTCTCCTTAACTATAGTGTCTGCATCATCCCCCTCTTTTGTGAAATATTCATTAAGTAGCATGTCCACATTTTCCACCTCCAAATATAGGTTCACTTTTGGCTTCTAATAGACCCTGCTGTTTCCTCAGTTTATCCTCTTGCTTTTTATGTATTTATGAAACATCTTTGAGTCTGATGGCTCCATTTGGTGGAGACAGCATTTCCTAGGGCAGCACAGTAGCATAGTGGTTAGCACTATGGCTTCACAGCGCCAAGGTCCCAGGTTCGATTCCCTGCTTGTGTCACTGTCTGTGTGGAGTCTACACATTCTCCCTTTGTCTGTGTGGGTTTCCTCCGGGTGCTCCGGTTTCCTCCCACAAGTCCCAAAAGAGGATATTAGGTAATTTGGACATTATGAATTCTCCCTCTGTGTACCCGAAACCGGAATGTGGTGACTCGGGGCTTTTCACAGTAACTTCATTGCAGTGTTAATGTAAGCCTACTTGTGACAATAACGATTATTATTATATATAAATGTCCCACTCTATTCCTGGCCAGCCTGGATAGGCAATTTTAGCCATGCTGCAGTAGGAATGCTATAATTGGCCTCCACTGAGGTTAAAGGAAAGCAAATTAATCAGTGGTACTTCTCCAGTAACCCTGTTGGAATGTGCATACGTGGGCCCCAAGTGAGGGGAGGATTGTGTTCAGTCGCAAGGCCTTTGATGTTCAATAACTTATGAACACCCAGCATCAAGGCTCAGTTACAAATAATGGATGATATACTTATGGATGACTAACAAGCAATCAAATAGTTCAGGAGGTATTGAGAACATTGACAAAGAAAACTATTAACCTAAACCCTATTATGTCTCTGTTCATTCACTGCCAATGACCAACCGCACTAAAGAGAGGACCCAAACACTTCAGAGTTCATTTCAATGGTTGATATCAATTTATTTTTTCCCTGGAGCAGCTAATTCTTCAAATTGAAAAAAAAATCATAAGAGGCTGGAGGAGTGGGCAGTGTAAGACCCTCGAGGAGCAGCAGTAGCTGATATGAAGGGCAATATAAAGGTTAAAGTCTCTAAGGTCTTCCATTACTCTCATGCATTGTACTGCACACTGACACCTGTTGCACTGAGACATACTCAACAGTCTGCTCACATCTTATTCAAAAGCAAACTACTACTGATGCAGAAATCTGAAATTAAAAAGAGAAAATGCTGGAAATACTGAGCAGATCTAACAGCATTTATGGAGAGAGAAATATTTTTGGTCTGGATTTTCACCGAATCGAGTTGACTCATGAATCCTTTTAAAATGGCGGGCAGATTCCGATTCCAGGATTCCTGGCCTCATTTCCAGGCTGATCGCATTTTCGGAATGCCTTTAAAGGATACAGGCTGTTTCCTGTCAGAAGCCCACGTCAAGCACTTCTGGCCTGGTTGACTCTGTTGCGGAGATAGGCATCCCTTATTCCTAGTGGAAGCAGGGACGATAGGGACATTTAAGGGGCATCTTGACAAATATATGAATAGGATGGGAATAGAAGGATACGGACCCAGGAAGTGTAGAAGATTGTAGTTTAGTCGGGCAGTATGGTCGGCACGGGCTTGGAGGGCCGAAGGGCCTGTTCCTGTGCTGTACATTTCTTTGTTCTTTGTTCTTTGTCCTCAATTTTCATGGAGTTGGACCAGGTTTTTAATGATCGTGGTACACAGCCCCTTAGGGGTATACACGATGGTACCTTTAAAAGGTAAGTTCAAAAGGTCCTCCGCATGCGCCTGAGCAAACGTACACCCCAATGCACCCCCTCAGGCAATTCATGCCAGACTCTGGACCCTCATCCACCTCCTCATGCTCCCTATGCCAGGCTCTACCCATCCATCCTACCCTCTGTCCCCTTGCACCTCCATTGCAGAATATTCCTTTCCACACACCCCTTCATGCTCCCAATGCCAGTCTTTGCCCTTCCATTCATCCCCATGACCCCTCATGCTAACATAGAACATAGAACATAGAAAATACAGCACAGAACAAGCCCTTCAGCCCACGATGTTGTGCCGAACCTTTGTCCTAGATTAAGAACAAATCAATCTACACCCTAACATTCTACTGTAATCCATGTACCTATCCAATAGCCGCTTGAAGGTCCCTAATGTTTCCGACTCAACTACTTCCACAGGCAGTGCATTCCATGCCCCCACTACTCTCTGGGTAAAGAACCTACCTCTGACATCCTCCCTATATCTTCCACCATTCACCTTAAATTTATGTCCCCTTGTAATGGTTTGTTCCACCCGAGGAAAAAGTCTCTGACTGTCTACTCTATCTATTCCCCTTATCATCTTATAAATCTCTATCATCGTCCCTCATCCTTCTCTGTTCTAATGAGAAAAGGCCTAGCACCCTCAACCTTTCCTCATAAGACCTACTCTCCATTCCAGGCAACATCCTGGTAAATCTCCTTTGCACCTTTTCCAAAGCTTCCACATCCTTCCTAAAATGAGGTGACCAGAACTGCACACAGTACTCCAAATGTGGTCTGACCAAGGTTTTGGACAGCTGCATCATCACCTCACGGCTCTTAAATTCAATCCCTCTGCGAATGAACGCTAGCACACCATAGGCCTTCTGCACAGTTCTATCCACTTGAGTGGCAATTTTCAAAGATCTATGAACATAGACCCCAAGATCTCTCTGCTCCTCCACATTGCCAAGAACCCTACCGTTAACCCTGTATTCCGCATTCATATTTGTCCTTCAAAAATGGACAACCTCACACTTTTCAGAGTTAAACTCCATCTGCCACTTCTCAGCCCAGCTCTGCATCCTATCTATGTCTCTTTGCAGCCGACAACAGCTCTCCTCACTATCCACAACTCCACCAATCTTCGTATTGTCTGCAAATTTACTGACCCACCCTTCAATTCCCTCAGCCAAGTCATTCATGAAAATCACAAACAGCAGAGGACCCAGAACTGATCCCTGCGGTACGCCACTGATAACTGGGCTCCAGGCTGAATATTTGTCAGCCGCCACCACTCTCTGACTTCTATCGGTTAGCCAGTTCGTTATCCAACTGGCCAAATTCCCCACTATCCCATGCCTCCTTACTTTCTGCATAAGCCTACCATGGGGAACCTTATCAAATGCCTTACTAAAATCCATGTACACTACATCCAGTGTTTTACCTTCATCCACGTGCTTGGTCACCTCCTCAAAGAATTCAATAAGACTTGTGAGGCAAGACCTACCCCTCACAAATCTGTTCTGACTATCCTTAATCAAGCAGTGTCTTTCCAGATGCTCAGAAATCCTATCACTCAGTACCCTTTCCATTACTTTGCCTACCACCGAAGTAAGACTAACTGGCCTGTAATTTCCAGGGTTATCCCTATTCCCTTTTTTTGAACAGGGGCACGACATTCGCCACTCTCCAATCCCCTGGTACCACCCCTGTTGACAGTGAGGACGAAAAGATCATTGCCAACAGCTCTGCAATTTCATCTCTTGCTTCCCATAGAATTCTTGGATATATTCCGTCAGGCCCGGGGGACTTGTCTATCCTCAAGTTTTTCAAAATGCCCAACACATCTTCCTTCCTAACAAGTATCTCCTCGAGCTTACCAGTCTGTTTCACACTGTCCTCTCTAACAATATGGCCCCTCTCATTGGTAAATACAGAAGAAAAGTACTCGTTCAAGACCTCTCCTATCTCTTCAGACTCAATACACAATCTCCCGCTACTGTCCTTGATCGAATCTATCCTCGCTCTAGTCATTCTCATATTTCTCACATATGTGTAAAAGGCCTTGGGGTTTTCCTTGATCCTACCTGCCAAAGATTTTTCATGCACTCTCTTAGCTCTCCTAATCCCTTTCTTCAGTTCCCTCCTGGCTATCTTGTATCCCTCCAGCACCCTGTCTGAACCTTGTTTCCTCAGCCTTACATAAGTATCCTTCTTCCTCTTAACAAGACATTGAACCTCTCTTGTCAACCATGGTTCCCTCACTCGACCATCTCTTCCCTGCCTGACAGGGATATACATATCAAGGACACGTAGTATCTGTTCCTTGAACAAGTTCCACATTTCAATTGTGTCCTTCCCTGACAGCCTATGTTCCCAACTTATGCACTTCAGTTCTTGTCTGATAGCATCATATTTACCCTTCCCCCAATTGTAAACCATGCCCTGTTGCACGTACCTCTCCCTCTCCTTGATTAAAGTGAATGTCACAGAATTGTGGTCACTATCTCCAAAATGCTCCCCCACTAACAAATCTATCACTTGCCCTGGTTCATTACCAAGTACCAAATCCAATATGGCCTCCCCTCTGGTCGGACAACATACATACTGTGTTAGAAAAGCTTCCTGGACACACTGCACAAACACCACCCCATCCAAACTATTTGATCTAAAGAATTTCCACTCCATATTTGGGAAGTTGAAGTCACCCATGACTACTACCCTGTGACTTCTGCACCTTTCCAAAGTCTGTTTCCCAATCTGTTCCTCCACATCTCTGCTGCTATTGGGGGGCCTATAGAAAACTACAACAAGGTGACTGCTCCTTTCCTATTTCTGACTTCAACCCATAGTACCTCAGTAGGCAGATCTTCCTCGAACTGCCTTTCTGCAGCTGTTATACTATCTCTAATTAACAATGCCACTACCACCCCCCCCCCCACCTCTTTTACCACCCTCCCTAATCTTATTGAAACATCTATAACCAGGAACCTCCAACAACAATTTCTGCCCCTCTTCTATCCAAGTTTCCGTGATGGCCACCACATCGTAGTCCTAAGTACCGATCCATGCCTTAAGTTCACCCACCTTATTCCTGATGCTTCTTGCGTTGAATTATACACACTTCAACCCATCTCCGTGCCTGCAAGTACTCTCCTTTGTCAGTGTTACCTTCCCCACTGCCTCACTACATGCTTTGGCGTCCTGAACATCGGCTACCTTAGTTGCTGGACTACAAATCCGGTTTCCATTACCCTGCCAAATTAGTTTAAACCCACCTGAAGAGTACTAGAAAACCTCCCTCCCAGGATATTGGTGCCCCTCTGGTTCAGATGCAACCCGTCCTGCTTGTACAGGTCCCACCTTCCCCAGAATGTGCTCCAATTATCCAAATACCTGAAGCCCTCCCTCCTACACCATTCCTGCAGCCACGTGTTCAACTGCACTCTCTCCCTATTCCTAGCCTCGCTATCACGTGGCACCGGCAACAAACCAGAGATGACAACTCTGTCTGTCCTGGCTTTTAACTTCCAGGCTAACTCCCTAAACTCCTTTATTACATCCACACCCCTTTCCCTATCTACGTCGTTGGCTCCCCCTCCCCCTTAAGGATCCTGAAGACACGATCCGAGACATCATGGACCCTGGCACCCAGGAGGCAACAAACCATCCGAGAGTCTCGCCCGTGCCCACAGAACCGCCTGTCTGTACCTCTAACTATTGAGTCCCCTATAGCTAGTGCTCTCCTAATCTCCCCCCTTCCCTTCTGAGCCCCAGAGCCGGACCTCGTGCCAGAGACCTGGTCACTGCAGCCTACCCTTGCTAGGTAATCCCCCCCAACAATATCCAAAGCAATATACTTATTATTGAGAGGAACAACCATAGGCGATCCCTGCACTGACTGCTTCCTCCTCTTCCCATCTCTAACTGTTACCCAGCTACCTTTGTTCTCAGGTGTAACCAGGTCCCTGTAGCCGCTATCTGTCACCCCCTCAGCTTTCCGAATGATCCTCAGTTCATCCAGCTCCAGCTCCAGTTCCCTAACACGGTCTGTGAGGAGATGGAGATGGCTGCGCTTCCCGCAAGTGAAGTCAGCAAGGACACCGGTGGTCTCCCTTACCTCAAACATTCTGCAGGAGGAACATTCCACTGCCCTAGCTGCCATCACCTCTACTTAGTCTCCCAGTAAAAAAGGAAAAAAAAGTAAATAGCTGACCTGTTCACAGCACTGAGTCTTTTTTTTTTAGGTTAGAGGAGGAGGGAGGGTGGGAGACACTACACGTGTAGTGTCTCGGGTTTCCTCACCGTTCAAATTTATTGGGTAATACAACCTTCCCAGGTCTCCCCACGGCCGACTTCCGGTTTCCTGCTCCGAAAAAGTAAGTTTAAAATCAAAAGTAAGTTAAAAATCAAAAACTCAGCTTACCTTCCAGCTCCCCCTCCAAAAATCGCTCCCCTCTCTGCCCGCTCAGCAGGTCTGGCAGCATCTGTAGGGAGATTTCTCTTTCGTTTCAGATTTCAGCATCCGCAGTAATTTGCTTTTACCCCTCATGCTAATCTCTGACACTTGCATGCTGAATGACCCACTCTACATATTCTAGAACCAATGAACATCACAGTGTAGAGAGAGTAATGTCAAAAAAATGTACTCCATCAATAAATTTTCCCCTATGAAATAAGTGGCACGATCTACCGGCCACTTCCCACTGGAATCGTAACTGGACATGGCTGGGAAATTCTAGAAGAGGCCTCCCCCGGGCTTCCTGACAGCTGTACGGCAGATCTCGTGAGGCGTCGCAATTACATTTTATGTCCCGCCCACATTTTATTCCGTATGGTGACACAAATGGCGCAGGTCTGCATAGTATGGAACTTTTTAACAGTTTTGAGGAAGGGTTTATGCCTGAAAGGTCCATGGATACTGTCTGACTTGCTGAATGTCTACAGGCCTCTCTTTCTTTTTCAGATTTCCAGCGCCAACAGTATTTTACATTTTGCAACTCAAATATTTTGGACATGGATGCCTTTACGCACATCTGGTGCTTGATCAGTGATGCACGATCAATTACACAAAGACGAGAGTTGAATGCAACTGAGGCTTTATTACACTAAGATGTGTGGCCTCCTACAGTAGCTGGCGAAATGGCTGCTGGATGGGGAGCACACATATTTATACTCCGCCTACTGGGCGGAGCCAGCAGGCAGGGAACTCATGAATGAGGATCCTCTGTCGCTGTGGACGTAGGCGGGGAAGCCGAACAGAGCGAAGATGGTGTTGAGGGCTTTGATGATGGTGGCAGATATCATATCAGGGCATGGGATGGCGAAGGGGAATCTCGAGTACTCATCGACCACACTGAGGAAGTACGTGTTACGGTTGGTGGAGGGGAGGGGCCCTTTGAAGTCCACGCTGAGGCATTCAAAGGGGCGGGAGGCCTTCACCAGGCGCGCACGGTCTGGCCGGTAGAAGTGCGGTTTGCACTCCGCACAGACCTGGCAGTTGCTGGTCATTGCCCTGACTTCCTCGACGGAGTAGGGCAGATTGCGGGCCTTGATGAAGTGGTACAAACATGTGACTCCCGGGTGACAAAGGTTGTCGTGCAGAGTCCGGAGTCGGTCCACCTGTGCGCTGGCACATGTACCTCAGGATAGGGCATCGGGGGGCTCGTTGAGCTTACCGGGGTGACACAAAATCTCGTAGTTGTAGGTGGAGAGCTCGATCCTCCACCTCAAGATTTTATCGTTTTTGATCTTGCCCCACTGTGTGTTGTTAAACATGAAAGCTACCGACCGTTGGTCAGTGAGGAGAGTGCATCTCCTGCCGGCCAGGTAATGCCTCCAAAGCTGCACAACTTCAATGATGGCTTGGGCCTCTTTTTCGACGGAGGAGTGCCGAATTTCAGAGGCATGAAGGGTTTGTGAAAAGAATGCCACGGGCCTGCCTGCCTGGTTGAGGGTGGCGGCCAGAGCGATGTCTGATGCATCGCTCTTGACTTGGAAGGGGAGCATCTCGTCGACTGCGTGCATCGTGGCCTTGGCAATGTCGGCCTTAATACGGTTGAAGGCCTGGTGAGCCTCGGCCGTTAGGGGAAAAAGAGTGGATTGGATGAGTGGGCGGGCCTTGTCCGCATAATTTGGGACCCACTGGGCGTAGTAAGAAAAGAACCCCAAGCAACGTTTGAGGGCCTTGGGGCAGTGGGGCAGGAGGAATTCCATGAGGGGGCGCATGCGGTCGGGATCGGGCCCAGAACTCCGTTTTGGCCCACATAGCCGAGGATGGCTAAGCGGTTCGTGCTGAACACAGACTTCTCCTTGTTGTAAGTGAGGTTGAGGAGAGTGGCGGTGCGGAGAAATTTGGCAAGGTTTGCGTCATGGTCCTGCTGATCGTGGCCGCAGATGGTGACATTGTCAAAGTACAGGAAAGTGGCCCGCAGTCCGTACCGGTCGACCATTCGGTCCATTTCCCGTTGGAAAACCGAGACCCCGTTGGTGACACCAAAAGGCACCCTGAGAAAGTGGTAAAGGCGACCATCTGCCTCGAAGACAGTGTATGGGTGGTCCGCCTTACGGATGGGGAGCTGGTGGTAGGCGGATTTAAAGTCTACAGTTGAGAAGACCCGGTACTGTGCAATCTGATTGACCATATCAGATATGCGTGGGAGGCGGTACGCGTCGAGCTGCATGTACCGATTGATGGTCTGGCTGTAGTCCACGACCATTCTGTGTTTCTCCCCAGTTTTCACCACTACCACTTGGGCTCTCCAGGGGCTGTTGCTGGCCTCGATGATGCCTTCCCGAAGCAGTCGCTGGACTTCGGACCTGATGAAGGTCCTGTCCTGGGCGCTGTACCATCTGCTCCTGGTGGTGACGGGTTTGCAATCTGGGGTTAAGTTTGCAAATAGGGAAGGTGGGTCGACCTTTAGGGTCGCGAGGCCGCATGCAGTAATGGGTGGTAGGGGCTCGCCGAATTTCAATGTTAGGCTCTGGAGGTTGCACTAGAAGTCCAGGCCGAGTAGTAAGGCAGCGCAGAGGTTGAGGAGGATGTAGAGACGGAAGCCGGTAAACTCCACACCCTGGCCAGTGAGAGTGGCTATGCAGTACCCCCGGATCGCCACGGAGTGGGACCCGGAGGCCAGGGAGATTCTCTGATTGGCGGGGTGTACGGCGAGCGAGCAGCGCCTTACAGTATCGGGATGAATGAAGCTCTCAGTGCTCCCGGAGTCCAGCAGGCAGGGGATCTCGTGCCCATCGATTTTCATGTTTGTAAAGGCAGTTGCTAGGTTGTGGGTCCTGGTAAGATGGCGGCGCCCACGGGCCGCACATGCCGTGGGGGAGACAAGATGGTGGCGCTTGATGTTCCTGGGGAGGACAAGATGGCGGCACCCATGGGCTGCACGTGGTGGGGGTTGAACAAGATGGTGGCGACCACGGGCCGCACGTGGTCCGAGGAGGGGAAGATGGCGGCACCCACTGGCCGTGCGTGCTCCAAGGAGGGGAAGATGGCAGCACCCACTGGCCGTACGGGGGGGTGGTCGGAACAATAGCGGCGACTGAACGGGCTTGACACACCGCCGCAAAGTGCCCCTTCTTGCCGCAGGCCTTGCAAAGGGCACTCCGGGCCGGGCAGCGTTGTCGTGGGTGTTTTGGCTGCCCACAGAAGTAACATTTGGGGCCCCCGGAGTTGGTTGGCTGCCGCGCGGTACAGGTGTGGGGTTGGCTGAGTGGGGTCCCCGATGGGGCGGCCGTCTGCGGAGTCCATGATGTGTAGGAGGGGTGGGCTGCGCGGCCGGGGTGTAGGCCTGGATGTTGCGCGAGGCAAGCGTTTTGGTTGCCGCGAGGTCGGGAGTGGCCCCTTCTAAAAGGCGCTGGCGGATGTAATCCGACCCTATCCCCGTATCAAAACGTCCCTCATAAGCAAGTTTGAGTGTTCCGTGGCCATGACGGCCTGACAGTCACAGTCTCTGACTAGGGGAATTAGAACACGCCAGAAGTCTTCTACTGACTCACCAGGGAGTTGACTGTGCGTGGAGAGGATGTGTCTGGCGTAAAGCGTGTTAGTCTGCTGAGCATAGTTTTCTTTCAGTAGCGCCATGGCTTCGTCGTAGTTCGGCGCATCCTGGATAAGTGGAAAGACGTTGGAGCTCAGGCGCGTGCAGAGGATCTGAATCTTCTGAGCTTCCGGAATTGCGTCTGGTGCAGACCTGATGTAAAGCTTCGAAACAGGCTAGCCAATGTTCAAAGTCCTTTTTGGCGTTGCCTGATTGCGGATCCAGCTGCAGGCGATCCGGCTTGATGCGGAGATCCATCTTCTGAAAACTTTAGTGCAATAAATTGATGCACGATCAATTACACAAAGACGAGAGTTGAATGCAACTGAGGCTTTATTACACTAAGATGTGTGGCCTCCTACAGCAGCTGGCGAAATGGCTGCTGTATGGGGAGCACACAGATTTATACTCCGCCTATTGGGTGGAGCCAGCAGGCAGGGAACTACCCCTCTACCTGTAGTACAGGGCCTTACCACAAGTCACCTAATATATACATCAGTGGTGACTACCACAATCAGCGCCCCAGTCCATTTGAGCAAATAGCTGTAAAGTAACAGTTAGGACACAAGACTAAAAATGCCTGGAGCATTCAGCTTGGAGAAGTTCCAGAAAAATACAGGGAATATTCTCCCAGAGCCTGGACCTAGATCAGGAGCTGCATTCAGAAAATTTCCAATTGTAACAGAATTGGCAGGCTGCATGCACTGAAATTTGTAAATTATTTATGTACCTTCTACTAAATATTACACCTTGATTTCTTTTTTTCTCCTGTGGGGTTTATACTGCTGTCTGGACTCATTCTGTCTAATCTACCCTATTACAAATTCAGGAACAAATATCTTCTGAGAATGGTTCTGTCATAAATAACTCGAACTGCCCTGAGAGAAAAAAAGGATTTTGGTGTCCTGAACGAGCTTTGATGACCTGCTGGATCTTTGCCTAGCAGCTAAGAAATATCATTTAACATCTTCCTCTTTGGATTTGGTCCAAATACATTCAGTGAGTCTTGCAGCAATGTCTCAGTTTACCAAAAATATACAGCTGGAGATTACAAAGAGTGATGCTATCATGCAAAAGTTTAAAATGTTTGCATTAAATTCCTCTCCTCCCTCTGGTTGCATGCTTGAAATCAACAGTAAAGTGGAGAGGGGAATTTGATAAAACTGTTCACATTAATTTCCAGGCAATACAGTCTATGACTGGTAGTAAAGCAAACTCACAATGTGTCAGGAAATCAGTAAGTCTTAAGCTTTCACTGAAGGGTCTGACACCTTCAGAGCTGCACTTTAAAGGCTGCACCCTGTGGGGATATGTTTTCTATTGCTGGCATTGAGCAGCGATGCAGAAGCACAGGAGGCTTTGCACATGCCAATATGGCACCTGTCGAGCTCCCATTCAATATTCAAAGTGAGGTCTCGCTCCACATTTGGTCACGGGCAGCCACAGCAGGAGAGTTGGAATTAGTGTATGCTATAACACCACAACACAAAACACGATTCAGTGATGTTTTAAACATAAATCCTTCTGCTAATGTGGTTCCACACTGTGGCATAGCATACAACATACCCATCATTATCAATATCAAGACCTCTGTTTTTCTCTCTCTACTGAAGCTGATTGATCAGATCAATGTTTCCACCATTTTATCAGCACCATTTAACCAAAAGTTTCTAAGTGTCGTTTTGGGTGAGTTTGGCAGGGTGTTTCTCACCGGCTTTTTGGGTGCTATTCATATCTATTGCCAGTTGATTCCATTTCCTGCCTCTAGATGTGTTTTGTTTTTCCTGGACGCTGCCAGTAATATTTGCCTCCCTACTGCTATGGGAAAAGGTAAATTGTATTTAGGTCCTCTAGGCATGCACATTCCCATTAAATGACGTCTTAAAGACTCTGGGCGCAATTCTCGGGAAAACATTCTAAGTGTTGTCACGAGCGGGAATTGTCGCGAGCTTCCCGGCGCTCGGCCCAGTGAGGCCAGCAACACAATTCAACGTTAATTGGTCCACTTAATGAGGCCTCATGGGTTTCTCATCACAAATGAAGGCTCGCCAGCTGATTCGCCAGGACCACGCTCACCGGCTCCCCATTAACAAGGACAAGCAGACTTGAGCTGCACTTGCTCAGCCAACCCCAGCCAGTTCGCAACAATGGCGCCCAGGAGACCGGCTCCGAGATGCGGAGATGCTGACCTAGGGAGGCTGCTAGATGCAGTGGAGGCCAGGAGGGATGTCCTGTTCCCCCGAGGGTCCCGGAGCCACTGGGATGAGGTCGCGGCAGCTGTCAGTTCGGGGAGTATGACCAGGAGGACTGGCCTTCAGTGCAAGAAAAAGATTTACACCGGGCAGCATGAGTGAGTAGACATCAATGCCACCCCCCCTGCCCCAAGGGAGAATCCATTCCCCAACTCCCCATGCGAACCCCCACCCCTCTCGATTCCCACCAACCTCTCCTTCACACACCCTATCCCAACACTGTGAACCACATGTGTGGCTAACGATGCCCTCTCCGTGTCTCCGCAGGAAAAGCTCTCCCATAATTGTCGGGAGAAGGCCCAGACTGGCAGTGGGGTGCCGAACATAAGAATCCTCACCTCCGTCGAGGAGCAGGCCCTGGAGGTGACGGTGGTGGCCGAGGACAGGGCGGTCACCAACGCGGAGGCTGGCGGACGCGGCAGAGGCGAGGAACCACCGGGCTCCACCCGGAGGAATTGTGAAACGTGAGTGGTGATTGCCTTACTGACTAACCCATCCCTCCCACTGACCAATTTCCATTCTCCCGCAGGTCATCCAGCCGACAGCGCCGGCTCATCCCAGGTGGCCCCCCTCTCCTGACTCCGAGGAAATCACCTCAGAGGAGAGCTCCAAGGCTACCACCGTAGTCATGGCACAGCTGTCATCCCCACCCCCCAACAGCGCAGATACACACACCTCAGTGGCACATGTTAGTGGACAGCCATCTGGGGCACAATCTGGTTAGCACCACTGATGATGCACATCAGGTGGAGGCAGGAATCCCCAGGCGGGACAGCAGTCAGAGGGCTGCTGGATCCCAGGACCCAGCTGGGTCCCAGCTGATGCTGAGCCTCTGGAACAGAGTTACCCGGGGCTGATGGGGATGATAGGGACCAACCTGAACGTTCAGAGGGAGATGTCAGCATCACTCCAGCAGATCCATAGTTGCTTGGAGGAGTCCCAGAGGCTACGGGTGCAGGAGATGGCGCTGGCAATGAGTGGCACCGAGGTTAAGACTGTGAGGGTGGCGACCGCAGTGGAGAGTGTGGTGCACGAAGTTGGCACTATGAGTGAAGGTATCCAAGGTGTCATGTCGTCGGTGACGGCCTTGGCTTTGGGTCTCGGCAGTATGTCTGCCTCGCTGGGGGATGTCACCCAGTACCAGGCCGACCTTGATGAGGTTCTGTGGGACATGTCCCGCTCTCAGGTGGGCATGGTGGAGGCACTGCAGAGCTTGTCCCAGTCATAGGTGGGCATGGCTGAGGTGCTGCAGAGCATGGCACAGTCACTGAGGAGCATCGCTGAGGGCGCAACACTATGGCGCAGACTATGGGGAACTGCCAGGATTGGCAGAACCACATGATGCAGGGGCAGCCAGGGTTCGAGGCAGCTGGCCCTCCATCCCAAGGTGAATCCCAAGGCCTTGTGGGTGCTGATCGGGAGGAGGGGGTGCTGGGTTACAAGCCTGACTTGTCCCATGGAGTTCCACCTCTCTGATGAGGCTGGGTCTCGGAGTTAGCACACAGGACCGGGCGGCACGGCTGTGCATGTGCTGCCGACAAGTGAACCGGGGCCCTCCGGCCTCAGAGCCCCCAGAGGACGCCAACCATGGGCATTGAAGGCCACAAGACCAGTTAAGCATCCTGGGGAAACACCTAGATATGGTGGTAGAGCTAGGCGGTGCCAAGTACATTGAGGATCACTGAGAGCACCAAGGTAGGGGGTTGGGGGCTGTGGTGTTGGGGGGGGGGGGGGGCGACACCATCGGGAATGGAGTTTGTGCAACACATTAAACACCTTTTGCACAACCATTATGATGCCACTGTCACTTCCTTCGGCAATGCAGGCTGACCCCCGGACCCTTTGCCCATCTATCCAGGCATTCCCCCCTCCCCATGGTGCTCACCCACCCACCGGCCATGGACATTCCCCGGAGCTGTGTACGATCCCCGAGGAGTTTAGATGTTGCGTGTTGGTGTTGCCTCCCGCAGTGTTCAAGCACAGTGTCTAGGCAACAGGGTTTGATTGGGATGCTAGGCACTGACTCCCACATGCTACATGGCCCGCCCACCCACGGGAATCCATTTGGCATATGTGAAGTTCTCACTTAATCATGATTGCCAATTCCCTATTAGCAATAGCCTTCAGCTGCGCAGCCTGAGGCCTCAGCAGTCAGTGGGGGTTATGGATGGTTGTTGGGGCAGATGGGCAGTGACAGGGGTTGCCCCAGAATGGGTATACACGATCCAGTGGTTGGCAGGTTGGTGCTGTGAGCTGTTGCCCCCCTGTTGCCCCCCATGGCGGCCCACCATTGCAGAGGGTCCCCCACCTCCAGCCGAGGGTCCCCACCCCCTATTGAGCACTGGGGTAGCAGACTCAGCACCCCCGGGCTCATTGCTTGTGACCAAAGGTGGCTAATCACCTCCTCGGCTCCCCACAGAAGCCTTTCCGCCAGGTTCACGTTTTTCAAAAGGAGTAGTAATCAGTAATCCAGCATGAGCACTTGCTGGAGAGGCTGCTGAATGACAGAAGGCTGTTGGAAAAGGGGTGGCTCTCGTTAACTGTATGGGGCTTAAGTGGTGATAATTGGTTTCTCGCCATGCCACAGTGAGATCCTGATTTCCCCCAGAGGAGCGTTCCGGTTGCATTGCAAACTGTTTGGCACCTGGTGCGGATCTCGTTTTTGGTTTCTCCCGCTATTCACCAGCCTTGTTACGCTTGAGCAAGAACTCAACAAGGCCGGAGAAATGTGCCCTCTGTTTAAAACCTACCTCTTTGACAAAGGGCACGATCTAACCAAACAGAGTCCCGTGACGAGCGCTTTTAGCCGGCTATTTCCTGGCGTTCGCAGCACCGAGAAACACAACACTATCTATCGGGACTCTGTTTCAATTCGGAGCCTCAGCGGGGAACACCCAGTCAAAGCCGCACTTAGTCCCTTTTCCTGCACAGAAAAGCTCCGCTCGCCGCATCTCCTCAGTGCAGGAAGAGATCGGGCGATTTCTCAACCCCCCCCCAAAGCCCCAATTCACTAATAAGGGGATCCTCAGCCCTCCTCCCTGCACCCCACCTCACATGCGCAGAACACCCCCGGGCCTGATCCCCGCCACGGGAAAAATGCCAGCCTGGCATTTTGGCACTGCCTCCCTGGCAGTGCCTCTGCCAGCTGGCGGGGCCAGGCTGGCACCCAGGTGGCAGTGCCCCTGCCAGCTGAGTGCCAGGCAGGCTTGCCAAGGTGCCCAGGTGGCACCAGCAGGGCCAGGGTGGAACCCTGCCCAGAGGGCAACCACCTGGGGGCCTCCGATACCCTGGAAGACCCCGACAAGTGCCGCTCCATCTGATCCCTGTTTGTGGAGACCAGCACTGAACAGCGCTTGCCTGAGGTCTCCAAGGCAAAGTGGTTAGATCCCAATGCCTCCGGTAAATCAGGGGAGTGCCTAGTGAGTGAGACTAGCTGTCTCACTCTAGTATGTAGATTTGAAAAATACTGATCCCACCCAAAATTCAGGTGCAGGATTCAGATCGCAATGTCCTGCTAGATCTCGCGAAGCATGGCGAGCCAAGCAGATCCCGGAAGAGCGATCTCCCGGCATCTACCAGTCACTCTGCACCGCCTTTTGGGTGCAATGCAGCCGGTAGATCAGGTATTTGGTCACCTGCTGATCTTTAACATCTTCTTTAGCTTACTGTCCATTTATATTGACTTTTGCTGTGAAGTGCCTTGAGATGTTTTCCTACATTATAGGGACTGTATAATTACAAGTTATTGTTGCAACCCTGTTGAAAAGCCTTTGACCTGAATGGTTTGCTCTGATTGTTTCTCCATAGATGCTGGCAGAGATCCTGGGCACGATTCCGAAGCGACGTTGCACCAAAAGGCAGCTAAGTGCCGACTTCCTTTTTTTCACAGCAGGAAGCACTTTGCTGCCTTTGATGTGGGGAGGAGCTATGGTCATAGCAAGAGTGTTTATAAACATTGTGGTTAGCATCAAAGCAGGGTAATGGATAAGTATTCAAGCGTGAAGGGAAAGATCAATGAACAATCCACCAAGCTGTCTCTGGAGTAATAAAATTGTCAATCACTAGCTAATATAAGGTATTGCTGTGTGAAATTGAATGGAAGATCTGCATTTCAAAGGCTGTCAAGAGATTTCATGCCCTTTGAAGTACACTGGACCTTCCAGGAAGCCTCTGATACTTGTAATAGATGCTGCTTTGAACATTTCTGTCTGAGGCATCAGATGTTAGGAAAGGGTAGGTGAAAATGCAGTGATTTCTCAACGTAACGCCTGGACTGTTCTTCAGCTTTCAGGCCGGGATCTCTGATGGGGAGATCTCTATTGGGTCTCTGATGGCGGGTCCGGGGGATGAGGTGGAAGAGTTTGCATTGTAGGGGGAGGAACTTTTGGGTTACCTACATTACATACCTACCACCTTCACCCAACACGGGATCCACTGCATCAGGGCTACTCTTGCGTTTCCAGCATTTTATGTTTTTATTTCAGATTTCCAATATCTGATTTTAATTTACTGATGAGATTATCCAAGTATACATGGCAACCTGTCGGACAATACTGGGAACTATCCGAAAATCTTGGGTAAGATGTTCCTGTAAATTGGCAACGGTTGATTGATAGTGGGTGAGAAAAGGAGCATTGAACCCGCTGGTGGTAATGGAAGCTTTTCCCACTGTATAATGCGGCACTTTGTGCCAAATATTTTCATGTCACAGGTTCCACGCCTTATCACTGGCGGGGAGGCCTCTGATTTGCTTACCCTACCATCATCTCAGTGCTGCAATCAGCGGGGTGTCACATTTAAAGGCTGCCCCAGCACACACTAGCCACACTTCACAGGTTGCCAAGAAGTCATGGCTGCCAGAAAATCTGCCTCCAAGTTTTCAGACACCTCCCCAGAGAGACTCTTGGATGCAGTTAAGGTCTGACATGATGTCCTCTACCCACGCATAGGTCAACGCTAATGCCCCGCAGAAGAGCACAGCCATCCAGTGCAAGGAGAGGATGGATTCTCCATTCTGCCAGGGTAAGTCACTCTTCTCATCACTATCAACTCACACACCTATCACATATCCGCAGGGATCTGACTCATTGCCAGCTCAAGGGACACCACCACTTGCTTCCCACACACACCTTCATCTCCTCTGCGGGCCGTGTCCTCATCAACTCGCTGGTCCCACTCACCATCCACGCATACCAGGTATCCTTATCATCTGCCCTTGCACACGTCCTGCTTACACTCTGCATCTGTTTTTATGCAGTAATATTCACAACAAGAAGGAGCGATCACAGATGGGCAGAGGGATTCCACAGCTGAAGGTCTTCATGGACTTCAAGGACAGAGCCATCCAGCTGTCCAGGAAGGACATTGACTGTTCCTGTGCTGCTGGTGAGATTGGCGGTGATAACAGGTGAAGACTCAGCGCTGCATTATTAATCAGCCAACTAATGCTGTGAGTCATGTCTCCTGTTTCCAAAGGCCCCTGCCATGCACCTGTTGCAATCACATCTGGGAAGCAGCCCAGGGAGTCCATCAGCCAGGTCCTCTGACTCTAGCCCCAAGCACAGCGTAGAAGAGGAATTCACACACGCTGATATTGACAATCCATCACAGTGCTCCACCAGTGCAGAACACACACACCTCAGTGGGACCTAGCTTTAGAGCAGCCTTGGGGTCACATTCTGGTGAGCACATCACACTTTCAGATCCACAGTAGGCAGAGAAAGGGATGTCCCAGGGTGCCGACAGTCAAAGGGTTACTGGAGGCCAGGGATCTAATGAGTCCCAGTCAGATGACATGCCTCTGGACACGGTCAATGTCTCAGTTGCAGGAGCTCCAAAGGCTAACTCGGGAAAACCAGGAAGGGGTGTTTGGTGCACTCCTCAGATTGAAAAGTTGCATGGAGGAGTCAATCCGCCTTCTGTCTGAGGTGATTGTGCCGGCACTGCAGTGTAACAAGGTCAACCCAGCTAGTGTGGCAGCTGCTGTGGAGACCTTGATGCAACACCTTTGCCCTGCACTGCTTCAGGACATGCGCTCCATGGTGCAGGCACGTGTTGGGGTCCATGAGTGCCAAAGTCAGAGGATGGTGAGGCTTCTCAAGCTCCCTCCAGCTGCCCCAATATCCCAAGGTGGAAGCTGGGGCCCTCGAGCACCAAAGGAAGGAGGATCGGTTGGTATACAGCCCAAAACCATCCACCCATGTGACTCCAGGAGTGGCCCACCCATCTGAATCCCCTTTCCCTGTGATCGCTTCAGCTCCATAAGGCAAGGAAGGCTCCACTGCCACATAGTAGGACCCTGAAAGCCGGGATCCCTCAGGTCTCAGCGCTCCAGAGGATGCCCGCCAAGGTCACCACAGACAACAGGCATGGCAGACAGCAGGTTGCTTCCACCTCCGCTGTGGATGTTGGGGATGCGCCAAGACATGGCGCAAGGTTAGAAAAGTTAAGAAGCTCCTAGTTACATAGCATGTGCATTGGTGGTAAGCACTTGCACACATTGCTCATCTCTGTAAATAAACCCTCACTAATTGCCCCCTTGCTATGGCTCCTTGTTCTGATGAGCTGTGTTCCTGTAGTCCCAATCTGTAAACTTGATTCCTGTACCAGAAAAGGGCAAGATACGTAGTCCAGGTATCTTGTCAAGGATTCCAGCACATTGGTTGGTGGCATCTCTTCACAAGACTGAATACATCAGTCATTCCTGCTTCATGCAGGGAATGAAGATGTTCCCCACAATGTAAAGTGCTTGCATCACTCATTTCAGCCATTGTCAATGTGTGCTCTCTGCAGCTTTTGAGCTGCAGATGGGCCCCCTATCCCAAATGCCTCAGCCTTCAGTGACACTGAACCTCAAAGATTCAGCTCACGAAGGATGAAGTAAGACGAGGAGAGGTGAAACTTTCTCCTCTGCATTTCCAAGATATGACCTCAATCACTGAAATTAAGAGAGTTGCCATCAGCCAGACAGGAGTCAAGACATCCACAGAATTTCTGTGAGGATTCATGCACTGTTCCCACTGCAAGTCACCATCATCCTTCTGCAATATAGTGACTATGGACGACTACCGTGCGGGCAGCACGGTAGCATTGTGGATAGCACAATTGCTTCACAGCTCCAGGGTCCCAGGTTCGATTCCCCGCTGGGTCACTGTCTGTGCGGAGTCTGCACATCCGCCCCGTGTGTGCGTGGGTTTCCTCCGGGTGCTCCGGTTTCCTCCCACAGTCCAAAGATGTGCAGGTTAGGTGGATTGGCCATGATAAATTGCCCTTAGTGTCCAAAATTGCCCTTAGTGTTGGGTGGGGTTACTGGGTTGTGGGGATAGGGTGGAGGTGTTGACCTTGGGTAGGGTGCAGACTCGATGGGCCGAGTGGCCTCCTTCTGCACTGTATTTTCTATTTCTATGAATGACAGCAAGATCACCAGGCTCCATGTTTCATACATTCTCTTTATCGCAGTATCAAGGAGAGAGACTTGGTAGTTAGTATTTACTCTTAAGGACCACTCTTTGCCCATTTGTCGTCTGAAACTGCCCATCAAAGCCCACTGACTCATGTCCTGGCCACCACGTTGATGTTCTGTCCTTCATTCGCATGCTGGTTGGGCAAGAACCCACACTACCCTTGCCATACGCCACTTGACTGAGTGGCCACAGTTTAGTTCACTCTACTGCATCCTGAGCTTTCATCCCAAACTTCACTCCAAGACCTTGTGCTCAACCTGGTCTATGGGGGGAGAGGGGCCACTTGTCAATATGCACATCAGCACACAGCCAAGGGTTAGGAGCGCTTTCCGCGGGCAGTGTGTCATTGTCAACTGTCTAAGGAAATGTATTTGCTTTCCCAGTCAGCCAATGGTGCAAGGACACCATGGCACTCAGCCATTTTGGAAGTTAATGTGCCAAGAGTTAACTGCTGAGCATCAATCAGTGCCACTCACACACATAAGTGGTGCTTGAGTGGGCATAGTCGCGTGAGTAGTCAGACTCCAAGCATGTCAATTAAGTTCCAGCTGAACGGTCATGGCTGCAATGAGATAATGGTCACTGACATGTATTTCCATTTGCTTCCAGAAACCCTCCCAGATTTAAATAGAATCGTTGGTCTATGATGACTGCCCACTCACCCATCACACTGCCATTGGCTTCCCCTCCCTCTGCAAGGCCATTCCAAGAAATCTATGGTCCAGCAGCATAAGACGATTTGAGGAATAGTTCTTGAGAGTCTCTCCCCCCCCACCCCCCGTGCCCCAGTCTCCCTCAGCTAGGCTCCCAGTACCCTGGAGTCAACCCTCTGGTCTCCCCCAAGTCTTCCCCCCAGTCTCTGTCACTAGCGCCCCAGTGCCCTGGACTCTTCCCTCTGGTTGCCTGGAGTCAACATGCAGTCTCCCCAAGTCTTCGCCCTGGTACCCTTCCAGTATTAACCTGGTCTGCCCCACCACCCTAAGACTAGGTGCCTGGTACCCTTCCAGTGTTACCCCAGTCTCCCGCGACTAGGCACCCCCTGTTAGAGCCTGTACCCTCGAGTTAATAGTAGGTTGCCCTGAGCCTAAGGCTGGTCACCCTCAGTCAAAGCCTGGTCACCCCCAAGTTGAACCGGTACCCCCGAATCTAAGGTTGGTCACCCCCAGTCAGAGTCTGGTCATTCCCGAGTCAAAGCCAGTCGTGATTCACACCATTTTGAAATCACACCGCCATGGATGGATTATTTGACAGGGGGGCTATGATTCCGGCATATGGGCCCAATAATGAGATGCAAATGTATAATAATGATGTTCCCGACATTGAACGGTGGGAAACGCAGCCTGTCAGTGATGGGAGAGGGGACGATCACGGCAAGTTTTTATGCCGACAAAAAATGCAACTTTAGCCTTCTCATGATATTCCCACTCCCATCGCCGAGCCTGCCCAACAGTAACGGGAGTGGAAAATCATGGCATTTGTGTGATTTTGAACTGCCTGTCGCTTGTCTCCTTTCAATATATCGGAAGAACACCAGCCATCTTCCACCTGGATACTCTTCAACACACATGACTTGAACCTGCCTGCATTTCCAACTTCAGTTTATCCCATTCAGCAGGAAGAGACAGTTACCCAGAATTGGTGAAAGAGAATTCTGAGTTCTACTACAGGCCTGAGAGGTCTGCACAAACTGGAATGGGTCTGGATGCAAGGTCTCCTGGCTGCCATCTAAAGACAAATAACCAGAGATCTCACAACCCAAGAGCATCTAGCGCAGTACAGAAAAGAAAATGACTTACCTTTTAGGCCTCTTGAATCTTAATGCCTGCTCTGCTTATAAACACTGATCTGAGGGGACTGGGTGAAAGGTACACCACCAACATATTCTGGTGATCCCGTTGGAGCACCACTGCAAGAAAATAAGGCAGAAGGCTCTCTTCAAGTCCTGCGCCTCATTTATATGACTGTCCTTTCTTTGTGGTTGTTACGGACAGAAATACACCACCCACCTCCATTCCCCAAGGAAATCTTCAGGTAGTATTGTCCAGACATATAATCACGGTCTACTTCACTGCTTTCACAAAAAAATACATTACTATATTTTCTTATTCGTTCATGGGATGTGGACGTCGCCCATCCGTAATTGCCCTTGTTCAGACGCATTTAAAATTCACCACATTGCTGTGTCTGGATTCACATGTAAGCCAGACCAGTTAAGGATGGCAGATTTCCTTCCCGAAAGGACATTAGTGAATCAGATGCGTTTTTACAACAATCAACAATGGTTTCATGATTCGACTTCTTATCCCAGATTATTATTGAATTCAAATTTCATCATCCACAGAGCATTACCCTGGGTCTCTAGACTAGTAGTCCAGTAATGTTACTATAATGCCACCAACTCCCCAGTTATATTACAACAGTGACTATATTTCAAAGGTACTTAATTGGATTTAAAGAACTTTGGGATGTCCTGAAATTGTGAAAGATGCAGTTTTTTTCCCGTAATGACACATAATATAAAGGGACAGAGCTGAACTGGAGGAGGACTCAGAAATTAGAGGCCCTGCACTTCCTTGGAGGCAGTCACCCTAGATATCCTTAGATATAAGAACACGAACAGAGTGGGGGAAGGTGCAATCATCAGGCACCCAAAACACAGGGTTGGTTCTATCTCACTCATCTATGTTATTTATTTGCTATCTTCAGGAAGTATGCATAGGGGTATGCACCACCACACAAACATCATGCATGTATCTTGCATTGTGGAAACAGCTGCTCTAACATCTGTTCATTTTGCGTCATTGTAGGCATGGAGCAGCAGCCTGCCAGTGGTCCAGAATAAGACAGCATTTTCCAGCACTCTGCATTATTCTCAATGATTACAAGCGTCAACATTCACTTCGGAAGCTGAAGTGTGTTTGCCGGATATCACTGTGAGTCACAGTGCAAAACACTGGAGGAGCAGGCGGTAGAGACAGAGGAGCAGGAGTTTTCTGTCAATGACACTGGGAATTCTGGGCCATTTTGTGTGAGAATCGCTTAAGAATAGTCTGAAACACTAGCTAGATGATTGTGTGCTGTGACAGGATCCAGTAATATGGTTCTTTGCATATTTTTTCAGACACATTCACTGTTCTTCATTAGCGCCATCAGACATGCAGAACAGAAATATACCCTAATATTTAATCCTGAATATCAAACATAGTGCATAATGTGACAGGTGTGTTCCTGAATATTGCACACAGAATTATGCAAATATCAGAACAGAAGGAGGGCATTTGGTCATTTGCACTTGTGCTAGTTCAAACTGAAGGGAGGGTTTCTGTTTTGGATTCATCGGCACATGATTCCTCTGTTCGAGGATGGGTTTTGCCAGCATACAAGTATATGAACAGAAAATCTCAGCAATCTCATTTCCTCATTGTTTCCCCTACTCTTGACCTTGGTGATGATGCCTGAATATTACACAAAGCTTCTGTTAAGGATCTGCATACGCTGAATATCATACACAGCTTAAATTTAGAGTACCCAATTATTTTTTTCCAATTAAGTGGCAATTTAGCGTGGGCAATCCACCTATCCTGTACATCTCTGGGTTTTGGGGGTGAGACCCACACAGACACAGGGAGAATTTGCGAACTCCACATGGACAGTGACCCGGGGCCAGGATCAAACCCGGGTCCTTGGTACCGTGAGGCAGCAATGCTAACCACTGCACCACCATGGTACCCAAAGCCATGCTTTATGTTGAAAATGGCTTTATATATTTGCTCGCTGAAAATTACCGATTGAATTTTAAACACACTGAGCCAACATTCCTATGACTTGAAACCACAGATTCAAGATGGCTGAATATTTGCATCCCTGTACATGACAAATTCCAAAGCCATTAGTGCAGCCATCAAATCCCATCAGAAGCAATTACCTTAAAAGAGTGTGAATGGGATAATCTCCTCTCCCATTCATGGAATATCCAATCACCTGGGTGGGGACTGCACATTAGGAGTAATTATCTCAGATAATAGACTTTGGCTGAGAAAAGAATTCACCCAGCCACAATCTCATCTAACCCATTTGCTGCTGTAGAAATCCAGGATTCAAAATGTTGCACTTACCATGACCATATTTGGATAACTGGACAGTTGGTGAGGGAGAAGATCACATGACATGCCAACTAACTCTCTTGTGTTTTAAGAAACTGCCTACCCCAGGTCAAAGACAGAAGCAGAAAATACACCAAAAGTGACAAGACCACTGTGTTGGCCTTCCACTCACTTCCCATCCGCCTTGCAAGCTTGAATCCTGACTGCTGTTAGAGTATGCAAGTTCTGCAGGCAGTTTTTTTTAAAGATCTAAGCCCAGCAGCTATTGTCTTCAGAAGAACAGATAAATAATCTGACTACATCTTTACACTGCCTCGGTGCTGAAACCAGAAACACCACCAAACTCAACCTGGATCCACCCAAGTCATCAATCTATAAGGATCATATTTTACCTTTTATTGGACTTTAAAATGATCACCTAATTTATTCTCTGACTTTGTCATTTATTTTTTTATGTGTGAACCTGAGTGTTTAATTGTGTTAAAGTAAGAGCGTTTTTATTATTTTACTCTGGTCAGAGTAAAAACAGTGCTCTTTTCCTTTTATAAAAATTGCAAAGAAACCTGTCTGTGTCCTTTATGGTCACTGCACATGAATAGTTAAACATTCATTGCACTGGCAAGACAGCCTTTAAAAATAAAATGTTGCAGTCAAACAGGGAGTGTGAAAAGAGAGCAGCCATTCCACCTCTCCTCACCTGATCATAACAATCACACATAACTTATGCTTAGGGATGTACCCTTGAAATATCATACAGAGCTTATACTAAGAGATGTACTCCTGTATGTCACATAACCTTTTCATACACTTGGTTTAATAAAGTTCTCCTCAGACATATCACTTCTACTGGATGGCTCTACAGCTTACATTGGCTTTCTGTACTGTGGACAATAACAATGATCCATGAGGGATTTCATGCATCTGCAACAGATGACTGCTTTTGTAACTAATCTTAATGGTTCCTATTAACACCAATCTTACATACTGAATGGCTGAGTAAAGGGAAAGTCTTAAAACTGGCTGAAATTATGAATCCTGGATTTCTACAGCAGCAATATACTGTTGTGTCAATTTCTGTCTGCTAATGATATTTCAATTCATTAAATCAAATGTTACATTCAGTCTTGCTTGCTCTGCTGTAATCTTTAAACAGTGTATACAACTCCTCAGTGGAAAGCCAAAGTTGTTAAAATTCATTATAAGCACCATGTTTTATGAGTATGAGTTGTCACTGGACAATTCGCTTCTTGGGTGGCTGAAAATTTATCGCAGAAAATTCCTCAGAATAGGACATCACCAACGCCTAAGGTCTGTTTTTTAAAAATATTAATTCATGGGATGTGGCAGGCCAGTATTTATTGCCCATCCCTAATTGAGCTGAATGGTTTGCTAGGCCATTTCAGAGGGTATTTAAGAGTCAACCATAATTGCTGTGGATCTGTAGTCACATGTCGGCCAGACCAGGTAAGGGTGGCAGATTTTCTTCCCTAAAGGACATTAGTGAACCAGATGGGTCATTGTTAGACTTTTATTCCAGATTTTAATTGAATTCAAACATCACCATCTGCCTTGATGGTATTTTAACCCGGGTTCCAGAGAATTACCCTGGGTATCTGGATTATTAGTACAGTGAGAATACCACAATGCCTCCCCAATATGGCAGCAATAGAGGAAGTAAAGTCTAAATAGTATTCCAAGTTAATATCTCATATCATGATTTCCTCATTATGATTTTACAGGATCACAAGATAATCACATATGAGGGAGCCATTTGACACATCGTAACACATCTATCAAAGCGATTTAAACAGCTCATCCCCTTTCCCACACCCTACTGTTTAAATATTTCCAGACCTTTTGCTGCCACTACTCTAGCTGGGAACACATTCAGACTATAATTATTCTGTGCGGAGAGGATTTTCCCACTATCAGTCTTAAACTTACATGCAGCTAGTTTAAGTAACTCTGGGTTGCCAAGGAACACGGGAGATATTAAACTGTTGGAGACTATGCAGAGAACCATGAGGCGGATCCCTGGAATTCGAGATGTGAGTTATGAGGAAAGACCAGATGAACTGCAGACTTTCACATGGAAAAAGGGGCGTCCAAGAGGTGATCTTGTTAATGTGTATAAGAATGTGAAGGGTATAGAGTAAATGAGGACTATGGCTATCTTTTCCCCTCCTATATTAAATATGGCACTGCACTAGCCTGTTTACGATTAACTGGTACCTCCCAGTGTTCATTGACTCCTTTATAATGATAGCTGATGCCTCACAAATCTTTTCCCTTGACTCTCTCAGGATTCTGGTATAAATACCATCTATCCCAGTGGAATTAATTGTTTTGAACCCATTTAGCCCAACCCAGAATTTCCATGTTGTGTAAATGGAAAAACTCACTGGTTTTACTTGGGATTTCTTTGTCTGGGAAGGTCATGTTGCTCATCTCTTCCCTTGTGAATATTCGGAGGAAGTTTTTGCACAAAGGATGGGATTCTCCGATCCTCCAGCTGTGTGTTCCATGGAGGCGTGCCCTCACCGGCAGCGGGATTCTCCGTTCCGACCACCTGCCAATGGGATTTCCCATTGTGGCCACCCCATGTCACCGGGAAACTCGTGGGAGTGGGTGCGCTGCTGGCGGAACTGAGAATCTCACCGGTAGAGAAACCAATCCCAAATATTTACTATTTTAGATTCAAGTAAATTGGCATTTTTCTGCTTTTTTTAATCACTCCTTATTGTTGTGGCACAGACATTTTACTGTTAAGCTTACTCTCAGCTGCATCGTATTTTCACAGGTATCTTTTTGTTCCTCTGATCACTCTTTTACCATGTTTCTTCATTTTCTTCCAGTTATCCCAATAAACTCCTTCACCTTTCTCTTTACATAATTTATAGAGGCTATTGGTTTGCTTTATTGCACTTCTAATTTGTTTGTTAGTCCATTTGGAGTCATATTTGCTCAGTTACAGATTGTTAGTATTTGTCCTCCATAGTTAATATTATATCTTTAAAAGTATTACATAAAATTACAGAAAATATGCAGCACAGAAACAGGCCATTCGGCCTAACCATTCCATCTCGGTGTTAATGCTCCACTCGAGCATCCTCCAACCCTTCCTCATTTAGCTTTGTCAGCATACTCAATGTTCCCTTCTCTCTCATTTCCTTATCCAGCTTCCCCCTAAATGCTTTAAAGAACAAAGGGCAATACAGAACAGGAACAGGCCCTTCGGCCCTCCAAGCCTGTACAGTTCATGATACCACCCTTGGCCAAAACCCTAAAGAACAAAGAACCATACAGCACAATTATTCATTGCGGCAGTGAGTTCCATATTATAACCACTCTTTGGGTAGATATGCTTCTTCTGAATTCCCTGTTTCTTTTTTAAATGTCTGCCTCTTGGAGTTCTTCAGTTTTTACAGTTTCGCACAAAACAAGCAAAAGCAAAAAAGAATGGTACAGGTGTCAATGTATAACAGGTACAGCCCAAAACAACAATCATTGCAGCATTAGCAACGTCAAGACCAGATGAATCAGGTACTAAATCCCCAACAGATTCCCCATGGATAAATGAGTGTCTGCATCCAAACGGGATACAGGCAAACATTTAGGCCTACATCATATCCATAGCTTAAAAACAGAATGACAGAAGAAGAAAACAACACCCGGGAAGGGGAATTCGGTTAACTCTTACAGCGCAATTTGAACTCTTCTCCTGACCCAGACTGGAACAGGCAGCCACTCTCACTTCAAGATGGCAAAAAAAACAAAGACAAATTCAAGGAGAGCACCGGATACAACCAGACCACATTAACAATTAACGGTATCCCACAGAAAAAGTAAAAAGAACAAAACAAGAGCTAAGAGTGAAGGATCGAACCCCAAAACCCCATTTCCCAATCCCAAGACCAAAGAAAAACATATGATCAAACAATAACACCAACACTGCCCCCAATTGGGCAAAAAGCAACTTTGGGGTCAAGACCCTAGACCTAGTAGGAAAATATCCTGGTCCCAGTCAGAAAGACAAGGGAAACCCACACCAGGTTGGGAGGGTCATCAGAACGGGCCCCAAACAGGTGGGTGCCCTGGAGAGAGGGCCACCCTGCGCCCCTGCCCCCATCCTTTCATCTCATAATTTGGGATCCCCCCCGACCACCGAGACCATCAACACAAGAAAAGTATTTAGCCACCAATAACTATAAAAATGGATATCTGCTTCTCTGTGCCACCTAGACTCATCTTCCAACACTACCAATACGAGTCTTCAAGGGCATCAAAATTATGAAGGATACAGGTAATGCTCCTAACACCCCGCCAGATCTGAAGAAAAATTAGGAAGGGAAAGGACAAGAACTGTCAGAACTAACCCTTCGGACCACCATATTACAACAAAACTGGCCAACCAGCTGTCACATGGGCCTGCCTAACTCTCAGTAGGAATTTAAAAAATATATATTTTTAATTCAACATTTTTGGGAATTATGTAACAATTAAACCGTAAAACAAATAAAAGCAACAGTAACCACACCCAAACCCCCCCATAAACCCATTCCCCCTCCCTAACAACTAATGGTGAACAACACTTTAAAGTACAAAATAAACAGCTGCCATCTTTTGTAGAACACCTCAACAGCCTCCCTCATGCGTACTTGACTTTCTTTAGGTTTAAAACTCCATGGGGTCCCCAGCCATACTGAGTCACTGGGTGGAGAAGCTGACCTCCACTGCAGCAGAACCTGCCTGCGAGCGATCAGCAAGATGAAGTCCAGAACATCGGTCCCTGTCTCAGTCTGAAGCTCTGGCAGGTCTAACACCCCAGATACGGCTCCTAAGGGACAAGGCTCCAATTCAATTTACAGAATTGCTGACATGGTGCTAAAGAAGGAGACCCAGAATCTCACGAGCTCAGGACATGACCAGAACATGTGCACATGGTTGGCTGGGCCCCTTCCACAATGCTCACATTTATCTTCCACTCACACAAACAACCTACTAATCCTAGATCTGGTTGAATGCGCCCTGTGCACCACCTTCAATTGTATTAGCCCAAGTCCTGCACATGAGGATGTGGCATTCACCCCCACAGCTCCGCATACCACACACCATCATCCAATTTTGCCCCACAACTCTTCCTCCTACTTGGTCTTAACCCTCTCCAGTGATGCGATATCCTCCACCAGGACCCTCCCATAAATTCTCAAACTACGCACCTTTTCTGTTTCTCTCCAACAAAGCAGATGGTGGCACTTCTGGGAATGTCAGGAAAAGTTTCCTTGCAAAATTACAAACCTGAAAATACCTAAAGGTTTCTGACTGTGGAACCCAAATTTCTCCAACAATGCCTCCAAGCTCGCAAATCGCCCCTCCAAAAACAAATCCCTGATTTCTTCCACCCCCTTGTCCTCCTATCCTCTAAATTTGGCATCCAACCGCGCCAGTTCAAACAGATAGGCCGGGATTCTCCACCTTCAACTTTCTTTTGCCGGAGAAAGCACCGCATTCAGCAGCGACTGCACATTCAATGACAACTGCCTACCTTTAGCGAACACCGTCTGCTGCTCCCCAAACACCTTCGCAAGACACTCCTCCATCCTCAACGCCAACAACTGTAGCCACCTGAGTTGGCCACTTCCCGACTTAAAATGGAGAACCGCAAAGGCTGAAGGGAAATTCAGCCAACACAGGCAAAGACTAGCAAATACAGAAATCATGTATATTGGAACCTGCAAAACAACCAGACAGCGCCGAAACCAGCAGCCACCTGCATAGTAATGTAGCAGCCATCTACAGAGTAATGTGCGATTCCCAGGCACAATGGCAACAGTTATGGTAAACAGAGCCAAGCCAGACTCCTTGGCGCCAGCAGGAGCCAAGACAAAGGAAGGCCAATGGACACTCAGGACCGTCCAGCGATCAGGGAACCGCTCCAGTATTGGAGAAATCGAGCCAAGTGATCGGAAAGTAGTCCAATCACTTGGAACCAGGTACGGGGTCTGCCCCGAAGGGCGGGAAGCCCCTGGAGACTAGAAAGCAAAGCCCCCAAGCTTAAATCGTTCTTCTTGGCAGGGTCACTCAGCAGCGAATCAACCCTTGAGAGTGAACTGCCCAAGCTGCCGCTCCAAGCAAGTAAGTCTCAAGTCAACGCTCGCTACGAGATAGGCACTCCTAGCTACCAGTCCATACCAGCTTTTGAATCCTACAGACCCAGGACCTGAACGAAAGGCCATTTGTTCCCCTAACCTGGTGGGCCAGTCCGAAGCTAAGTATAGGCCTGTTAGTGATAGAAATAGCCTAGAAAGTAGAGTTTATGCATGAGTAGTGATTGACTGTGTATAATAAATGTGTTTTGATTTGAATCTTACTAATTGGTGTGTTGAGTTATTGATCAGTACTTGAACTTGAACCTCGTGGCGGTATCATATAGATACCTGGCGACTCTAGAGCAAAGGTTATAAAACAGAGCCAATTGAACCAACCAAAAGTTAGCAACACAACTTTGCCAGTGCCTTGGCATCCACATTCAATAGAGATATGGGCCTATATGACCCACACTCCACTCGGGAGGCTTTACAAGGGGAAGCGGAAAAAAAGCTGTTGAGTTTGGCAGAGAAACTGCAGTTAGCCCTGCCAAAAAGGGCAAAGAAGGCTAAGATAATATAAGCCATGGCTCAATATTTAAACTTACCAGCATTAGCTTGAATGAGAATTAGCTCAAATCCAATTAAAAATGCAAGAATTGGAAAAGCAGCAAAACCTGAGAGAAATGGAAATGGCAAATGAAGCAAAGGAAAAAGAAAGAGAATCTGAACTTTAGAAACTGGCACTGCATTGAAAACAACAACTTAAAGTGTTGGAGGCAAAGTCAGGAGCTCAGGGAGTTTTAGGGGAAGAAGAAATACAACATAGTCAAAAGGTTTAGTCGGGACACGTTTAAATATATGCAAGCCTTGTCAAGATTCGATCAGAACGATATCAAAGCGTACTTTATATCCTTTGCAAAAGTAACGAAACAATTGAATTGGCCAAAGACCGTATGGGCGACGTCCGGTGGTGGCATGTAGGTAAAAGTCGTACGTTGGGTAGCTCCTGCTCGAAGCTCTGGTTTTTGGAATTTAATGCGCGGTTTCAGGGGCAGTGGAGGTTCTTACACCTGAGGGAACGGGAGTATTCGTTTTTCTCCCCAGTACATAAAGTGTACTCGAGAATGGACTTTTTCATGGCGGGGAAGGCACTATTGGCTGGGGTTAGGAGGTCGGAGTATTCAGCCAAAGTGATTTCGGACCACTCTCCGCATTGATTGGATGTGGTTTTGGAGAAGGGGATGGCCCAGAGGCCAGGTGGAGAATGGACCGGGGGTTGCTAGCGGACCGGAGTTTTTGTGATAAGATCGAGGAAAATATGGGGTTTAATTGCACGGGGTAAGTTTAGCAGTCAATGGATTGGGAGGCTCTGAAGCCAATAGTGAGGGAGGAGGTGATTTCCTTCAAGGCTAAGGTGGACAAGGAGGAGAGAGACGAGCGGCAAAAATTGATAGAGGAGATTCTGGAGGTGGATGGGAGGTACGTGGGGTACCCAACACCCGGCCCTCTTGGCTACGAGGAAGGAGCTTCAGGCGAGGTTCGACAGTTGCCCACAGGGAAAGCGAAGCACCAGTTGAGAAGGGTGAAGGGATGGTCTATGAGCACGGGGAGGAGGCAGGGCGCATGTTGGCCGGCCAGCTCCAGAGGGAGGCGGTGGCGAGGGAGATAGTTCAGGTGAAGGATAAGATGGGGAAGTTGGTGGTGGCCGGGTGCAGATCAATACAGTATTTGAAGAGTTTTATGAGGAACTCTCTAGTTTGGAGCCATGGAGGGGAGGAGCGAGAGATGGG
This sequence comes from Scyliorhinus torazame, assembly GCF_047496885.1. Lineage (NCBI taxonomy): Eukaryota > Metazoa > Chordata > Chondrichthyes > Carcharhiniformes > Scyliorhinidae > Scyliorhinus > Scyliorhinus torazame. The sequence continues at coordinate 98,447,878 of NC_092716.1, forward strand.
GGAGTTCCTGGACGGGTTGGAGTGTCTGAGGTTGGGTGAAAAGGAAGAGCAGGCTTGAAGGGGCCGGTGGGGGAGCAGGAGGTGAAAGAAGCAATTGGGAGGATGCAGGCAGGGAAGGCGACCAGGCTTGACGGGTTCCCAGTTGAATTCTATAACAAATTTAAGGATAGGTTGGCATCACTGATGATGCGAATGTTCAAGGATACGACAGGCAGGGATGTCTTGCTACAGGCGATGGGCAGGCTTCCATTTCGCTGCTGCTAAAGAGGGATAAGGACCCAGTGGAGTGTGGATCATATAGGCCCATATCCTTCCTGAATGTAGATGCCAAGATATTGGCAAAGGTTCTGGCGGTAACGTTGGAGGGATGTCTCCAGAAGGGGATTGGGGACAGGGTTTGTGAAGGGAAGGCTGTTGTTCTCGAACATGAGGAGGTTGCTGAATATAACCATGTATCCAGCGGAGTGAAAGGAGATGGAGGTGGTGGTGGCACTGGACATAGAGAAGGAGTTTGATCGGGTAGAGTGAGGTTATTTGATGGCGGTATTGGAGAGATTTGGAATTGGCCCGAGGTTTATGGCGTGGGTGCAGCTGTTGTACAAGGAGCCGATGGCGAGCATTCGCACTAATAGAATGAATTTGGGGTACTTTGCACTGCACCAGAGTATAAGGCAGGGGTGACCTGTGTCCTTCCTGGTTTGCATTGGTGATTGAGTCTTTGGCTATCGCGCTAAGGAGCTCAAGGCTGTGGAAGGGGAGGAGGGGGGTGGAGCATAGGGTATCCTTATACGCCGGTGATCTACTATTGTATATCTTAGAACCGAGCACGTCAGTGGGAATGTAATGGAAATGATCCAAAGATTTGCGACGTTCTCGGGATATAAATTGAAATTAGGCAAGAGCACGTATTTCATGGTCTCTCAGCCGGGAGTCGAGGCGAGGGTGGGGGGGCAGCGATTCCATTTGACAGCGACTCACTTTAGGTACTTGGGGGTGCAGGTGGCCCGGGATTGGGGAGGGCTGATAGTACTGTTGTACTATATTGTATATATACTGCACTGCATACGAGGGTATTACAGTAAGGCCCCTGTACTACAGGTACGGGGTAGATCCCTGCCTGCTGGCTCCGCCCAGTAGGCGGAGTATAAATGTGTGTGCTCTCCGAACTGCAGCCATTTCAGCAGCAGCTGTAGGAGGCCACACATCTCTGTGTAATAAAGCCTTGAGAACTCTCTACTCTCATCTCGTCGTAATTGATAGTGCATCAATTTATTACACAGAGATTTTACAAAGATGGATCTCCGCATCAAGCCGGATCGCCTGCAGCTGCATCCTCCAGCAGCCAACGCCAAAAAGGACTTTGCACATTGGCTAGCTTGCTTTGAAGCGTACATCGGATCTGCGACAGACCCAATCCCAGAAGCTCCAGATTCTGTACACGCGGCTGAGCTCCGATGTCTTTCCCCTCATCCAGGACGCGCCTACGTACGCAGAGGCCATGGCGCTACTGAAAGAGAACTACGCTCAGCAGACCAACGAGATCTACGGCAGGCACCTCCTGTCCATGCGGCACCAACTTCCCGGTGAGTCTGTGGAAGAGTTCTGGAGTGCCCTGCTCGCCCTGGTGGGAGACTGTGATTGCCAGGCCGTTTTGGCCGCTGAACATTCTAACCTGCTAATGAGAGACGCGTTCATTATGGGTATAGGGTGCCCTACATGAAAACTGAAATGAAAATTGCTTATTGTCACAAGTAGGCTTCAAATGAAGTTACTGTGAAAATCCCCTAGTCGCCACATTCCGGCGCCTGTTCGGGGAGGCTGGTACGGGAATTGAACCGTGCTGCTGGCCTGCCTTGGTCTGCTTTAAAAGCCAGCGATTTAGCCCAGTGTGCTAAACCAGCCCCATCTGCCAGCGCCTCTTAGAAGGGGCTAGCTTGACCTCACAGTGACCAAGAAATCAACGTTCCCGCTCACAGTCGCCTCACACAACGTACAGGCGTATGCCCCCGACCCCACGGCTCACCCCTCCTGGGCATCGTGGACCCCGCCAGCGGGCACCCCATCGTGGACCCCATCAGCGACCGCCCCCAGCCAGCCCCACGCCTGTGCCACGTGGCAGCCAACTGACCCCGGGGGACCCAAATGCTACTTCTGCGGACAGACAAATCACCCTCGGCAGCGCTGCCCGGCGCGGAGCGTGCTCTGCAAGGCCTGCGGCAAGAAAGAACATTTCGCTGCAGTGTGCCAGGCCCGCTCAATTGCCGCTATTGTTCATGCACCCCCCGCGTGCGGCCATTGGGCACGGCCATCTTGCTCCCCTCCCAACATGTGCGGCCCGTGGGCGCCGCCATGTTGCATGCCTCACAACCAATGGGCGGAGCCATCTTGCCTGCCCCAGGACATGTGAGGCCCGAGGGTGCCGCCATCTTGCCTGTCTCAGGACATGTGGTGCCCGTGGGCACCGCCATCTTCCCCGCCTCAGGACCCCTGCCCGTCGGGCACCTCATCGGGCCGCTCATCGCCTGCAACCGCCGACGACCAGCCGCATCTCGCTCCGTCACGATCGACCAGTCCCGACCGCACAAACTCGCAACCGCGTCGACAAAGGTGAAGGTCGACGGGCATGAGATATCCTGCCTTCTGGACTCCAGGAGCACTGAGCGCTTCATCCACCCCGATACGGTAAGGCTCTGCTCCCTCGCGATACACCTCATTAACCAAAGAATCTCCCTGGCCTCCGGATCCCACTCCGTGGCGATCAGGGGGTACTGCATCGCCACCCTCATCATCCAGGGCGTAGAGTTCAGTGGCTTCCGGCTCTAAGTCCTCCCCAACCTCTGTGCTGCCTTGCTACTCGTCCTGGACTTCCAGTGCAACCTCCAGAGCCTAACCCTGAAATTTGGCGGGCTCCTACCACCCATTACTGTTTGCGGCCTCACGACCCTTAAGGTCGACCCACCTTCTCCATTTGCAAACCTCACCCCGGATTGCAAACCCGTCGCCACCAGGAGCAGACGGTACAGCGCCCAGGACAGGACCTTCATCAAGTCTGAGGTCCAGCGGCTGCTGCGGGAAGGTATCATCGAGGCCAGCAACAGCCCCTGGAGAGCCCAAGTGGTAGTGGTGAAAACGGGGGAGAAAAACAGGATGGTCGTTGACTACAGTCAGACCATCAATCAGTACACACAGCTCGACGCATACCCCTTCCCACGCATATCTGATATGATCAATCAGATTGCACAGTACCGGGTCTTCTCGACAGTGGATCTGAAATCTGCCTACCACCAGCTCCCCATTCGCAAGGCGGACGGCCTGTACACCGCGTTTGAAGCGGACGGCCGCCTTTACCATTTCCTTAGGGGTCCCTTCGGCGTCACTAACGGGGTCTCGGTCTTCGAACGGGAGATGGACCGAATGGTTGACCGGTACGGACTGCAGGCCACTTTCCCAAACCTGGATAACGTCCCCATCTGCGGCATGACCAGCAGGACCATAATACTAACCTTTCCAAATTTCTCCACACCATCAAACTCCTCAACCTAACCGACAACAAGGAGAAGTGTGTGTTCAGCACGAACCGATTAGCCATCCTCGGCTATGTGGTTCAGAACGGAGTTCTAGGGCCCGACCCCGATCGCATGCGCCCCCTCATGGAACTCCCCCTTCCCCACTGCCCCAAGGCCCTCAAACGATGCCTGGGGTTCTTTTCGTACTACGCCCAGTGGGTCCCTAACTATGCGGACAAGGCCCGCCCACTCATCCACTCCACTGGTTTCCCACTGATGGCCGAGGCTCACCAGGCCTTCAACCGTATCAAGGCCGACATCGCCAAGGCCGCAATGCATGCAGTCGACGAGACGCTCCCCTTCCAAGTCGAGAGCGATGCATCAGACGTCGCTCTGGCCACCACCCTCAACCAGGCAGACAGGCCCGTGGCATTCTTTCCCCGCACCCTTCATGCCTCCGAAATTCGGCACTCCTCCGTCGAAAAGGAGGCCCAAGCTATCGTTGAAGCTGTGCGGCACTGGAGGCATTACCTGGCCGGCAGGAGATTCACTCTCCTCACAGACCAATGGTCGGTTACCATCATGTTTAACACACAAGATCAAAAATGATAAGATCTTGTGGTGGAGGATCGAGATCGCCACCTTTAATTACGAGATTTTGTATCGCCCCGGTAAGCTCAACGAGCCCCCGATGCCCTGTCCCGAGGTACATGTGCCAGCGCACAAGTGGACCTACTCTGGACCCTGCACTACGATCTCTGTCACCCAGGGGTCACCCGCTTTTATCACTTCATTAAGGCCCGCAATCTGCCCTACTCCATCGAGGAAGTCAGGGCTGTCACCAGAGACTGCCAGGTCTGCACGGAGTGTAAACCGCACTTCTACCAGCCAGACCGTGCGCGCCTGGTGAAGGCCTCCCGCCCCTTTGAACGCCTCAGCGTGGACTTCAAAGGGCCCCTCCCCTCCACCGACTGCAACACGTATTTTCTCAATGTGGTCGCCGAGTATTCCAGATTTCCCTTCGCCACCCCATGCCCCGATATGACTTCTGCCACCATCATCAAAGCCCTCAACACCAGCTTCACTCTGTTTGGTTTCCCCGCCTACGTCCACAGCGACCGGGGATCCTCATTTATGAGCGATGAGCTGCGCCAGTACCTGCTCAACAGGGGCATTGCCTCGAGCAGGACGACCAGCTACAACCCCCGGGGAAACGGGCAAGTGGAGCGGGAGAATGGGACGGTCTGGAAGGCCGTCCAGCTGGCCCTACCGTCCAGAAATCTCCCGTCTTCCCGCTGGCAGGAGGTCCTCCCTGACGCACTTCACTCCATTCGGTCGCTCCTGTGCACGGTGACTAATGAAACCCCCCATGAACGTCGCCTTCCCAAGGAAGTCCACCTCCGGGGTTTCGCTCCCAACTCCAGGATCCGTTCTCCTCTGCAACCATGTGCGGCTCCACAAGGCGGACCCGTTGGTTGAGAAGGTACTCCACGCAAACCCGCAGTACGCCTACGTAGTGTACCCCGACGGCCGCCAAGACACAGTCTCTCTCAGGGCACAGTCTCCCTCAGGGCCCTGGCACCAGCTGGGTCCCCACTCACACACCCCTCTGCCCCGGTGCCACCCTCCCTTCCCCCAGCGCACCACACCACAGCCCCCGCTCCAGGACAATCCGTCCTCCCCTTGGTCCCACCCGGGGATGAAGAGGATGTCGACACGCTCCCGGAGTCACCGACGCCCGAGCCGACTCCTGACTCGCCACCAGCACTGCGGCGCTCTCAACGATGGATCAAGGCACCCAACCGTCTAAATTTATAACCTTCTCTGAAATTTTAATGACAACCTGTATGTAAATAGTTTTCCACCACCCCCGCTGGACTAATTTTTAACAGGGGTCAATGTGGTAGTCACCACTGTTGTATTATATTGTATATACTGCACTGCATACGAGGGTATTACAGTAAGGCCCCTGTACTACAGGTACGGGGGTAGATCCCTGCTTGCTGGCTCCGCCCAGTAGGCGGAGTATAAATGTGTGTGCTCTCCGAACTGCAGCCATTTCAGCAGCAGCTGTAGGAGGCCACACATCTCTGTGTAATAAAGCCTTGAGAACTCTCTACTCTCATCTCGTCGTAATTGATAGTGCATCAATTTATTACACAGAGATTTTACAAAGATGGATCTCCGCATCAAGCCGGATCGCCTGCAGCTGCATCCTCCAGCAGCCAACGCCAAAAAGGACTTTGCACATTGGCTAGCTTGCTTTGAAGCGTACATCGGATCTGCGACAGACCCAATCCCAGAAGCTCCAGATTCTGTATAAATGTGTGTGCTCTCCGAACTGCAGCCATTTCGGCAGCAGCTGTAGGAGGCCACACATCTCTGTGTAATAAAGCCTTGATTACTCTCTACTCTCGTCTCGTCGTAATTGATAGTGCATCAGCTCCGAAAATACAATTTTACTAGTTTGGTGGGAAGGGTGAAGGCCAATTTGTTAAGGTGGGACAACTTCCCTCTGTCGTTGGCCGAGTGGGTGCAGGCAGTCAAAATGAATATGTTGCCGCAATTCTTCTACTTATTCCAGTGCCTGCCGGTCTTTTTCCCGAAGTCCTTCTTCATGGGCGTGGACAAATTGATCTCCTCATTTATCGGGGGGGGGGGGAAAGGAGGGAGGATTAGGAGGGTGCTCCTGCAGAGAGGGTGACAGAGGAGCTAGGCCTCCCAAACTTACTGTACTAGCCTTCACCTCACTGATCGCTCGTAGGGTCCTGTTGGGGTGGAGATCAGTCTCTCCACGCTGTGTCTCGATGTGGTGGGGGACCTACTGGAGTTTTTGACCCTGGAGAAGGTGAAGTTTGAGCTGAGGGGGCAATGGAGGGGTTCTACAATTCTTGGGGTTTGTTTATTCTGCACTTTCGGGAGTTGGTTGCCATTGACTGTTGGGAGTTGGTTACCAACTTTCGGGAGTTGGTTGCCATTGACTGTTGAGGCGGGATTGGGGAGAGCGGGTGTGTGGGTTTGGGCGGGATTATTTTCTTTTTTATATTGTTGGGGTTGTTTTTGTTTCTCTATTTTATGGTGAAAATGAAGAAAATATGGCGAATAAAAATATTTAAGAAAAAAGACCACATGGATGGTGTTGGTTCAAACAAAGTTAGTAGGTAGAGCTAGTGACGCGTTTGCCCCACTATCAGAGGAGGTGTCTGGAGACTATGATGTGGTGAAGAAAAGCATATTAAGTGCCTACGAACTAGTGCCAGAAGCCTCCGGTCAGAAGTTTAAAATTCTAAGAAAAGAACCAGGTCAGACCTATATATAATTCAAAGTAAGTCTGTTTTTGAGGGGCTGTTCGTCGCGGGGGTGCAGGGGGTGGGTGGGGGGGGGGGGGGGCGTGAAAAAGAGGAAAGGTCTGTACAGACTGTATAGTTGATTATAGGGAAGCATGGGCAGGATTCTCTGACTCCCCGCCGGGCCGGAGAATTGCTAGGGGGCGGCACGAATCCCGCCCTGCTGCCCCGACGCCCGCTGCTGGATTCTCCGGCGCCGGTTTTTCGGCGGGGGCGGGAATCGCGTTGCGCCGGTCAGGGGCTGTTGGCAGTGGCCCCCCCCGGCGATTCTCCGCCCCGCGATGGGTCGGGTGGCCGTCTGTTTACAGCCAGTCCTGCCAGTGTATATTACACCAGGTCCGTACCGACGGGACCTGGCTCTGTGGGCGGCCTGCGGAGTCCTTGGGGGGGGGAGGCGTGGGGGGATGTGGCCCGGGGGGGGGGGGGGGGGGGGGGGCATGGTGGCCTGGCCCGCGATCGGGGCCCACCGATCCGTGGGCGGGCCTGTGCTGTTGGGGCATTCTTTCCCTCCGCGCCGGTTGGTGTAACGGTCCGCCATGGCCGTCGTGGAGAAGAACCCCACTGCGCATGCGCTGGGATGACGGCAGTACATGCTGGCGCTCACTGGCATGCGGCAACTCGCGCTGGCCGACGGAGGCCCTTCGGCGCCGGTTGGCATGGCGCCAAGCCCTTTGGCGCGGCTGGCGCGGCACCAACCCCGCTGGCGCCGGCCTAGCCCCTCTAGGTGCGGAGGATTCCGCAAATTCCGGGCGGCCCGACGACGGAGTGGTTCACACCACTCCTCGGCGTCAGTACAGCTCACCCCACCGGATAGTGGAGAATCCCACCACGATGTAAGGTAAGGGTAGAGTCTATTGAAAAGTGGTGGTGGTAGTAGGAATAACAGAAGAAATACCATTGCCAGAGGTACAATTTATCCTGGGTAATGATATAGTTGGGTCACAGGTGGGAGTGCAGCCTACTGTAGTTTTAAAGCTAGTGGAAAATCAAACATTAGAGATATTGCAAGAAGTATATCTGGGAATGTTTCCGGATTGTGTGGTAACCCAATCACAAAGCCACAGGCTGAGACAAGAGGAAGAGAATTTGAGGAGTGCCAATAGGGAGGCTGAGATTGAATTGTCAGAAACCATGTTTGATTAGATGGGTAGTACAGCACCAGACCAGGTGGAGGATGAAGCAGATGTCTTCGTTCAAGCACGTTGGTTGAATTACAAGAAAGAGATTCAGAGCTAAATAAGTTATACCAGAAACCATATCCGGAAATGATATCTGAGTGTTATTACATTAGAAATAATGAATTAATGAGAAAATTGAGACCTTTACAGATTCAAGCAGATAAGAAATAGGCAGAAGTTCATCAAGTGGCATTACCGGTGGGTTACAGAAAGGAGATTTGCTGGTAGCATATGAGGTTCCAGTAGGGGGTCATTTAGGAGTGAGGAAGACTCAAGCAAAAGTACAAAGAAACCTTTATTGGCCTGGACTGCATAAGGATGTAGCTGAATTTTGCAGTACATGTCACACATGTCAGGTAATAGGAACCTAGGCGGTAATCAGCCTTTAATACCCATTCCCACATTCGAGGATCCATTAAAAGCAAGATTTAGTGGACCTTATCAGATCAAAAGGAAACTGAGTGAGGTGAATCATTTGATAAGAACGCCAGACAGAAGGAGGACTCACACAGTGGGTGGGATTCTCTCAACCCGGGGCCAGGCCGGAGAATCCCCGCGACCGGACCACGCTACCCCGGCGCCGGCAAGCAAGTTTCCACAGAGCGGAGAATTGGCGCCATTGGCACCAGCGTGTTTGGCACGGCGCTGGTCGCAGGCCTCTCTACGCCGATTCTCGGGCTGGGATGGACCGAGCGGCCATCGTGGAAACTCAGACGGTGCTGAGTCCCCCTGGCACCGTCCACACCTGCTCTCAACCAGCGGGTACTCAGCGTGGAAGGGTCGGGTGGCGGCCTCAGTGGTGAAATACAGAATCTGGAGGCTGAAGAGCTGGTACAAATGTAGCCAGAATAGTCAGCAAGCCTTTCAGCATGCAATGACTGGTGTTTGACATCCAAATGCACCAGTTTTTACCAATTATTTTCTGCTAGCTTCAACAGACAGCAAAAGAGGCAGGATCCAAAACCATTGATAAATGTGACGAACTGTTGCGGCAACAACGATCAACAATTTGTTGTACGCTCAAATGGAAAACTCTGCTGGTAAAGCCAGAAAACTGAATTATTGAATCATAGAATTTGTGGTGCAGAAGGAGGCCACTCGGCCCATCGAGTCTGCACCGGCCCCTAAAAAGAGCACCCTACTCCACCCTATCCCCGCAACCCAGTAACCCCCATTTAACCTTTTTGGACACTTAGCACGGCCATATTATTGATAAAGTTTTGTTGTGTAAAAGTATGGAGACTGTCATCAAGACCATGTTTAGGTCTGATAATACCAGGACTACTTGGACAGAACTAATGCAAAAGTATTCAAAAGAAAAGTTGAATTCTGATGCCCTGTCACAGCCGTGACATGGGAAAAGACTACAGTGGACTATATTCATGTAATATTTGCTCATTTAAAAATGAAAAAAGATATATACGGTATACAATGTAAACTGTATGCAACCTTAAGAAAGGTTTAAAATTGAAAAGGGTTCGGAAAATGAAGCCATCTGTGTATATTGAGGGTTATTTTTTTTCTAGGAAGGGAGGTGTAATGTTGGAGAGGTATTAGGAACTTGGGTCCAGAAATGGGGTCCAAGATGCAGCAGGCATTTTAGGGGTTAAACAGACTGAGGGGAAAGACTGCTAGCAGCAGATTTAGAGGTATATACCCACAGCCTCAGTTACCTTGTCCCATTTAGATGTAACCTTGCTAGTGGGAATATATAGGATGCCCCGGTTCAGCCAGGATAATCAACTCAAGATCAATTGTCGTTCGGGATAACCTTGTTTGACCAGCCATTAGCCCATCCGGGCCGGAGAATCGCTGCTCGCCCTATATATTCTATATATATAGAAGAGAAGAAAACACAAACAAAAAACTGGTAGGGTATTATGCACTAGCTCAACAACAGTTTACAAACTTATGTTGCTAATTTTAGTGACTTGCAAATTGGAACTCCCAGATCTTTTGCTTCTCTACCCCATTTAGAGTTTTATTTTCCATTAAATGTGTGACATCCTTATTTTTATTACCAGAATGCAATACCGTACACTTAACTATTGAAATTCATTTGCCAATGTTATGTCCATTCTCCAAGTGTTCTCTCCTTATTTTGAATACTCTCACATACAAGTATAACACCCTGCAATGTCCAGTATGACAAAGCTGAATTTCAAGAGGTGCGGGATATTAAGGGAGAATTACCATATTTGAGTTGCTCTGCTTTTAGGTCAGTGTAAAATGATTTGCACCCACTGGTGGTCAGGAGAGGTATGTACAAAAAGGTTTTCTGGGTAGTTTGTTTGCATTGTCATCCAGTGTAAAACATGCAAGCTGCAAATATGAAAACAGAAAGTGCTGGAAATACTCTGCAGGCCTGGAAGCATCTGTGGAGAGAAAAATGGAGTTAACGTTGAAAGACTTCTTCGGAATTGAAGGGAGATAGAACTGTGGGTTTTCTGCTGTTGAAAGGAGACAGGTAGAGTTCGAACAAAGGTAACGTCTGCTATAGGTTAGAGAGAAGGGGATATTAAACAACAAAAATCTAACTGAACAAAATGCAAATGGAGTGATAATTATTGTAAAAAAACAAAGCATTGGTCCAGCGTGAGTGCTAATGGCAGGAAAATAAATGGCTCCGCCTGAAAGCAAAAACATAAAACCAAAATACAGACTGACACATATCCAAATGAAAATCATAATGGAGGACAAGTTCATGATCTGAAGTTGTTTAACTTAATGTTGAGTTCAGAAGGCTGTAAAGTGCCTAATCGGAAGATGAAGTGCTGTTCCTCAAGCTTGCTTTGAGCTTCACTCCAACTTTTCAGCAGATATCTGAGCATGAGAGCAAGGTGATGAATTAAAATGACAAGCAAACAGGAGGTCACGATCATGCTTGTGGGCCGAGTGGAGATTTTCCAAAAAGCAGTCAATCAGTCTGCATTTGGTCTCCCCAATGTAGAGCAGACCGTACTGTGAGCAGCGTATACAGTAGACTAAATTTAAAGAAGTACAAATAAGTCATTGGGGCCTTGGAAAGTGAGAAAAGAGGAGCTAAAGGGGCAGGTATAACATTTCCTGTGTGATGCGGCCATTAATTCACTCGAGACAAGAGTAAAAGTAAACCGTGGGCTTAATCAACTTAGAACAGTGCCTGCCTGCGACAGATACAATACTGTGCGCCGCCTACAGGTCGACTGCTCTTTATACCCCCCTCAAGGGGAGGAGCCATGGGCGGTGCCCATACGTGTCCAACATGTTCCCCTATGGATGATGCCATACAATGGCCCATAGGTGGAGCCCACAAGGGCAACAGCATAGCATAGATGCAAATACAAAGGCAAAGCATGGTACTGATACAATGGTGGATTATTGGTATAATACATTCACCACACTGTGACTGTATGGAAAGGTGCCGTGGGAAGGGATGAGGTGTTGAGGGGGATAGAGGAGTGGACCAGGGAGTGACGGAGGGAATGGTCCCTTTGGAATACTGACAGGGGAGGTGAGGGGAAGTGGTAGTGGCATCATGCTTGTGGGCTGGTGGAGACATGGAAACTGGAGTTCAATCACCAGAAATATAAACAGAAAATACTCAGTGGGTCTGGCAGCATCTGCAGAGAAAGAAACTGAATTAACTTTTCAGGTCTGTGACCTTTCATCAGAACTAGGAATTGAATGTAATAGGTAAAGAGAACAAAAGCAAAGGATTGTGATAGAGTGGAGAACAAGAGGGATTAAATGACAAAAGGTTCATCATACAAAACCAAAGGGAGTGGTGATGAGATAAATAAAGAAACAAAAATGTGACTGGAGGAGGAGTGAGTGAACATGCCATGATTTTTACAGCATTATCTCTTTGTTTCAGATTTCTAGCATCCACAGTGCTTTTGTATTAGATTTCAGCCTACAGACTTTAGCATCAGTTTGGAGAGAACCAGCTAACGAAGGAACAGTGCTTGGACGTACTCACATGACTCTCAGATAACTTCACTGCAGATCTCATCAATTGTGTGACATTTTTCAAGAATATCCACAACAACCTTTAGAGCAAGCAGCCGAACAGTACACCCGTGTCTGACACTTGGGCAAAGAAGGAAACAAAATCTTCCTGACTCTACAGCTCCCCCAGCACCAAATTAAAGCCGACAGCTACTGCTGGCCAATGTGTTCCCCCATTCTCGTCATCTCACCATGAATAAAGGATAGCGCCTTTCCGCTGACCAAATTTCATCTGTTTTGTGACCAATGTGCTGGCTCACGGTAGATGGCTAGCCTCCCCCAAAATTTTGCCTGGTCCTCTTGCTCATTTGTTTTGGCATCGCAGGTCTAGAAACTGGGGCGGGATTCTCCGCAATTGGTGCGATGTCCGCCGACCGGCACCAAAAACGGCGCAAATCAGTCTGGCATCGCGCCGCCCCAAAGATGCGGAAGTCTCCACATCTTGAGGGGCCGAGCCTTCACCTTGAGGGGCTAGGCCCGCGCCGGACAGATTTCCGCCCCGCCAGCTGGCGGGTAAGGCCATTGGTGCCCCGCCAGCTGCCGCGAAACTGACTTTGCCGAGCGGCGCATGCGCGGGAGCGTCAGCGCCCGCTCACAGCATCCCCGCACATGCGCAGTGGAGGGGGTCTCTTCCGCCTCCGCCATGGTGAAGACTGTGGTGAAGGCGGAAGGAAAAGAGTGCCCCCACGGCACAGGCCCGCCCACGGATCGGTGGGCCCCGATCGCTGGCCAGGCCACTGTAGGGGCACCCCCCGGAGCCAGATCGCCCCGCGCCCCCCCCAGGACCCCGAAGCCTGCCCGCGCTGCCTTGTCCCGCCGGTAAGAGAGGTGGTTTGATTCTCGCCGGCAGGGCCGGCATTCCAGCAGCGGGACTTCAGCCCATCCGGGCCGGAGAATCGCCGGGGGTGGCCCACCAACCGGCGCGGCGCGATTCCCGCCCCCGCCGAATATCCGGTGCCGGAGAATTCGGCAACCGGCCGGGGCGGGATTCACGCCAGCCCCCGGTGATTCTCGAACCCGGTGGGGGGGGGAGAATCCCACCCCTGATCTTTCATTCTGGGCAGGACTCAGCCTGGATGCCTTTGAATTTGATCTTTGTCAATGATGAGTGCGATTTCTCTGTGGACAGCAGCGACCCTGGTGTCCACAACTTGCTGGATGGACCACTTGGCTGTTCTTGCACACAGCGCTAACGTATAAATAGGTATCCAATGAACTTCACACAAACATCCTACGCATTAGGGCGTGTGTGGCAAGAGCTCTCAGCCATTGCACGCAGCACTACACTGACTGATTACGGTTATCAAAGCAGGACAATGCAATTCAGATTTGTCACTATACATGTCATTAAAAACCTTCAAATAATAACAACAGGCTTATTACTTGGAAGCAAAACACATCATTTAAATTACTTTAATTCAATATGAGACATCCCCTGTATTATGTCACTTGATACTGAGTAAATTACATACTTGATTCACTGTCTCAACAGAGAGAATGTGGAACTCAATTCACATCATCCTATTGAATTTATTACAGTAAACCAGTTCATGTGATCAGACACAAATTATAAAAGAATGGAAGGAAAGAAGCAACTGACAAAGATAAAAACAAATTACTGCGGATGCCTGGAATCTGAAACAAAAACAGAAAATACTGGACAATCTCAGCATCTGTGGAGAGAGAAGGGAGCTAACGTTTCGAGACTGGATGACTATTGGCAATGTTTAGTGCTTGTTGCAAAAGCTTCCAATGATCTGACTGGTGCCCCAAGAAGCCAAGTAATGCTATCTTTCGTCCAGTCCAAAATTGTTCGATGGTAGGGTAACAAATACACATGCCTACACAACATGATTCCAACTGCGCACATATAAAAGAGTTCAGATTACTCATGCATTTAACAAATCAATTTGCATATCCCAGGAAAGAAATGCAGCAGTCAAAAGTTGGATCTTTTCTGTTTATTATTCGATTATTAAAATTACTGAAACTAAGGCTGGGTCAAAATGAGAGTTTGTTCATGTAAAACACGCGGCGAAACATGCTCGACACGGGACTTTGTTGTAATTCGATTAGATCGGGCCCCCTGTGTTATGTCACCGTTTGTATCTACAGGCCCAGGCACATCTATCTGGAAGTGATAAAAAAGAACTGACTCTGCAGATTATAGTTCAACGTGGAAGCAATTGCAGAACTTCTTTGAGGACATCTGCATTGTCTTTATACAAGATCTTGGTCATGGTTCAGTAGGAATACATAAGAACGTAAGAAATAGGAGGAGCAGGAATGGGTCATAGAACCCCACGAGCCAGCTCCACCAATCATTAAGATTTTGGCTGATCTGATCTTGGCCTCAATCCACTTCTTCTCTATTCCCTTTAATCCTATTCTTCCCTATATTTTAAAAATCTGTCCAACACACCCATAGATGTTTCAATGACCCAGCTTCCACTGCTGCCTGGGCTAGAGAATTTTGAAGATTAATGACCCTTTGAGAGAAGAAATTCCTCCTCACCTCCATTTTAAATGGGCAACACCTTGGGTGAAATTCTCCGTAATCGGCGCGATGTCCGCCGACCGGCGCCAAAAACGGCGCAAATCAGCCGGCATCGCGCCGCCCCAAATGTGCGGAATCCTCCGCATCTTGAGCGGCCGAGCCCTAACCTTGATGGGCTAGGCCCGCGCCGGACTGATTTCCGCCCCACAGGCTGGCGGGAAAGGCCTTTGGTGCCCCGCCAGCTGGCGCGGAAATGACATTGCCGGGCAGCGCATGCGCGGGAGGGTCAGAGGCCGCTCACAGCATCCCCGTGCATGCGCGACCATGGCGAAGGCGGAAGGAAAAGAGTGCCCCCAAGGCAAAGACCCGCCCGCGGATCGGTGGGCCCCGATCGCGGGCCAGGCCACCATGGGGGCACCCCCCGGGGCCAGATCGCCCCGTGCCCCCCCCAGGACCCTGGAGCCTGCCCGCGCCGCCGTGTCCCGCCGGTAAGAGAGGTGGTTTAATCCACGCCAGCGGGACAGGCATTCTAGCAGCGGGAGTTCGGCCCATCCGGGCCGGAGAATCGCCGGGGGGGCCCGCCAACTGGCGCGGCGCGATTCCCGCCCCCGCCGAATCTCCGGTGCTGGAGAATTCAGCAACCGGCGGGGGCGGGATTCACGCCAGCCCCCGGCGATTCTCCAACCCGGCGGGGGGGCCGGAAAATCTCGCCCCTGATTCTGAAATTATGCCTCTGGTACTACATTCCACATGGAACATTCTCTCAGCATCTGCTGTCGTAAGCTCCCTCAGAATCTCATATATTTCAATAATATCACCTTTCATCCTTCTGAGCTCTCATGTGTCTCGGCCCAACGATTGCTCATAAAACCCCTTCAACCCAGAAATAAACTTTGTGAAGCATCTCTGAACTGCATCCAAAGCATATATACCCTTCCTTAAATAAGGCCAAAATTGTATACAGCACTCCCAGGTGTGGTCTCACCCACATTCTGTACAATTGTGGCAAGGCTTTCCTAATTTTATACTCCCATCCCCTTGCAATAAAGGCTAACATTCCATTAACCTTTCGACTTGGTGTTCCTTCATGCTGACCTTTTGTGCTTCATACATGTGGACATTCAGATGCTTCTGTTTTTCAGCATTCTGTGATCTCTATTTAAATATTTCCCTTTACTATTCTTCCTACTAAAGTGGATAGCTTCACATTCTCCCACATTATATTCCACCTTTGAATATTTTTCCCTTCAATCAACCTATCTTCATCCCTTTGCAGATTCTTTGTTTCCTCCTCACAATTTGCTTTTCCACCTACTTTTGCATCATCAGTAAATTTGGCAACGATACACTCAGTCCCCTCAACCAAATCATTAATCAATATAGATTGTAAATAATTGAAGACTCTGATCATGCAATTTCACCATCACTAAGACCATCTATTTCCACCTCCATAACATCGCCCGATATCAAACTTGCTTCAGTTTATCTGCTGCTAAAATCCTCATCCATGACATTGCTATCTGTAGACTTGATTATTCCAGTGCACTCTTGGCATGTTTCCCACGTTCTACCCACCACACACTTGGTGTCATGCAACCTCTGCTCATAAGTTCATACGTTCATAAGATATATCATAAGATATAAGAACAGAATTAGGACATCTGGCACATTGAGTCTTCCCCGCCATTCGATCATGGCTGATCTCATCTTGGTCTTAACTCCACCGACCTACCCGTTCTCTATAACCCTTCAACTAATTACCAATTAAAAATCTGTCTAACTCCTCCTTAAATTTATTCACTGTCCCAGCATCCAACGTACTCTGGGGCAGCAAATTCCACAGATTCACAATCTTTGGAAGAAGTAGTTTCTCCTCAACCCCATTTTAGATTTGCTATCTCTTATCCTAAGACTATGACCTCTTGTTCTAGAATGCCCCGCAAGAGGAAGCATCCGCTCCACGTCTACTTTATCCATACCGTTTATGATCTTGTATACCTCAATTAGATCTCCCTTCATTCTTCTAAGCTCTAGAGAGTATAGGCCTAAATTGTTCAATGACAAATTTGTGGGGTGCAGCGATGTAACGGATCTTGGGGTGGTGAAGATTACAGAGATAGAGAGCAGCGAGACCATGAAGCAATTTGAAAACAAGAATGAGAATTTTGAAATCAAGGCTTCTTATGACAAACCCTTTGGGCTGGATTCTCACGGTTCCCGTGCCGAAAACGGCCGGAGAATGGCCGGAGCCCTGGCTGCGCATGTGCACGGCGACGATCTACAGCAGTCGCGCCGTACAACATTGCGGCGGCCGTGTGCGGACCCAACCCGCCATCCGCGACCCCACAGGATACCCCTGGGCGAGTGTGGTGGTGCTGGAAACAGTCTGCACCGGGTTCTTGACCACTCAGACCACACGTCAACCGCGCGATCGGGAACTAGGCCCATCGTGGGTGGAGCATCGCGGGAGGGCCTGCCAATGACGCTCCAATGGCGTTGCTACAGGGTACGGCGTGCGACGCAATGACCCATTTCGGAGGGGGCGGAGACTCGGAAACTGGCACCGCCCCCAATTTGGACGTTGGAATGGATTCTCCGCCCGATCGCCGATTACGATATCGGTGTCGGGCAAAGGAGAATTCTGCCCCTCATCTCTGGAATCAACATAGTGAACCTCCTCTGAACTGCTTCCAATGCCACTACATTGTTCCTCAAATAAGGGGACCAAAACTATGCACAGTACTCCAGGTGTGGTCTCACCGATGTTTTGTATAGTTGCAACAACACTTCCTTACCTTTAAACTCTATTCCTTTAGTTATAAATGCCAACATTCCATTTTTTTTTTTTTTTCTGCTGTACCTGCATGCTCGTTTTCTGTGACTCATGCACGATGACCTCCAGATCCTCCGGGTGCCTGCAACATAACTCACACCAAGTCTTGCTCACTCATTTCCCTGTGCTCACTAATATACACTGGTTCTCGATCAAGCAATGCCTTGATTTCAAAATTCTCATTCTTGTTTTCAAATTGCTTCATGGTCTTGCTGCTCTCTATCTCTGTAATCTTCATCACCCCAAGATCCGTTACATCGCTGCGCTCCACAAATTCTGATTGTTGTTATTGACTCTATCCTCAATTTTATCCTAACCAATTACAGTGTGCTCTAATTATCCGGAGCCAATGCTCATTCTCTGTCGGCCCTGCTTCTCTTCATCAGTGTATAGCACAAATGTGTGAATACACATGTAGATATGTATGTGCA
The DNA here is from genome assembly GCF_047496885.1 of Scyliorhinus torazame. Classification (NCBI taxonomy): domain Eukaryota; kingdom Metazoa; phylum Chordata; class Chondrichthyes; order Carcharhiniformes; family Scyliorhinidae; genus Scyliorhinus; species Scyliorhinus torazame. The sequence goes on from NC_092716.1 coordinate 98,465,660, forward strand.
CACGGTGTTATTGATTTCGCTTTATTTGTTCATGGATTGCGAGCGTTGCTGGCAAGGCCAGCATTTGTTACCCATCTTTAATTGGTCTTGAGAATGGGGTGGTGAGCCACTTTCATGTAGGCAGATATATACAAAAGGGTGCATAAATATGTTTCCTTGTCTACCGTAGCAGAATTCGTGCAAATTAGAAACTCAGAAAGCCTACAAAAAGACTGTGAACATTTGGCTCTGGTCCACTTTAAAGAAACTCTTCTCTGAAGATAATATATTAGCTGTGCTAGCAACAAGCTGGGCTTGAATTTGTGACAAGCTGTTTGCTGACACTGTCCTTGTGGCAATCTATGTGCAAACCATTGTATTGTCTACACATCAGTGAACCACTGTCCCATCTGTCTGTGCAACGCTATCCATCCAAACTCTCAATGACGTAGGTTAGTGGAAGCTTGTGTAATATTACCTCTTATATAAGGGTGCAGACAAAACAGAGTGTTGCTTAATCAGTCAGCATAACTAACCAGCAATTAGATACTTTATCATAAGCATGTGTAATGGTAGAGGGTGTTGTTTATTCTGTCACAGAATTTCAGCACAAAAATAATTTGATCCATCATTCCCCAGACAGAACTAGCTGTTGAGCAAAAGCTAAATACTCTAATCCTATTTCCCTGCTTTGTGCTAACTGCCTTTTATACATTTCCTTTTCAAAGGTGTATCCAATTCTTTCACCACCATGGCAACGCACAAATGAAATAGTCCAGAGTATAATAACCCATTGTATGAAAAATTTTCTTCCAAAATTTATCTCCGTCCTTGAAGCAACAATCCTGAATCTACGTGCCTTGTTACCAATTCACCAACCGAACAAAATGGGCTGGATTTTAACCTTGCAACGCCCTACATTACCATATCAGTTTCGAGCTTCCCAATTAAATAACATGAACAGGTGTAATAACAACCTGCACGAGGTGATTTCAACTCCAGTGTTTGGGCGGCAAAGGTGGCTAGGATTAGGAAGGTGATATTGCAGAGGGGTCAGCTTGGGGGGGTGCTAGGCCTCCCAAATTTGATGTATTACTATTGGGCGGAAAATGCAGAAAAGATTCAGGGGAAGAAGGCTCCGGAGATGGGAAGAGAGGAGGGATCAAGGAAATGGAATCGGGAGAGCAGAGTTTTGTGGGTGAGGGAGGAGGCGGGCTTTTGTAGGGGGTCAGGGTTGCGGCGCCGCTCCCGATGACTCCAGGGAAGTCTTCGGTGAGTCTGGTGGTGGTGGCCACACTGAGGATCTGCAGGCAGTTGAGGCATCAATTTAGGTTGGGAGCTGGGTCGGGGGGTGGAATGCCTATTAGGGGGAATCATGGGTTTGAGCAGGGGAGGAAGGAAGCAAGGCTCTGGAGATGGGAAGAAAGGGGGATCAAGGAAATAAAAATTTGTTTCTGGGAAGGCAATCTGCAAGTTTGGAGGAGCTGAGCGAGACGTTTGGGCTGGCATGGGGCGAAATATTTAGTTATATGCAGGTGCGGGACTTTGCGAGGAAGATCTTCTCGACCTTCCCGATAGCAGCTGCCTCATTGTTGTTGGAGGCGGTGCTGTCAGTCATCTCGGCGATTTATGGGAGTATGTTGGAGGAGGATGGGGTGTCCATGGAGGGGGTTAAGGCAAAATGGGAGGAAGAGTTGGGGGTGGCGCTGGAGGAGAGGTTATGGTGCGAGGTGCTGTGGAGAGTAAACGCCTCAACCGCGTGTGCGAGGCTGGGGCTGATACAGCTGAAGGCAATGTACAGAGCGCGCCTTACAAAGTCTAGGATGAGCCAGCTGTTCAAAGGGGTGGAGGATATTTGTGAGTGATGTGGGTGGGGCCCTGCGAACCATGTGCACGTGTTTTGGGCCTGTCTGAAGCTGGAAACTTTTTGAAGGATGGTGTTCAGCACCATTTCGGGGGTTCTACATGTGGAGGTGGAGCCCGGACCCTAGAAGCCATATTCGGGGTGCCAGAGCTGCAGGCGAGTGCGGGGGCAGAAGTTTTAGCCTTCACCTCACTGATTGCTCTCAGGCGGGTCCTGTTGGGGTGCCGGTCAGCTTCTCCACCCTGTGTGTCAGTGTGGTGGGGGAACCTGCTGGAGGTTTTGGCTCGGGAAAAAGTGAAATTGCTCTAAGGGGGTTGAGTGGTGGGTTCTACAATAGTTGTGTTATGGGCCAGGGTTTAGAGAACCCCAAAGTGTATCATGGAGTTCACCTGACCCACAACTTTTAATAGATTGTGGTATGGGGAGCACACGGCCCACTCTACAGGTGTGGTACAGCAGAAATGGAAAAATATTTTTTAAAGCAAAACAATGTTTATTCTATGAACTCAAGTTAACCTTCTTTTTTAAAAAAATAATAATTTTTATTAAAGGTTTTCATAAAATATCAATAACAAAATGAGAAAGAAAAAAGAACCCAACAGGGTTAAGTACAAAACACAATCTAAAAAGGCAACCCCCCAAACCCCTCCCCCCCTGTACATAAATAATAAATTAACATTAACACCCCGACTTAACACAACAGGTGTATACACCCCCTCAGACCGTCCAGTGTAAATAACATAAACAAAAATAAAGTAAACCCCCTCCCCCCCGCCCCCCCGAGCTGCTGCTGCCATTGACCAATGTCTATCGTTCTGCCAGAAAGTCTAAGAACGGTTGCCACCGCTGTTATAACCTGCCTACTGACGATTGGCTGGGGACTAATGATTATCCCACAATCCTATGGGAGTATGAACTTCCCCAATGAGGGGGGCGTAGAAACTCCTACTATAAATAAGCTGGCCAGTCCAGGAACCAGGAGGAAGGAGAAGGTAGCAAGGGAAGTTACTGCTACTGCTATGTATATGTTGTTATAGTAAATAAACGTTATTATTTTGTGTCCTTAAAACTCGTGCTGGATTCTTCGGGGCCCTTACAAAACCGGCGACGAAGGTAAAAGTGAATAGCTGTCTACACTGCTGAAGCCACCTCCCTGGATTTTTGTTGGATACAGGTTGGAAGTTGTTTTCTATTATACCATGCCTCTGTACGGACGTTTGGATGTTTTTGATGCTGCGCTGGAAAGCTGGAACCAGTACACGCAACGGATGCGTTACTATTTCCGGGCAAACAATATCACTGAAAACGAGCGCCAGGTGGTCATATTGCTCACCGCCTGCGGACCGCATACGTTTGGGGTGATTAGGAGCCTTACGTACCCAGCTGCGCCGGACACCAAAACGTTTGACGAACTTGTGAATATAGTGGGGCAACACTTTAACCCAACCCCGTCCACGATAGTCCAGCGTTACCGGTTTAATACCGCTGAGAGGACCCCTGGAGAATCCCTTGCCGATTTTTTATCCAGGCTACGCGGGATTGCGGAATACTGTGACTATGGTGAGACCTTGTCAGAAATGTTACGCGACCGTTTGGTTTGCGGTATTAACAATGCGGCCACCCAGAGAAAGTTGTTAGCGGAGCCAACATTGACTTTTCAACAGGCAATACAAATAGTCTTGTCCCGAGAGAGCGCAGAGCGAGGAGTACAGGAGCTACAGGGAATGGAAGTGCATGCCTTGGGGCGAAACCCTTTCCGCCCAAAAACGTCCCCCCGCACTCCTGCGGTACCTTGGGCGAGGCAACGACCAGACCGTCGCCAGTGGCCATCGGACATTCCTCCCCGAAGGGAGCCTTCTCCAGAGCCAATGGATGAGGAGCCATGTCCGTGTCAGACTTGTAGGCGCCGACCCCGTCGCGGACGGCGGTCCTGGGGACGCCAGAGGCGCCGTCGTTCCGACCGAAACTGGGACCAGCCCAGGGGCCATAACTGGGACCAGCCCAGAGGCCGTACCTTCCATGTGGATGAACCTGCGGCGACCACTCCTGAGGACGTGGAGACGGAGGACGACTGCCTGCAGCTGCATTGTGTGGCAGCTCCCCGTGTGGCCCCCATTAAGGTGACAGTACGGGTCAATGGCCACCCGCTGGAGATGGAGTTGGATACTGGCGCAGCGGTCTCCGTGATCGCCCAGAGGACATTCGACCGCATCAAGCAGGGTATACAGACCCTTACACTAACTGACTCACAGGCCAGGTTGGCCACCTACACGGGGGAACCACTGGACATTGCAGGAACTACAATGACCCCTGTTGTCTATGGACGCCAGGAGGGGCGTTTCCCACTTATCGTAGTGCGTGGCCATGGGCCCAGCCTGTTGGGTCGGGACTGGTTGCGCCATTTGCGGTTGCAATGGCAGCACATCCTCCAAACAGTTTCTGGAGGGTTGACTGAGGTGCTAGGACGATACCCAGAGGTATTCCAGCCTGGTCTGGGGAAAATAAAAGGGGCCGTAGCCCGTATCCAAGTTGAACCAGGAGCCACACCGCGCTATTTCCAGGCGCGCCCAGTGCCTTACGCTTTGCTCGAGAGGGTAGAAGGGGAGCTCACTCGTTTGGAGAGTTTGGGTATTATCAGGCCTGTCCGTTTTGCTGACTGGGCAGCACCAATTGTGCCAGTAATGAAGCCAGATGCCACAGTTCGCTTGTGTGGCGACTATAAACTTACAGTGAATACAGTTTCCCGACTCGACCGATACCCAATGCCTCGCATAGAGGATCTCTACGCGAAACTTGCAGGCGGACTCTCATTCACAAAATTAGATATGAGTCACGCCTACCTGCAGTTGGAGCTGGACCCTGCCTCCCGACCATATGTAACAATTAACACACACCGGGGCCTGTATGAATATACACGGTTGCCCTTTGGAGTATCCTCTGCCTGCGCAATTTTTCAACGTGTTATGGAGGGCATTTTGAGAGGTTTACCACGTGTGGCTGTCTACCTAGATGATGTGTTGATTACAGGGACGTCGGAGCAAGAGCATTTGGAAAATCTGGAGGCTGTCCTTAAACGCCTTTCGGAGGCTGGAGTCCGTTTACGTCACACAAAGTGCGTATTTCAGGCAAAAGAAGTAGTCTACCTAGGTTATCGGGTGGACCGCGAGGGTCTGCACCCCGTCGCAGAGAAGGTGCGTGCAATTCAACATGCCCCCACCCCGACTGACACTTCGCATCTTCGTTCTTTTCTCGGTCTCGTAAACTATTACGGGAAGTTCCTCCCCAATCTGGCAATTACGCTGGCCCCCTTACACCTGCTGCTAAAGAAAAATCACACCTGGGTTTGGGGTCAGCCGCAAGAAACCGCTTTCCGGCGGGTAAAGCAACAATTGTCGTCGTCTGGGTTACTAACCCACTATGATCCGGGAAAGCCTTTGCTCGTCACATGTGATGCATCCCCGTATGGTATTGGGGCTGTCCTGTCCCACAAGATGGAGAACGGGGCCGAGCGACCGATAGCTTTCGCCTCCCGCACATTGACTGCAGCGGAGAAGAAGTACGCGCAGATTGAGAAGGAGGGCCTGGCAGTGGTTTTCGCGGTGAAACGCTTCCACCAGTATGTGTACGGCCGCCATTTCACTATCGTGACTGATCATAAGCCCCTGCTGGGACTCTTCAGAGAGGATAAGCCGATACCGCCCATTGCTTCTGCACGGATCCAGCGCTGGGCTTTGTTGCTTGCTGCATATGAGTATTCTCTGGAGCACAAACCAGGTAGTCAGATAGCAAATGCCGACGCACTGAGCCGATTGCCTTTATCGACCGGCCCCATGTCGACCCCCACGACCGGTGAGGTGGTCGCAACCCTAAATTTTATGGACACCTTGCCTGTCACGGCATCACAGATCCGTGAGTGGACCCAGACGGAGCCAGTCCTGTCAAAGGTTCGGCACATAGTCCTGTATGGTGGGCAGCATAGACGGCTCCCAGGCGAGTTACGGGCATTTTCCTCCAAGCTGTCAGAGTTCAGCGTGGAAGACGGCATCCTCTTGTGGGGGACGCGTGTGGTTGTCCCGGAAAAAGGCCAGGAGCTGATATTATCAGACTTGCACAATGGGCATCCGGGCATGACCAAGATGAAAATGTTGGCCCGGAGTTATGTCTGGTGGCCAGGCCTCGACACCGACATTGAGAAGGTGGCCCAAAACTGCTCCATTTGCCAGGAGCATCAGAAGCTTCCGCCGGCCGCGCCCCTACATCACTGGGAATGGCCAGGGCGGCCTTGGGCACGCTTACATGCAGATTTCGCAGGCCCTTTTCAGGGATCCATGTTCCTTCTTCTAATTGACGCCCAGTCCAAATGGCTGGAGGTGCATAAGATGCAGGGGACAACGTCCTGTGCAACAATTGAAAAAATGCGTTTATCATTTAGCACGCATGGCCTCCCCGAGGTGCTGGTCACGGATAATGGCACTCCATTCACGAGTGAGGAGTTTGCTAGGTTTACAAAGATGAACGGCATCCGCCATATCCGCACTGCCCCTTACCACCCGGCTTCAAATGGGTTGGCAGAGCGTGCAGTGCAAACATTCACAAGAGGCCTAAAGAAGCAGTCTTCCGGATCAATGGACACGAGACTGGCTCGGTTTTTGTTTACGTACAGGACCACCCCCCATACAGTGACTGGGGTAGCTCCCGCAGAACTCCTAATGGGCCGGAGACTTCGCACCCACCTTAGTATGGTCTTCCCGGACATTGGCGCAAAAGTACGCCGCACACAAGAACGGCAGGGACCGGGATTGTCTCGGCATCGTCCGATTCGGCAGTTTGCGCCCGGTGACCCAGTATTCGTGCGGAATTTTGCTGGTGGTGCCCAATGGGTTCCTGGGGTAATCTTTCGCCAAACGGGCCCTATATCGTACCAAGTGCAAGCCCAGGGTCGTCTCCAGCGAAAACATGTAGACCACGTCCGGTCCAGAAGATCATCCCCGCAAAAGATTCCCCGCCCCCGGAGCTCAGTTCAACAGCGGCAAAGACCAGAAACAAGGGAAGGTAGTCCTCCAAATCTTCCACTGGTGCCTCACTCAAAACCTGCGCAGGTCATGACGGGACCGAATGGGGACAGAGACGCTGACATGACGGAGGCAGCAGACTCTGACTCCGAGATGGAGACACAGGATGAATCAGAGGGGGAATCCTCGGGTCCACAGGCCGTGGATGTACAACCGCGCCGTTCATCACGGAAGCGCCGGTCTCCGTCTCGTTATACGCCGCCTGATCCAGCGCCGCGTGCAAATGGCGTCCGGCCTGCGGCCAAACTAGTTCGACGCCTCCCTTCGCCAGGGCCTACGGTGGATTCCTTGGACTTTGGGGGGGAGGGATGTTATAACCTGCCTACTGACGATTGGCTGGGGACTAATGATTATCCCACAATCCTATGGGAGTATGAACTTCCCCAATGAGGGGGGCGGAGAAACTCCTACTATAAATAAGCTGGCCAGTCCAGGAACCAGGAGGAAGGAGAAGGTAGCAAGGGAAGTTACTGCTACTGCTATGTATATGTTGTTATAGTAAATAAACTTTATTATTTTGTATCCTTAAAACTCGTGCTGGATTCTTCGGGGCCCTTACAAAAACCGCCTAAAGAACCCTTGTACCAACCCTCTCAAGGCGAATTTCACCCACTCTGACCCCTCCCACCAGCATCTCACCTTCTCCACATTCGCCGTCCAGTAGTAGTGCAGCAGGTTTGGTAGCGCCAACCCCCCTTTCTGCCTCTGCCTCTGTAACAGGGCCCTCTTTACCCTCGGTACCTTCCCCATCCATATAAACTCCAAGATCACTGCGTCCAATATCTGAAAAAAGGCTTTAGGGATAAAGATCGGGTCTGGATTTCAAACAGGAACCTCGGCAGCAGGTTGATCTTTACCACCTGGGCTCTCCCTGCCAGTGTCAGATGCAGCGTATCTCACCTCCTAAAAAAAAACCATACCTCCTCCACCAACGTTGTCAGATTCCACTTGTGCATCGTCGCCCACCCCCCTATCACTTGGACCCCCAAATACCTGAGCCCGTCCCATGTACTTTAATTGGCAAAGCCCCCAGATTGGCTCCACGACCTGCCACATTCACCGGAAACACCTCGCTCTTTCCGACAGTCAACTTATATCCCGAGAAGGCCCCGAACCTCTCCGGTATGTCTATAATTCTCCCCATACTCTCCAGCGGTTCTGACATGAACAGCAACAGGTTGTGTGCTCTATTCCCCCTCACAATCCCTGCCACTCCACTGACCCTTTAAGGGCCATTGCCAAGGGCTCGATCATCAGCGCACACAACAGCGGTGACAGTGGACATCCCTGCCTCGTTCCCCTGTGCAATCCAAAATTCCGTGAACTCATCTCATCTGTCCATACACTCGCCACCGGGGCCACATACAATAGACGGACTCACACCAAAGCTTTGGGCCAAACCACAACCTTCCCAGGATCTCAAACAGGTACCTCCATCCACCCGGTCAAAAGCTTCTCCGCATCCATAGAGACCATTCGCTCTGATACCCGGCCCTCCGACAGGGTCATAATCACGTTTACTGATGTTACTGGAGTGCTGCCTGTCCTTTACGAAGTCCGTTTGGTCCTCAGCGACCACCCCTGGAACTCATCCCTCCAACATCCCTATCACTAACTTGGTCAATACTTACACATCTGTGCATAGTAATGAAATGGGCTATATGACCCACACTCCAACAGGTCCTTCCCCTTCTTCGGGATTTGCGTAATCGACGTCTGTGTTGATGTCTCCAGGACCTCCCCCTTCTCCAGTGCTTCAGTAAACATCCTCAGCAAATGCGGTGCTAACTCCGTCGCAAACTCCTCATGGAACTCTGCCGGGGAGCCTTCCGGCCCCGAGGCCTTCCCCGACTTCATCCCCTTATGCTATCCATCATCTCCCTCATCCCTAATGACTCTGCCAGTGCCTGCATCATCTCTTCATCCAGCCTTGGGAACTCCAGCTCATCCAAAAATCATCCCATATCTCAGCTCGGCCCTGTACAGCTTCTCATAATGCTACCAAAATGCTTCAGTTGCTCCCTTACAAACTTATGACCTCCTAACAAACAACCTGTGGTAGTCACCACTGTTTGTATAATACTTGTATTAGAGGTAATACGGTAAGGCTCCTGTCCTACAGGTACGGGGTAGATCCCTGCCTGCTGGTTCCGCCCAGTAGGTGGAGTATAAATGTGTGTGCACACCGAGCTGCTACCATTTTTGGTAGCAGCTGCAGGAGGCAACACATCTCTGCTTAATAAAGCCTCGATTACTCTCTACTCTCGTCTCATCTTAATTGATAGTGCATCAATTTATTAAGCAGAGATATTACAGCGATGGAACTACGCATCAAGCCTGATCGCCTACAGCTGCACCCGCAAGTAGCCAACGCTGCGTCGGCCTTCGACCACTGGCTCGCTTGTTTCGAGAGTTACCTCCACTCCGCGACGGACCAATCCTCGGAAGAACAGAAACTCCAGGTCCTTTACTCACAGGTGAGCTCCGATATTTTTCCCCTTATCCAGGATGCGCCTACTTACACGGAAGCAATGGAGCTCCTGAAGGGACATTACGTTCGCCCAATCAACAAGCTGTACGCCAAGCACCTCCTGTCCACGAGACAGCAACTCCCTGGTGAGTCTTTAGGCGATTTCTGGCGTGCCTTGCACATCCTGTGGAGGAACTGTGATTGCCAGGCAGTTTCGGCAGTCGAACATACTGAACGTTTAGTCAGGGACGCTTTTGTTACGGGCATGGGGTCAGCGTACATCCGCCAGCGCCTATTAGAAGGGGGTACCCTCGACCTTGCGGCAACCAGGCAGCTTGCAAACTCACTGACTGTTGCCTCCCGTAACGTACAGTCGTACGCCCCCGACCGCACGGCGCTCTCATGGACATCGTGGGCCCCACCAGCGGCCAGCCCCAGCCAACCCCAAGCCTGCGCCGCGCGGCAGCCAGCCAACCCCGGGGGACCCAAATGCTATTTCTGTGGGCAGACCAGCAGCGCTGCAAGGCACGGAGCACAATCTGCAAGGCCTGCGGGAAGAAGGGACATTTCGCTGCGGTGTGCCAGGCCCGGTCGATCGCCGCTGTATCCAGGCCCATTGTTACTGCACCCTTCACGTGCGACCCGTGGGCGCCGCCATCTTCCTCCCATCAGACCACGTGCAGACTGTGGGCGCTGCCATCTTTAACGCCGCCCGCCACGTGCGCCCCATGGGCGCCACAATCTTCAGCGCCATTTTGGACGGTGCCTCAGGACCCCGGCTCGTCAGGCACCTCATTTGGCTGCTCATCGCCTGCCACCTCCGCCGACCAGCCCGGGGCCTACTAACACCAGCCGCAGCTCACCTCCATCACGCTCGACCAGTCCCGGCCGCACAACCTCGCAACCGCGACGACGAGGGAGAAAGTCGATGGACACAAGACATCCTGCCTTCCTGACTCCGGAGCACAGAAAGCTTCATCCACCCCTCTACGATAAGGCGCTGCTCCATCGCGGTACACCCCGTTACCCAAAGAATCTCCCTGGCCTCCGCATCCCACTCCGTGGAAATCCGGGGGTACTGTATCGCCACCCTCACCGTCCAGGGCGTAGAGTTCAGCAACTTCCGGCTCTACGTCCTCCCCAACCTCTGCACTGCCCTGTTACTCGGCCTGGACTCCCAGTGCAACCTGCAAAGCCGAGCTCTAAAATTCGGCGGACCCCTACTACCCCTCACCGTATGTGGCCTCACAACCCTTAAGGTCGACCCACCTTCCCTGTTTGCAAACCTCACCCCAGATTGCAAACCCATTGCCACCAGGAGCAGACAGTACAGTGCCCAGGACAGGACCTTCATCAGGTCGGAGGTCCAGCGGCTGCTGCGGGAAGGTATCATTGAGGCCAGCACCAGCCCCTGGAGAGCCCAAGTGGTAGTAGAACATAGAACATAGAACAATACAGCGCAGTACAGGCCCTTCGGCCCACGATGTTGCACCGAAACAAAAGCCATCTAACCTACACTATGCCATTATCATCCATATGTTTATCCAATAAACTTTTAAATGCCCTCAATGTTGGCGAGTTCACTACTGTAGCAGGTAGGGCATTCCACGGCCTCACTACTCTTTGCGTAAAGAACCTACCTCTGACCTCTGTCCTATATCTATTACCCCTCAGTTTAAAGTTATGTCCCCTCGTGCCAGCCATATCCATCCGCGGGAGAAGGCTCTCACTGTCCACCCTATCCAACCCCCTGATCATTTTGTATGCCTCTATTAAGTCTCCTCTTAACCTTCTTCTCTCCAACGAAAACAACCTCAAGTCCGTCAGCCTTTCCTCATAAGATTTTCCCTCCATACCAGGCAACATCCTGGTAAATCTCCTCTGCACCCGCTCCAAAGCCTCCACGTCCTTCCTATAATGCGGTGACCAGAACTGTACGCAATACTCCAAATGCGGCCGGACCAGAGTTCTGTACAGCTGCAACATGACCTCCCGACTCCGGAACTCAATCCCTCTACCAATAAAGGCCAACACTCCATAGGCCTTCTTCACAACCCTATCAACCTGGGTGGCAACTTTCAGGGATCATGGACACCTAGATCCCTCTGCTCAGCCACACTTTCAAGAACTTTACCATTAGCCAAATATTCCGCATTCCTGTTATTCCTTCCAAAGTGAATCACCTCACACTTCTCTACATTAAACTCCATTTGCCACCTCTCAGCCCAGCTCTGCAGCTTATCTATATCCCTCTGTAACCTGCTACATCCTTCCACACTATCGACAACACCACCGACTTTAGTATCATCTGCAAATTTACTCACCCACCCTTCTGTGCCTTCCTCTAGGTCATTGATAAAAATGACAAACAGCAACGGCCCCAGAACAGATCCTTGTGGTACTCCACTTGTGACTGTACTCCATTCTGAACATTTCCCATCAACCACCACCCTCTGTCTTCTTTCAGCTAGCCAATTTCTGATCCACATCTCTAAATCACCCTCAATCCCCAGCCTCCGTATTTTTTGCAATAGCCTACCGTGGGGAACCTTATCAAACGCTTTGCTGAAATCCATATACACCACATCAACTGCTCTACCCTCGTCTACCTGTTCAGTCACCTTCTCAAGTAGTAAATACTGGGGAGAAACACAGGATGGTCATTGACTACAGCCAGACCATCAATCGGTACAAGCAGCTCGACACGTACCCCCTCCCACGCATATCTGATATGGTCAATCAGATCGCACAGTACCTGGTCTTTTCTACAGTGGACCTGAAATCTGCCTACCACCAGCTCCCCATCCGCAAGGCGGACCGCCAATACACTGCGTTTGAAGCAGACGGCTGCCTTTACTACTTCCTTAGGGTTCCCTTCGGCGTCACTAACGGGGTCTCGGTCTTCCAACGTGAGATGGACCGAATGGTTGACCGGTACGGGCTGCGGGCCACCTTCCCGTACTTAGATAATGTCACCATCTGCGGCCACGACCAGCAGGACCACGATGCTAACCTTTTCAAATTGCTCCACACCGCCAAGCTCCTGAACCTCACGTATAATAAGGAGAAGTCCATGTTCTGCACCAACCGCTTAGCCATCCTTGGCTATGTTGTGGAAAAGGGAGTTCTAGGGCCCGACCCCATCTGCCCCCTCATGGAACTACCCCTCCCACTGCCCCAAGGCCCTCAAACGATGCCAGGGTTTTTCTATTATGCCTAGTGGGTCCCGAACTATGCGGACAACGCCCGCCCACTCATCCACTCCACAGTTTTCCCCCTGACGGCTGTGGCCCGCCAGGCCTTCAACCGTATCAAGATTGACATCGCCAAGGCCGCGATGTACGTGGTCGACGAGACCCTCCCCTTTCAGGTCGAGAGCGATGCATTGGATATTGCTCTGGCTGCCACCCTCAACCAGGCAGGCAGACCCGTGGCATTCTTTTCCCGCACCCTCCATGCCTCTGAAATTCGGCACTCCTCTGTCGAAAAGGAGGCCCAAGCCATCGTAGAAGCTGTGCAGCATTGGAGGCATTACGTGGCCGGCAGGAGATTCACTCTCCTCACTGACCAATGGTCAGTTACCTTCATGTTTAGTAGTAGAGCGGGGCAAGATCAAAAATGATAAAATCTTAAGGTGGAGGATCGAGCTCTACACCTACAATTACGAGCTTTTGTATTGCCCCGGTAAGCTCAACAAGACCCCCGATGCCCTATCCCGAGGTACATGTGCCAGCGCACAAGTGGACTGACTCCGGGCCCTACACGATGGCCTCTGTGTAGCGCACAAAGACTCCGTGAGACGAATAGAGTGAAGTCGATGAGGCTTTATTAAGCGTGTCTGTTCCCCCGCAGCTCGATAGTAGAATGGCCTGCGGGGGAGGACTCCGGTTTCTTATACTCCGCCTTCAGGGCGGAGCTAGAGGTCAACGGCCAACCAGGACCCGGGATCTGTCAGCCAATGACATTAGGGCTTCCAGTCCCACATGACCCCTAATACATACTACCACATTCACCCCTTGTCAAAAATGAACCCGGCGGGGTGATGCTTCGTATAGTGGTAAGGGTTTACAGGGCTGGTCCTGGGAGGAAAACATTCACATGGCAATACAGTATTGTACAATTTTGTCCTGTTTCAACTATTTACAGAAGGTATCGGGAGAAAAGCAAAATGTTCTTGTGAAAAGTCCATATATTGATTTAGATCGACGCCACGAGTCGGTCGGGCTGTCTGGTCGTCCATGTCGATCGCCTCGGCCCCGGTGGTGGTGGTGGTGCTTGTACCAGTGTTGGCGTCTCCGGGAGCCTTACGGTTTCAGCTTGGGCTTTATTCTTGGTCGGGCCTGAGGGGAGGGGAACCGATCCTCCTGGGAAGGGGGCGGTCGCGGGGTGCGGCGGTGGCAGGAAGGGGGGGGTTGGGTGAATGGTGTCGGGGGGGTGTGTGTGTTGCCGGCGGGCGCCAGATCCTGCAGGGAGACCGTGTCCTGTCGGCCGTCGGGGTACTCCACGTAAGCGTACTGCGGGTTTGCGTGGAGGAGGTGAACCCTTTCGACCAACGGGTCCGCCTTGTGTGCCCGCACATGCTTTCGGAGCAAGATGGGTCCTGGGGCCGCCAGCCAGGTCGGCAGCGACGTTCCAGAGGAGGACCTCCTAGAGAAGACAAGGAGGCGCTCATGAGGCGTTTGATTAGTGCTCGTGCATAATAGCGACCGGATGGAGTGGAGAGCGTCCGGGAGGACCTCCTGCCACCGTGAAACTGGGAGGTCCCTCGTCACTCATGAAAGAGGACCCCCTGTCGCTGTGGACGTATGCGGGGCAACCGAACAGTGTGAAGATGGTGTTCAGGGCTTTAATGACTGTGGCCGCGGTCATGTCAGAGCAGGGAATGGCGAATGGGAAGCGGGAGTATTCGTCCACCACATTAAGAAAGTATGTGTTGCGGTCGGTGGAGGGGAGGGGCCCTTTGAAATCGAGACGAAGGCGTTCAAAGGGGCGGGAAGCCTTAATCAGGTGCGCACCACCTGGCCTGAAAAAATGCGGTTTGCATTCCGCGCAGATGTGGCAGTCCCTTGTCACTGTACGGACCTCCTCTAAAGAGTATGGGAGATTGCGGGACTTGATAAAGTGGAAAAACCGAGTGACCCCCGGGTGGCAGAGGTCCTCGTGGAGGGTTTGGAGGCGGTTAATTTGTGCGTTGGCACATGTGCCGCGGGATAGGGCATCGGACGGCTCGTTCAGCTTTCCGGGACGATACAAAATCTTGTAGTTGAAGGTGGAGAGCTCGATCCTCCACCTTAAGATCTTGTCGTTTTTGATTTTGCCCCGCAGTGCATTATCGAACATGAAGGCTACCGACCGTTGGTCGGTGAGGAGAGTGAATCTCCTGCCGGCCAGGTAATGCCTCCAATGTCGCACAGCTTCCACTATGGCTTGGGCTTCCTTTTCCACTGAGGAGTGGCGGATTTCTGATGCGTGGAGGGTCCGGGAGAAAAAAGCCACGGGTCTGCCCGCTTGGTTAAGGGTGGCCGCTAGAGCTACGTCGGGGGCGTCGCTCTCGACCTGGAAGGGGAGGGACTCGGCGATGGCGCGCATCGTGGCCTTTGCGATATCCGCTTTGATGCGGCTGAAGGCCTGGCAAGCCTCTGTCGACAGAGGGAAGGTCATGGTCTGTATTAGGGGGCGGGCCTTGTCTGCGTACTGGGGGACCCACTGGGCGTAGTATGAAAAAACCCCAGGCAGCGTTTCAGGGCTTTTGGGCAGTGCGGGACGGGAAATTCCATGAGGGCGCGCATACGTTCGGGGTCGGGGCCTATTATCCCATTGCGCACTATGTAGCCCAGAATGGCTAGCCGGTTGGTGCTAAAAACGCACTTGTCCTCGTTGTACGTGAGGTTCAAGGCTTTGGCGGTCTGGAGGAATTTTTGGAGGTTGGCGTCGTGGTCCTGCTGGTCGTGGCCGCAGATGGTTACATTGTCGAGATACGGGAACGTGGCCCGCAACCCATGTTGATCAACCATTCGGTCCATCTCCCGTTGGAAGACCGAGACCCCGTTTGTGACGCCAAATGGGACCCTTAGGAAATGGTATAATCGCCCGTCTGCCTCGAAGGCTGTGTACTTGCGGTCACTTGGGCGGATGGGGAGCTGATGGTAGGCGGACTTGAGGTCCACGGTGGAGAAGACTTTATATTGGGCAATCCGATTGACCATGTCGGATATGCGGGGGAGAGGGTACGCGTCTAGTTGTGTGTACCTGTTGATGGTCTGGCTATAGTCTATGACCATCCTTTGTTTCTCCCCTGTCTTCACTACTACCACCTGTGCTCTCCAGGGACTATTGCTGGCCTGGATTATGCCTTCCTTTAGTAGCCGCTGGACTTCGGACCGAATGAAGGTCCGGCCCTGGGCGCTGTACCGACTGCTCCTAGTGGGGACGGGTTTGCAATCCGGGGTGAGGTTCGCAAACAAGGACGGGGGTTGCACCTTGAGGGTTGCGAGGCCGCAGATAGTGAGTGGGGGTATTGGGCCGCCGAATTTGAACGTAAGGCTCTGTAGATTGCACTGGAAATCTAATCCCAGTAAAGTGGGGGCGCAGAGTTGGGGAAGGACGTTTAGTTTGTAGTTTTTGAACTCCCTCCCCTGCACCGTTAGGGTAACTATGCAGAAACCTTGGATCTGTACGGAGTGGGATCCTGCAGCTAGGGAAATCTTTTGTGCGCTGGGATAGGTGGTCAAGGAACAGCGTCTTACCGTGCCGAGGTGGATAAAGCTCTCCGTGCTCCCGGAGTCGACTAGGCATGGTGTCTCGTGGCCGTTTATTAGCACCGTTGTCGTCGTCATCTGGAGTGTCCGGGGCCGAGCTTGATCGAGCGTAATTGAAGCGAGACGTGGTTGTAGTAGTGGAGTGGGGTCCGTTGATGCCGTCCAAGATGGCGTCGGGGATGAACAAAATGGCTGCCCCCATACATCGCACATGGCTGGGGGGTCACAAGATGGCGGCAGGGGTGGACAAAATGGCCGCCCCCACGCGTCGTACAGGTCTGGGGTGGTCCAAGATGGCGGCGCCCTTCCTCCCCTCGTGGTGGCCGGGACCCAAAATGGCGGCGTCTGCGGGTCGCACATGGGGCGCTGGGGGGGTTGGGGAGCGTTAGGACCGCGCGGGGCTCCCTCATCTCTGGGGACAGCGGTGGTCGGGACCCAAGTTGGTAGCGCCGGCGGGTCAGACGTGGGTCGCGGGGGGGGGGGGTTTGGGGGGGCGTTAGAGACGCGCAGAACTCCCTCTTCTCCGGGGAGAGCGGTGGTCGGGACCCAAAGTGGAAGCGCCGGCGGGTCATACGTGGGGACGGGGGGGGGGGGGGGGGGGGGGGTTGGGGAGCGTAAGCGGCGTGCAGGGCTCCCTGTTCTCCCAGGTCCGCGGTGGTCGGGACCCAGAGCGGCTGCGCTGCGGGTCGTACATGGGGCGCTGGGGGGGTTGGGGAGCGTAAACGGCTTGCAGGGCTCCCTGTTCTCCCGGGACAGCGGCGACCTCGCGGGACCGGCACACAACCGCGAAATGGCCCTTTTTCCCGCAGCTCTTGCAGATTGCTGCGCGGGCCGGGCAGCGCTGCTGGGGGTGTTTCGCCTGGCCGCAGAAATAGCAGCGGGCGCCCCCGGTGCGACTTGGCGTTTGGACCGCGCAAGCCTGTGGGGTGTCCGGGGGGGGGGGTGGGTTTGTCGCGACGGGTACGTACGGAGGCCAATGGGCTGCCGCGCGGTCGGGGCCGTAGGCGCGGGTATTACGCGCGGCCACGTCTAGGGAGGCTGCTAGGGCCCGGGCCTCTGAGAGTCCTAGCGACTCTCTTTCGAGAAGTCTTTGGCGGATTTGGGAGGAATTCATACCTGCCACAAAAGCATCGCGCATTAACATGTCCGTGTGTTCATTTGCGTTCACCGAAGGGCAGCTGCAGGCTCGTCCCAAAATCAGCAGCGCGGCGTAGAATTCGTCCATCGATTCTCCGGGACCTTGCCGTCTCGTCGCGAGCTGGCAGCGAGCGTAGATTTGGTTAACTGGGCGGACATAGAGACTTTTCAGTGCTGCGAACGCCGTCTGGAAATCCTCCGCGTCTTCGATGAGGGAGAAAATCTCCGTGCTCACCCTCGAGTGCAGGACCTGTAGTTTTTGGTCTTCTGTGACCCGGCCGGTGGCCGTTCTGAGGTAGGCCTCGAAACAAGTCTGCCAGTGCTTGAAGGCTGCTGCCACGTTCACTGCGTGGGGGCTGATCCTCAGGCATTCCGGGATGATCCTGAGCTCCATAGTCCTTTTTAGGCACGCTTAATAAATTGTAGCGCACAAAGACTCCGTGAGACGAATAGAGTGAAGTTGATGAGGCTTTATTAAGCGTGTCTGTTCCCCCGCAGCTCGATAGTAGAATGGCCTGCGGGGGAGGACTCCGGCTTCTTATACTCCGCCTTCAGGACGGAGCTAGAGGTCAACGGCCAACCAGGACCCGGGATCTGTCAGCCAATGACATTAGGGCTTCCAGTCCCACATGACCCCTAATACATACTACCACACTCTGTCACCCAGGGGTCACCGGTTCTTTCACTTCATAAAGGCCCGCAACCTGCCCTACTCCATTGCGGAGGTCAGGGCTGTCACCAGACTTCTATCGGCCAGATCGAGCGCACCTGAAGGCCTCCCGCCCCTTTGAACGCCTCAGCATGGACTTCAAAGGGCACCTCCCCTCCACCGACCGAAACGTGTACTTCCTGAACATGGTCGATGAATACTCCAGATTCCCCTTCGCCATCTCATGCCCTGATATGACGTCTGCCACGGTCATTAAAGCACTCAACAGCATCTTCGCCCTGTTCGGTTTCCCCGCTTACGTCCACAGCGACCGGGGATCCTCCTTTATGAGTGATGAGCTGCGTCAGTTCCTGCTCAGCATGGGCATTGCCTCGAGCAGGACAACCAGCTACAATCCCCGGGGAAACGGGCAGGTGGAGAGGGAGAATGGGACGGTCTGGAAGGCCGTCCTGCTGGCCCTGCGGTCTAAAAATCTCCCGGTATCCTGCTGGCAGCAGGTTCTCCCCGACGTGCTCCACTCCATTCGATCATTACTCTGCACTGCAACTAGCGAAACCCCCCATGAACGTCTCCTTGCCTTGCCCAGGAAGTCCACCTCCAAGGTTTCGCTCCCAACGTGGCTGGCAGCTCCAGGACCCGTCCTCCTCCGCAAACATGTGCGGCTCCACAAGGCGGGCCCCGTTGGTCGAAAGGGTACAGCTGCTGCATGCGAACCCGCAGTACGCCTACGTGGCATACCCCGACGGCCGCCAAGACACAGTCTCCCTCAGGGACCTGGCACCAGCCAGATCCCCACCCACGGCACCACACCACTTGACACCCCCCCCCTCCAATTGCCCCGGCGCCACCCACCCTCCCCCCAGCGCACCTCACTACAGCCCCCGCCCCAGGATGATCCGTCCTCCCACTGGTTCCACCCGGGGATGAAGATGAGGACAACACGCTCCCGGAGTCACAGGCGATCAAGCTGGCCCCTGCATCACCACCGGGACCGAGGCGCTCACAGCAGAGGATCAAGGCACCTGACCGGCTAAATTTGTAAATTTTCGCCAAACTGTAAACTTTAAATGCTCACATACCTGTAAATAGTTTTCCACCACCCCCGCTGGACTCTTTTTTTAACAGGGGGTGGGGAATGTGGTAGTCACCACTGTTTGTATAATACTTGTATTAGAAGTAATACGGTATGGCTCCTGTACTACAGGTACGGGGGTAGATCCCTGCCTGCTGGCTCCGCCCAGTAGGCGGAGTATAAATGTGTGTGCTCACCATTTCTGGTAGCAGCTGCAGGAGGCCACACATCTCTGCTTAATAAAGTCTCGATTACTCTCTACTCTCGTCTCGTCGTAATTGATAGTGCATCACAACCATAGCAAAAAAATCACGCCACCCAAAACCCCCCACCCTCTGGCCCCTCACAAGACCGCATCTTCCGACCTCTGCTCCTCCAGCTCCTCCGTCTCCCATCAACATTCAGTTCTCCCCCAATTTATGGTCTCTTATAAAGGCATTGGCCTCTTCTGGCATTTCAAAATAATACTCCCAACTATCAAAAGTTACCCACGGTTTTGCTGGGTACTGCACTTCAAGCCGAATCTGTCTTCAGTATAACACCGCCATGGTCTTGTTAAATCCAGCATGCCTCTTCGCCAGCTCCGCACTGATATCTTGGTAAATTCAGACTCAATATCCCTCCCATTGCAGTTCCGCTGCTCATGGCCCACTGCAGGATCTTTTCCTTCACCACAAACTTGTGGAGCCTCACGCCCGTGGTGGCTCCCCAGCTCTTGGATTTTGCCTTAGGGACCAGTGCGCCCTGTCCACTTCTGGGGCCTTAACCAGCACCCCCTCCACCACCAGCATCCTTGAAACATATCTCGTGGCACTTGTACTTTCCACACCCTCTGGCAGGCCACCAATATGCAGGTTCTGCCTTCTGGACCTGTTCTCCTGCTCCTCTACCTTTGCCCTCAGTGACTTGCAAAGGTCCCCCAGGAGCCCCACCTCTGCTTCCAATTATAACAGCCGGTCACTGTGGTCAGACACCACCATAACAGGAAGACAGAGTACTGGGCTAATGGTAAGATTCTTGGCAGTGTGGATGAGCAGAGAGATCTCGGTGTCCATGTACATAGATCCCTGAAAGTTGCCACCCAGGTTGAGAGGGTTGTTAAGAAGGCGTACGGTGTGTTAGCTTTTATTGATAGAGGGATTGAGTTTCGGAGCCATGAGGTCATGTTGCAGCTGTACAAAACTCTGGTACAGCCGCATTTGGAGTATTGGGTGCAATTCTGGTCGCCGCATTGTAGGAAGGATGTGGAAGCATTGGAAAGGGTGCAGAGGAGATTTACCAGAATATTGCCTGGTATGGAGGGAAGATCTTATGAGGAAAGGCTGAGGGATTTGAGGCTGTTTTCGTTAGAGAGAAGAAGGTTAAGAGGTGACTTAATTGAGGCATACAAGATGATCAGAGGATTGGATAGGGTGGACAGTGAGAGACTTTTTCCTCGGATGGTGATGTCTAGCACGAGGGGACATAGCTTTAAATTGAGGGGAGATAGATATAGGACAGATGTCAGAGGTAGGTTCTTTACTCAGAGAGTAGTAAGGGTGTGGAATGCCCTGCCTGCAACAGTAGTGGACTCGCCAACACTAAGGACATTCAAATGGTCATTGGATAGACATATGGACGATAAGGGAATAGTGTAGATGGGCTTTAGAGTGGTTTCACAGGTCGGCGCAACATCGAGGACCGAAGGGCCTGTACTGCGCTGTAATGTTCTACGTTCTCCATCCCCCATATCTGCGACCCCTGGGCATCCAGACATTTCTCCACTCGCTCCATCGATCCTTTCAGGGGTGCTACTGCTCCCTCGATGGCCTTTGTCCGATCTTTGTGCATCTCCTTTTGTTGCTAGTGGAACTCTTCTTCATTAAATGCTATCAACTGCTCCATCTGGGGTTTTCCAACTTCCGACGAACCTTCCCCCTCCGCCATCTTCACAATTGCTACTGCGCCACAGGTCTCCTCCGGTTCCTTGGCCAGGTCCTTAACCTTTTTTTGCCAGCTCTGGTAACAAGCGGACATGCCACTCATGGGAAGCACTTCTCCTCCACGCATTCAGCTACATTTTCCTGCCAAAACTA
This sequence comes from Scyliorhinus torazame, assembly GCF_047496885.1. Classification (NCBI taxonomy): domain Eukaryota; kingdom Metazoa; phylum Chordata; class Chondrichthyes; order Carcharhiniformes; family Scyliorhinidae; genus Scyliorhinus; species Scyliorhinus torazame. Next base: position 98,486,757 of record NC_092716.1, read on the forward strand.
CCCCACTTTCGAGTAAAAGGAGCTCAAACCAATGCTTTCGAGCCGGTACTCTCTGTGTGTGACCACTCACTCCATGGCCGCTGCCGGAAGTCCTTCATTAATCTTTTCTCGCGACTTTTATGGTGCCCTTGTTTCTGTTGTCACCATAAGTGACCTGTCGAGGCCAGCCTTCTATCCCCCTCCCACGAAAGTCGACTTTCCACCTGGGCCTCTCTGTCTTCCTCTTCCTCTCCCCCCCCCGTGGGCCTCCCCTCCACAGCTTTCCCCCCCAACTTTCCCCCCATCTGGAGTTTGCTCTCCACGGCCCCCCCACCCCCCCCCCCCCCCGCCACCGCTCCGCCCCCAACCAGGCACTCTCCCCATCGGGAGCTGTGAATCAGACCGCCACTTGTCGCATGCAGATAGCCTCTTCTTTTTAAGCCAATGAAATTAGTGTTCTGACTCACTGCTGGTGTCGTTGCCTTCCCAGCTCGTGCTTGTGCACAAATTTGTCTGCTTCTGCTGGTGCGGTGAAATAGCACTACCTACCTTGGAAAATCACTCAGTGTTTGGTGAGGCACAGCATCCCAAACCGCACGTTGTTCTTGTCAAGGGCCGCCTTGGCTGTGTTGAATAAGGCAGCGGTGCTAACCACTGTGCCACCATGCTGCCCTTCTGCAGTCAAGTATATTATCTACATTTAGGTACAGTATACTTTGCAGTCCGTATTGGTGTGCTTTCTAATACTATCCGAAGAGAGGGACAGTGTTATATGTAAACTAAGACTAAGGTATTTAATCTGCATTAGGTATACTAAAGCATTTCATAATCTCAACTGGGATACAGAGTATAAAATTGGGACAAACAACGTTTTATAACATGCATTAAGACACAATTGTTGTTTCCAAGATGGCGCTGGAGCATGGCCACTCTCTGTGAGCTCTCTCCCCCTGTCCCTTTTCTTTCGTCTCCTATCAGCGTTCTGACCTACTAAAACTATTTTCTTCTTCTTATATAATAACTAACAATGTTCTTCTATGTTTTCTTTCAGATCTGAGGATCCTACGAACCTCGAGGACCGGACATCCAAGGCATCCCACACGTGCCGCAGCCGCTCCCACCCAGCGACCGCCCGCAGACCGGAGCCCCCTCTCCACTGAGTAGCGACTGCCCGCCCAGCGACCGGCCCCGAGCCCCTCCGAACAGCGACCGCCTGCCCAGCGACCGGAGCCCTCCCGCCCAGCAACCGCCCGCCCAGCAACCGCCCGCAGACCGGAGCCATCCCGAGCAACGACCGACCCCGGACCGGAGTCCCCCCGCCCAGTGAACACCCAAGGCCCCAGCAAAAACTCTTTAACTTACCTGGCCCAGGAGAACTGTTACATCCTTTCCCCGGTGGAGGCCTGTCTAGGCCCACACCGGAGTTCAACCACGTGGCCATTCCCTCCAGACTCCGACCCCGTGACCTGACCCAACCACATGTTGTTCAGCCTGTCCATCATCCTGTAGCACCTGGAGGAAGAAAAGGTAAAAGACGGACCCTTTCCAGACCCCACCAAGGCCAACCTCAGCGTGACTAGACCGCGGGGGCGCAGGGCCTTGCCCGCGAAGCGGGAATGCCTGAGCCAACCCTGGAGCGACAGGTACCCGCCCAACACCACCGGAAGGTGAACCCAACCTTACCGCCCCATGAAACCAGACCGGCCCACGCACAACCCCCCCCAGTGACCCTTACACCGCCACCATCCACGACCCCTCCAAACACAATCACCTACCTTACGCAAAGCCTGCCCTGCCAGCTGCGAGCAGCCATCAACCCAGGAAGAGGGGAAAACGCGCCGGCCTGAAGGTGAAACTTAAATTACGTGGCTTCAAGACTCCTCTCTCCAGCGTACCCCTGGCGAATGTCCAAGCGATTGAGAACAAGCTGAACGACCTCACTGCTAGACACACCTCCCAGAGTGAAGTGAGAAACTGCGGAGTCTCTGCTTCACCGAGACATGGCTTACTCCAGCTACATCAGATTGTGCCATCCAACCCGATTTTCAATCTACCGAATGCATCGCACAAAGGTCTCAGGCAAATCGAAAGGTGGGGGTGTTTGCCTCCTGAAGAACACCTCCTGGTGCTCAGATGTGGTGTCCCTAGCGTGCCATTGCTCCCCAGACCTAGAATACCGAACAGTGAAGTGTCGCCCCTTGTGGCGCACAAAGACTCCGTGAGACAAACAGAGTGAAGTCGATGAGGCTTTATTAAGCGTGTCTGTTCCCCAGCAGCCCGATAGTAAACTGGCATGCGGGGGAAGGCACCGGCTTCTTATACTTCGCCTTCAGGGCGGAGTATGAGGTCAACGGCCAACCAGGACCCGGGATCTGTCAGCCAATGACATTAGGGCTTCCAGTCCCACATGACCCCCAATACATACTACCACATTCACCCCTTGTCAAAAATGAACCCGGCGGGGTGATGCTTCGTATGGTGGTAAGGGTTTACAGTACTGGTCCTGGGAGGAGAGAACAGTTACATGGTAGGACCGTATTGGACAGTATCGTCCTGTTACAACTATTTACAGAGGAGATATGAAAACAAAATGTTCATTGGACAGTCCATCTTTGTTTTACATCGACGCCACGAGTCGGTCGGGCGGTCTGGTCGTCCGTGTCGATCGCCTCGGCCCCGGCGGTGGTGGTGGTGCTTGTACCAGCGTTGTCGCCTCCGGGAACCGCACGGTTTTAGCTGTCGGTGCAAAGGGGAGGGGGGCTGATCCTCCTGGGAAGGGGGCGGTCGCGGGGTGCGGCGGTGGCAGGAAGGGGGGCGGTTGGATTGATGGTGCCGGGGGGGTGTGCGTGGTGCCGGCGGGCGCCAGATCCCGCAGGGAGACCGTGTCCTGTCGGCCGTCGGGGTACTCCACGTAGGCGTACTGGGGGTTTGCGTGGAGGAGGTGAACCCTTTCGACCAACGGGTCCGCCTTATGTGCCCGCACGTGCTTTCGGAGCAGGATGGGTCCTGGGGCCGCTAGCCAGGTCGGCAGCGACGTTCCAGAGGAGGACCTCCTAGGGAAGACAAGGAGACGCTCGTGAGGCGTTTGATTAGTGCTCGTACATAATAACGACCGGATGGAATGGAGAGCGTCCGGGAGGACCTCCTGCCACCGTGAAACTGGGAGATCCCTGGACCGTAGAGCCAGTAGGACGGCCTTCCAGACCGTGCCGTTCTCCCTTTCTACTTGCCCGTTCCCCCGGGGGTTGTAGCTGGTCGTCCTGCTTGAAGCTATACCCTTGCTGAGCAGGAACTGGCGCAGCTCGTCACTCATGAAAGAGGACCCCCTGTCGCTGTGGACGTATGCGGGGTAACCGAACAGTGTGAATATGCTGTTCAGGGCTTTAATGACTGTGGCCGCGGTCATGTCGGAGCAGGGAATGGCAAAAGGGAAGCGGGAGTATTCGTCCACTACATTAAGGAAATACGCGTTGCGGTCGGTGGAGGGGAGGGGCCCTTTGAAATCGAGACTGAGGCGTTCAAAGGGGCGGGAAGCCTTAATCAGGTGCGCTCCATCTGGCCTGAAAAAATGCGGTTTGCATTCTGCGCAGATGTGGCAGTCTCTTGTGACTGTACGGACCTCCTCTAAGGAGTAGGGGAGATTGCGGGACTTGATGAAGTGGTAAAACCGAGTGACCCCCGGGTGGCAGAGGTCCTCGTGGAGGGCTTGGAGGCGGTCAATTTGTGCGTTGGCACATGTCCCGCGGGATAGGGCATCAGACGGCTCGTTCAGCTTTCCGGGCCGGTACAAGATCTCATAGTTGAAGGTGGAGAGTTCGATCCTCCACCGCAAGATCTTGTCGTTCTTGATCTTGCCCCGCTGTGCATTATCGAACATGAAGGCAACCGACCGTTGGTCAGTGAGGAGAGTGAATCTCCTGCCGGCCAGGTAATGCCTCCAATGTCGCACAGCCTCCACTATGGCTTGGGCTTCCTTTTCCACTGAGGAGTGGCGGATTTCTGAGGCGTGGAGGGTTCGGGAGAAAAAGGCCACGGGTCTGCCCGCTTGGTTAAGGGTGGCCGCTAGAGCTACGTCAGAGGCGTCGCTCTCGACCTGGAAGGGGAGGGACTCGTCGATGGCGCGCATCGTGGCCTTTGCGATGTCCGCTTTGATGCGGCTGAAAGCCTGGCAAGCCTCTGTCGACAGCGGGAAAGCCGTGGTCTGTATTAGGGGGCGGGCCTTGTCTGCGTACTGGGGGACCCACTGGGCGTAGGCACCGGCTTCTTATACTTCGCCTTCAGGGCGGAGTATGAGGTCAACGGCCAACCAGGACCCGGGATCTGTCAGCCAATGACATTAGGGCTTCCAGTCCCACATGACCCCCAATACATACTACCACACCCCTTCTATCTCCCACGTGAATTCACCTCTGTACTCATCACAGTAGTCTACATCCCACCCAGGGGGAAGTGAAGAAAGCATTTGACGAACTACATTCCACCATCAACAACCAAGAAACAAATCACCCCGAAGCCCTGACAATCGTGGCCGGAGACTTCAACCAGGCCAATCTCAGGAAGGTCCTACCCAAACTCCATCAACATATCTCCTGCTCCACCAGAGGTGCAAACACCCTGGACCACTGCTACACGAGCATCAAAGGAGCCTCCTGCTCCATTCCCCGACCTCACTTTGGCAAATCCAACCACAAGTCAGTATTCCTACTTCCGGCTTACAAACAGCAACTCAAGCGTGCTGAGCCAGTCAAGAAAACCGTGCAGTGCTGGGCCGAGGAATCTGAGGATATCCTCCGCGACTGCTTGGAGACTGTGGATTGGTCCATATTCAAGGCTGCGGCAGCCAACCTGGATGAGTATGCAACCACTGTCACAGACTTCATCAGTAGTGTGTCGAGGACTGTGTACCGAAGAAGACAATACAGGTATTCCCCAATCGGAAACCCTGGCTCAACCAAAGGTTCACTCCCTGCTGAAGTTCCGGACGGAGGCGTTCAAGTCTTACGACCCTGACCTATATAATAAATCCAGGTATGATGTACGGAAAGCCATCAGGGATGCACAAAGACAATACCACATCAAACTAGAGTCCCAGGCAACGACACTAACCCACGACGACTATGGCAGGGCCTACACAAGATTACAGGCTACAAAGCAAGGCCAGGCGGAATATCTGGGGCTGGAGCATCCCTACCCGATGATCTGAACAAGTTCTACGCCTGCTTTGAGCAATCAGCCAATGTATCAGTGCCACCCGTCCCAACAGTCCTGGACACACCCATACCCACAATTACAGCCTCCGAGGTAAGAGCTGCCTTCTTGAAAGTGAATCCGGGCCCCGACGGAGTCCCTGGTCGAGCACTCAGAGCCTGCGCAGACCAGCTGGCGAGTGTATTCGCAGATATCTTCACCACCTCACTCCTCCGCTCTGAGGTCCCCACCTCCTTCAAAAAGGCCACCATAATACCAGTACCAAAGAAGAACAAGGTAGCCTGTCTCAATGACTACGGACCGGTGACCCTAACGTCTGTTATCATGAAATGCTTCGAGCGGCTAGTCATGAGACGGATCAATGCCAGCCTCCCAGATGGTCTCGATCCACTGCAGTTTGCCTATCACCGCAACCGGTCCACAGCAGACGCTATCTCACTGGCTCCGCAATCAACACTCGAACACCTCAACAACAAAGACACCTATGTAAGACTGCTGTTCATAGACTACTGCTCCGCCTTCAACACCATTATCCCAACAAGACTAATAACCAAACTCTGCAATCTTGCACTTGACCCCTCCCTGTGCAGCTGGATCCTCGACTTCCTCACCAACAGACCGCAATCTGTCAGGATAGGCAACAGCACCTCCTCCACAATAGTCCTCAACAGCAGAGCCCCACAAGGATGTGTGCTCAGTCCTCTACTGTACTCCCTGTACACCCATGACTGTGTGGCAACATTTAACTCCAACTCAATCTATAAATTTGCGGGTGATACGACTGTGGTGGGCCTCATCTCAAACAACGACGAATCAGACTACAGGAGGGAGATAAATCACTTGGTTGCATGGTGTACCGAAAACAACCTCTCTCTAAATGTTGGAAAGACCAAGGAACTGATCATCGACTTCAGGAAGCGCAGCACGACACACACTCCGGCCTGCATCAATGGCTCCGAAGTGGAGATGGTCGATAGCTTTAAGTTCCTGGGGGTCACCATCACCAACAGCCTGTCCTGCTCCACCCACGTTGATGCAACAGTCAAGAAAGCCCAACAACGGACTTCTGGTTGCGGCTATGCCTAGGTAGGTCGCTCGTTCAGCAGCTCCCGCCGGGAACGGACTTTTGGGCTCTCCCGAGGGGCCCCAACGGCAATTGTTCGACGGCTTCCAGTGTGGGAAGGTGACAGCAAGGTCCCCCGACATTATATGGATTGGACCAGGAGTGGAGCGGTTAAAAAAGTGATCCTGGGGCAGCGAAAAGTATGAGGGAGGAAAAGCAAGATGGCGGCGGGTGGAGACCAAGCAGCGTGGGCGCAGTGGTCGCAGGAGCAGCAGGAGTTTCTTACACGCTGCTTTGAGGAGCTGAGGACAGAAATGCTGGCGCCAATGAAAGCGGCGATTGAGAAGCTTGTGGAGACCCAGAAGGCCGAAGGGGCGGCGATCCGGGAGGTGCGGCAAAAAGCCTCGGAGAACGAGGATGAGATCTTGGGCCTGGCGGTGAAGGTAGAGGCGCACGAGGCGCTGCACAAGAGGTGGGCGGAAAAATTTGAGGACCTGAAGAATAGGTCGAGGAGGAAGAATCTTCGGATTCTGGGTCTCCCTGAAGGAGTGGAGGGGCCCGTATGAGCTCGATGCTTAATTCGCTGATGGGCGCGGGAGCTTTCCCGAGGCCCCTGGAGCTGGATGGGGCTCATCGGGTCCTGGCAAGGAGACCCAAAGCCAACGAGCCACCAAGGGCTGTAGTGGTGAGGTTCCACCGCTTTATGGACAGAGAGTGTGTCCTGAGATGGGCCAAAAAAGAGCGGAACAGCAGGTGGGAGAACACGGAGATCCGAATTTACCAGGACTGGAGTGCGGAGGTGGCTAAGAAGAGGGCTGGTTTTAACCGGGCTAAGGCGGTGCTCCATAGGAAGGGGATAAAGTTCGGTATGCTGCAGCCAGCGCGATTGTGGGTCACGTTCCAAGATCGGCACCACTATTTTGAAACGCCCGATGAGGCATGGAACTTTATACAGACTGAAAAGTTGGACTCAAATTGAGGGTTTGTCGTGGGGGGGTGTTTACTGCGTTTGAGGAATGTTATTTTTGTTTTGGTGCTGGGTGGGGATGGGTGGATGGATTTGATGTGGGGGCTGTGGGAGATTGGGGCGTTGGTGTTGGAGGGACAGGCCCCCATGGAGGAAGATGGGGAGTGGAGGCCCGGGATGGGGAGTTGGGGTAAGGCCGCAAAAAGGAGCTGCGTCAGAGGGGGCGAGGCCGGTTCAGGAAAGCACGGGCTTTTTCCCGCGTTAGGGAAGGATGGGGGTGGGGCCGGGGGGGAAGGGCGGTGCTGGAGAGGAGCGCACACTGACTGCCAAGGGGAGGGGGGATTCTCACACTGGGGGGTCGATGGAATGGTGGGAGACGCAGGGGTCAGCAGACTTACGGGAGTGTCATGGGGAGAGTAAAATGGCTAGATGTGGATCTAGCGGGGGGAGAGGAGGAACAGGGTTGCTGCTGCATTGGCCAAAGGGGAGCTGGAAGCAGGAGAGGTAGTCGGGGCGGGGGTCCGCCGCCTGGGGGACTGGAGGGTGTGGGAGGCGCGGGCACGTGGCTGGCCTAGAAAAGGAGATGGCTAGTCAGCAGGTGGGGGGGGGGGGGGGGGGGGCAGCGGCGAGCAGCCCCCCAATCCGGCTGATAATTTGGAATGTGAGGGACCTGAACGGGCTGGTCAAGAGGGCCCGGGTGTTCGCGCACTTAAAGGGACTGAAGGCAGACATGGTTATGCTCCAGGAGACACATCTGAAGGTGGCAGATCAGGTTAGGCTGAGTAAGGGATGGGTAGGGAAGGTCTTTCATTCAGGGCTGGATGCGAAGAACAGAGGAGTTGCAATACTGGTGGGGAAGCGGGTGTCGTTTGAGGCACTGAATATTGTAGTGGATAATGGAGGTCGATATGTGATGGTGAGCGGTAGGTTGCAGGGGGTGCGGGTGGTACTGGTGAACGTATATGCCCCGAATTGGGATGATGCCGGATTTATGAAACGCATGCTGGGTCGGATTCCGGATCTGGAGGTAGGAAGCTTGATAATGGGGGGGGACTTCAACACGGTGCTGGACCCAGCACTGGACCATTCTAGGTCCAGGACGGGTAAGAGGCCGGCTGCGGCCAAGGTGCTCAGGGGGTTTATGGACCAGATGGGGGGAGTGGATCCATGGAGGTTTGCCAGGCCGCTGGCCAGGGAATTTTCCTTATTTTCCCACGTCCATAGAGCCTACTCCCGGATAGATTTTTTCATTTTGAGTAGGGCGCTAATCCCGAAAGTGGAGGGAACGGAATATTCGGCCATAGCCATCTCGGACCACGCCCCGCATTGGGTGGAGCTGGAGTTGGGGGAAGAGAGGGACCAGCGTCCGCTGTGGCGCCTTGATGTGGGACTATTGGCGGATGAGGGGGTGTGCGGGCGGGTGCAGGGGTGTATTGAAAGATATTTGGAGGCCAACGACAACGGGGAGGTGCACGTCGGGGTAGTCTGGGAGGCGCTGAAGGCGGTAGTTAGGGGAGAGCTCATCTCCATTAGGGCCCACAGGGTGAAGAGGGAGGGGAGGGAGAGGGAGATATTGGTGGGGGAGATTTTAAGGGTGGACAGGAGGTATGCAGAGGCCCCCGAGGAAGGACTACTCGGGGAGCGACGGAACCTCCAGACTGAGTTTTACCTGTTGACCACGGGGAATGCAGAGGCACAGCGGAGGAAAGCACAGGGGGCGACGTATGAGTATGGGGAGAAGGCGAGTCCGATGGTGGCACATCAGCTTCGTAAGAGGGAGGCAGCGAGGGAGATTGGTGGAGTTAAGGATAGAGGGGGGAATACGGTGCGGAGTGCGGTGAGAATAAACAAGGTATTTAGGGGCTTCTATGGGGATCTGTACAGGTCTGAGCCCCCAGCGGGGGAGGAGGGGATGCGACGATTCCTGGATCAGCTGAGGTTCCCGAGGGTGGAGGAGGAGAAGGTGACTGGTTTGGGGGCGCCGAATGGGCTGGAGGAGCTGGTTAAAGGATTGGGGAGCATGCAGGCAGGGAAGGCCCCGGGGCCGGATGGGTTCCCGGTTGAATTCTACAGGAAATAACGTGGACCTGCTGGGCCCGTTGCTAGTGAGAACTTTCAATAAGGCGAGGGAGGGGGGGACCTTGCCCCCGACAATGTCTAGGGCGCTGATTTCTTTGATCCTGAAGCGGGACAAGGATCCACTGCAATGTGGGTCGTATAGACCGATCTCGCGCCTCAAAGTTGATGCTAAGTTTCTGGCAAAGGTGCTGGCTACGAGAATTGAGGACTATGTCCCGGGGGTGATTCATGAGGACCAGACGGGATTTATGAAGGGTAGGCAATTAAATACAAATGTGCGGAGGCTCCTCAATGTGATTATGATGCCCCCGGTGGAGGGGGAAGCGGAGGTAGTGGCAGCGATGGACGCGGAGAAGGCCTTTGACCGGGTGGAGTGGGAGTATCTTTGGGAAGTGTTGCGGAGGTTTGGGTTCGGAGAGGGGTTCATCAGTTGGGTCAGGCTGCTATATAGAGCCCCGGTGGCGAGTGTGGCTACGAATTGGCGGAGGTCGGAGTACTTTCGGCTGTACCGGGGGACGAGGCAGGGGTGCCCCCTATCCCCCTTGTTGTTTGCACTGACAATTGAGCCTCTGGCCATGGCACTGAGGGAGTCCAGGAAATGGAGGGGACTGGTCCGAGGGGGAGAGGAACACCGGGTGTCGTCGTATGCTGACGACCAGTTGCTGTATGTGGCAGATCCAGTGGAGGGGATGGCGGAGGTCATGCGGATCCTAAGGGAGTTTAGGGACTTTTCGGGGCATAAACTCAACGTAGGGAAGAGTGAGCTCTTTGTGGTGCATTCAGGAGACCAGGGAAGGGGGATAGACGAGCTACCACTGAAGAGAGCGGAAAGGAGCTTTCGGTATCTAGGGATCCAAGTAGCTAGGAGTTGGAGGGCCCTGCACAGGCTCAATTTGACGCGGTTGGTGGAGCAGATAGAGGAGGATTTTAAAAGATGGGATATGCTGCCACTCTCGCTAGCGGGTAGGGTGCCGTCGGTCAAAATGACGGTCCTCCCGAGGTTTCTCTTTGTGTTCCAGTGCCTTCCCATTATGATTCCCAAGGCCTTTTTCAAACGGGTAAGTAGGAGCATCATGGGTTTTGTGTGGGCGAATAAGACCCCGAGGGTGAGGAGTCCAGTGATTCTGGAGCGTAGCAGGGACAGGGGGGGGGCTGGCGCTGCCAAATTTGTGCGGCTATTATTGGGCAGCCAATGTGGCGATGATCCGTAAGTGGGTAATGGAGGGAGAGGGGGGGCGTGGAAGAGGTTAGAGATGGCGTCCTGTGTGGGCACGAGCCTGAGGGCGCTGGTGATGCGACCGTTGATGCTTTCGCCGACAAGGTATACCACGAGTCCGGTGGTGGCGGCGACGCTGAAGATCTGGGGGCAGTGGAGGCGCCACAGGGGCTAGGTGGGAGCCTCGGTTTGGTCCCCGATTCGGGAGAATCATCGGTTCGTCCCGGGAAGGATGGATGGGGGGTTTCGGAGCTGGCATCGGGCAGGGATTAGAAGAATGGGGGACCTGTTCATCGATGGGATGTTTGCGAGCCTAGGGGCGCTGGAGGAGAAGTTTGGGCTACCCCCGGGAAACGCTTTCAGGTACATGCAAGTGAGGGCGTTTGTGAGGCGGCGGGTGAGGGAATTCCCGCTGCTTCCGGCACAGGGGATTCAGGACAGGGTGATTTCGGGTGTATGGGTTGGAGAAGGCAAAGTTTCGGCAATTTACCAGGAGCTGAAGGAAGAGGAGGAGGCCTCGGTGGAGGAGTTAAAGGGCAAGTGGGAGGAGGAGCTGGGGGAGGAGATAGATGAGGGTCTGTGGGCTGATGCCCTGAGTAGGGTTAATTCTTCCTCCTCTTGCGCCAGGCTCAGCCTAATACAGTTCAAAGTTACTCACAGAGCACATATGACAGGGGCGAGGTTGTGTAGGTTCTTTGGGGTGGAGGACAGATGTGGGAGGTGCTCGGGAAGCCCGGCAAATCACGTCCATATGTTCTGGTTGTCCCCGGCACTGGATGGGTTTTGGAGGGGTTTTGCGAGGACTATGTCCAAGGTGGTGAAAGCCCAGGTCAAGCCGAGCTGGGGGTTGGCATTATTTAGGGTAACGGACGGGCCGGGAGTGCAGGAGGCGAAAGAGGCCGGTATTCTGGCCTTTGCGTCCCTGGTAGCCCGGCGGAGGATTTTGCTATTATGGAAAGATGCAAAGCCCCCTAGTGTGGAAGCTTGGATCAATGACATGGCAGGGTTCATCAAGCTGGAGAGGATAAAGTTTGCTTTGCGAGGGTCTGTGCAAGGGTTCCTCAGGCGGTGGCAACCGTTCCTAGACTATCTCGCGGAGCGTTAGGAGGAGGTCAGCAGCAGCAGCAGCCCAGGGAGGGGGGGGGGGGGTCTTTTGGAAGGCCGTTTGGGTGGGGGGGGTTTCCTTATTGGTGTTTTTAAATGTCAAATGGTGGGTTATTGTATATGGGGGAAATCCAATGTATAATTTTGTATAATTTTTGGATTGTTGGTTTCTTGTTTCTTTTTTTTTGTTGGGGTTTGTTGAAAATCTGTTGAAAAATTTGAATAAATATATTTTATTTAAAAAAAGAAAGCCCAACAACGTCTCTATTTCCTACGGAAGCTAAAGAAATTTGGCATGTCTGCATCGACTCTCGCAAACTTCGACAGATGTGCCATAGAGAGCATCCTATCCGGCTGCATCACAGCCTGGTATGGCAACTGCTCGGTCCAAGATTGCAAGAAACTGCAGAGTGTGGTGAACTCAGCCCAAAGCATCACACAGGCACATTGATTCTGTATACACCTCCCGCTGCCTCAGGAAGGCAGACAGCATTACCAGAGACCCCTCCCACCCAGACATTGCCTTCTTCCAGACCCTTCCATCAGGCAGAAGGTATAGAAGTCTGAAGACCCGCACATCCAGACATAGGAACAGCTTCTTCCCCACAGCTACAAGACTCCTCAACGACTCCCCCTCGGACTGATCTGTTCCCTGTAAGAACACTATTCACGACGCCCTATTCTACTCTTGCTCATGTATTTCTTTGTTTGCTTTGCTTGGCCCCTTGTTCCGCACTGTAACCAATCACAGTTTTGTCGATGTACCATTTGTCAATTTGTCAATGTTCCCTGTTGATTATTCTTGTCTCTACTATGTACGTACCATGTACATTCCTCGGCCGCAGAAAAATACTTTTCACTGTACTTCGGTACATGTGACAATAAATCAAATCAATCAAATCAAATAAGTAGTTTACAAACTGAATTTGTGTTGTCTACAGGAATACTCTACAATATTTTATGATTTGCATCGGAGTAGACTGCAGTATTTTATCTGCAGCACATACACCACAGCTTTTCAACCTTGACTCAATTGTAGAAATTTTGTCTGAGTCAAAAGGCTGGGGATTCCAGCCCCACTTCAGGACATGATCTCACCGCCTTGGCACGTATTTCATTGCAGTACTGAAGAAGTGTTGCACTATTGGAGGTGCCGTCTTTCAGATGAAGCTTTAAACAGAGTCTACCATCTCAGATGAATCTAAATTGAAGGACAGCACAGTGGCATAGTGGTTAGCACTGCTGCCTCACAGCGCCAGAGACCCAGGTTACAATTCTGGCCTTGGGCCACTGTCTGTGTGGTTTCCTCCCACAGTCCAAAGATGTGCAGGTTAAGTGGATTGGCCATGCTAAATTGCCCCTTAGTGCCAAAGGATAGATGGGGTCACAACGTTACAGTGAGAGGGTGGGGGATTGGACATAGGTGGGATGCCCTTTCGGGGGGTAAGTGCAAACTCGATGAGCTGCATGGCTTCCTTCTACACTGTAGGAATTCTATGACTGCAACAAGGTGGCACCATTCAAAGCGGTGCGACAGAGTTTTCCGTGGTGTCATGCCCAATATTTATCCCTCAACTAATAGTACAAAACCAGATTATCTGGTCAATATTTCATTGTTGTTAATAGAACCTTTCTTTGTTTGCCTACATTACAGCAGTGACTACATTTTAGAACCACCTCACTACTGTTGTACATTTAAGGAACATCATGAGGTTGTGAAATGTGCCACAAAAAGGCAAAGTTCTTTCATTGATAATCTCTAATAAGGTACAGTGTTGCAGTATTTTCTAATTTGAGTTCATACAAGTATAGTGTACGGAGGTGCAATATGGTACTACTAGTATTGAGATATATCTTAGTATTGCCTGGTATGGGACACATTTATACACCATAAAATCAATCCTGGAGTACAAAAATGTAAGTACACTTGTGTATAGAAGCGTGATCTGTAAGGTATTAGGTACACTAGGGAAATACTTTACAATGTCAGTTCTAACTTTTAGTGCAGTACCACGTGCCCCTGTATCAGGTACAATCTGATTAATATTAACACACAACATAAACAAAAATCAAACAAAGGATGAGAAAGTATAATTATGAGGAGAAACTTTAGATAGCATGATTATTGATTTAGAACAAAGAAGGCCACAAATTAGATTTAATAGAGGTTTTTAGGTTATGAAAGTTTTGATAGGGTGAATATGATCATATTGTTTACTCTATCAATTTAAAATTGTCACTGAGAATGATGAATGAGGCTGAGAGAAATATCTTTACACTAAGGGCGTGGTTCTCTGGGAAGATTTCTAAGTGTGGTAGCGAGCGGGAACTGTGAGCTTCCAAGCGCTTGACCCACTTAACAATGCCCCACTGGCTTCTCGCCGCAACTGAAGGCTCGCCAACCGATTCGCCTGCACCGCGCTCGCCGGCCCCCGGCCAACAAGGTTGAGCAGCACTTAAGCAGCACTTGCTCAGCCAACCCCAGCCAGCTCGCAACAATGACGCCCAGGAGATGGGCCCCAAGACTCAAAGATGCAGATCTGGGGAGGTTCCTAGAAGCAGTGGAGGCCAGGAGAGATGTCCTGTTCCCCCAAGAGTACCAGAGGTTCAGCCCCAGGGCAGCCAGTGCTGCCTGGGATGAGGTGGCGCCGGCTTTGAACTCTGGGAGTGTGTCCAGTAGGATTGGCCTCCAGTGCTGGAAAAAGGTCAACCGTCTACACCGGGCAGCATGAGCGACGAGACACCAACACCACCCCCCCCCACCCCAAGACCATTCCATCCCCACGCAAGCGTCCATCCCCCCCCCCCCCCCCATCTCTCCATGTGACGCCCCAACCCTCCCTCCACCCTCCTCTACCTTAAACCCCCCTCAACCTTCCCTTCACACCCCCTCTCCCTTCAACCCCCCAACCATTCCTTCACACACCCCTTCCCACCATGTGTGTGGCTAATGATGTCTCTGTGTCTTCTCAGGAAAAGCTCTCCCACAATCTGTGGGATAGGACCCAGACTGGCGGTGGGGTGCCAGACTTAAAAGAATCCTCACCTCCTTCGAGGAACAGGCCCTGGAGGTGACGGGGTGGCCGAGGACAGGGTGGTCACCAATGCGGAGTTTGGCGGATGCCGCAGAGGTGAGGAACCACCGGGCTCCACCTGGAGAACCTGTCAAACATGAGTTGTGATTGCCTTACTGACTGATCCATCCCTCCCACTGACCACATGTCCATTTTCCCACTGGTCCTCCAGCTGGCAACACCAGCCCATCCCGGGTGGGCCCTTTTCCAGCCTCCCACGAGACCACCATGGAAGGGAGCTCTGAGGGAGACACAATCAAGGTGTCACAGCTGTCATCCCCACCCTCCACCAGCACGGATACATGCACCTCAGTGGAAAATGTTAGTGGTCAGGCTTCTGGGTCACATTCTCGTGAGCTGCTGATGATACACATCAGGTGGAGGCAGGAACTCTCCAGGCGAGACAGCAGTCGGAAGTCTGCTAGATCCCAGGTCCAGATGGGTACAAGCCTGATGCTGAGCCTCTGGACCAGGCTATCCCGGAGCTGATGGAGATGATAGGGAGCGAGAGATGTCAGCGACACTCCAGCAGATACATGGCCGATAGGGGGAATCCTAGAGGCTACGGGTGCAGGGGATGGCGCAGGCAATGAGTGGCACCGAGGCCAATACTGCTAGGTTGGCGGCCCCAGTGGACAGCCTGATGCACGATGTCGGCACCATTAGTGAAGGCGTCCAAGGCGTCGTGCAGTCGGTGATGACTATGGCCCAGGGTCTCAGCAGAGTGCCCGCCTCACTGGGGGATGTTACTCAATACCAGGCTGACCTTGATGAGGTTCTGCGGGACATCTCCTGCTCTCAGATGGGCATAGCCAAGGAGCTGCAGACCTTGTCCCAGTCGCAGGTGGGCATTACTGAATCGTTGCAGAGCATGGCCCAGTCACTGAGGGTGTCGACACGATGGTGCAGATCATAAGGAGCCGCCAGGGCTGGCACAGCCAGATGATGTAGGGGCAGCCGGGCATGACCCAGCTGCCCCTCCATCCCAAGGTGAACCCCAGGGCCGTATGGGCACCAACCAGGACCCGTCCCATGGAGTGGTGACGGTGACTACCAGCTCCCCTGAGTTCCACTCCTCTGATGAGGTCACATCTCAGTCAGTACCTGGCTGTGCATGTGCTACCGCCGACAAGTGCGCTAGGGCCCTCCAGCCCCAGAGCCCCCAGTGGATGCCCGCCAGGAGCATCAAAGATCACGGGATGAGGTAATCAGCTGGCTGCCTCCACGTCTGGTGCATCCTTGGGACACACCTAGACGTAGCGGTAGAGCTAGGAAGGCAACGCACATTGAGGGTCACTGAGTGCACCAGGGAGTGGGGGGGAAGAGGTGTGGGGGAGTATGTAGGCGTTGAGGGGTGGTTGGGCGGGGAGGGGATGGCACCATCGGGAGAGTGGGGAATTGTAAAACACAATAAACATCCTTGTGTACGACCAGTATGAAGCCTTTGCACTGTGGGACGACCTCCAAACCCTTGGCCCATCTCTCTATGCATTCCCCCCCTTCTCCGGGCACACCGCGTGCAGGTGATGGGTGTGAGCGAGCACCCAGCATACAGGCAGGGGTCAGACTATGCATAGATTGAGGAGCACCAGGGCTCAGCTCTCTGCGGGTTATCATCCCTCCCCTGTCCTCGACAGTGACCCGCTGACAGTGCCGACACAGTCCCAGCACTCTAGAGCGATGTAACACATATCCTGGGAGGGTGGGAGATGGGGGTGGGTAAGGTAGCGATGACGGACCAGGCCACGTCCTAAGTGATTCCGGCGAGTATGTGGACATCCCTGGCCCTCCGGGTCTACCGGCCCGTCGCCGCTGCCGCCTGTCTTGCAGCCTCCAACTGGTCCTCCGGTTCCTCCCTGGCTTGGTCCTCCATCTCCTGCTGGTCTGGTGCCACCTCATCATCCTTCTCGTCCTCGGAGTTGGACACATGGGGCGAGATTCTCCGACCCCCCGCTGGGTCGGAGAATCGATGGGGGCTGGCGTGAATCCCGCCCCTGCCGGTTGCCGAAGTCTCCGGCACCAGAGATTCGGCGGGGGCGGGAATCGCGCCGCGCCGGTTGGCGGGACCCCCCGCTCGATTCTCCGGCCCGGATGGGCCGAAGTCCCGCCGCTAAAATGCCTGTCCCGCCGGCGTAAATTAAACCACCTTACCGTCGGGACAAGGAGACGCGGGCGGGCTCCGGGGTACTGGGGGGGGCGCGGGGCGATCTGGCCCCGGGGGGTGCCCCCATGGTGGCCTGGCCCACGATCGGGGCCCACCGATCCGCGGGCGGGCCTGTGCCGTGGGGGCACTCTTTTCCTTCCGCCTCCGCCACGGTCTCCACCATGGCGGAGGCGGAATAGACTCCCTCCACTGCGCGTGCGCGGGAATGCCGTCAGCGGCCGCTGACGCTCCTGCGCATGCGCCGCCCGGAGATGTCATTTCCGCGCCAGCTGGCAGGGCACCAAAGGCCTTTTCCGCCAGCTGGCGGGGCGGAAATTTGTCCGGCGCCGACCTAGCCCCTCAATGTTGGGGCTCGGCCCCCAAAGATGCGGAGCATTTCGCACCTTTGGGACGGCGCGATGCCCGTCTGATTTGCGCCGTTTTGGGCGCCAGTCGGCGGACATCGCGCCGTTTCCGGAGAATTTCGCCCATGTTCCTCATCACCAAACTCCATCTCCTCGCCTCAATGCTGTGCGAGGTTGTGGAGGACACAGCAGACCACCACAAAGCGGGCGACCCTCCGGGTGTACAGGAGTGCACCACCCAAGCGGTCGAGGCATCGGAACCACATCTTGAGGAGTCCGATGCACCGCTCAATCAGAGCCAGGGGACCACATGGGCCTCATTGTAGTCGGTCTCCACTTCAATCTCTGGCCTCCATACCAGCGGCATTAGCCAGGTCCTCAGTGGGTACCCCTTATTCCCCAGGAGTCAGGCAGCCATCAAAGAGGCCGGGGATGTAGCTGTCATGGATGCTCCCCGGGATGTGTGCACACACGTGCGTGATCTTCATGTGGTGGTCGCACACTAGCTCTTTGTTTTTCATAGAATTTACAGTGCAGAAGGAGGCCACCCGGCCCATCGAGTCTGCACCGGCTCCTGGAAAGAGCACCCTACCCAAGGTCAACACCTCCACCCTATCCCCACAACCCAGCAACCCCACCCAACACTAAGGGCAATTTTGGACACTGAGGGCAATTTATCATGGCCAATCCACCTAACCTGCACATCTTTGGACTGTGGGAGGAAACCGGAGCACCCGGAGGAAACCCACGCACACAAGGGGAGGACGTGCAGACTCCGCACAGACAGTGACCCAAGACGGAATCGAACCCGGGACCCTGGAGCTGTGAAGCAATTGTGCTATCCACAATGCTACCGTGCAGACCCTACCAGACACTACCAGATGGCCTGGTGAGGGCAGGGCAACATGCGTGTCATCTACTACCCCCTGGACGCGGGGCATCCCGGCGATGGCAGAGAAACCTGCTGCCCAGGCATCTTGCTGGGCTTGGTCCATGTCAAAGTTGATGTAGTTTCCCACCCGGGCAAACAGGGCATCCGTGACCTGTCAGATGCACCTGTGGGCTCGGCTTCTCCCACCATTCAACGGCCTTGTTTTGCTCAAGCAAGAGCACAACGAGGCTGGAGAATCACGGCCTAAGTGTTGTTAGAGTATGGAATGCTCTGCTGTAGTAAGTAGTTAAGGAAGAAACCATGGCACGCTTTAATGGAACTACAGATAAACAGTTGAAGTAGAGGAAGATATGGAGGGGGGGGGGGGGGGGGGGGGCACCAGGATAGTAAGGTTTGTTTTTGATTGCTCTGGTAAAGAGTCAGCACGATGGAGAGAATGTGTCCACTTCTGTGTTCTTTATTATCTGTATTAGTGTGTAGTGTGGTGCCATAATCAATATGGGGGATATATTGGGATTCAATGACTGGGATATAATGCAGTCTCACTGATATTGAGGGTACAATAAAGTACAGTGCTGCCTGATTGATGCTGGAGCACAATTTAGTCTGCTCTGGGGTAAAGTGCTGCACTGCACACAATAGGGCCTCAGTTAAAAGAAAAGTCTTGCAACCAAAAGCACCTTTCACATAACCTCAAAGTACTTTACAGTAATTTTAGTACATTTCAAGTGAAGTAATTTCTATAATGTAAAAAGCACAGTAGCCAGTTTATATGCAGGATTCCAAAAACAGCAAATGGATAATGACCAAATACTCTGTTTTATGTGATATTGGTTGAGGGATAAATATTGGCCAGGACACTGGAGAGAACGCCATGCTCGTCTTTGAATAGTGCCATGGGATATTTTATGCCCACCTGATAGGACAGACAAAGCCTTGTTTTAACAAAGCATCTGATCGATGATGCTGGAGAAATACATGATTTAACCTGGTGAGCAGACATGCATTCTACACTCCCTACTGGAGTACACTTTCAGTACCGTGATAAGTACTATGCCTCTGTGATACTATGTGTGATATTCCAAAGACAGTGCCAGTGTCATTGTATTCAATACACTGCTGTCAGACACGTCTATACAAACATAGTGCCAAATAGGAAGTCCATTAGGACTTATGATGTCACAATGATGACTCATAATTGAACAAACATACAAACAAAGAAGGAGGAGGCCATTCAGCCCCTTGAGCCTGCCCCTGTCTTGACACCCACACTGTTTTTTCCTTTGGGGAATAGTGGGGAAGAGTGGCGGAAAGATTCCCGAGCTGACAATGAGCATAATGATCCACGTTATGAATGCTCCTTCCACAGCCAGCAAGTTCTGGCATTTCATTTGAACCTGGAGCTTCCGATCCAGAGGTAGGGGAGCTACCAGTATTCCACAAGACATCCTATAACTATCAATATACATGGTTAACTGCCAATGTGTAATGTTCTAAACCGTCTGCTAGTCGTGCATCTATACACATTATTCATTAATTTGATTTATTGTCACATGTACCAAAGTACAGTGAAAAGTATTTTTCTGCGGCCGAGGGAACGTACACAGTATGTACATAGTAGACAAAAAGAATAATCAACAGGGAACATTGACAAATGGTACATCGACAAACAGTGATTGGTTACAGTGCGGAACAAGGGGCCAAACAAAGCAAATACATGAGCAAGAGCAGCATAGGGCATCGTGAATAGAGTTCTTACAGGGAATAAATCAGTCCAAGGGAGAGTCGTTGAGGAGGCTTGTAGCTGTGGGGAAGAAGCTGTCCCTATGTCTGGATGTCTTCAGACTTCTGTACCTTCTGCCTGATGGAAGGTCTGGAAGAAGGCAATGCCTGGGTGGGAGGGGTCGATGATAATGCTGTCTGCCTTCCTGAGGCAGTGGGAGGTGAATCAATGGGAGGATGGCAAGCTTGTGTGATGCGTTGGGCTGAGTTCACCACACTCTGCAGTTTCTTGCTATCTTGGACCGAGCAGTTGCCATACCAGGCTGTGATGCAGCCGGGTAGGATGCTCTCTATGGCACATCTGTCGAAGTTTGTGAGAGTCGATGCAGACATGCCAAATTTCTTTAGCTTCCGTAGGACATTGAGACGTTGTTGGGCTTTCTTGACTGTTGCATCAACGTGAGTGGACCAGGACAGACTGTTGGTGTATAGTGATGAATGTAAGAAATCCTTTGCAGCAGTGTTTTTTAATGCTCATCCCTATCCAAAAGTACCCTAAAACTTATGGAATTGTGGTCACTACTCCCAAAATGTTCCCCTACTGATACCTCAAACCACCCGTCCAGGCTCATTCCCCAGTACCAGGTCCAGTACTGCCCCTTACCTAGTTGAACTATCTACATATTGCATCAAGACGCCTTCCTGGATACACCTTACAAACTCTGCCCCACCCAAATCCCTAGCACTAAGTGAGTCCCAGTCAATATAGGGGAAATTAAAATCCCCTACCACAACCCTGTTACTTTTGCACCTATCCAAAATGTCTCTATCTATCTATCTGCTCCTCTATCTCTCGCTGGCAATTGGGGGCCTGTAATAAATACCCAACATTGTGATTGCCCCCTTCCTGTTCCTGAGCTCTACCCTGATTGTCTCATTGTATGAGCCCTCCGAGGTGTCCTCCCACAGTACGACTATAATATTTTCCTTAACAAGTAATGCTATTTCCCCAAAGGTAGGATGTAATTAAGAAGAGGAGCCAGGTCTATATCAGGCAGTTTAGTTTTTAGTTTTGCTAGGGGCTTTGAGCAGAGCATCAGCTTTTGTCAAAGGCTGTTAGGTTAAGCAGTAGTCTGACACAGATAGAATCATAGAATGTACAGTGCAGAAGGAGGCCATTCGGCCCATCGAGTCTGCACCGGCCCTTGGAACGGGCACCCTACCCAAGCCCACACCTCCACCCTATCCCCGCAACCCCACCCAACCTTTTTGGACACTAAGGACAATTTAGCATGGCCAATCCAACTAACCTGCACATCTTTGGACTGTGGGAGGAAACCGGGGAACCCGGAGGAAACCTACGCAGACACGGGGAGAACGTGCAGACTCCACACAGACAGTGACTCAAACCGGGTATCGAACCTGTGACCCTGGAGCTGTAAAGCATCTGTGATAACCACTGTGCTAACGTGCTGCCACTAAGATAAAGGCATCTGCACGCTGTTTCCTGACAAAATCTCTCTCTCTCTTCAAATAGTCTTTCCAAGAAATACCTATTCAAGTGTACAGCAAATATCCCGTGTTTGCTAACTGTATTTATAAGTGGCTTTAGAAGTTAAAGTGTTTCCCTTTATTCAGAATTATTCAACTGTTAATTGTAAGCTATTTTCTGTGATATTAATGTAGTTTAATCCTGTCTTAATAATAAAGTTTGTTTTAATATAACATACCCCTATTTGTCAGTGGAATCACTCCTGGAGCTAAATATCCTTTTCTCACAGTTTTACAAATTTAAAAAAAGTGTTTGGGGTTCTTGCTCAGTATCATAACAAATGGTCTAGTCTGGGATCATAACACTATGGCATGTGAAATCTTGTTCGAGCTTTTAGCTGCTGCTTAATGTAACTGGTTCCTTTGCTCCATTAAGATTAGAAACTATATCTACTGTAGTACATTTACCATTGTACAATTTGAAATGCTGTTGCTTAGTAACAACTTTTGATACATGGCTGTAAAATTACTGCATTCACAGATTCCTGGGTAAACGGGACCTACTTTTGTGCAAGGATGAGCCTGATACAGTTTAAGGTGGTGCACAGGGTGCATATGACTCAGGCGAGAATGAGTGGGTTCGTTGAGGGGGTAGCAGATGAATGTGAGAGGTGTGGGCGGGGGCCAGCGAATCATGCGTACATGTTTTGGGGTTGCGAAAAATTGGGAAGACTCTGGGCGGGAGTGTTCGCGGTCTTAGCCAGGATAGTGGAGGAGGAGGTGGACCCGGACCCTTTGGTGGCGAAATTTGGAGTTTCAGAGAAGCCAGAGCTCATGGAGAGGAGGAAGGCCGATGTCCTGGCATTCGCCCTCTCTGATTGCAGGGCAGCAAATTTTGCTGGAGTGGCGGTCGGCATCGCCACTGGGGGTCGCGGCTTGGTTGGGTGATCTGTACGACTTCCTGCAATTAGAGAATGTTGTGTTATGCTGCTTCAGATAACACAGGCTGCTACTTGATGCAGTCTTAACTAAAGGATGCTCCAGACTCTGAAATGAGTTCAACGTGTTTATTGAACTATTAACACAGTTCTCAAATGAGTTCAGCTCTCTGCTAATCTAACTGTAGTAACTCAGTCTAACTGTACCAGCTTGCTCTAAGCCACGTGCTGGGGTGTGATGCTGCTGATCAACCCTGTCTAACTCTCTAGATGTCTGTTTGTGGAAAGAGGCAGGGTGTGAGTGCTTCATTCCTTTTATAGTGTTTATGTCATGCCCCCTTGTGGTGATGCCACCTCTGAGTGTCCTGACTGCCCATTGGTTGTGTCCTGTTCTGAGGGTTCATTGGTTGCATGTTTGCATATCATGACAGAGAAGATTAAGTATGAGTTTAGGGGCTCTTCGGGGGGGTTTGAAGAAAGGTGGGGGATGTTTGTGACCGTGTTTGAGGGGCTTTTCGTCATGGGGGGGTGGTGAAAAAGGGGAAAAATCTGTACACACTGTATAGTTGATTGTTGGGAAGTATGTTTCTCGGGGTGTTTATTCGTTGTAACCTGTTTTGATACATGTTTGTAATAAAATACATTTTTTAAAAAATAAATAAATTTGCTTGGCATGGAGCACTGAATTGCATCCCGCTTTACAACTGCAAGGGAATCGTAAAATTGCTGCAATTCAACTCCGGCAGGAGAACATGGGGGGTGATTTTTCGTCGGCGGGATCCACCATTTCACCGGCAGCGCACTCACGCCCGCGGATTTCCCGCGGCGTGGGGGTGCCGACAATAAGAAACCCCATTGGCCGGCTGGCGGAACGGAGAAGTCCACTGCCAGCGGGATGGCGTCACACCAGAAAAAGGGTGTGGTGTGACGGAGAATCCCGCCCTTAGGGCGGATTTCTCGGTCCCGCTGCACGGCTGACAAAATGGAGAATCCCGACGGCAGAGAATTCAGCCCATAGTCTCCCAAACGGAGAATCCGACCGATTTCTTCGACTCACCAGGAGATGCGGACTCTTTTGTTAAAAGACACAAGTTGGGCGGGTTGTAATTGGGTTTTCAAATCTGTCCACAGGCATGCTTAACTGTTCATTTTTGGGGGTTTCATGTTTGTTCTGTTTTTTCTTGTTCTTGTTGAGGTTGAGTTCTTACAGTTCTTGTTTAAATTTGGAGTTTTGCACTATGTGGAGTTCTATTCATTATGATAATATATAGCTTCCTTTCAGAACATAGATTTGTTTGCTCTGCTTCTATTTGGATTTGTGTTTGGGTGTGGTTGTATTCAAGGGCGATAGCTTGCGGGGGGGGGGGGGGGGGGGGGCGGTGGGAGGGAAGGGCGTAACTTGTTTACGGTGTCTGTAGATATTTTTTTCCAGTCTTTTGACTTGGGTTGGTGGCCATCTTGGGTGGATTTGCTTGTTGTACCTTTTTTTTAATGTATTTTATTCCAAACTTATACAAATGGTTACAAAACATAAACAACCCGGGGAGCTGTTCCCCAAGCTGAATCGTCGCCTGCCTGAAGGAGTGAAAGGCACGAGTGCCACGAGGTACGTTTCGAGGATGTTGGCGGGGCTGCTGGCGGAGGGGCTGCTGGATAAGGCCCCTGAGGTGGACAGGGCACACAGGTCTCTGAGGCAGAAGCCAAGAGCTGGGGAGCCACCACGGGCCGTGATCATGAGACTCCACAAGTTAGTGGAGAAAGAGAAGCTCCTGCAGTGGGCAAGGGAGAAACGGAACTGCGAATGGGAGGGAACAAGGTCCAAACATACCAGGACATTGCAGCTAAACTGGCAAAATGGCGTGCAGGGTTCAATGGGGCTGTATCAATGGAAGATCAAATTTAGGGTGCTCTACTCAGCAAAACTATTGGTGACTTATGAGGGACGAGAATATTATTTTGAGACCCCAGAGGCGGCCAATTACTTTATCAAGGAGCACAAACTGGGGGAAGAACTGAACAATTTTGGGAGACGGAGGTGCCGGCACTCTGGAATAATGGAAGATATGGGTAAAGTGGGGGTTGGGGGGGGGGCTTTCTTTTCCTCCCAGGTGGAGGGTATTTATTTTTTCTGTTGGGTCGACAATGGGAGGCAATTAGTTCTCCCGCCAACTTGAGGAAGCCAGCGGTAAGACAACAGAGGTTTATTTAACTCTATGCAATATTCTGCTCAAGGCAGCAGCTCGCTCCCAGTACAGTCCTTGCTGGGAGAACTAACCACATCAGGCCCTGCTTTGAGGCGGCTTTTATGTTCGTTTGTAATGAGCTCCAGCTGGGTAGCCTCCGTCCCCGATCTGGGAAGCTCATACTCCATGAGTCCTCTGGGAAGATCAACAATGGTTTCTCTGTGGTCCTCTTGGGGGTTATAACAAGCTGACTGTCTTATTTCTTTTCCATAAGTTTCATTTACAAAGTAATTATAAATTTTTATTCACGCAGCAGTACAGGCAAAACAAATCCAATCTAATTATCCCAGCAGTACATCCACCACCAATCTGAATCCATTCACTCGGGAGTATACGCAGAGCCTATCCATCATATTCACCCAGTAGTGTCTGCTTCACTTGTACAATATAATTAACCCAAAAGTACAGGCACAGTTTATCCAACTCCAACCGAACAAGCAGAATGTTTTCGCCCCCATGGTCCAGGTCTGGGTACCTAATCTCGTCAGTTTAATGACACAGGCAACACTGGTTGATGGAGCCCTCATCTATGTCCACTCCATTTCCCACACTTCCACATTCATAACATCCCTCCCTCTCAGAACCATGGTTCGATTCCCCTTGCCATCACTCTCCACCCCAGCAGTCTCCATATTATACAAGTCATCCTCTGGTATTTCCACATGCCCAGCCTGATGTCACCACCAACCACATCCTCTGCGTAGGTCAAGGAGACACAGCCTGAGTGAGACACATCCAGAATGGGAATTGGAACTTGGTAATTTGGTGCAGTGAGGTAATCCGGTGCAGAGTGGGAGAAGGTGCTTTTTCCCTACTGTTTTGTTCTCTCTCTTTCTTCTGGCCTGTAACGTTTAATCTGCAGGGAGAGAACCAGAGAGCATCTGAGAACCTGGGAAGGTAAGTGGTTTTTATTTATTTTTATTACCGTTTCAAATTGTGTGTGGGGGGGTAACTGAAGTGACATCACAGTAAAGCTATGACCTGATTGGCTGGTTGGGAATCTACATTAAATTAAAAAAATTAAGCATTGTTAAACTAATTAAACATAATTACTTAATTATAATATAGAGGGGTATCAAAGCCAGAGATCGGAGAGTACTGTATTTAGCTTCCACATTTATAGTAAAAATCTAGTGCTAGGAAACATAGTTAACAGTAACTTTTTTTTTAATTTTTAAATTTAATTTACTAATTAATTGACGCAATGTCAATTTGAGGGGTGCAATGTTCTGACTGTGAGATGTGGCAGGTCCGGGAGGCTTCCAGCGTCCCGGATGGCCTCATCTGCAGAACGTGCAACCAACTGGAGCTCCTCACAGACCGCATGGTTCGGTTGGAGCAGCAATTGGATGCACTTAGGAGCATGCAGGTGGCAGAAAGCGTCAGAGGTAGCAGTTATATAAATGTGGTCACACCCAAGGTGCAGGCAGCGAAATGGGTGACCACCAGAAAGGGCAGGCAGTAAGTGCAGGAATCCCCTGTGGTTGTCCCCCTCTTGAACAGGTACACCCCTTTGGATACTGTCAGGGGGGATAGCCTATCAGGGGAAAACAGCAGCAGCCAGAGCAGTGGCACCAAAGCTGGCTCTGATGTTCAGCCGGGAGGGTCAAAGCGCAGAAGAGCAATAGTCATAGGGGACTCTATAGTCAGGGGCACAGATAGGTGCTTCTGTGGACGTGAAAGAGACTCCAGGATAGTATGTTGCCTCCCTGGTGCCAGGGTCCAGGACGTTTCCGAACGGGTAGCGGGCATCCTGAAGGGGGAGGGCAAACAGGCAGAAGTCGTTGTACATATTGGTACTAATGACATAGGCAGGAAGGGGCATGAGGTCCTGCAGCAGGAGTTCAGGGAGATAGGCAGAAAGTTAAAAGACAGGACCTCTAGGGTTGTAATCTCAGGATCACTCCCTGTGCCATGTGCCAGTGAGGCTAGAAATAAGAAGATAGAGCAGCTAAACGCGTGGCTAAACAGCTGGTGTAGGAGGGAGGGTTTCCGTTATCTGGACTACTGGCAGCTCTTCCGGGGCAGGTGTGACCTGTATAAGAAGGACAGGTTGCATCTAAACTGGAGAGGCATAAATATCCTGGCCGCGAGGTTTGCACGTGTCACACGGGAGGGTTTAACTAGTATGGCAGGGGGGTGGGCACTGGAGCAATAGGTCAGAAGGTGAAAGCATTGAGGGAGAACTAGGGAATAGGGCCAGTATGGCTCTGAGGAAGAGCAGACAGGGAGATGTTGCTGAACACAGTGGGTCTGGTGGCCTGAAGTGCATATGTTTTAATGCAAGAGGTATTACTGGTAAGGCAGATGAATTTAGAGCTTGGATTAGTACTTGGAACTATGATGTTGTTGCCATTACAGAAACCTGGTTGAGGGAAGGACATGATTGGCAGCTAAATGTTCCAGGATTTAGATGTTTCAGGCGGGAGAGAGGTGGATGTAAAAGGGGTGGCGGAGTTGTGCTACTGGTTAGGGAGAGTATCACAGCTGTACTACGGGAGGACACCTCAGAGGCAGCGAGGCTATATGGGTAGAGATCAGGAATAAGAAGGGTGCAGTCACAATGTTGGGGGTTTACTACAGGTCTCCCAACAGTCAGCGGGAGATAGAGGAGCAGATAGGTAGACAGATTTTGGAAACAAGTAAAAACAACAGGGTTGTTGCGATGGGAGACTTCAACTTCCCCAATATTGACTGGGACTCACTTAGCGCTTGGGGCTTAGACGGGGCAGAGTTTGTAAGGAACATCCAGGAGGGCTTCTTAAAACAATATGTAGACAGTCCTACGAGGGAAGGGGCTGTACTGGACCTGGTATTGGGGAATGAGCCCGGCCAGGTGGTAGAGGTTTCAGTAGGGGAGCATTTCGGGAACAGTGACCACAATTCAGTAAGTTTTAAAGTGCTGGTGGACAAGGATAAGAGTGGTCCTAGGGTGAATGTGCTAAATTGGGGGAAGGCTAATTATAACAATATTAGGTGGGAACTGAAGAACCTAGATTGGGTGCGGATGTTTGAGGGTAAATCAACATCTGACATGTGGGAGGCTTTCAAATGTCAGTTGAAAGGAATTCAGGACCGGCATGTTCCTGTGCGGAAGAAGGATAAATACGGCAAATTTCAGGAACCTTGGATAACGAGAGATATTGTAGGCCTCGTCAAAAAGAAAAAGGAGGCATTTTTCAGGGCTCGAAGGCTAGGAACAGACGAAGCCTGTGGGGAATATAAGGAAAGTAGGAAGGAACTTAAGCAAGGAGTCAGGAGGGCTAGAAGGGGTCACGAAAAGTCATTGGCAAATAGGGTTAAGGAAAGTCCCAAGGCTTTTTACACGTACATAAAAAGCAAGAGGGTAGCCAGGGAAAGGGTTGGCCCACTGAAGGATAGGCAAGGGAATCTATGTGTGGAGCCAGAGGAAATGGGCAAGGTACTAAATGAATACTTTGCATCAGTATTCACCAAAGAGAAGAAATTGGTAGATGTTGAGTCTGGAGAAGGGTGTGTAGATAGCCTGGGTCACATTGAGATCCAAAAAGACGAGTGTTGGGCGTCTTGAAAAATATTAAGGTCGATAATCCCCAGGGCCTGATGGGATCTACCCCATAATACTGAAGGAGGCTAGAGAGGAAATTGCTGAGTCCTTGACAGAAATCTTTGGATCCTCACTGTCTTTAGGTGATGTCCAGGAGGACTGGAGAATAGCCAATTTTGTTCCTTTGTTTAAGAAGGGTAGCAAGGATAATCCAGGGAACTACAGGCCGGTGAGCCTTACGTCAGTGGTAGGGAAATTACTGGAGAGAATTCTTCGAGACAGGATCTACTCCCATTTGGAAGCAAATGGACGTATTAGTGAGAGGCTGCATGGTTTTGTGAAGGGGAGGTCGTGTCTCACTAACTTGATAGAGTTTTTCGAAGAGGTCACAAAGATGATTGATGCAGGTAGGGCAGTGGATGTTGTCTATATGGACTTCAGTAAGGCCTTTGACAAGGTCCCTCATGGTAGACTGGTACAAAAGGTGAAGTCACACGGGATCAGGGGTGAGCTGGCAAGGTGGATACAGAACTGGCTAGGTCATAGAAGGCAGAGAGTAGCAATGGAAGGGTGCTTTTCTAATTGGAGGGCTGTGACTAGTGGTGTTCCGCAGGGATCAGTGCTGGGACCTTTGCTGTTCAAAGTATATATAAATGATTTGGAGGAAAATGTAACTGGTCTGATTAGTAAGTTTGCAGGTGACACAAAGGTTGGTGGAATTGCAGATAGCAATGAGGACTGTCAGAGGATACAGCAGGATTTAGATCATTTGGAGATTTGGGCGGAGAGATGGCAGATGGAGTTTAATCCGGACAAATGTGAGGTAATGCATTTTGAAAGGTCTAATGCAGGTAGGGAATATACAGTGAATGGTAGAACCCTCAAGAGTATTGAAAGTCAGAAAGATCTAGGTGTACAGGTACACAGGTCACTGAAAGGGGCAACACAGGTGGAGAAGGTAGTCAAGAAGGCATACGGCATGCTTGCCTTCATTGGCCGGGGCGTTGAGTGTAAGAATTGGCAAGTCATGTTGCAGCTGTATAGAAACTTAGTTGGGCCACACTTGGAGTATAGTGTTCAATTCTGGTCGCCACACTACCAGAAGGATGTGGAGGCTTTAGAGAGGGTGCAGAAGAGATTTACCAGGATGTTGCCTGGTATGGAGGGCATTAGCTATGAGGAGCGGTTGAATAAACTCGGTTTGTTCTCACTGGAATGACGGAGGTTGAGGGGCGACCTGATAGAGGTCTACAAAATTATGAGGGGCATAGACAGAGTGGATAGTCAGAGGCTTTTCCACAGGGTAGAGGGGCAATTACTAGGGGGCTTAGGTTTAAGGTGTGAGGGGCAAGGTTTAGAGGAGATGTACGAGGCAAGTATTTTTACACAGAGGGTACTGGGTGCCTGGAACTCGCTGCCGGAGATGGTGGAAGCAGGGACGATAGTGACATTTAAGGGGCATCTTGACAAATACATGAACAGGATGGGAATAGAGGGATACGGACCCAGGAAGTGTAGAAGATTTTAGTTTAGTCGGGCAGCATGGTCGGCACGGGCTTGGAGGGCCGTAGGGCCTGTTCCTGTGCTGTACTTTTCTTTGTTCTTTGTTCTTTGTTCTTTATTCACCCAATCACCTCTCCTTTCACCGCTCCAAAGAGACCATTCCCCCTGCAACATTCTGGAATCTGCCCCTCAATTAGCCCAAATACACCCTTCCTCTTCCCATGTAAGTGCAAGAGATACAACACCAACCCTTTGATCTCCTCTCTCCTTGCCATCCAAGGTCCTTCCAGATGAAACAGCAATTTGTATGTAATTCTTTCAAATTTTTGTGTTGTATTCACTACTCGCAATGTGGTTTCCTCTACATGAGGAAAACTAAATCCAAATCAAGTAATTATTTTGCAAAATACCCCTATTCAGTCTGCAAAACAAGATCCTGAGCTTCCAGTCACCTGTCATTTAAATTCTCTACTGTACTTCTCCACTAATCTCTCTTTCTGCAGCCTCCTACTGTTTCAATAAAGCTAAAGAAAGAGCAGGAACTTCATCCTTTGATTAGGTACTTCACAGGCCTCTTGAATCAAAATCATGTTCAACAGTTTCAGATCATAATCTCTGCCCCCAGTTTTGCAAATGGCAGTAGGTTGTGATGACTCTGCCATTCCCATTTACACCTTCTTTGCACCCATCTTTTGTTTCCTTACTTGTTCCATTAACATTTCCTTTTGCCTTGCACCATCATCCCTTTTGTCATTGAATGTATCCTGCCTTCCACGCTATTACAGACCTTTCCTCTTAATCTTTATTCATCTCCCTACCAACACTCACTACCTTTGCCTACTTTAGTACTTGGTACATGTTACATTTCCACTTTATTCCAGACCTGATGATAGGTTATCGACCTGGAGGTTTAACTCAAGGCGGGATCTTCTGGCTGTTCTCGCCGGCGACACCTTCCAGTCCGGCCAATGACGCACCTCTGCTGCGGGTTTCCCAGCGGCTTGGAATGGATTCAATAGGAAATCTCATTGATAGTGGCAGGACCAGACGGTTCCGCCACCGAACAATGGCAGGCAGCCTCCTGCTGCCGAGAAACACACCATGGGGAGGCCAGAGAACCTTGGCCTCTGTTTTTCCACGCCACAGACGTTGCCTGGCCTGCTTTGCATTTTCAGTACATTCTGTTTTTATTTCAGATTTCCTGTATCCACAGCATTTTGCTTCTGTATTGTTGTAGCAATGCTATGAAGAGTCTGCTCAGTCCTTACTTGCACTCCTCAACTGGATGTAAGAACGTTTGCCATCTGATAGACAATTACTCTTCTTGTCTTAACCATTGTTGTCACTTTTTCTCCAATGACACTGCTACGGTTGTTATTTTTCTGAACTTTCCTCTCTTGCTTCTGCCAAACTGCAAATAATTTAATGCGTGTTGTCTCTCTTACATCAGCTTTGTTTCAAAATAATAACTTATGACAGTTTTCTACTCTTATTCATTTTTTCTCAGAACATAACAAAGAACTCTTTATCCTCCCCTTCTACAATCCTCAGGACTTTAAAACTCATGTTTGGCATCACAATATTACTGCTTTCTAATTTGCTCCCTTTAGGTTAATAGATTAAAACAAAATCCAATGCCATCAACTCAGCTTAAAAGCAAATTACTGCGGATGCTGGACAAAGGGTCATCTGGACTCAAAACGTTAGCTCTTTTCTCTCCCTACAGATGCTGCCAGACCTGCTGAGGTTTTCCAGTATTTTCTCTTTGCCATCAACTCAGTATCCAGATTAAACATCCCTTCAATTTCAGCAAGGATTCCTCATTGTGCCTTGTTTCCATTTCCCCGGCCCATCATCTGCATGGTGCCTTTTACTGAGATTGCTAAAATTACAAACTATTTTATGGTGCAGGCTCATGAGCTGAAGTGGGCTGAGACTGCCTCAAATCTTCTTTACATCACTTACACCCAAGAGAAAAAAAGAAAAATAATTTGCTCCCATCAACCACGCAAGAATGAAAGCCAAATCCCGAAGGTGAGAAAGCAATGTGATAACGGACTGAGATAAGTATGATATTTGATGATCATGGTATCTGGATATGTCAGTGGTTAACTGACCAGAACAAACATTCTTTAAATATTTACCTGATTTCATTTCAGTGGACTAATTAGGATGAATAGAAGCTGTTAACCCGGCTCGCTGTGTTAATTAAGAATCTCATGTTATACCTTCCAGTTCGAGCTCATGTGACATATTACTAGAAGAGGACCATCTTTCAGTGACTTTATGTTAAACAGATTACTTCAAATAAGATGCTCTATTTCTAAGAAACAACAGTCACAGCACTTGAAAAAGTTCATTGTCTAAAGTGCTTTGAGACAGTTCAACATGAAAGGCATTATATTAATTTTTAATAATATTCTGCCCCATTTACATTTGAGGCAGATTTTGTGGTATCAGCAACAATAACAAAAAAACAGTAAATGTGACTTTAGCATTTGCGACCATTGCTGGCTGGAAAGGACCTTACAAGCCAGTGACTGTTTTGTATGCTGCATCAACATTGCTGCTTCTAGTGTTGTGGCAGAGAAACATAAGCAAAATGCTGTATATGTTGGAAATCTGGGACAAAAACACAAAGCAATAGGAACAGTCAACAGGATCCCAGAAGAGATCACAAGTTAACGTTTCAGATATTGAACCTTTCCTCTTGAAGTGGGTTCTTTGTGCTACCATGGGTAAGTAAATGAAATGATACATCACTTAATTTGCATGACCCAGTCGTTGCCTTCTTCCAGACCCTTCCATCAGGCAGAAGGTACAGACGTCTGAAGACCCGCATATCCAGACATAGGAACAGCCTCTTCCCCACAGCTACAAGACTCCTCAATGGCTCCCCGTTGGACTGATCTGTTCCCTGTAAGAACACTATTCACGATGCCCTATGCTGCTCTTGCTCATGGATTTGCTTTGTTTGGCCCCTTGTTCCACACTGTAACCAATCACTGTTTGTCTATGTACCATTTGTCAATGTTCTCTGTTGATTATTCTTTTGTCTACTATGTACGAACTGTGTACGTTCCCTCGGCCGCAGAAAAATACTTTTCACTGTACTTCGGTACATGTGACAATAAATCAAATCAAATCATATAATGACAAGTGGTAAAATAAAGGCTGCATCATACAGACATCCCAGTAATGATCTCAAGGTGCACTTTTCACCAAACTGTTTACTTTTCTTATGCATTAAGACTGTTAATGCAGTCATATTGAAATGTTATGCTTGAATTCAATTCAGATTGGTGCAGTAAAAGTCTTTTTCTGCCAACCGTTAAAAGTACTGGGTTAAGTGAGTTTGGAGTGTCGCAACTTCGCTCCCGGTTGCCATGCAACCATTGCACAAAATTGCCCATTATTCAACACTAATTGTCAACAACATTCTGGTCTGACTGAGAGGCTTCAAGGACAGTTGGTACAGGAAATTTAAGCGACACATAAACACTCAGCAGGAACCATTTCCATCAACTGCTTTTAACTATTGGACTTTCTCTGAACAATTGTAGAATCACTCTCATTTGCAATGAGTGAAAAGAGAGTCAGATCTTTAAAATTACAAATGCTTCAATAAAATATTTTCTAAAAAAATAGATAGTCATATCTTTATGCTCAAGGTTATCAAGGGTTTTGATAGAATAAATGAGGGGCAACTGTTTCTAATGGCAAGAGGGTCGGTAACTAGAAGTCACAGATTTAAGGTAATTGGCAAATACTCAGTGAGTTGCAGGGCGAGGGAAAAGAGCTGGAGAGAACCTAATTGAAGACCTCTCAGAGAGCCAGCACTGGCATGCTGGGTTGAATGGCCTCCTTCTGCACGATTCTATAATTGTTAGAACTTAAAACTAAGTGAATATATTTAATTTTTAAAAATCGAACAAGCAATTATATGGTACAGTTATATACTTACAGTAGAAACCCTTCCACCTAATGTGAGTGGAAAAACAATAAGAGGATCAGAACTCGAAGTACAACTAATCTTTTGTGAGTAACTTTTACATGATACTGGGTTTCTTTTCTGAAATTTCGAATTACTTTCGAAGCCAGATTTAATTGAAATTACCTCCTGGAAGTTTAAACCAATTTTTGTCTCTCAGGAGTTTTAAATGGTCTGGCTCTTTATCCCAAAGATTTTCAAAGTGACCCTTGATTCAAACAACACAGTTTCTTTGCTTCACATTTCCCATTTGTCCTATACTAAGTGAACCGATCACACAGCATTTTTAACTTTCCATTATTCTCTCTGAAGCTTGCAACTAACTGAACTTTGTACTTTAGCCAGTTTTAAAATGTGCTATGCATTGATTTAAAGGAACAGCTGTCAATCAAAACTACTTCATTTTTGCGATCGTGATCAAAACAGTCAAGAATGTGAGGAAACACCACAACAAAAAGCATGATCTGACTTGGCAGTATTTGACGAGAGAGAGAGGAGGGTACTTTATTCATATCTACCGCATTTTATACTTGTCTGTAAGTGTTTATTGGAAGTAACAAATATTTTATCCTGCATCTAACCTTCAGTGAATCTGACCTGATAATGCATACTGTCATCCATTGGTTCCAAAGTGGAAGATAGTTCCAATCTTCAGTAAAATGTAGAGGCAATCGTATGTTAATTAGGGTTGATGGTGTTTGCACACAAAATGAGAAATTGGTGATTTGACTGTGGGTACTACATTCTTTGTTTCTCGCAACATAGAATATAGAACATTACAGCGCAGTACAGGCCCTTCGGCCCTCGATGTTGCGCCGACCTGTGAAACCACTCTAAAGCCCATCTACACTATTCCCTTATCGTCCATATGTCTATCCAATGACCATTTGAATGCCCTTAGTGTTGGCGAGTCCACTACTGTTGCAGGCAGGGCATTCCACGCCCTTACTACTCTCTGTGTAAAGAACCTACCTCTGACATCTGTCCTAGATCTATCTCCCTTCAATTTAAAGCTATGTCCCCTCGTGCTAGACATCACCATCCGAGGAAAAAGTCTCTCACTGTCCACCCTATCCAATCCTCTGATCATCTTGTATGCCTCAATTAAGTCACCTCTTAACCTTCTTCTCTCTAACGAAAACAGCCTCAAGTCCCTCAGCCTTTCCTCATAAGATCTTCCCTCCATACCAGGCAACATTCTGGTAAATCTCCTCTGCACCCTTTCCAATGCTTCCACATCCTTCCTATAATGCGGCGACCAGAATTACACGCAATACTCCAAATGCGGCCGCACCAGAGTTTTGTACAGCTGCAACATGACCTCATGGCTCCGAAACTCAATCCCTCTACCAATAAAAGCTAACACACCGTACGCCTTCTTAACAACCCTCTCAACCTGGGTGGCAACTTTCAGGGATCTATGTACATGGACACCAAGATCTCTCTGCTCATCCACACTGCCAAGAATCTGACCATTAGCCCAGTACTCTGTCTTCCTGTTATTCCTTCCAAAATGAATCACCTCACACTTTTCTGCATTAAAATCCATTTGCCACCTCTCAGCCCAGCGCTGCAGCTTATCTATGTCCCTCTGTAACGTGTAACATCCTTCCGCACTGTCCACAACTCCACCGACTTTGGTGTTATCTGCAAATTTACTCACCCATCCTTCTACACCCTCCTCCAGGTCATTTATAAAAATGACAAACAGCAGTGGCCCCAAAACAGATCCTTGTGGTACACCACTAGTAACTGGACTCCAGTCTGAACATTTCCCATCAACCACCACCCTTTGTCTTCTTCCAGCTTGCCAATTTCTGATCGAAACTGCTAATCACCCTGAATCCCATGCCTCCGTATTTTCTGCAGTAGCCTACCTTGGGGAACCTTATCAAACGTTTTACTGAAATCCATGTACACCACATCAACTGCTTTACCCTCATCCACCTGTTTGGTCACCTTCTCAAAGAACTCAATAAAATTTGTGAGGCACGACCTACCCTTCACAAGACTGTGTTGACTATCTCTAATCAAATTATTCCTTTCCAGATGATTATACATCCTATCTCTTTTAAACCTTTCCAAGATTTTGCCCACAACAGAAGTAAGGCTCACTGGTCTATAGTTACCGGGGTTGTCTCTACTCCCCTTCTTGAACAAGGGGACAACATTTGCTATCCTCCAGTCTTCTGGCACTATTCCTGTAGACAAAGATGACTTAAAGATCAAAGCCAAAGGCTCAGTAATCTCCTCCCTAGCTTCCCAGAGAATCCTAGGATAAATCCCATCCAACCCAGGGGACTTATCTATTTTCACACTTGCCAGAATAGCTAACACCTCCTCCTTATGAACCTCAAGCCC
Organism: Scyliorhinus torazame; assembly: GCF_047496885.1. Classification (NCBI taxonomy): domain Eukaryota; kingdom Metazoa; phylum Chordata; class Chondrichthyes; order Carcharhiniformes; family Scyliorhinidae; genus Scyliorhinus; species Scyliorhinus torazame. The sequence goes on from NC_092716.1 coordinate 98,522,622, forward strand.
TTCTAGTCTAGTAGCCTGAATCTCAGTATTCTCCTCGACAACATTGTCTTTTTCCTGTGTGAATACTGTTGAAAAATATTCATTTAGCACCTCTCCTATCTCCTCGGACTCCACGCACAACTTCCCACTACTGTCCTTGACTGGCCCTACTCTTACCCTAGTCATTCCTTTATTCCTGACATATCTATAGAAAGCTTTAGGGTTATTCTTGATCCTACCTGCCAAAGACTTCTCATGTCCCCTCCTGACTCTTCTTAGCTCTCTCTTTAGGTCCTTCCTAGCTAATTTGTAACTCTCGAGCGCCCTAACTGAACCTTCATGTCTCATCTTTACATAAGCTTCCTTCTTCCTTTTGACAAGTGTTTCGACTGCTTTAGTAAACCACGGTTCCCTCGCTCGACCACTTCCTCCCTGCCTGACAGGTACATACTTATCAAGGACACGCAGTAGCTGCTCCTTGAACAAGCTCCACATTTCCATTGTGCCCATCCCCTGCAGTTTTCATCTCCATCCGATGCATCCTAAGTCTTTCCTCATCGCATCATAATTGCCTTTCCCCCAGATATATATATGCGGTATATACCTATCCCTTTCCATCACTAAAGTAAATGTAATTGTATTGTGGTCACTATCACCAAAGTGCTCACCTACCTCCAAATCTAACACCTGTCCTGGTTCATTACCCAGTACCAAATCCAATATGGCCTCGCTTCTCATTGGCCGATCTACATACTGTGTCAGGAAACCCTCCTGCACACATTGGACAAAAACGGACCCATCTAAAGTACTCGAACTATAGCGTTTCCAGTCAATATTTGGAAAGTTAAAGTCCCCCATAACAACTACCCTGTTGCTTTCGCTCCTATCCAGAATCATCTTTACAATCGTTTTCCTTAACATCTCTGGAACTTTTCGGAGGCCTATAGAAAACCCCTAACAGGGTGACCTCTCCTTTCCTGTTTCTAACCTCAGCCCATACTACCTCAGTAGACGAGTCCTCATCAAACGTCCTTTCTGCCACCAATAATACTGTCCTTGACTAACAATGCCACCTCTCCCCCTCTTTTACCACCTTCCCTGAGCTTACTGAAATATCTAAACCCCGGCACCTGCAACAACAATTCCTGTCCCTGCTCTATCCATATCTCCGAGATGGCCACAACATCGAAGTCCCAGGTACCAACCCATGCTGCAAGTTCACCCACCTTATTCCGGATGCTCCTGGCATTGAAGAAGACACACTTTAAACCACCTTCCTGCCTGCCGGTACACTCCTGCAACTTTGAAACCTTACTCATGACCTCACTACTCTCAACCTCCTGTATACTGGAGCTACAATTCAGGTTCCCAAGCCCCTGCTGAACTAGTTTAAACCCTCCCGAAGAGCATTAGCAAATATCCCCCCCAGGATATTGGTACCCCTCTGGTCCAGGTGTAGACCATCACGTTTGTAGAGGTCCCACCGACCCCAGAATGAGCCCCAATTATCCAGAAATCTGAAACCCTCCCTCCTGCACCATCCCTGTAGCCACGTGTTCAACTCCTCTCTTTCCCTATCCCTGTCTCGCTAGCACGTGGCATGGGTAACAACCCAGAGATAATAACTCTGTTTGTCCTAGATCTAAGTTTCCACCCTAGCTCCCTGAATTCCTGCCTTACATCCCTATCCCTTTTCCTACCTATGTCGTTGGTACCTATGTGGACCACGACTTGGGGCTGCTCCCCCTCCCCCTTAAGGATCCCGAAAACACGATCCGAGACATCACGCACCCTGGCACCTGGGAGGCAACACACCAACTGCGAGTCTCTTTCGTTCCCACAGAATCTCCTATCTATCCCCCTAACTATGGAGTCTCCAATGACTAATGCTCTACTCTTCTCCCCCTTCCTTTCTGAGCAACGGGGACAGACTCTGTGCCAGAGACCTGTACCCCATGGCTTACCCGTGGTAAGTCCCCCCCTCAACAGTATCCAAAGCGGTATACTTGTTACAAAGGGGAACAACCACAGGGGATCCCTGTACTGACTGCTTCCTCCCAGCCCCTCTCACCGTCACCCATCTATCTTTATTCTTCGGAGTAACTACATCCCTGAAGGTTCTATCTATGACCACCTCTTCCTCCCGAATGATCCGAAGTTCATCCAGCTCCAGCTCCAGTTCCCTAACGCGGTTTCTGAGGAGCTGGAGATTTGTAGATGTTACGATTTCCTTCAGCTGCACCCTACTTATACTACCAAACATGTGGCAGAGTTTGTCGATCCAAAAGGTGGAGGGGACGGTCTCAAACCATGAGGATCAGATTGCCTTTTTGGAGGCAGAGGTGATGATGATGTTGGAGGGGCAAAACATGATGAAGACCAAGAATGACGACCTGGAGAACCGCTCCAGACGACAAAACTTGAGGATCGTTGAGCTGCCTGAGGGCATAAAGGGAGCGAAGGCCACAGAATACGTGGCAAAGATGTTTGAGCAGTTGGCAGGGGAGGGGGTCTTTGCAAGTCCTCCTGAAGTGGACCGGGCCCATTGGTCACTGCAGAAGAAGTCCAGAGTTGAGGAGCTGCCACAGGCAGTTATAGTCCGGCTAAACAGGCACTTGGACAAAGAAAAGATCCTGAGGTGGGCGAAGGAAACAAGAGAGTATAGCTGGGAAGGCCACACCTTAGAATCTACCAGGACTTGGGAGCGGAACTGGAAAAAAAGAGGGCTGGGTTTAATAAGGCCAAGTCTGCTCTTTTTAGGAGCAAGGCGAGGTTTAGAATGGTGTGCCTGGCTTGCCTGTGGGTCACACACAGGGGTAGAGAACATTATTTTGACACAGCGGAGGAGGTGATTGACTTTATCAAGGAACATAGACTAGGGGATATTTGAATGGTTGAGGAAAGGGTGGATGGGGCAAGTATTCCATTCCGGATTTGACACAAAGACGAGGGGAACTACGATGTCCATTAATAAGAGGGTGGTATTTTTAGTGGGTAACATCGTGGTGGATCCAGGGGAGCAGATACGTGAAGGAGAATGTAAGGTTGGAGGGGGTCCCTGTGGTTTTAGTGGATGTAGACACACCTAAATGGGAGACTATGGAGTTTATTGAGAGGGTGCTGACGGCAGTCCTGGATTTGGATTCCCATTGGCTAACTATGTGGGGGAGGGGGTGACTTCTATAAATATATATTTTCATTCAACATTTTATCATTTTTACAACCACAATGTCCAACCGCACCCCCCTGCCTCCCCCTCACACCCCTCCCTCCCGACAGCAACCAGGTCTCCAAAATGTAAAGCAAACAAACCCCATCTCTGGTGGAACCTCACATCCCCTAATCCACCCCTCTCAAGAACAAATTTCACCTTCTCCAAATGCAGGAACTCCAATAGGTCCCTCAGCCACGCCAAGGAACGGGGGAGTAGCTGATCTCCACCCCAACAGAACCCGCCTACGAGAAATCAACGAGACAAAGGCTGCCCTGCCCCCATCTGCAGTTCTGGCAGGTCTGACACTCCGAATATGGCCTCCAGGGGACCTGGCTCCAGTTCCATATGCAGAAATTTGGGCATGTTGCGGAAAAAAATAACCCAAATATTTCCCCAACTTCGGGCAAGACCAGAACATATGGACATGATTGGCTGGACCCCTCCCACACCACAGGCAACTATCCTCCACCCCTCAAACAGCCGGGCTCATTCCTGCCTTTGTTAAGTGCGTCCCATAGATATCTTTTAGCTGAATCCACCCAAGCCTCACACATGAAGTCGAGGCATTGACCCTTCGCAACACTTCGCATCATAATCCTTCTTCCCCAACTCTTCCTCCCACTTGGCCTTAATCCCCTCCATGGACTCCTTGTCCTCCTCCACAATCCTACTGTAGATCGCTGAAACTCTCCAGCCCCCCACCAACACCACCTCCTCCAACAATGAGGCCAGCACCTGCAGACCGACCCCCTTAGGAGGAACCCACCTCCACCCACACCCACAAAGCCCCGCACCTTCGCCGCATTCGGCGCCCAGTAATAATGCAACAAATTCACAAGGGCCAAAACCTCTGACTGCCGCCCCCTTAGGAGCATCGCCTTCCTGGTCCTCGTTACCTTCCCTGCCCACACAAATGACGAGACCAGCCTATCCACCCCTCAAAAAAATGCCTTTGGAAAAAAGGCCGGTATACACTGGAATAAAGACAGAAACCATGGCAAAAATTAATTTTGACTGCCCGCACCCGGCCAGCCAAAGACAAAGGGAGCCTGGGTTTGAAATGTACAGCATCAATCATCTGTGTACAGAGACACCCTAAGCTCTACCTCCTCCCCCCTCACTATCCCCCTCCTTAGGCCCAAACACCTCAGCGCAATAGCCAAGGGCTCTATCGCCAATGCAAACAAGAGGGGGTCTATGGGGCACCCCTGCCTCGTTCCCCGGAATGATAATAATCTTTTTTGGTGTCACATGTAGGCTTACATTAACACTGCAATGATAGTTTGAAGTACTCCGTCTGCGTATCATTCGTCCACACACATGCTTTCGGATCCTCATATAACAATTTTACCCAAGCTTCAAACATAGGCCCAATCCCAAACTACTTCAGTACCACAAACAGACAACTCCACTCGCTCTGCCAAATTCCTTCTCCGCATTTAACGGCACCACCACCTCTAACTCCCACCCCTCTGCCGGAGAAAGCACGACATTCAGAAGCCGCCGCATGTTCGACAACAGCTGCCTGCCCTTGATGAACCATGTCTGATCCTCCCCAAACACCTTCGGAAGGCACTCCTCCAGCTTCACCCCCAACACCTTCACCAGTATCTTGGCATCCACATTCAGTAGAGAAATGGGCCTGTACCTCCCACACTCGTATAGGGTGATCTGGAGAGGATCCTTCTCCTTTATAAGTAACAATGAATTGGATGCCTGCCTTATTGTCTCCGGCAACCCTCCCTTTATCATTGCATCCTCAAACATTTCCACCATCAGCGGCGCCAACTTGTCCTTAAACTTCTTACAGAACTCCACCGGGAACCCATCTGGCCCTGGTGTCTTACCTGACTACATCTTCCCTATTGCTGCCTTCACTTCCTCCACCCCCAATGGCTCCTCTAACCAGGACCTCTCCTCCTCCGGCCAAACCAGTCGCTCCAGAAACTCCCTTTTTTCCAACTCATCCTCCGGCAGCTCTGACTTATATAAAATCCCTATAAAAGTCCTCAGCCACCTTATTCACCTGCTCCGGAGCCACAGTCCTCCCGTTCCATCCCTAAACCGCACAATTTCCCTCGGCGCTACCTGCTGATGGAACTGGCCCACCAGCAATCGACTGGCCCTCTCGTCATACTCATACACAACCCCTCACGCTCGCCTCAACTGCCGAATCGCCCTCCCCGTAGACAGGAGGTCAAACTTCATCTGCAACTCCTTCCTCCTCACCAATAGCCCCGGCTCCGGATCCTCCACATATCTTCCATCCACCTCCAAAATCTCCTCTATCGGCTGCAGGTCCTCCCACACCTCCCTATCCATCTTTGCCTTGAATGAGATGACCTCACCCCTCACTACCCTCTCCAATGCCTCCCAAACCACCGACGACGTGACCGCTCCATTTCGGTTGAATTCCACATACTCCTCAATCAGCTTCTCCATCTTGATGCAAAAATGCAGGTCTGGCAACATACCCACATCTAGCCTCCACACCGGCCTCTGGACCAGACACTTCTCCAAGACCACATCCACCCAGTACGGAGCATGGTCCGATATCACGATTGCCGTATACTCTGCCTTCTTCACTCCAGCCAGCAGCGCCTTCTCTGCCATAAAAACGTTGATCCTCGAGTACACCTTATGTACCAGTGAGAAAAGCGAATACTCCCTGTCCCGTGGGTGCAGAAACCTCCACAGATCCACCCCTCCCATCTCCTTCATTTTTTTTTTGTTTTATTTATAAATTTAGAGTATCCAATTATATTTTTTCCAATTAAGGGGAAATTTAGTGTGGCCAATCCACCTAACCGGCACATCTTTTGGGTTGTGGGGGTGAAACCCACGCAAACACGGGGAGAATGTGCAAACTCCACACGGACAGTGACCCAGAGCCGGGATCGAACCTGGGACCTCGGCGCCGTGAGGCAGCAGTGCTAACCACTGTGCCACCACACTGCCTCCCCCCTATCTCCTTCATAAACTGGGCTAACACCTTTGCCCCCCCTCACCGAAGGGACGAGCGCGGCCGGGGTCTGTCGATCCTCGTGTCCAACACCATATTCCAATCATTCCCTAGTACCAACTGGTGAGTATCCAAGTCTGGTATGGCCGCTTAAACCTTCCTCACAAACCTAGCATAATCCCAGTTTGGGGCATACACGCTACCCAACACCACTAATCGCCCCTCCATCGCACCAATCACTATCACGTACCTGCCCCCTGGTCCGCCACCACCTTCTCCATCTGGAACCTCACCCGTTTACCCATCAGTATCGCCACCCCCTACGCTCTATTATTAAAGCCAGAATGGAACACCGAGCTCACCCAACCTTGCCTCAGCCTCATCTGGTTCTTTACCCAGAGATGGGTCTCCTGTAACAGCACCACATCTGCTTTCAGGCCCTTTAAATGTGAGAAAACGTGTGCTCTCTTCACTGGTCTCCCCAACCCTCACACGTTACACCTCACCACTCTGACAGGGGGTCTTTCACCAACACCCACCCCCCCCCCCACCCCACCACCCTTCCTACCCGCCTAGACCATCCTTCCAGGCCATGCCTCACGGTCAGGACCCAGCCCCTACCTTAGTCACTGTGCCAAGAAGAAACTCGAATATTATAGCCATTCTTATTAGATTTTAGAGTGAACAACAGGCAAAATGTTTCATCTCATTTTCTGTAATTACAGCAGAGTCACTGTCACTGCACCCCCTCCTTCCCAGCAACCCCTCACCTCTTCCTCTTGAAAATACCTAGTACCATACCCATCCCCTCATCATTTACACCTCCCAGGCCCATCAAAACTTGCCCATACAGGTTCCAACGACCACGGCCTCTCCACCCCAACAATACATTTGCCAGCACAGAGACCCCTGCCAGAGCCTCATCCCCCACATCGAAAAAGAAACCACACCAACCCAAACGCACCCCTCCAAACTCCCTATACCCTACGTCCTCGCAAACCCCACCAACCCCAACAACCCTGAGTCCCAAACCAACCCAACCTAAACCCCCATTACATCAAAAACAGTGTTAACCATAACACCCATAGAAGAAAAAAGAACCCAATAAAAGAGAAACAAAGAAAAACTCAGTCAAAAATTGTCAAAAGTCCAAATTCAGTCCAGTCCCAGGCCTTCCACCTTCACAAATGCCTCCGCCTCGGAATAATAGTCCCTGCTGTTGTGCGTGACCCGCACTTTGCTGGGTAGACCACACCAAGCCGCATGTTGCATTTGTACAGCGCAGCCTTGGCTCGCCTGAAAGCCTCCCGCCTCCTCGCCAGCTCCGTCGTCAAGTCCTGGTATACCCGTATACCCTTGCCTTCCCACCCCACCTCGTGCTTCTGCTTCATCCATCTCAGCACTTTCTCCTTCACCTAAAAATTATAGAAGGAGATGATCACCGTCCTTGGTATTTTGTTCGTCCTCGGTTTTGGCTGGAGCGACCGGTGGGCCCTGCCCAATTCGAACTGGGAAGGGTCCTCCCCCTCCTTCATCAACTTCGCTAGCATATCAGCTGAGTATTCTGTTGGCGTCCATCCCTCCACCCCTTCAGGCACACCCATGATCCTCAGGTTATGTCTTCCAACCTATTCCCCGGGTCTTCTACCATGGCTCTCAGCCCTCTGTTAATCTCTGCCACCTTCCGCAGCTCCTCATCAATCGATGTGAAATGGTCACTATACTGTGTCAATGCCTCCTCCATCCTTTTCATTTTCTCTCCCTGCTCCTGCCGCCGAACTTCTCACCAACTCCTCTCTCACCGGGGCAAGAGTCTCACCCACCCACGCCTTAAGCGAAGCCATCATCACCATCTGATGCTTTTCAAAATGCTTTGAAAACAACCGTGTGAACTCACCAGCCATCACCCCTGTCATCTACTCAACCATGATGAACACGGCACCACTCGATCGGCTCTCTCGCCACCTTTCCTCTTACTGCCCCCTCACCACACTTAGCGGCAGACTTTTGCTCACTGCCTCCTTCCCTGGATTCTTCTTTCCGGTTTTTGACGTTCTATAAATGCCCCAAACCTTCCCACAGCTTCTCACAGACAAATCTTCCCCAAAGACTGAGCTTAAAGGGCCAAAAAAGACTGATCTGGCAGGAGGCACCAAACATGCGACCTCCACCTACATGCTGCAACCGGAGGTTTGGGGGGAGATTTTAACTGTGTGCTTGACCCCCAGACAGGACAGGTCATGCCCCAAATCGCTGAAGATATTGGGGGTGGCGAAGGAGCTGCTGGGGTTCGTTGAACTGTTGGTGGATCCGAGGAGGTTTAGGGATCCGAGAGAGAAAGAGTTCTCCTTTTTCTCATACGTGCACTGGCACTGTAGCACAGTGGTTAGCACTGTTGCTTCACAGCACCAGGGAGCCGGGTTTGATTCCTGGTTTGGGTCACAGTCTGTGCGGAGTCTGCATGGTCTACCTTGACTGTGTGGGTTTTCTCCGGGTGCTCCAGTTTCCTCCCACCAGTCCCGAAAGACGTGTTTGTTAGGTGAATTGAATATTCTGAATTCGCCCTCTATGTACCCGAACAGACGCCGGAGTGTGGCGACTAGGGGATTTTCACAGTAACTTCATTGCAATGATAATATAAGCCGACTTGTGACACTAATAAAGATTATTGACTTTTTTATAGTAAGGCTGGGGTGATAGGGTCGGGATACTTGGCGATTGTCATATTTGCTCAGGCAATACACAATGTGGATTTCTGCCTGGAGAGGGGTTGAGCACAGCAATCTCCGTGGAGGTTGGATATGGCATTGTTGGTGGATAAGGGGGCATGTGAGAGGATAGCTACAGCCATAGGAACGAAGGTGGAGTTTAATAAGAGCGAGAAGGTCTCGCCTTCCATGTTCTGGGAGGTGTTAAAAGCGGTTATTAGGGGGGAGCTGATCTCGATTAAGGCACATAGAGAGAATGCGGGAAGGATGGAGTGACAGTGGTTGGTGGAGGATATTCTGGTAGTGGACCGATAGTGCTCGGTTACCTCAAAGGAGGAGTTGTTGAAGGAGAGGTGGAGTTCGAATTGGTATCGACAGGAAAAACAGTGGGCCAGTTGTGACATGTACGAGGGGCGTTCTATGACCAGGGGAGAAGGCCAGTAGGCTATTGGCGCAACATGGAGACGGCAAGTGGCCTCGAGGGAAACAGTGCAAATAAAGCACTCGGGAGGGGGGCTGAGTGGTTTTGGATACAGGAAAGGTAAATGGGATGTTTGAAACCAGTTACCGGGGTTGTACAGGTCGGAGCGTCTGGAGGGGGACGCAGTCATGAAAGGGTTCTTGGATAGGTCAGACTTCCGGTGGTGGAGGAGGAAGAATGTGCAAGGGCTGGAGGCTTCACTTGGGCTGGGGGAGATTATGAAGTGCACCTTCTCTATGCAGTCTGGGAAGGCCCTGGCACCAGACAGATTCTAAGTGGAATTTTATAAAATGTTTGCGAAGGAGCTGGACCTCATCTTCTGGAGATATTTAATGATTCGTTATCTAAGGAGAGTTGTCGACCACATTGGCACAGGCCTCTATCTTTTTAATCCTGAAAAAGGTAAGGATCCAGAGGAATGTGGGTCTTATTGGCCCATATCTCTACTGAATGCCGACGTGAATTATTGGCCAAGGTGCTGGCAACTCATTTTGAGGAATGGTTGCCAAGGGTAGTAGCTGAGGATCAAATCGAGTTTGTGAAGGGCCGACAGTTGTCGACCAATATGAAGAGATTACTGAATGTGGTGATGTTGCCCCCCTCAGGTTTGGAGCTAGAAGTAATAATCTCCATGGATGTGGAGAAAGCGTTTGACTGGGTGGAATGGAACTATCTCTTTGGGATACTGGGACAGTTTGGGTTTGGGCCCAGGTTCATTTCCTTGATTAGATTGTTATATAAGGCCCCCCCTGCCAGCGTTCAGCCTCAAGTTCAGGGTACTTTCGACTGTATAGGGGAACAAGGCAGGGATGTCCACTTTCCCCGTTACTTTTTGCATTGGCAATTGAACCGCTGGCTATCGCACTGAGGTCATCGACTGAGTAGAGGGTATGGATCACCAAGTGTCCTTGTATGCGGACAACTTTCTGTTGTATGTAACAGACCCTCTCTCCGGTGTGCAAAGGATTATGGAGGTGTTAAGTAAGTGCGGTTGCTTTTTGGGTATAGTCTTAATGTGGGGAAAAGTGCAGTGTTTCCGTTGAGCACGCGGGGATAGGGAGGAGGTCTGGAGAGATTGCTGTTTCGGCTGGCTAGGTTAAGCTTCAGGTATTTGGGAGTGTAGGTGGCTCACAACTGGCCATTGTTGCATAAGTTGAATTTGGCTAGTCTGGTAGAAGGCATAAAGGGAGATTTGAAGAGGTGGGACGCTCTGCCACTATCGTTGGCAGGGCGGGTTCAAACGATGAAAATGGCGCTCCTCCCAAAATTCTTATTTATTTTCCGGATCTTTTTACCCAAATCCTTCTTTGGGAAGATTAATAAGTTGATTTCACCTTTGTTTGGGCAGGCAAGGCACCTGGGTTCGGACAGTATTTTTTCAGAAGGATAGGCGGTCGGTGGGGTTGGCATTGTTGAATTTGATGAACTACTGGACAGTGAATATTGAGAAGGTTTGGAAGTGGGTCATGGAGGAAGGATTATTGTGGGGGCAGGTGGAGGATCAGGTTTGAGGGCACTTGTGATGGCTCCTCTTTCATTCTCACCGGGCACGTACTCTATGAGCGTGGTGGTGGTAGCCTCGTTAAGAGTTTGGAACCCCTTTGGGTAACCTTTTAAGTTAGAGATGATATCGTTGTGGCACCAATATGTGGGACCACAAATTTATCCCGGTGGGGTTGGTCTCGACATACAGGGTCTGGGAAAGGGAGGGTGTTGACAAGTTTAGGGATTTGTTTGTGGAGGAGAAATTCTTTTTTACAAACATTTTATTACGGCATTTATGGTTTTATAACAATAAAAGATACAAATGTAAACATAGTTCAGTGCGTAACACATCCCTCCATCTCCCACTGTTCCTGCCTAATCTAGACAAAAGATAGTCTGACTCCCCCCTACCCCCCTCCCTTTCTCCCTAACCCCCACCCCCCTTATTGAATCTGCTGACGGGGTTGGAGAAATTGATGGAAAAGTTCCAGCTCCCTGAGGGAAATGAGTTGAGGTACTTACAGGTTAGGAACTTTGTGGGGAAGAAGCTGGCTACGTTTCTGTGGTTGCCACCCCCCTCATTGATGGACAAGGCATTGTCTGAAGATGAGATAGGGGAGGGAAGTATTTTGGGTATTTATGGGCAATTGATGGAGAGGGAGAAGGCCACCCTGGAGGAGACCAAGAGGAAGTGGGAAGAAGAGTTGGGCAGTGCACTTGAAGGGGTGGGCGGTGCAGTGAGGCCATAGGATAAACTCTACCTCCTCATGTATGAGACTGAGCTTAGTGCAGTTTAAAGTACTGCACAGCGCGCACACAAGCTTTTTTTCCAGAGATGGAGGATAGACATGAATGGTGTTCAAGGGGGCCATCGAACCGCACACCCATGTTCTGGTCCTGCCCAAAAGTGGGAAGCTCCAGAAGTCGTTTTTTGAGATAATGTTAGATTCTAGGGTGAGGATAGCTCCAAGTCCGAGGGTGGTGAAAATTGGGGTATCGGATAAGCCGGGAGTGCATGAGGGGAGAGAGGCTGATGCATTGGCTTTTGCCTCACCGATAACCTGAAGGAGGATTTTGCGAGGGTGGCGGGCTTCGGAGCCACCAAGGGCAACGGTGTGGGTGGGTAATCTGTTAGAGCTTCTGCATCTGGAAAAGATTAAGTATGCCATTAGAGAGTCGGAGGAGGGGTTCTCTTCGAGGTGCACGCTTTTTTCTCCTTCTTCAAGAATTGGTAGTTGTCAGCAAATAGAGAGGGGTGGAAGTTTGTAATAATAAAATAGGGCACACAGGGTGGGATGGTGGGTTGTTTGTTTGTTATGAAAATTGTATAAGGTTGAATGAGTGTTATGTATATTGCAAAATGAAAAATGTCTTGAATAAAAATACTTTTAAAAATACAAGGCATTCGATGCGTGACAAAGGTTCCTCTCTATCCTGGCATTTTGAAATACACAAATTATATGAGTTAAAGCATTGATCAAAGAATTGCAGCATATACTGCAACACTGAGGATAAGAAAAAGTTTTAAAATCACAAAATATACGTCAAAAATGCATTAAACATATCTAAATTACAGACATACATATAGACATAAATATAAATAATACAAACATGCATGCAATGTGTCCATAACCACACAGCTGTAATTCAATGTACATTTAAATCATACATATGTATGTACAATGTACACAAAGTACACATCCTGTGTAAACATGTATTAATGGTGTAGCTATTTAAACAGAAGTAGGAAATGTAGATATGCCATGTCAACATTTATGCATAGATGTTCCAAGAGATATTTTATGCACTATTACAAACACCCACAGACATGGAGATTCTATATACATATATATGAGCCAACCATCAGTAACCTATTTCTCACCATTGTTGGGTTTTCAAAGGTTACTGTCAGTGGAAAATGTATTTTGAATCACAGAATGGCTACAGATGGACATTTGCTTTGCAATGGTTTTGCACCTTGTACAAAGAGCATCCCACTCAGGCATAATAGATTCATCAACTGTTTTCAGTTCAATTCTGCTCATTTATTGTAGCCGTTCACTAAACTGATAAAATGGAAACTGATGCAGATACAATTAAAGTGCTGCCCTTGGAGTCATATGTTATTGGCACACTGCTAGCAGGCACATTTTGCTTAATGAGCCACATCTGAAATTGCATGTTATGTCATTTATAGTTTCCATGAATTGAACCATCAGCCCAGCAATTACAAATATGGACTGGGATGTAAAAGCAAATCAGCAGTTTATCTCTGGAAATATGAGCTTTGACATTTGAGCTGTTGGTTCTCTAATCAATGTATACTTTGTTTCTTAATGGACAGAAAATCATGAAGCAACCAACCGGTCAGTGGAACCGGATGTTCAGGAAGCATTCATGGATGATGCATTGCATCAAATCATAATGCACTTTATCCTGGTTAAATTCAAACAGGAAATATAGGGCCAATAGGAAAGGGAGAAACACAACCGCAGCCAGAGAAAGGGAAAGGGAAATCAACAACGAGGCAGGCAAGGAGAGAGACAAAGATCAAGAGCATGAAAGGAGATGGTGACAAAGAAAGACATATTAAGGTAGATCAAGAGAAAGGAAGACATGAAGAAGAAAGACCAAAATAAATCAACAGTTAGTGAAAGATAGGAACAGTATGTGTGTGTGAGAGAGAGAGAATTAACTGAGGGAAGAAAGAAAACTAAATGCTGGGGTACATCTAAGGATAATTTCTGCTTTCTTAAATGTTAATTCCTGTTATTTAACGAAGGATAGCCTGACACTAAGTGAATGGTTGATAGACCATTGTTGGTTGCTTTGATACTGCTGAGAGAACCAGTCTTCTAAAGAAAAAACTGGAGAAGGAAAAAGTGAAAATAAATCTCTGAGGCTTGTGTGCAAAGCCAGGAAAAGCGCACCAGAAACCTGCCAAGTCCCACAAGTCAATGAGCAGTATGCCTTGGTAGCTAAATCGTCAGGTGTTTGAATAACATGGTTTTAGTGGGCTAACCTCTTGTTTATTCTACATGTGAAAGGTTAATTTAATCCATCTAAAGTCTCAGGTGGTCTGCCGATTGTGCATGTGGAACATCAATTTCACTACTGGAGATGGGGTCTGTCAGTCTGATTCCTCCTTTCCTGTGGCTGTGCAAGAGAAAGTAAATTCCTCAGCTATCATATGCTTGACCTTTGAGCACTTCATGGTGATACTGTATGTCTAAAGGAAAAAAGTTGTTAATGCACCAGCACCGACATCCCTCGCCTTGATGAATATACTACAATTCATCAAAAATCAAGCATTAAAAGAAGCAGAAAATTGAAGATGCCTCACAAGAACTTCAGTAATCGCTGCAATTTTGCAAATACTAAAATTAAATATTGATTTAACGTTCACTTTCCTGAAGCCATTGACTCATACTTGTGTGCATACTCAAGTCGTTCGGTGCCTCAACTAAGTAAGTTTACCAGTGGGCATCAACAGAGGCTGTTTTCCCCTTTGAGAGCTGACTAGTGGTGCTTGAAGCTGAAAGTCGCCACACCGCTCAGGCGAGGGTAAGACATGGGAATTGAACCCGCGCTGTTGTTGTTGACTCCGCATCATGAACCAGCCAACTGAGCTAACCGAGCAATGCTTTGGGACAGTGCAGCTCAGCACCACTCTCGAAGATGCTTTGACCATCTGAGCCTCGAGTGCGGAGTCCATTTCTATTGATCTTTAGTGTCTGATTTGTGTGTGATGTTTGCTCCACCCCCGGCTTTATTTCCGTCCCCAGTTTCCCCCGGAATCTATTTTATCGTTCATTCCCCTTGAGCTTCCGTCTGTGTCTCAACTAAACCACGGAAGATAGATCAAGGAATGCCACGGGAGGGAAATCAACAGAAAGTCACATTCGCTGCACAGTTCTGAAAAATAAATGAAATGTTTCTAAATGGATTTCTCGCAGATATTAACACTGAATGGGTTTAAGGTAATCGACTTCCCAGCGGGAAACTGCTCTTTTCCCCTGTCTCAACAGCCATCATGGGAGAGCTGAGAGAGGCGAATCCTTTAGAAAACAAGGACTCGGGAGGCTCCCCTGCTGGCTCCTAGTCTGATCCGCACTGAAAAATTCATGAGCAGCAGAAAGTAGGCCACGGCAGTAGCTCTCTCAGTCAAGAGCTGGCTGACGAACCAGTTTGCATTTGGATCCTGGCTGTCCAGACGTCCCTGTTTGTGATGAAGCAGTCCCGCTGACTTTGCTGTCACTATTCACAGCAGAGGAAGAGGATAATATACGAGACAATACAAGGGAAACAAGGACCGAAACTCACTAAAGTTATCGTTAAGTATGAAAGCAATATTAGAAAAATAATGGCACTGCAGACTGACAAATAAATCCTCATGGCCTGATGGTTTTAAAGAAAGCAGGTGCTTTGGAATCTTCTAAAGCTCTCTTGATTCAGGAATTACCCCTTTAAATCGGAACATTGCAAATGTAACTTCAATATTTAAGAAGAGTGAGAGAGAGAGTTCAGGAAATTACAGATCAGTCTAATATCTAAGGTAGCCACACTGATGGAGGTGAAGATAGACACCAGACCACAGAGGCAGAGAAATGCATCATCACCCTGTGCATAGAGATAATAGTCATGATGGGCCTCCCATCCAAGCTTTTGTGTAGTACTTAACTAAATAATAATAACCATGCAAATACCAACAGGGAAAGGAATGAGCTTAGGCCCCTATCATGCATCACTGCAGCAGAGCAGTCAGAGGCAGAGGGACAATCCTGTTCAAGGCAGCAACTGTTTTGCATTGTTCGTGACCCCAAAATAAAAATACAGGACATACATGTATCTGGTTCTGGACAGTGGACAGACCAGCTCACAAAATGGACTGTATTATAAAACCAGACAAACAGCCACCCTAACATCTGTTCTTGGGAAGTTATTGGAAACTGTAATTTAGGGCACAATGATGAACAATTAGAGACAATTGAGCTGATTAAAGCGAGACAACATGGATTTGTAAATGCTGGACATGTCTTATTAACTTAACTTATTTTTTCAGGGAATAACTAAAATAGTAGACGGGGAAAGTCTAGGGTGTTACCCAGATGGACTTTCAGAAGATGTTCTAAAAGGTTCTCTTGACTGAGAGAGCTACTGCCGTGGCCTACTTTCTGCTGCTCATGAATTTTTCAGTGCGGATCAGACTAGGAGCCAGCAGGGGAGCCTCCCGAGTCCTTGTTTTCTAAAGGATTCGCCTCTCTCAGCTCTCCCATGATGGCTGTTGAGACAGGGGAAAAGAGCAGTTTCCCGCTGGGAAGTCGATTACCTTAAACCCATTCAGTGTTAATATCTGCGAGAAATCCATTTAGAAACATTTCATTTATTTTTCAGAACTGTGCAGCGAATGTGACTATAACCATAGACACTGCAGCTAATCGAAACAAACCTGTTGGACTTTAACCTGGTGTTGTAAGACTTCGTACTGTGCTAAAGTTATAGTTCATAGAACTGAAGGCAAATTATTGACTGGGTTAGGTTAGGAAATTAGTTAGGCGGTAGATGACAGCGCAGAAACTGCAAAGTGAGGTGAACTCAGCCCAATGCATCGCACAAGCTTGCCACCCTCACATTGATTCTGGATACACCTCCCTGTGCCTCAAGAAGGCAGACAGCATTATCAGAGACCCCTCCCACCCAGGCTTTGCCTTCTTCCAGATCCTTCCATCAGGCAGAAGTTACAGAAGTCTGAAGGCCCCCACATCCAGACACAGGAACAGCTTCTTCCCCACAGCAACGAGACTCCTCAATGACTCTCCCTCGGACTGATCTGTTCCCTGTAAGAACACTATTCACTGCTCTTGCTCATGTATTTGCTTTGTTTGGCCTCGTGTTCCATACTGTAACCAATCACTGTTTGTTGATGTACCATTTATCAATGTACTCTGTTGATTATTCTTTTTTGTCTACTATGTGCCTACTGTGTACGTTCCCTTGGCCGCAGAAAAATACTTTTCACTGTACTTCGGTACATGTGATAATAAATCAAATTTTAAAATAAAATCAAAATTTGATTCGCCATAAGGTTGGATACTCTTTTGAAGGTGATCATCCGTCCAAATGCTTGAAACATCATGGCACTCATACATGAGATGAACTCCTCCATTTTCTATGCAAGAGTGCACACTGCACTCTGGAAATTCTGACAGAGGACACATATTGCTGCTCCACAAGCGCCCATTTAATGTATGAACCCCGATGCTCAGATTTGACAAAACCAAAAAATACTGGACAATCTCAGCAGGTCTGACAGCATCTGTGGAGAGAAAAGGGAGCTAATGTCTCGAGTCTGGATGACTCTTGTCAAAGCTTGGGTAGTTGGATTGTCCACGTTAAATTGCCCCGTAATTGGAAAAAGAATTTAAAGAAAAAAAAAGGAAGGTTAGAAAGTGATGGTTGTCAGCTGATTGTTCCAGGATATGCATTTTGCTGGTCATCGAACCTTTTCCAGCACTGGACTCATATCCTGGCTATTTTGGCTACTGGCAGCCTCAGCAACTGGAAGCCACACCAGCTGCTTCCTGCCATCCTCAAGGAAGATTACTTCTCTCTGTGCCTTTAATGGTTCAATCAGTACGTCCATGGACAAGTCTGTAAACCAGGGAACAGCCTATCCACATCTTCCATCCATGCTGCTTATTCTTCCGCCACACTGGATTGTTTCCTACATTTACTGCTGGCTTTTGTATTCCAGCCGGGATCCCTTCTGTCATAATATACACCAATATATCATGGTGCAGACACACACTGATGGACACACAGTGGGACCAATCAACACACACAACACCGCAGCCAATCACCAGTTAGAGAGCACACGCACTATAAAGACAGGGGGCATCAGAGTTTCCGCTCATTCGAGCTGCAGCTAGCTAGGAGGACAGAGCTCACAGCCTGCAGCACAGACATTCACCATGTGCTGAGTGCATCGACTGGTGAGGACAAGGCAAAGGTCTTTAGTTAAAGCTAGTATCATGTTAACCCACAGTCAGAGTATGTTAAACAGTTAATGATTCAATAAAATAGTGTTGCACTATTTCAAGTGTTGGTGACCTGTATGTGTTCCACGGATCCAGAGCACCCAACACAACATGATACCAGGAGTTGAGGGATATTAGCACTTCTTAGACCTACCTGCAAGTGATCTGCCTTCCGCCAGCATTCCGTCATCCTGCAACATGGACAACAACCTAGGGGCCAACTGGAAGATATTCAAACAGCGCTTCCAGCTCTTCCTTGAGGCCACAGATAGGGAAGACGCCTCGGATACCAGGAAGATTTCTCTCCTCCTCTCCACGGCCAGAGACCATGGGGCTGGTTTAGCACACTGGGCTAAATCGCAGGCTTTTAAAGCAGGCCAGCAGCACGGTTCAATTCCCGTACCAGCCTCCCCGAAAAGGCGCCGGAATGTGGTGACTAGGGGCTTTTCACAGTAACTTCATTGAAGCCTACTTGTGACAATAAGCGATTTTCATTTTCATTTTCATGTCTTCCACATTTTCAATTCTCTCACCTTTGCGGATGATGAAGATAAAACAAAGTTCAAGACGGTCCTCCTCAAGTTTGACACTCACTGCAGCGTAGAGGTGAATGAAAGTTTCGAGCGCTATGTGTTCCAACAGCGTTTGCAGGGTAAGGATGAACCTTTTCAATCCTTTCTCACGCACCTCCACATCCTTGCGCAGTCTTGCAGCTACGGGCCAACCTCCGACTCCATGATACGTGACCAGATCGTTTTCAGTGTTCAGTCGGACCCCCTACGACATCAGCTCCTCAAAGTAAAGCAGCTCATCCTAGCGACCGCCATTGAGACCTGTGTCTTACACGAAAACGCCACGAGTCGGTATTCCCACATCCAGGCGGCTGAAACGGCGCGGCAAGGTCCCCACAAGGTGGAACGGGTCCAAGCGATTGAGCAACTCCAGGGCCTCAGCCTGAATGAGGGCGGCCATTTTGCGCGCTTTTCGTGGACTCCCTCGCTTGTGTGCACCAAACGAGGGGACGGTGACGTCGAAGAACGTAATGCGGAGGCGCGCACCACGCACGACCGCACCGCGCATGCGCGGTGGCGCAGCAAACGTGCTGACGCTACGACGTGTGGCAACTGTGGCTCCGCCCATTTAAAACGGCAATGCCCTGCCAAATCTCGACAATGCCTAAGATGTGGCAGACTTGGCCACTATGCTGCCTTCTGCTGAGCAGTTCAGCCTGCCAATTCATATCGCTTCAGCCAGCCTTGCAGGAATGTCCGGGCAATTCAACCCACGGTCACCGAGTCCGATGCGGACCTCCCACACAGCAGTGACACCGAGGACCCGAAGGCGCCTTTTCGAGTCGGTGTCGTGACAAAAAACAGGCTGTCCCCGAAGCAAAAACACCAGACGCTGTCGGTATACAGCATCGATCCAGACAATGAGTGGTGTGCCACCCTGACGGTCAACCGGTCCAAAATATGATTCCGCCTGGACATGGGTGCCTCCGCCAATCTCATTGCACGGTCTGACTTCCAAAGCCTTAGTGTCAAACCAGCCATCCTTCCATCAGCCTGCCAGCTATTGGATTACAATGGCAATGTCATTGCTGCTAGCGGCTCGTGCCAACTTGAAGTGACGCACAGGTCACGCAAAGCCATCCTTCCTTTTGAAATCATGGGCTCCTCGAAAGCCTCCCTGCTTGGCGCGCAGGCATGCAAGCTGTTGAACCTAGTTCAGAGAGTTTACTCTCTCTCTCGTGATGACACGCCTGCCTTTCAGGACACTGACTTCAGGGCGCAACTCGACGCCATCATCAACCAGCATCATGACGTCTTCGAAGGCATTGGCACGCTCCCATATACCTACAAGATCTTATTGAAACGGAATGCCACGCCTGTGGTGCACGCACCTCACAGGGTCCCTGCACCCCTTAAGGACCGCCTCTAGCAGCAGCTGCAGGACCTCCAGGACCAAGGAGTGATCTCCACAGTCACGGAACTAACCGACTGGGTCAGTTCCATGGTATGTGTAAAAAAGCCTTCCGGCGAATTGAGAATTTGCATTGATCCCAAGGATCTAAATCGCAATATCAAGAGGGAGCATTATCCAATTCCCAAGCACGAAGAGTTCACATGCGAGATGGCTCGCGCCAAGCTCTTCACCAAACTCGATGCCTCAAAAGGATTCTGGCAAATCGAGCTCGACAAATCCAGCAGGAAACTGTGTACATTCAATACCCCTTTGGCAGATATTGTTACAACAGGATGCCGTTTGGGATCATATCTGCTTCAGAAGTGTTCCATAGGATCATGGAACAAATGATGGAAGGCATTGAAGGTGTTCGCGTCTATGTCGACGACGCAATCATTTGGTCCACCACCCCGCAGGAGCATGTCAGTCGCCTCCAGCGTGTATTCAAATGCATACGTGAGCAGGGCCTATGCCTTAACAGGGCCAAATGCTCTTTTGGTCAGACGGAACTCAAGTTCCTCGGGGACCACATCTCCCAGTTGGGTGTGCGGCCGGATGCGGACAAGGTGGCTGCTATCACAGCCATGAAAACGGCAGAGGACAAGAAGGCGGTCCTCTGATTTCTGGGCATGGTCAACTTTTTAAGGAAGTTCATCCCTAACCTCGCCTCTTATACCACGGCTCTCAGGAACCTGGTCAGGAAGACGACAGACTTCCAATGGCTCCCTGCCCACGAGCGCGAATGGAGAGAACTCAAAACCAAACTGACCACGGCCCCGGTCTTAGCTTTCTTTGATCCAGCAAAAGAGACCAAAATTTTGACCGATGCCAGCCAATCCAGCATTGGGGCAGTGCTCCTGCAACGCGATGAGGCCTCATCATGGGCCCCCGTTGCATATGTGTCACGCGCCATGACCCCCACGGAACAGCGCTACGCGCAGATAGAAAATGAGTGCCTGGGCCTTCTGACCGGTGTGGTTAAGTTTCATGATTATGTGTACGGACTTCCTCAATTCACCGTCGAGACCGACCATCGCCCGCTGGTCAATATAATACAGAAAGACTTGAACGACATGACGCCTCGCCTTCAGCGTATTCTTCTCAAACTCCGGCGATACGACTTCCAGCTGGTATACACCCCAGGCAAAGACCTCATCATTGCCGACGCTCTCTCCAGGGCAGTCAACACTCCATGTGACCCAGCGGTATTCGTCTGCCTGGTTGACGCCCATGTGGCCTCCAATCTACCTGCCACAGATGAACGCTTCATCCAAATTCAACGCAAGACGGCGGCTGACCCTTTGCTACAGCGTGTCATGCGCCAACTAACAGACGGGGGCTCAAGGGCCAATGCCCTCAGTTCTATAATATCGGAGATGATCTGGTGGTAGTAGACGGGGTCCTTCTGAAACTGGACCGCATTGTCATCCCGCATAGCATGCGCCAGCTCGTCCTGGAACAGCTACACGAGGGCCATCCTGGCGTGGAAAAGTGCCGCCGACGGGCCCGAGAGGCAGTGTACTGGCCCGGCATTAATGATGACATAGCCAACACGGTGCTCAACTGCCCCACTTGTCAGCAGTTCCAGCCGCCCAACCATGTGAGAACCTGCAGCCCCAAGAGTTGGTCACGTCACCTTGGACCAAGGTGGGCATTGACCTGTTCCACGCGCTGGGTAGAGACCATGTCCTGATCGTGGACTACTTTTCAAATTACCCGGAGGTGATACGGTTGCATGATATCACATCGTCTGCAGTCTGTAAGGACACCTTTGCTCGACATGGCATCCCACTCACGGTTATGTCGGACAATGGCCCCTGCTTCATAAGCCAGGAATGGTCCAACTTTGCCAGGCGGCACAATTTTGCACATGTGACATCCAGTCCCCTGTACTCCCAATCCAACAGCAAAGCGGAGAAGGGTGTCCACTGTCATGATATTCAGGTAAACATCATGGTACAAACATACATACATACTGATGGACAGATCAACGGACCAATCAACTCACACACAACACCACAGCCAATCACAGGCAAGAGCATACACACTACAAAACAGGGAACACGACACTTCCCGGACATTCCAGCAGGAGACAGCTCAGGGCACAGAGCTCACAGCAAGCCACTCAGCCATCCACCATGTGCTGAGTGCCACTCCAAGATAGTATTAAGATTTCCAAGATAGGAAAAGGTCCACAGATTCTGGGGTTATGATCGAACCTCAGTAACCAGTTTACCACTGTAAATAAATGTCAGTAATAAAACTGAGTTGTACCATTCGCAACCGTGTTGGTTCGTCTGTGTAGCAGAGTACCCAACACATCATAGTACCAGGAGTAACTGTGGGACCTACCTACGAATCCTCCGGAATCTGCCATCCTGCGCCATGGACACCGCCAGCACACCGCAGCTGCTACAAGACACTGGAAACCTCGGCGTCAGTTGGAAGCTGTTCAAACAGCGCTTCCAGCTCTTCCTGGAAGCCAACGAAAAGGAGAGCGCTTCGGACACCAGAAAGATCGCCATCCCCCTCTCCACGGCAGGTCAACATGCCATCCATGTTGACAACTCCCTGGTGTTTGCGGAAGGTGAGGACAAGACCAAGTACAAGACGGTCCTTCTCAAACTCGGCCAACACTTCAACATAGAGGTCAACGAGAGTTTCGAGTAGTATCTCTTCCAGCAGCGCCTGCAGGGTAAGGATGAGCCCCTTCAATCCTTCCTTACGCACCTCCGTATGCTCGCGCAGTCCTGCAGTTACGACACCACCTCCAATTCAATGATTCGGGAACAGATTGTTTTTGGGGTCACCTCGGGCACCCTACGCCAGCAGCTATTAAAAATTAAAGGCCTCACCCTAGCCTCCGCAATCGAAGCCTGTGTCCTGCATGAAAACGCGACTAGCCGCTACTCCCAATTTCAAGCGGTGCGGCAAGGGTCATACGCGGCCGGATCGGCGAGGCAGGCGTCCTACGAGGCCGAACGGGTCCAGGCGATCGAGTTCCTCCCGGCCCGCGGCCCGTACGAGGGCGGCCATTTCGCGCGCTTTCCGGGGCCTCCCACGTTTGTGCGTGCCAAAAAAGACGTTGACATAGTGGGACGTGATGCGCAGGCGTGCTCGACGCAAGACCGAACTGCGCATGCGCGGTGGCGCAACGAACGCCATGACGTCACGACGTGCGGCAACTGCGGAGCTGCACATTCAAAGCGGCAATGTCCAGCAAGAAACCGACAATGCCTCCGCTATGGCGAGATGCGCCACTACGCTGCCTGCTGTCGAGCAGCTCAACCTGCCAATGCTCCCCAATTCCGACAACCTCGCAGGGACATGCGGACCATTCAGCCTCCTTACTACGAGTCGTGCCCAGACGATATCCAGACCAGTGACACAGACGACCGGGACGCCTTCCGTGTTGCGGTCATTGATGGGAACCGGATGTCTCAAGCCAGGACCCACCAGCCGTTGCAAGTGAACACTGTCAATCCGGGTGATGAATGGTGTGCCACCCTAACGGTCAACCGGTCACCGATAACATTCCGTCTGGACACTGGCACCTCCGCCAACCTCATAGCATGTTCAGCCTTCTACGCCATGAAGATCAGACCACCGATTCGGCCATCCCGTTGCAAGATGGTCAACTACAATGGGAACGTTATCCCGGCTATGGGATCCTGCCAGCTCCAGGTGACATAAAACACACACACGGCCACACTCTCATTCAAAATAGTCGGATCATCAAAGGACTCCCTGCTGGGCGCACAGGCATGCAAGGTTCTCCACCTCGTGCAACGAGTCCACGCTCTGTCTCCAGAAGGCACATCTGACTTCCCGGATGCAGAATTCAGGGCACAGCTCCAATCGCTCCTCGTCCACAACCAGGAGGTATTCGGGGGCATGGGAACACTGCCCTACACCTACAGAATACGGCTCAAACCGGACGCCACCCCGGTCATTCACGCACCTCGCAGGGTCCCAGCGCTACTCAAAGACCGCCTCAAGCAGCAGCTGCAGGATCTCCAGGACCAAGGGGTGCTGTCCCGGGTCACGGAGCCCACGCCATGGGTCAGCTCCATGGTGTGTGTTAAGAAGCCCTCCGGCAAGCTCCGGATCTGCATTGATCCAAAAGACCTCAACAACAACATAATGAGGAAACACTACCCCATACCCAAACGGGAAGAGATCACGAGCGAAATGGCCCAGGCTAAAATCGTCACAAAACTGGATGCCTCGAAGGGTTTTGGGCAGATCCAACTGGATCAGTCCAGCCGAAAGCTGTGCACCTTCAACACCCCTTTCGGCAGGTTCTGCTATAACAGAATGCCATTTGGCATCATCTCGGCATCCGAGGTCTTTCATAGGATCATGGAGCAGATGATGGAAGGCATCGAAGGGGTGAGTGTCTACGTGGACGATGTAATCATCTGGTCCACCACACCACAGGAGCACATCAATCGTCTCCAGCGTGTCTTTGCGCGCATACGGGAAAACGGCCTGCACCTCAACCGAGCCAAGTGTTCTTTCGGCCAAACCGAGCTGAAGTTTCTGGGGGACCACATATCCCAGTCAGGGGTCCGTCCGGATGCAGACAAGGTGAGCACCATTACAGCCATGCCGTAGCCGGCAGACAAGAAAGCAGTGCTACGCTTCCTAGGCATGGTCAACTTCCTGGGGAAGTTCATTCCCAACCTTGCCTCTCACAAGACGGCTCTGCGCCACCTAGTCAAGAAGTCCACGGAGTTCCAGTGGCTGCCCACACACCAGAAGGAATGAGAGGAGCTCAAAATTAAGCTCACCACAGCCCCGGTATTGGCGTTTTTCGACACATCTCGTGACACTAAAATTTCGACTGATGCCAGCCAGTCCGGCATTGGGGCGGTACTCCTACAGTGGGATGACACTGGAAAATGAATTTTCAACTTTTGCAGACTCTTGGACAATCCTGAAGGTTAGCAACCCCAGGTCACCTCAAAGTTCAGCATACTCTGTCCAGACATAAGGCAATTGTGAGAGAGTGGAACCTATACCTGTACTGCTGCATGTTTTTCACAGATCCACTATTTGCTGCCACTGGCTGCCACTGATATTGTAGTAGTCTGTCAACAGTTTCTACCAGGCTACAGCTGTTAGAAGTTAGAAAGCTGGGAGTTTAGAAAATAACCAATTTATGGAATTATGTGGCTACTGGTCTAGTTTGAAACAGTTTAGCTGCTTTCCCAACCATGTTTATGAATATTTGCATTTGCTCAGTATTTTTGCAGCTGTCTAAGTTTATGTAGTTCACATTGGAGCTCTTAATCTTTAGCCTCCTGCACCAACAAATCCAGGAAAAATACTGGACCAAACAAATGGTTTCCTTTTCAGCTCAAGTACTGTTAGTGTAACAGACTTGGGTTTATTGAAAGAACATGATATACCATCAATTATGACACGAGAGAGAGATCAAGTGAATGAAGGCTTTAATACGCAAAGAACTTAGCTAGCCAGAGATTTCAGTACAGACTGAGCGCCACCCACTGGACGCAACATTATACACAGCCCCGGGGAGGCGGAGCCAGAGGCGGAGCCGGAGGCGGAGCCCACCGGGGTTCCAACCCAAGCCTTAAAGGCATATCACACCAAACCTTAAAGGCATATCACCTATCTGGTGAATACATTCACCACATTCACCCCCTGTTTAAAAAAAACACAAAGTCCGTCGGGTGTGACGTGGGATCAAATGTTCAGTCTATCAGGAGGCCTGATCGTCCTCTTGGACCTCCTCAGCTCAGGTGGTGGTGCGGTGGGCACAGACGTCATCAATGATGGTATATCCGGGAGCACGATGGTTGGAGCTTCCGTCTGGTGTGTCGAAGAAGGTTGGGGAGCAGGGGCCGGGTCCATGGCTGGGGGGCGACAGTGCAGGCGTGGGGGGGAGGGGGGGGGAATGGAGGGGCGCAATTGGTGGCGATTGGTGACGCGGGGATGCAGGGGGAAACATTGGCGGGGGAACCAGCGGGCGCCAGATCCCGTAGGGAAACCGTATCTTGCCATCCGTCAGAATGCGCGACGTAGGCGTACTGGGGGTTAGCATGTAGCAGCTGGACCCTCTCGACTAGGGGGATCCGTCTTATGGCTCCTCACATGCCTCCGGAGAAGACCAGGTCCCAGAGCTGTCAGCCAGGGTGGAAGCGAGACCCCGAAGATGGACATCCTAGGGAAAACAAACAAACCGTCATGAGGGTCTCGTTCGTGGCTGTGCTGAGGAGTGATCTAATGGAATGGAGGGCGTCGGGGAGGGCCTCCTGCCAGCGGGGAATTGGGAGACTTCTAGACCGCAGGGCCATAAGGACGGCCTTCCAAACCGTCGCGTTCTCCCTCTCCACCTGCCCGTTTCCCTGCGGGTTGTAGCTGGTCGTTCTGCTCAAGGATATGCCCTTACCGAGCAGGTACTGACGCAGCTCATCGCTCATGAACGATGTACCCCGGTCGCTGTGGATGTAAGCGGGGAAACCGAACAGAGTGAAGATGCTGTGCAGTGTCTTTATAACAGTGGCCAAGGTCATGTCGGGGCAGGGGACAGCGAATGGGAAGCGGGAGTACTCGTCAATGACAGTTAAAAAATAGGCATTGCGATTGGTGGACGGAAGGGGCCCTTTGAAGTCGATACTTAGGCACTCAAAGGGCCTGGAAACCTTCACCAGGCGAGCCTTGCCTGGCCGATAGAAGTGCGATTTGCACTCCACGCAGACTTGGCAATCCTTGGTCATGGCCCTGACCTCCTCGGTGGAGTAGGGCATATTGTGGGCCTTAATAAAGTGGGCAAGCCGGGTGACCCCCCAGATGACAGAGGTCATTGTGGATAGCCTGCAATCGATCCTCTTGCGCGCTGGCGCATGTACCCTGGGACAGGGCATCTGGGGGCTTTTTGAGCTCCCCCGGACGATACTTAATATCTTAAGTGTAGGTGGAGAGTTCGATTCTCCACCTCAAGATCTTATCATTCTTGATCTTGCCCCGCTGTGCGTTGTCGAACATAAAGGCGACCGACCGTTGGTCGGTGACGAGGGTGAACCTCCTACCGGCTAGGTTGTGCCTCCAATGCCACACAGCTTCCACAATGGCTTGCGCCTCCTTCTCGACAGCGGAGTGTCGGATCGCGGAAGCGTTGTGGGTTCTAGAAGAAAAACACAACTGGCCTGCCCGCCTGGTTGAGGGTAGCAGCCAGGGCGACGTCTGACGCATCGCTCTCGACCTGGAAGGGAATGGTCTCGTTTTAAATGAAGAGATATAAGATTCTCTGTTCCACGTTCCACTATAACCTTCAGAATTACAAATTTATTAATCCCTATCAAAGTAAATGTATTGGGGTGAAAAACATATAATTGTGATTAATTCCACATTAAAACCAGAATTGAAGTAAAACACAATAGTGACACTTGGGAACTTGTACCTCTGCCTGTCTATCCTGGTCATTCACAAACTCTTTAAACTAGTTCCTGCTTTCACTTTATCTGTAAACCAGCATTTTCTGGAGTCTGTAAACCAGCATTTTCTCAGTCTATCCATGTTAGGGTTAGGCCTCTGTGACTGGTGCTCCTCTGTGACTGGTGCATTGAACAGTGTATCCAGTTTCTCCCAGACTCTGTGCACCAGTACATCTCGGAATCTACCCCAATCGTTCAAAAACTTTGAACCAGTTCTTTTCTCAGCCAACCAGTTTTCTCCTGGACTCTGAACCAGTACCTCTCTTAATATATTCTGATTTCTTGGTCCCAGACCTACCTGCCACATGTGTTTTCTGACACCTTGATAGGTGCCATATGTCTATGTACAGATAGCCCGTTCATAACATTTACCACAACCACCGAACATGTCAGTAAAATAATTCATCAGCACTCAATGACTCTCATGCAATTTGGATTAATTAAATATAAAGGGAACATAATGCACAAAATATGGCTGACAAAATTGTGCCTAGATGTTATGGTGGCTGTGACATTATGATAAATGTACAGAACTGTAAGGGTTAATGTTATGTCCAAATCAACTACTAAAGGAGGCTAGATGCAGAACTATATAAAGCATCGATGCTAAGCCTTTTGGGAGAGTGTTGAGGAGAACGCTAGAAGACAGACTGTAGGAAAGATAGTGTGAAATGAAATGAAATGAAAATCGCTTATTGTCACAAGTCGGCTTCAAATGAAGTTACTGTGAAAAGCCCCTAGTCGCCACATTCCGACGCCTGTTCGGGGAGGCTGGTACGGGAATTGAACCCCGCGCTATTGGCCTGCAATGGTCTGCTTTAAAAGCCAGCAATTTAGCCCTGTGCTAAACCAGCCCCCCAACACTGTCAAAATTGAAGCACATGATCCTGACCAGTGGAGTTCAAGGACAACCCTAAGCAGAACTGAAACCTTATCTACCCAAGAAAAATGAACTCAATTTTGAAGTTGGTATCATTCTTTGGGGGTCCCGGATAGTTGTCCCTCACCCAGGGCGCCGCCCATTACTAGTGAAACTGCGTAATGGCCACCTTGAGGTAACTAAATGGAAATGTTTGCCAAGAGCTATGTCTGGTGGCCCAGTCTCGACGCAGACATCACGGACTTGGTAAAACAATGTGGTTTGTGCCTCCTTCAGCTTTCATACATCCATGGAAGTAACCAGACAGGCAATTGGTGCAAGTGCATGTGGACTTTGCTGGGCCTTTTATGGGCACGTTTTTGATCCTGGTGCATGCACTCTCCAGGTGGCTGGAGACATACCGCATGGACTCCATGACGGCGCACACCACGATTGAGAAGAGACGGCAGAGTTTTTGCACACATGGAATACCAGAAGTCCTGGATTCCAACAATGTCACTGCCTTCAGCACTGGTGAGTACCAAAGCTTCATGCAATCCAATAGCATCAGACACATCACAACAGCACCTTATCACTCTGTCATCAAATGGGCTGGCAGAACAGGTGGTGCAGACCTTTAAGATCAGCATGAAGAAACAATTAGTTGCATCCACAGAGACCAAATTGGCATAGATTTTTTTCGACTACAGGACCACTCCTCATATAACACCAGGAATCGTCCCAATGGAGCTGTTAATGGGATTGCGGCTTCATATGAGACTAAGTCTACTATTTCCAAACCTGGTGTCGAGAGTGGAGTCTCAACAAGAGAACCAGAAAATAAATTACGACTCTGCGAGAACCGAAAGAATATTCAAGACAAGTGATCTGGTTTGTGAGGAACTTCGGAGATGGTTCCAGTGGGTCCCTGGATCATAATGAAGAACACAAAACCAGTATCCTACAAGTGAAGGTCCAAAATAGGGCCATGAGGAAACACCTGGACCACCTCAGAAGTAGGAAGTCCGTCCCTGGGCAAACCTTGTTACCAGCCATTGAGATGGCCATCACTAGTACAGGGCATCAGCTCGAAGCGAGCCTTGCATCCATCTTCCTTGGTAACGAGGTCATGGCTCCGAGATGGAGGCAGAGGAAGCTGGTACTCCGATGGAAGCAGACCCCGAGGAGGAACCCATGTCAGTAACTCTTCGACCTCCCTTCGGAAGCGAAGGTCTTCAATTCGGTTCACACCTCCAGATCCAGTTACATCCTCGACGCACAGACCAATTGCTAAGCGGCAGAAGGAATACTGAGGGGAAAATAGACTTGAGTGGGGAGAGTGTTATTGTAGCCACAAAGGACACGGGGGATCGTCAATAGATCTCCCCATAGGCATCAAATTCCCCTATAAGCGGCGGTAGCTCGCCCAATAGGACATGTACAGTGGGGGCTTAAAACCCACTGCTCCAACATGGGCTGGCACCTTGTAGTCCCCAAACTTGGACTTGCGTGTTGTTAGCCGCAGCAGTGGCCTTGTTTGTTACTTCAATAATAGGGTTTGGTACTGGAAGTAGCCTTGGTGAAGTTATTGCACTGGGACTGGAGTGTAATCAATGTAACTAATGTCTCTGTTCGAGATGAGGCAGAAAGCTAAACTGGGAAATATCAGACCAATTTGTTTAATGTCAGTTGTGGACAAGCTCTTAGAATTCAAAATAGAATTAGTAACCATTTAGAAATGTTGGGTATAATCGTGGACAACCAGCATAGATTTGTTAAAATTGGTTAACAAATTTAATCGAGTTCCTTTTGAAGAAATGACCAGTTGCATAAAGGAAATGCAGTAGATGTGTTTATGGATTTTTAGAAGGCTTTCACAGGAGGTGTTTTACAAAAAATGCAAATATATTGTCCAAGAAAAAAACATCAATAAAGAATTGGACCATGAGCAGGAGGATAAAGGTTAAAAGTTAGTGGACATTACTCAGATTAAAGAATTACTGTATATGGTGCAGGTCAGGTGTCAATGCTTGATTGACTTTTGGCCTCAATATATTCAGATTTCGACTTGGAGATAGAGAGAAAGAACCTGAAATTTGATGATGGCACAAATCCAGATAGCAAGAAAGAGTGTAAAAGAGTTAAGGAGGACAAAAGCTGTTTGTGGGTTGATCAGCGTTGAAAAATAATTTTGAAGAATGTGTATTTTTATTCAAATTTTCTGTTTACAAACATACAAAATATTCAACCTGATTAATACAATATACAAAAATATCCCAGCCACCCAACCCGTTTCCACCCTCATTCCAGTTTTTTAAAAAGTTAACAATTTTTCAGAATAACACCATTACAACCATCTATGTACAACAGTGAACAATATTTCAACATTTTCATCCACACCTCCCACAAACCCAAAAGAAACAACAACCAATCCCCAATGGCCTCCCTCCTCCGCTAGCATCTGCTGATGACCAACTCGCTGAAAAAGGAAATAAACGGCGTTCACTTGAGGTAGAAACCTTCATCCAACCCTCTCATTAGATCCTTGATTTTTTTCGAAGTACAAAAATCCCATCAGGTTGCCGAGCCAAGCTGCTGCATTGGGCAGGGTCGAGGGTCTCCAGCCAAACAAGACTCGCCTATGGGCTATATCAAGGAAGCAAAAGCAAGAGTATCATCCTCCTCAAGAGTATCAGAGTCTGTAACTCTGGTAAGTTTGAGATCCCCAAAATAGCTACCAAAGGGAATGGTCCCAAGTCAACCCCAAGAATTCCCGACATGTGCTGAAGAAGGAGACTCAAAGGTTAATGAGCCAGGGCAGGACCAGAACATATGTGTGTGATAGAACATAGAACATTACAGCGCAGTACTGGCCTTTCGGCCCTCGATGTTGCGCTGACCTGTGAAACCACTCTAAAGCCCATCTATACTATTCCCTTATCGTCCATATGACTATCCAATGACTATTTGAATGCCCTTAGTGTTGGCGAATCCACTACTGTTGCAGGCAGGGCATTCCACGCCCTTACTACTCTCTGAGTAAAGAACCTACCTCTGACATCTGTCCTGTATCTATCTCCCCTCAATTTAAAGCTATGTCCCCTCGTGCTAGACATCACCATCCGAGGAAAAAGGCTCTCACTGTCCACCCCATCTAATCCTCTGATCATCTTGTATGCCTCAATTAAGTCACCTCTTAACCTTCTTCTCTCTAACGAAAACAGCCTCAAGTCCCTCAGCCTTCCCTCATAAGATCTTCCCTCCATACCAGGCAACACTCTGGTAAATCTCCTCTGCACCCTTTCCAGTGCTTCCACATCCTTCCTATAATGCGGCGACCAGAATTGCACGCAATACTCCAAATGCGGCTGCACCAGAGTTTTGTATAGCTGCAAAATGACCTCATGGCTCCGAAACTCAATCCCTCTACCAATAAAAGCTAACACACCGTACGCCTTCTTAACAACCCTCTCAACCTGGGTGGCAACTTTCAGGGATCTATGTACATGGACACCGAGATCTCTCTGCTCATCCACACTACCAAGAATCTTACCATTAGTCCAGTACTCTATGTAACTTGTAACATCCTTCCGCACTGTCCACAACTCCACCGACTTTAGTGTCATCTGCAAATGTACTCACCCATCCTTCTACGCCCTCCTCCAGGTCATTTATAAAAATGACAAACAGCAGTGGCCCCAAAACAGATCCTTGTGGTACACCACTAGTAACTGGACTCCAGTCTGAACATTTCCCATCAACCACTACCCTTTGTCTTCTTCCAGCTAGCCAATTTCTGATCCAAACTGCTAAATCACCCTGAATCCCATGCCTCCATATTTTCTGCAGTAGCCTACTGTGGGCAACCTTATCAAATGCTTTACTGAAATCCATATACACCACATCAACTGCTTTACCCTCATCCACCTGTTTGGTCACCTTCTCAAAGAACTCAATAAGGTTTGTGAGGCACGACCTACCCTTCACAAAACCGTGTTGACTATCTCTCATCAAATTATTCCTTTCCAGGTGAATATACATCCTATCTCTTATAAATCTTTCCAAGACTTTGCCCACAACAGAAGTAAGGCTCACTGGTCTATAGTTACCGGGGTTGTCTCTACTCCCCTTCTTGAACAAGGGGACAACATTTGCTATCCTCCAGTCTTCTGGCACTATTCCTGTAGACAAGGATGACTTAAAGATCAAAGCCAATGGCTCAGCAATCTACTCTCTAGCTTCCCAGAGAATCCTAGGATAAATCCCATCCGGCCCAGGGGATTTATCTATTTTCACACTTTCCAGAATTGCTAATACCTCCTCCTTATGAACCTCACGCCCTTGTAGTCTAGTAGCCTGAATCTCAGTATTTTCCTCGACAACATTGTCTTTTTCCTGTGTGAATACTGCATTGTCTTTTTCCTGTGTGAATACTGACGAAAAGAGGGCACTTTCATTTTAATCGATTGAATCCTTCCAGCAAAGTCAACGGCAGGCTCTTAATGTCCTCCTTCACTGCTCTAACCAGGACCCCAAAATTTAGCTTCTGTAACGAGGCTCAATTGTGGGCCACCCAGACTCCCAGATAACAAAAGCTGGACCTGGCCAGGTGAAAAGGCAACTTCCTCAGGTCAGCTTTCCTTCCAGGGGGATTCAGCAGCAAGCATTCTTTTTTACCCAGGTTCAATCTATACCCTGAAAAGGAGCCAAAGCTCTCGAGCAGTTTCATTATCTCCTCTGCACTGGAAGGTCCGTCACATACAATAACAGGTCATCCGCTATAAGGGCACACTATACTCCTTCCTCCTCTATCTATTCCCCTCCGCTTTCTCAGTGTGATAGCCAGAGGCTCAATAGCCAACGTTTGATTTTGATTTTGATTTGATTTATTGTCACATGTACTGAAGTACAGTGAAAAATATTTTCCTGCGGCCAAGGGAACGTACACAATACGTACATAGTAGACAAAACAAGAATAATCGACAGAGTACATTGACAAATGGTACATCGACAAATAGTGATTTGTTACAGTGCAGAACAAGGGGCCAAACAAAGCAAATACATGAGCAAGAGCAGCATAGGACATTGTGAATAGTGTTCTTACAGGGAACAGATCCGTCCGAGGGGGAGTCGTTGAGGAGTCTAGTAGCTGTGGGGAAGAAGCTGTTCCTATGGCTGGATGTGTGGGTCTTCAGACTTCTGTATCTCCTGCCCGATGGAAGGGTCTGGAAGAAGGCAAAGCCTGGGTGGGAGGAGTCTCTGCTAATGCTGTCTGCCTTTCTGAGGCAGCGGGAGGTGTATACAGAATCAATGTGCCTGTGTGATGCGTTGGGCTGAGTTCACCACACTCTGCAGTTTCTTGCGATCTTGGACCGAGCAGTTGCCATACCAAGCTGTGATGCAACCAGATAGGATGCTCTCTATGGCACATATGTAGAGGTTTGTGAGAGTCGATGCAGACATGCCGAATTTGTTTAGCTTCCGTAGGAATTAGAGACGTTGTTGGGCTTTCTTGACTGTTGCATCAACGTGAGTGGACCAGGATAGACTGTTGGTGATGGTGACCCCCAGGAACTTAATGCTATCGACCATCTCCACTTCGGAGCCATTGATGTTGACGGAGGTGTATGTAGTGCTATTACTCCTGAAGTTGATGATCAGTTCCTGGTCTTTCCGACATTTAGAAAGAGGTTGTTTTCAGTACACCATGCAACCAAGTGATTTATCTCCCTTCTGTAGTCTGATTCGTCGTTGTTTGAGATACAACTCATCACAGTCGTATCATCCGCAAACTTACAGATTGAGTTGGAGTTAAATCTTGCCACACAGTCATGTGTGTATAGGGAGTACAGTAGAGGACTGAGCACACATCCTTGCGGGGTCCCGGTGTTGAGGACTACTTTGGAGGAGGTGCTGTTGCCTATCTTTTTAAAATAAATTTAGAGTACCCAATTATTTTTTTTCCAATTAAGGGGCAATTAAGCGTGGCCAATCCATCTAACCTGCACATCTTTGGGTTGTGGGGGTGAAACCCACGCAGACATGGGAAGAATGTGCAAACTCCACACAGACAGTGACCCAGGGCCGGGATTCGAACCCGGGTCCTCAGAGCCGCAGTCCCAGTGCTAACCACTGTGCCACATGCCACCCCGCTGTTGCCTATCCTGACAGATTGTGGTCTGTTGTTGAGGAAGTCAAGGATCCAGCTGCACAGGGAGGGGTCAAGTCCAAGATTGCAGAGTTTGGTTATAAGTCTTGTCGGGATAATGGTGCTGAAGGCGGGGCTGTAGTCTGTGAACAGCAATCTCACGTAGGTGTCCTTGTTGTCAAGGTGTTCGAGTGTTGATTGTAGAGCCAGGGAGATGGCATCTGCTATGGACTGGTTGCGGTGATAGGCGAACTGCAATGGATCGAGACCGCCTGGGAGGCTAGAGTTGATCCGTAAACAGCAGGGGGGACAGGGGACAATCCTGTCTCGTGCTTCTTCCCAGTTGAACATATTTCGAGTTAAAAGCATTTGGATGAACTCTCGCAGTGGGGGCTCCATACAAAAGTCAGATCCAGGATATAAACCTAGGCCCAAAGCCAAACCTGTGCAAGACCTAAAATAAATAGCTCCACTCCACCCGATCAAACGCTTTCTCTGCATCTAGAGAAATAATCATCTCCGTTTCAGGGGATGAAGAGGGGCAAAGAACCACATTGAGCAGCCTTCGGACATGGGCCGACAGCTGTCTCCCCTTGATAAATCCCGTCTGCTCCTCCGGTATGATCCCTGGGAGGCAGGACACCATGGGCGGGATTCTCCACTCCCGCGCCGAAGTGCCCACACCGTCGTGAACGCCGTCGGGATTCACGACGGCGCGAAACGGTCTCTATCCCGACTGATTTAGGGCCCGATAATGGGCTAGGAACGGGGCCGCGTCATCTACACGCGCCAGGCCTTGTCGCCGCGTAAAGGCGGCGCCGCATACATGATGCAGCCGGTGCCGCATAACTGGCGTCACCTGCGCATGCGCGGGTTGGCCGGTGCCAACCCACACATGCGTGGTTGCTGTCCTCTCCGAGTCCGCCCCGCAAGAAGATGGCCGCAGAAGGAAGGAGGTCCTCCTTCAGAGAGGACTGCCCGACGATCGCGGGCCATCCCACATTTGAGGTACCCCCCGGTGCAGGATCCCCCCCCCCCCCCCGCAGGCCGCCCCCCCCCCCCCCCACCGTTCCCGCGCTGTTCCCAATGGCAGCGACCAGGTGAGGACGGCGCCGGGGGGAACCCGCCGTTTTGGCCTGGCCGCTCGGCCTGTCCGGGCCTGAGAATAGCGGGGTTGCCGGAGAATCGCCATTTTGGGTGTCTCCGGCGATTCTCCGGCCTGTGGAACTCGACGGGGCTGTTCCCGCCGCTTGGGAGAATCGCAGGAGGGCGTCAGACCGGCGTTGCGGGAAATTTTGGCGGCCCAGGCGATTCTTCCAACCGGCATGGGAGTGGAGAATCTCACCTCATGTGTCTTGCCAAGATCTTCGCCGGCAACTTTGCATCTGCATTCAACAAAGAAATGGGGTGGTATGACCCACACTCCTCCAGGTCTTTATCTTTCTTCAATATCAAGGAGATAGTCACTTAGACCAAAGATGAAAGCAACATGCCTCGAGTCAGAGAATCTTCAAACATCTCAAGCAGCACTGGAGTCAGCAACCCGGCAAACATTTTTGTAAAACTCCCGTCCAGTCCCGACACCTTCCTAGACTGCATTAAACACATGCCCTCCTTAATCTCCTCCAGAGGAGCTTCCAATTCCTCCCTCTTCTCTTGTTCCAATACCGGGAAGGACACACCGTCTAAAAATTCTGACATTGAGGATTCATCCTCTGTGGGTTCCGACTCGCACAGTTTCCGATAGAACGCCTCAAAGCCCCATTAACCTTGACCGATTTGGAAATCAGTCTACCCCCCCTCCCCCCCCCCACCCCATCCCCCCCATCGCTAACTTGCACTATTTCCAA
This sequence comes from Scyliorhinus torazame, assembly GCF_047496885.1. Classification (NCBI taxonomy): domain Eukaryota; kingdom Metazoa; phylum Chordata; class Chondrichthyes; order Carcharhiniformes; family Scyliorhinidae; genus Scyliorhinus; species Scyliorhinus torazame. The sequence continues at coordinate 98,558,773 of NC_092716.1, forward strand.
GAGGCTGCCTATTGCCTCAGCTGATGTGCTAACAAGAGACTAACCTTTCCCCTATGTTCATAAAGAACCCCTCCCCAAATGTCGCAGCAAGTGCACTGCTCTGTCTGTGGATAGAAGCCCAAACCCCAGTTGTAGCTTCTTCCTCGTAGCCAGCAGTTCTGGTGTCTGATTGCAGGCAGCACGGCGGTGAAGTGGTTAGCACTGCCACCTCATGGTGCAAAGGACCCGGTTTCGATCCCGGCCCTGGGTCACTATCCGTGTGGCATTTGTACATTCTCCCCGTGTCTGCATGGGTCTCACCCTCACAACCCAAAAAGATGTGCAGGGTAGGTGGATTGGCCACACAAAATTGCCCCTTAATTGGAAAAAACAGAATTGGGTACTCTAAATATCTATATCTTTTTAAAATTCCGGTGTCTGATTGATCGAGTATTGACAGTCAACCATTTAAAAAATGGTTTTTTAAAATTTAAAATTAAAAAAAAATTTATTTTTATTTTTTAGTATTATGAGCTTTGTGTGGGCTGGAAAGACCCCAAGAGTAAAGAGGGGGTGTTCCTGCAGCGCAGTAGGGACAGAGGGGGACTGGCACTGCCGAGTCTAAGTGATTATTATTGGGCCGCCAACGTGTCAATGATATGTAAGTGGATGAGGGAAGGAGAAGGAGCGGCGTGGAAAAGACTGGAGATGGCGTCCTGTAGGGGAACTAGCCTAAAAGCACTGGCGACGGCGCCGTTGCCATTCTCCCCGAAAAAATACACCATAAACCCAGTGGTGGTGGCAACTCTGAAAATTTGGGGGCAGTGCAGACGACATAAGGGAGTGACGGGTGCCTCAGTGTGGTCCCCGATAAGGAACAATCATAGGTTCGTCCCGGGAAGGATAGATGGGGGATTTAAATCTTGGCAGCGAGCAGGAATTGCAAAATTGAAGGACTTGTTCTTAGACGGGACGTTCGCGAGTCTGGGAGCACTGACAGAAAAATATGGGCTGCCACCTGGGAATGCATTTCGCTATATGCAAGTGAGGGCATTTGTGAGGCAACAGGTGAGGGAATTTCCGCAGCTCCCGGCGCAAGAGATCCAGCACAGAGTGATTTCGGGGGCATGGGTGGGTGATGGCAGGGTGTCAGATATATATAGGGAAATGAGAGACGAGGGGGAGACGATGGTGGAGGAGCTGAAGGGAAAATGGGAGGAGGAGCTGGGGGAAGAGATAGAGGAGCGGCTGTGGGCAGATGCCCTAAATAGGGTAAACGTTTCGTCCTCGTGTGCCAGGCTCAGCCTGATACAATTCAAGGTTCTACACAGGGCGCATATGACTGGAGCAAGGCTGAGTAGATTTTTTGGAGTGGAGGATAGGTGCGGGAGATGCGCGAAGCCTGGCGAACCACACCCACATGTTCTGGTCAAGTCCGGTATTGCATGGGTTCTGGGTGGGTGTGGCAAAAGTGATTTCAAAGGTGGTGGGGGTCCGGGTCGAACCAGGCTGGGGGGTTGGCTATATTTGGGGTTGCAGATGAGCCGGGAGTGCAGGAGGCGAGAGAGGCCGATGTTTTGGCCTTGGCGTCCCTAGTAGCCCGGCGAAGGATTCTACTTATGTGGAAAGAAGCTAAACCCCCGGGCGTGGAGGCCTGGATAAACGACATGGCAGGGTTCATAAAATTGGAGCGGATAAAGTACGCACTAAGAGGTTCGGCTCAAGGGTTCACCAGGCGGTGGCAATCGTTCCTCGACTATCTCGCAGAGCGATAAGGGAAAATAGGAAAGGTAGCAGCAGAAGCCCAGGGGGGGAAGGAAGGGGGGGCGGGGGGGGGGGGGGAGGACTCATTTGGGTCCTCAGGGGTTTTAGGTGTGTGTTTATATATTAGTTATTTATATTAGATTTTACGAAGTTACTATTTTAGTTACTATTTCTGTTGTTTCTTATTTTGTTGTTGGCAGTTGCCGTTAGTTAGCATATTATGTATTTAACAAACGATCAATGTATATATTATTACAAAATTGTAAAATGGGAAATTTTTGTTTTAGTTTGATCGGAAAACCTTAATAAAATATATATTTTTTTTAAATTAAGAAATTTTTTTTTTTTAGAAATTTAAAATGCCCGATTCGTTTTTCCAATTAAGGGGCAATTTAGCGTAACTAATTCACCTACTCTGGGTTGTGGAGGTGAGACCCACACAGTCATGGGGAGAATGCAAACTCCACACGGACAGTGTTCCGGAGCTTGATGCAGAAGTGCTAACCATTGTGCCACCGTGCTTCCCCGACAGTCCACCTTCAAGATGGTATCTGCCTTTCTGCCATTTCGCTCTTTTCCTTTTGCGTCTTAAAGGAGATAATCTCCCCTCTAATGACCACTTTCAGCACCTCCCATAGCGTGTAGAGTGAAATCTCCTCACTTCTATTAAAGCTCAAATATTCTGGTGAGACGTCGAGTGGTGATATGTAGAAGGAGGTCACATGAACGGTAGCTCCCACTAGTCGTTGGTTTTTGGTTCTTTTTACCCAGTTCCCAGGGGTAATTAATGGACAGACTCGTCCCATTCGAGAGTATTTGGTGTAAGCTGTCAAAAGACGCAAGAAAAAATATAAGAAAGGTGGAAGCAGTAGACTGTCGAAAGAACTGTGCAATGTGGGGAGCTCAGGGGGTCCTAAGGTAGCGGAAGCAAGTGTATTGGGTGGGGCCGCACCTATCACAGCAGACAACCTGGCGGAAGTAATGGCTGTGGAATTTGAGAAACAGTTCGGCAAGCATTGTAAGGTCCTAAGGTGGGCCAAGGAGAATTGAGAGGTGCGATGAGAAGGCAGCAGTATCTGCATCAATCAAAACATTACAGCAGAATTGGCAAGGAGGTAGTCAGCCTTTAACAGGTCGAAGTTGGCGCTCTACAAGACTGGGGTACAGTTTGGCATGGTTTACCCGGCAAGGCTGTGGGTGTCACACAAGGATAAATATCACTTTGAGACGCTGGAGGAAGCGGAGGCATTTATTAATGCCGAAGAACTTGTACTGGACTGAAGGGACTTGCAGGGAACGTGTTTGGTGCTTGGGACGGGATATTGTAGTAGTAACTGTGTATGTAAGTATATTTTTTGTTTCCCTTATTCCCTCTACCCCCTTTCTTCGCATATATTTGTATAGAGCTGGTGACAATTGAAATTGATACAGGTTGGTTTGGGGGATTCTATCCTTCTGTCATATGTTTGTATGGGTTTTTGTATTGAGGGGGGTTTGGGAGGAGTTGGGCAGTTTTGGATGGTGGAAGGTGGCGGTGGTAGATTTTTGGTTTTGGTTAGGTGTCCGGCTTTTGACTTGGATGCTTTAATTGGATAGGATGGGCTCTGGCGGGAGTGCTGCCTTGCTAGCTGAATGAGATTGGCTGGTGAATGGGAGCAAGGTGGGGGGGAGGGGCTGCGGCTTGTGGAACCTGTTTAGGCAGATGTCGCTGAACCTAGAAGGTGTGAATTGTAGGGCGAGGGGTTGCAAGAGCGAGGCAGCAGTTTGAGAAGAAGTGGATGGGAGAGTTCTGGGATGGTGGGAGGAGAGGTGGTTAGAGTGCTCATGGTGGCTGGGGGCAGGCGTTGTCCCATTTGTGGGGCGGGGTAAGCAGTCATCTTGGGTTGGCTCTGGATTCGCTCTCGCGATGGAAATGGCTGACTTGAAGGGGAGGGCAGTGAGAGAGAGGGTGGCACGGTGACACTGTGGTTAGCACTGCTACCTCACAGCGCCAGGGACCAAGGTTCGATTCCGGCCTTGGGTGGCTGTCTGTGTGGAGTTTGCACATTCTCCCTGACTCTGCGTGGGTTTCCTCCGGGTGCTCCGGTTTCCTCCCACAGTCCAAAGATGTGGCGGTTAGATGGACTGGCCATGCTAAATTACTCCTTAGTGTCCAAAGGCTAGCTGGGGTTACGGGTATAAGGTGGGTGATTGGGCCTAGCTGGGTTGCTCTTTCAGAGGGTTGATGCAGACTTGATGGGCCAAATGGCCTCCTTCTGCAATGTAGGAATTTTCTGAGATACCCCTGATTTGATTCACTACGTGGAATGTGTAAGGTTTGAGGGGCCCAGTGAAACGTGCAAGAGTTTTCTCTCATCTAAAAAATTTGAAAGCCGATGTGGTGCTTTTGCAGGAGACCCACCTGTGGCTAAGGGGGCATGTTAGGCTCCATAAGAGTTGGGTTAGCCAGGTGTTCCACTCGGGCTTTGTTGGAAAGGCCTGGGGGTTGGCAATACTGATTAATAAAAGAGTTTGGTTCCAGATGGAAAAGGTGGTAGCAGACCAGGGGGTCAGGTATGCCAAGTTACGGGGACATTGGAGGGTAAGTTGGTGGTCTTGGTGAGTGTGTACGTTCAAAATTAGAATGATGTGGAGTTTATGAAGAGGATGCTGGCGGCGATACTGGATAGGGATACATACCAGCTGATATTGGGGGGGTGATCTGAACTGTGTGTTGAGCCCCAAGTTGGATCGGTCCAAGCCGACTTCTCTGGCCCCCTCAGGGGCGGCGAAGGTACTAGCAGAGCTCAAGAAGGAGATGGATGCAGCGGACCCATGCCGGTTTTTACATCCTGGGGGCAGGGAATACTCCTTTTCCTCTATATTTGCACAGATACCTTTTTGTAATGGGGAGAGCCCTGCTGCCAGGGGTGAGGAATGCAGAATACTCCATGATAGTGATATCAGATCATGCTCTGCGTCTGGATGATGTGGGTTTGGAGATGGGGCCGGCCCAGCGGCCGGCGTGGAGTTTGGATGTGGGGCTGTTGACGGCTTTGGGATTTTGTGTGAAGGTGGCTCGGGTGATTGATGAATATGTGGGGTTCAACAAGAATCGGAAAGTGTCATCTCCAACCCCTCCCACCAGTGCAAATACACCCACCTCAGTGGCACATGGTAGTGGACAGGTTTCTGGGGCACAATCTCGTAAGCACCACATTGCTGGCCCCAGAGCCCCCATATAATGCCCGCCAGGGGCATCGAAGGCCATGGGACGAGGTAGGCAGCTAGCAGCCAGCCCCCACCTCAGATGTGCATCCTGGGGAACTACCTAGAAGTAGGTAGGGGTGGGGAGGGGGTTGGGGGGGTGGCACCAACAGGAGTTTGGTATTATACAGCACATTAATCTCCTTTTTTCACAACCATTATGATGTCTGTCACTTTCTTCCGCAATGCGGACCGACCTCGGACCCTTTGCCCATCTCTCCAGGCATTCCCCCCTCCCCACGGCGCTCACCCACCCTCAGGCCGTGGACTTGTAACGAGGCCGGTGAATAGCGGGAGAGACCAAAAACGGGATCCGTGCTGGATGCCAAACAGCTTGCGATGCAACTGGCCTGCTCCCATAGGCAAAATCGGGATCGCACCATAGGGTGGAGAGACACCAATTATCACCACTTAAGCCCTATTTCCATACAATTAACGGGAGCCAGTCCATATCCAACGTCATTCAGTGGCCTGCCCAGCAAGTGCTCACGCTGGCACCAATTAGTACTCGTTTTTAAAAAGGTAAACATGGCGGTAGAGCGTCTGTGGGGAGCCGAGGAGATGAATAGCCATCTTTGCTCACAGGCAAAGAGCCTGGGGGTCGCTGAGACTGCCACCCCTGTGCTTGGCGGTGGGTGGGGGTTGCTCGGCTGGGGGTGGGGGACACCCCGCTGGACTGGGCTGCCATGGGGGTTGGGAGGCGCTGGAGGGGCAACCGCGTGAGGCACCATCATGCCAACCCCTGGATCATGTGTATCCATTCCGGGGACAATGCTTGTCACTGCCCATCTGCCCACCAACCCCCAATCACTGGTGAGGCCTCTGGTCGTGCGGCTGAAGTTTAGGGCTAATCGGGAATTGGCAATTGTGGTTAAGTGAGCCCTTCACACAACCCGTGGATGGGTGGACCATGTAGCCTGTGGGAGTCATTGCCTAGCATCCCAATCACACCTTGATGCAAGGAATAAAGAACAAAGCAGCACGGGAACAGGCCCTTTGACCCTTCAAGCCTGTACCGGTCATGATACCACCCTTGGCCAAATCCCTCAGCACTTCCCAGTGCCGTATCCCTCTATACCCATCCTATCCATCTATTTGTCAAGATGCCTTTTGAACGTCATTAATGTATCTACTTCCCCTGGCAACGCACTCCAGACACTCACCACCCTCTGTTTAAAAGATCTGCCTCGAATATCTCCTCTAAACTTTTCCCCACGGACCTTAAACCCTATGCCCCCTGGTGACTGACCCCTCCACCCTGGGAAAGAGTGTCTGCCCAACCACTCTATCCATGGCCCTCATAATCTTGTAGACCTCTATCAGGTCACCCCTCAACCTCCGTCGTTCTAATGAAAACAGTCTGAGTCTATTCAGCCTGCCTGCATAGCTAACCCCTTCCAGACCAGCCAACGTCCTGGTCAATCTCCTCTGCACTCCCTCCAAAGCCTCCACATCCTTCTGGTAGTGTGGCAACCACAATTGTGCGCAATATTCCAAGTGCAGCCTTGCCAAAGTTCTAATGGCTCAGTCTACAATTTGAACATTGTGTATAATTTTGAGCACCCCAATACAGAAAAAATAAAGCAGTGAGGAGCATACAACATAGATTCTGGCATTATGCCACAGGTAGGAAATTAATGAGAACTCGTCTATTTCCACTGGAGTTTTAAAAAATGTATTCACTGGACAAGGCTGCCGCTGATAAGGCTCATCCCCAACTGCCCTCAAGAGGGTGGTGGTGAGCTGACTTGAATACAATTGAGTTGTTTGTTAGGCCATTTTGACAGTGGTTAAGAGGCCAACACATTGCTATGAGTCTGGAGACACATATAGACCAATTCGGATAAGGATAGCAGATTTCCTTCCCTAAAGAACATTAATGAACCATTGGAAATTTACAACAACAGATACTTTCATGGTCATTATTACTGATACTAGCTTTTATCCCAGATTTTCTTTCAACTAATTAAATTTAAATTCCCCAGCTGCCATGGTGGGAGTTGAACTCATGTCTCCAGATCATTAGGCCTCTGGATTGCTTGTCTGGAAACATAACCATTGTTATTGTACCCCTGAGGTGATGAAGATTAAGAGGAAATGCAATAGAATTGTTTTGTATCATGAAGTGTTCTGGTAGAATAAATCAGGAAAGACTATTTCTTCTGGTTGGGGAGTCAGTGATAATAAGGGGTCAACAATTTAAAGTTGTTGCGAAACAAATGAGAAAGGTTAGGAGAATTTAATGAGTTTTGTAAGACCATGCAATGATTTGCAGCAGAGACCATTTCAAAATTTAAGGGAAAATTGGATAAATATTTTAAGCAGAAGACACAATGCTACGTAATGAGAGCAGTGGGGTCAGTTTAGATTGCTCTCACAAGGAGCTGGTACAGACTGTGTGGGTTTAATGGTTCTTTAAATGGTTCTATGATGAAAACATCCAAACTGTTCACAACTGACTTGATCTGTTAGTGGACAAGTCAATGGAAGTGGATTGTACATTCTTCGAATAAGTTGATTCTACCCTTGAGCCACCAGTATGAGAACACTGTGTTGGTCAGAAAACTTTTGCAGTAACTTCTTCTCAGCCATTTCCTTCCTGTACCTAATTGGAAGAGGTACAGTGGAGTCCAGGCAAAATATTCTACCATAGTATTTCAATAATCTACTTTGCAGTTGCAACACAGTCAACATCAACGTACAGCTGGTATTTCCAGCGACCAGTAATTCTCCACCTTCCTTTGCTTCCATGCCTCCTCTGCCCTTTTCCTAGTCTCACTTGTTCCTCCTCACCTCTATCAATGTGAGCCATTGAGAATAATGCTACATGCAGTGCAGTTTATCCTGCACCCTTAGTTATCACATAAACAGCTCCATTGGCTTAAATATAAACTGCCGTCTGTTGTCCAGGGCAGTGAAAATACATTATCTAGGGTGCAAAGTAGAAATTATTAAAAACTGTGCAAATGCAGCAAATATAAAAAACAACAAAATCAAAAAGAGAAAAACAGCTTGAAGTATGTTCTCTAAGAATGTCTGTATTCCTGGTGCCAGTCCTGGTACATGTCTCACGATAATCCTCCACTAAATCCCAGATCGTAAATATTTCTAGAGCAAGATCAGCTCTTCATGTTTACCAGTCCAGTACTCGTATTTATAATAGATTTTGTAGTTTCTTTGAACAATTAACAGGATGCAGTGATTTCTCGTGGTTTCAATGCTCTGCTTAGTATGCGGCTTGTAAAATAAACAGGTCTCAAATCATTTGGAAGTTCCATTTCACAAATTGCAAAAATGCAATCACATCTGAGCATTACAAAAAGCTTGTAATGTTGCACAGGGCAGAGATGAGAGGGCATATTCTTTTAGAAGTGGAGTAAAAAAATGCTGATTTATTTCTGGAATCATTTAATCACCATGGCAGGTCTCTGCATCACTGGGAATCAATCTAGTGGAACAAACCCTTTTCACTGTGCACCCTACATCCATTGGCTTAAAGTGTCTTTAATGAACCACATTTTAAAGATTAGTACCTCAGAAAATGTTGGGATTCTACACATTGATTTTGTTGGAAAAATAATACATTTTTATGTAATGCCTGATCAGAAACATCTAAAGGCTCCACATACAATGAAAATTGCTTTGAAGTACAAATCCTCATGCCTAACAAATACAGCAACCATTTTGCAAAGCAAGATCTAACAAATAGAAATTAGTTTAATTATCACTTAATTTGTTTTTGTTGGAAGGCGGGGAATGTTGGCCAAATTATCAGGAGAATTAAGTCTTCAACGTCTGTGCTTGAATGCCCATGTAGAGCACTCCTCACTATCGGTTCCCAAGTATCCTGACTGCAAACTAACTCTACAACATCCAGGGCTCACTGAGTCCAGTAATTGAGAAGACTCATTAGAAATCAGCAAGTCTTTATAATAGCCAGTCTTATGACGTCTTGGCAATTTTATATTTAGTTAGCTGTGCAAGATCTGTGCTTGGGGAACTAACTGGCACATACATAAAAGCATCTTTTAAATAGTATCATGGGATCTTTCACCTAAACCAACAGATGGGGCTTTGTTTTAACATCTCATGCCAAGAATTACACATCTCTTATATTAGTGCTCAATTAGTCCTGTACGAGAGTATCAGTTAATATGTGCTCATGTCTTAGAGTGGGTCTTATACTCATCAGACAGTACTACCAACTGAGCCATTATTGATAAGCAAGATCATCTTTGCTCATTCTTTCAGCATGATCCTGCAATTCCCACCAACACAGCATTCAATTGTTTCCGGAACGATTCAAAGATTTTAATTCACATTACCCTATTTTGGACGTTCACTGCATGTGTTCATTCTCTGTATGAAAAATTCATACCATCAATTGTAAACTTCCTTTTGCTAGTCTGAACCAGTACCTTATTGGCCTACAGTCACAGTTGAATTTGAAGTAATTTTCTATTGATGCTATCTTATATACCTCAATAGGTCACCTCATTTGAACTCTGAAAAACCCAAGATTTTCCAATCTTTCTTTTGAACTATCGTCTGATGCCAGCAGTCAGCCTTGTGTCTGGTCTCTGAACTGCCTTCGGCCTTTAAGTCCTGAATGTATCCCTTGTGTCTCATGATACTCAAGGTGTGGGTAGACCAGAGCATTGCACACTTTAAGCAAGACTTTTCCTATCTTGTATTCTATTCTGGTTCAATTGTTCAATATTCTATTGGCCTTGTTGATTGAAACAGCTTGCTCGCCAGGACACTGTTTTCCCAGGTTTTGTATTTTGGAAAGGAGAAGCCAGACTCGTCAGCACCATGTGGATCTTAGGAACCAGCTTTGGAAGGAGTCAGTTTGATTGGTTAACTGGCAACTGGTGGGTTGGCCAGGGGCAGTGTTCTGCCTGACAATGGTCAGTGATTGGTTCCTGCAGGATGCTTTATGAGAGAACGGGGCAGAAGTGTTTAGACATTGGAATTGAAAGAAACACTCTCCCTCCATCTTTGTCTTGCTTGGTGAAGTGGAAAGGAACTCTCTCTCTCTCTCTCTCCTGCTTGCTGAAGTAAAAGAACTGCTCTATTGTTCTGAAAGAAGTGAGTCCCGGCACATCCTTTGTTGTGAACATGAAATGATACTGAGTCTGCAGAGAAAATAGACAACCTTGCCAGAGAAAACCATCTTAAGCCTAGAAGGAAGAATGACCAAACTGAAAGCCTGAACTTCAGAAAGACATTGCCTGGAAGTTATCCCAGTTCATCAAAGATCCTTAACCTTTTATTTTATTTATATTTTCTTTCCCTTTCCACCACCCTTCCCCTCTGTGTTATTTGTCTGTGTCTGTGTGTGTATATAGAGAGTGGGGCGAGTTAGGAAGAGGGGTTTGGGAAAAGGGTAGTAGATAGTCAGTTACATTTTCAGTTAATTATAATACTGTGTATAATAAAAAGTTACCTGTGTTTTAAAGTTACAAATATGGTGACTGTAGTTTATTGGGCTCAACCAAGGACTCAGGTATTTTAAAGTACCATCTAATTTCACCTGTGTGCGACTCAGGTCAAGTGGGGCTGGAATTGACCGCACACTAGTTCAGGATGTTGTGACACTATGGGACATGCTCATTGACAGGTACACTAAAACTTCCAGAATCCCTTTCAGCTTCAACCTTGGTTCACCATTCACAAGAGTACAAAGGACAAAAAACAAAGAAAAGCACAGCACAGGAACAGGCCATTTTGCCCTCCACGCTTGCGTCGACCATGCTGCCCGTCTAACATAAAACCTTCTACACTTCCTGTATTCCCATCCTATGCATGTATTTGTCAAGACACCCCTTAAACGTCATTATCGTATCTGCCTCCACCACCTCTTCCAGCAGCTAGTTCCAAGCACCCACTACCCTCTGTGTAAAAAACATCCCTCGCACACCTCCTCTAAACTTTGCCCCTCACAACTTAAACCTATGTCCCCTAATAATTGGGAAAAAGCTTCTGACTATCCATTCTGTCCATGCCCCTCATAATTTTGTAGACTTCTTTCAGGTCGCCCCTCATCCTCCATTGTTCTAGTGAGAACAAACCGAGTTTATCCAACCTCTCCTCATAGCTAATGCCCTCCATACCAGGCAACATCCTGGTAAACCTTGTCTGTACCCTCTCCAAAGCCTCCACATCATTCTGCTAGTGTTACAGCCAGAATTTGACACTATATTCCAAGCGTGGCCTAACTAAGGTTCTATACAGCTGCCGCATGACTTGCCAATATTTATACGCAATGCCCCGGCAGATGAAGGCAACATGCCGTATGCCATCTTGACTGCCTTCTCCACCTGCGTTGCCACTTTCAGTGACCTGTGGAACTGTGCACCCAGATCTTTCTGCCTGTCAATACTCTTAAAGGTTCTGCCATTTTACTGTATATTTCACTTTCAGTTTTTGCAATATGATGTGCATATACATTTAAGGAAGCATATCTTAAACTACTGTCAATCACTACCTACATCAACAACATATGATGTATTAGTCCCATGATTTGTTGAGCAGTTTTTGAGCGGCAGTGGTGGAAGTCAGATATACTACACTTAGCTCCGAGTGAATATTATCTGTAAACAGTCTTATCTTAAAATTAAGAACCCACATTATTTTCTCACCAATCCATGTGTATGATTGGTACATTTAGATCTTCTAAAAGAAGAAAGTAACACGATTGACCATTTTGTTCTCCCAACACACAGTAATTTACCCTGTGCATATAAAATTCCATCTGCCATAATTCCACTCCCATTCATATTTTGCAAATCCCAAGCTTTCTCTTCAGACTCAATTGCCTCCACAATTCATATCATCTGCAATTTTGACCAATTATGTTATTTACTTGGATTCAGAAAGTGGCAATTTTAAATAACAGGATCCCAACAACATCACCATGGCATCCCAATAAGTAATTCCACCAACCACCCTGCACCTTTCCACACCTGGCTTTACTCCAGAAACCAGTTGGTGAAGGATAGAACTGAAGTCAATCTGTACATACGTTTATAGAAAGATTATTATCATATTTATTTGCAGTGTTAGGAAAACAACGGTAGTTTTAAGAGAATTAGATTTTTATTGGTAAAGATTAGAAATAAGATATAGTTTTAAGTGTGTTTAATTTAATGTTATGTGCCTGGAAAGGTAAAACCTATAGTTAGATTCATTCTGGATAAAGGTATGTGTGGGGGCTGGTTAAGTTTGAACTGTGTTTCTATTGTTAGAGAGGGCTACAGCATGAAAAATAAATAAACCAGCAGTGGCAGCTTAGCGACTGGGGCCTTGTAAAGGTAGAGGAGCTTTTAGGTTTTAGTTGAGCTAATTTGATTGTAGTCGAAGGTAGGTAGTGAGAGAGAAGGCAGCTCCATCAGCTCTGCTAGAAGCAGTAGGTTTAGAAGGCTGGAAAGGAAACATCTCTCAGCTTTGCTAGAAGAAAAAGCCATACCAGGGAGTAACGGTGTAGAAACAATTGCAGAGATCTGAATTTTAAACAATTGAAGAGCAGCCAGTTAAGGAGGCTAGAGAAATGAAGAGAAACTTCCACGATGTCTGAGGTTAAAGGTACTAGAACAGAGCACTGTTCAGTAAAGGAAGACTGAACTGAGAAGAAGGCTGAGATTCCAGAAAAATATTTGAAGTGTTTTTTAGGTTTGTGAGATTTTACTACAGCCTGTGGAATGTGAGTTGAAATAACAGTGAAAATCGGTGTCTGGATCCCGGAATTTGTGTAAAAACAGTCCAGATGAAGGAAACCTAAAGTGTAAAATCCCAGAACGGATTCGCTGTTAAAAATAGTGCGGAAGCTTTGTTTAAAGGCACCATTTGTAAAACCTGGACTGGACTTCATGATGCAAATTGATAAGGAAATGTATTATTATGAAAGAAGATTTTAACGCATGTTATTGGGAGTGGGGTTTGGAAACTCTCGTGATCATTATCAAGGGGGATTCTGAGGAGAAATCCACAAATATTCACTTGGGGTTCAGAGCGAAGTTCATGTATTTGAACACAGTCATCTAGTGTGCTTAAAATAGACTTTGTGTTAATGAGACCATTATAGGTTAAGATGTACTTTGTAATCCATGTTAATCTTTAAATCTTTGTGTATTTGTTAAGATAAGAGGGGAGTAAATAATAATAATCTTTATTATTGTCACAAGTAGGCTTACATTAACACTGCCATGAGGTTACTGTGATAATCCGCCACACTCCAGCAACTGTTCGGGTACACTGAGGGAGAATTCAGAATGTCCAATTCATCTAACAACACGTCCTTCGGGACTTGTGGGAGGAAAACGGAGCACCTGGAGGAAACCCACGCGGACTTGGGGAGAACGTGCAGGCTCCGCACAGACAGTGACACAAGCCGGGAATCAAACCTGGGACCCTGGTGCTGTGAAACAACAGTGCTAACTACTGGGGTGCTACCCTTAAAGATGTATTGCATCATAATCCAATTTTTTTCATGTTCAATAAATGTTTTTTCCTTGTTGTTTAAAATAATTAGTGCGCCAGTGACTCAGTTCCTCCACATTTTATAAAAAACGTTATAGTCTTTTCAGCCAGGGTTCCATTCTGGGATCTTCTCGTCTAATTGTAACATCAACTGGGATTGTAACACACATTACAAGAACACATCTCCTAAACCAACAACTACATCTCAGTCTGTGTCTATTTATAGTGATTCAAGCGAATCATCAGCTGCATATTGCAATTAAACAATTAATATACAATTAACAGATTCCCTCTCTGTTTTAATTAAAAAAGAGTGAAGATGTAAATCAACTATTTGAAAGCAAAGTAAATCCAAAAGCTCCACACTTTGGGCAAAGCATTATATTGTGAGACACACCTCTTCTAGGACCCCTAGCAATTTCTTTGTACATGCATTTTGTGTTGTAAAACTGACTTGATCCACCCATTTTACTTTGGAGATTTCCTTTTCTTCCAATATTTGTTTCAAGCCAGCAAAGTCAAACCGTTTTTACTAAAACGTTTAATGGAGAGTGTATATTATGCCACAATAATCAATTCTCTACATCACATTCAATCAGTACTATCTTCAGTACACCCATTGTGCAAAATCATACTCAGAATTCTATTTGACAAGTAGAATCCCATACCTCTACAAAAGCCAATGTTTGGACAACCAAAGAACTTTTAACAACCCTTTTTACTTTCTTCGCTTGCCAAGCTAAGGCACACCATTTCCCATTTTCATCCAATAAGAACTATTGTGAAACCAGCTTCAATAGAATACCATCGGAAAGATTAACATGTGAAGCCTACCGAAAATGACAAGTTTCACGGTCCTTGGGTCACCCAAGAATGAGATCTTAAAGGATGCATTTCTCCAGATCGAATTTTGTCAATGTTTTAAGAGCAAATAAAATACTTTAAACTTTAGGGTGTTTTATTGTACTACTAAATGTTAACACATAAAAACCAGCATGTGGTCTAGTCTGAGCAAGTTGAACTGACCAAAAAATCTTCACAATTGCTTTGATGTATTTTTTGATATAATATCATCTTTTTGTGGGGCCGAGTACAACGGGCGGAATTCTTGGATCCTGAGGCTAAGTGTTGACGCCGTCGTAAACGCCGTTACATTTCCCAATGGCGTCAACATGGCCTCAGGATTTGCAATTCTGGCCCCTACAGGGGCCAGTACAGCACTGGAGTGACCCACGCCCCCCAAGCTGCCGATCCCGGCATCAGATGGGCGCCGCGTGTCTGCGCATGCGCAGTGGCACTGGCGCCAAGGCACGCATGTGCAGTGGCTCCCTTCGCCACGCCGGCCCCGAGGCAAGTGACGCACAGCTACAGGGACCAGTGCGGAAGAAAGAAGGCCCCCGGCCCGCCAATCGGTAGGTCCCGATCGCGGGCCAGGCCACAGCGGAGGCCCCCCCCGGGGTCGGGCCCCCCCCCCCCCACAGGCCACCCCCGGACCCTTCCACGCCAAGGTCCCGCCGGGTAAGACCAGGTTAGAACGGCACCAGTGGGACTTGGGTTTTTTGTTACGGCCGCTCGGCCTATCCCGAGCCGAGTATCGCCGGGGGGGGGGGGGGGGGGGGGGGGGCGTAGAGCGGCCCCTGGCTCGCGCCGGCACCAATGGTGCCGATTCTCTGCTCCGCGGAGAATCGGGTCCCAGCGATTCGCGGCAGTCGCGGCGATTCTCCGGCCCGGCCCCGGGCTGTGAGAATCCCGCCCAACTAACTGGTGGAAGTAACACTCTCGAAATAGGATTGTCGATTTAAAATTATTCCAGACCTATTCTTCTTCATAGGTGAACCAACATATTTAAGACTCCACAAGCTTGACTCCCAATTTTAAAATCTACTCTAATAGAATTGCTAATAATAGATAATGATTTAACCAGAGTGTTACGCCCGTCATGGATCTGGCCGCACCGGGCTAATAGAAAGAAAGGCCAAAATTGAGATTCACACCAGGTGCAAACCAGTTTACAATTTCCCAGGCCTGCTCCAGATGGCGAGCTCCAGATCTCGTAAAAAAAATGGTCAGCATATCATTAACCCTCACTTGCATTAATTTCAGTCTCATCGGTGAGATTGAAGTCGAACGCAGCGGCCTCCCAGGAATTAACTGACTCCCCAGCGAGAAATCACACAGGCGTTGTTTAATAATCCTTTATAAAAATGTGAAGCTGGCACAGGGGCTACTGAGGGAAGTGAGGAGGTGAGTAGTCATTTCCATTTTCTGGCCTGCAGCTTAAGGGCACAGGAGGTGTTGGCCCATTGCTCGGATTGCGGGGGGGCGGGGGGGGGGGGGGGACACCGCTCAGGGAGGTTGATCTTGTTCGGGGAGCTGAAGCATTCTAGGTCGGTGGTTGCCCCTGGGCTGGAGGGAGTGAGGGGCTTTGCATCTGTGAGGCCTTCAAGCCATTTTTAAATATTGTTGGGACCCCTAACAGGGGCAACCACAGCTGCGACCTATCTGTCCTACCAAACACTTCCTGGACAGAGCCCTCTTCTTGGTTCTATGCTCAAAGTCACTTTAACGTCCTTTGACTGTGAGCAGCCTCTAGCTTCACAGCTGAACGCTATTGAAAATGAGGAATTTGCCTTGTTATCTGTGAGAGCACTTCGCAATCCTCAACTCTCATGTGGCTTCTCGAGAGCATACGTGCCATGTCTCAGAGGATGATTAGTACACAGCATTTCAATCAAACTTTGATGCTTGAACAATGTGCCTAAACTCTAGGAGTGTCAGCACCCTAGTGGCAGCTGCCAACAATCAAACACTAAAGAGCAGGGCTTCAGCACTGGGGATCTTCTTGCGACCAAAGGGTAAGTGTGTGGATCAGGTGAAGACTCCTGAGCACAGTCTCCCTAATGTTTCTGGCAAGGGTCTGGGATCTAGGGCCTCCTGATGTGGCTGGGAGTGAGTGTGCAGAGCAAGATTTTCCAGCACAACTGGCTCGCTGGATCGCACTCTGAGAGAAGGCGGGACATGGAAGGGTGGGGGAAGCCTGGGTGATTTGAGGGTCCCAGGATGGAAACTCAGACCGATTATCAGTCTATTTCCTTACAGATATCAAAATGGATGGTGGTGCTGGTCTTGCAGCGGTTGCCATTGTGTTGTTGGTGGAAGCCCAGCCGGCCAGATGCCGGAGAAGGCAGCAGCGTTGCAGGCTGGAGGCAGCATCCTTTGTGCAGGATGCCGCCACCCTGAAGACCCGGCCGCCCATCAGATCGAGGAGAAATCCAGAGGGGGTGGCCAGCAATGGCCCAAGGTGTAGAGGCATCGTTGGTCTTTCGATGAGTTGACGGGCAGCATGTGCCACAGGAGACTCCATCTCAACAAAGAGATAGTGCAGCACCTATGCCACTGGCTCACAGACTTGGCATTCCATGGAGAAGTAGGACACCCACTCCAAGTGGCAGTAAAGGCCACTCCCTGAATGTTCAGATTGTGTGCGACCACCCTCACCGTATCATGCACTTGTGTGCCCGCTACCCAGGGAGTGTACATGACAGCTAAATCTTGGTGCACTCGGAGATCCATGACGTCCTTAAGGACCACCCTGGGATGAAGGGTTGGCTCTTCGGAGACAAAAGATACCTGGTGAGGTCCTGGCTGATGATGCCGGTGCAGAGGCCTGAGACTGAGGCAGAGGCCTGATATAATGAGGCCCATGCTGCCACATGTGCTGTCATTGACTCCGGATGACCTGGCCTCATTAGATGGTGACCCTTCAAGACAATGGACGTGTGGTCAGTGAGAGGGAGGATCATTTTGTCTGACATGAAGTACTCACTGGAGACAGGTCATCTGGGTGAGGGAGCAGTGGATCCTCACCGCTCTGGCACAGGCCAACCCCGGTATTGGTGACTGCTCTCTTCTCAGTCAACCCTGCGATTTCCAGGGCCCATTCCTCATGGGTGAAGGTCGTTGGTCTTCATCCAACATTGGACAGCAGTCCTCCTTGTCATGTTGCCCGAACTGACAGCCGCTGCCACTGCCTCCCAGGCAGCATTACTGACCCTGCTGCTGGTCCGCCGACCCCCCCCCCCCCGGGGGAACAGGATGCCCTGTCTCACATCAACGGCATTGAGAAGCCTGCCAAGTCGACATTCCCAAAACGAGGAGCAGGACTGAGCCCTGCCATGTTTGTGTGTTGACTGGGAGGAAGTGGTGAGGGAGCGTTTTAAAGCTCTTCCCTCTTGTTAGTGGCGAGGCGCTAGTCCGGTGGTGAGACAACTGGTAATGGCAGGAAGCGCTTTGGGGCTTATTTTCAACACTAAGTGCCGTTAAATATGGGCCATGATCTCGCTAACCCAGCTATCGAGGAACACCCCCCCTCAATCACAACCAAAAATTATACTTCCAGTGACGTTATGTAGGGGGAAGACACGCACAAGGTGGCTCCCAAAGAACAAAGAACAAAGAAATGTACAGCACAGGAACAGGCCCTTCGGCCCTCCAAGCCCGTGCCGACCATACTGCCCGACTAAACTACAATCTTCTACACTTCCTGGGTCCGTATCCTTCTATTCCCATCCTATTCATATATTTGTCAAGATGCCCCTTAAATGTCCCTATCGTCCCTGCTTCCACTACCTCCTCCGGTAGCGAGTTCCAGGTACCCACTACCCTCTGCGTAAAAAACTTGCCTCGTACATCTACTCTAAACCTTGCCCCTCTCACCTTAAACCTATGCCCCCTAGTAATTGACCCCTCTACCCTGGGGAAAAGCCTCTGACTATCCACTCTGTCTATGCCCCTCATAATTTTGTATACCTCTATCAGGTCGCCCCTCAACCTCCTTCGTTCCAGTGAGAACAAACCGAGTTTATTCAACTGCTCCTCATAGCTTATGCCCTCCATACCAGGCAACATTCTGGTAAATCTCTTCTGCACCCTCTCTAAAGCCTCCACATCCTTCTGGTAGTGTGGCGACCAGAATTGAACACTATACTCCAAGTGTGGCCTAACTAAGGTTCTATACAGCTGCAACATGACTTGCCAATTCTTATACTCAATGCCCCGGCCAATGAAGGCAAGCATGCCGTATGCCTTCTTGACTACCTTCTCCACCTGTGTTGTTCCTTTCAATGACCTGTGGACCTGTACTCCTAGATCTCTTTGACTTTCCCGCTAGGGTACTGCTTCCTTTGCCCTTTTCTCATAGTTTTAGGGGTATTTTCTTCTGAATACCCACATAATTAATGGAATAAGGATCCTATTTAGGTGAAATTCCCAAAAAAGCCAAGGTAAAAAAGGCAAACAGTAGAAGTTTGTTGACAGAATCGGAGGCCTCTCATTGCTTGTTGGCAGAGAAAGAGGCAGAGGCAGTCTCCGGGGCTCCGGCCACTCCACTAGTGGCCAAAGTGCTTTCAAGTACCTTGGTGAATGAATTCGATAAACACTGGCAGGTGGTGTCAGAGTACCTCCGGAAATCAATGGAGGAGGCCTTAGCCCCATCCGAGTGGCTCTGGAGAAAACCAATGAAACCGTGAAAGCCCATGGAGTCACGATAAAAAACATGAAAGTGGCCATTTCGAGACATAGTGATCAGATTCCCTCATTGGAAGCGGAGATGTTTCTGGTGGCTGAAGTGAAAAAACTGCTGAAGACCAAGGTAAATGATTTACAGAATCAGCCCCAGGAGGCAAAACGTTCAAATCGTGCGGCTACCAGAGGGATTGGAAGGCCCAACACCCAAAGAGTAATTTGCAGAGATGTTCAGGAAAATGGTGGGGGAGGATGGATTCACATTACCTCCTGAGTTGGACCGAGCCCGCAGAGGCTCATCCTGAGGATACACCATATGCGGTGGTGAGAAAGAGAAAGAGCGGGTTCTGAGATGGGAGATGGAACATTGTGACTTCAAATGGGGAAGCCCCACCATCAGGTTTACCAAGATGTGAGAGCGGAGCTGGTGAAGAGAAGGGTTGCGTCCAACAGAGCCAAAGCTACTCAGGACAAAAATAGAGTCCGATTCGGTGTGGTGCACCCAGTGCGGCAAAGAGTGACTTACGAGGGAAAGGACTATTTATTTGATGCACTGGGAGAGGCGGACTCCTTAGTTATGGGACACGAGTTTGGTGCGGTGTGATTGAGTTGTTTGGAGTTGGGGATGGGCATTTTGAATTGTTGGGCTTCCATGTTTATTTTTCCATTTTCTTGTTCTTGTTACAGTTGAACTTTTACACTTTGGGCTTAGGTTTGTGGTTTAGTTTATGTGGGGTTCTGTTTTAATAGTTATGAAAATATATGGCTCCCTGATGGAGCACAATGGTGTATGGGGTTTTAGTATTTTGTTGTCTGTAACAATATTTCTGGACTCTAGTTGGAAACCTCCCTGCTAACTTGAGAGTTAAATAATGGGAGTGGTGTTGAAGGGTTGCTTGCACCTCATTATCGTTGTTTTTTTAGTTAGTGAACTTAGAATTCTGCTTTTGTTTAGATTTAGGTTTGTCAGAAGTAGATTTTAGTTGTTTGTGTTTGCCTTGCTTCTATTTTTATGCAATTTTGAATGTAGTAGCATCTGACCATGAGGACAAGGGGGGAGAGGTGGGGGTAGTTTGCCGATGGTATCTGCAGATTTTTCTTTGTTTAGTCTTGTGATTTAGTTTGGTGGCCATCTTGGGTGGGCCTGGCTGCTGTACCTGTTATTAATAGGTTGGGTAATCTCTTTTTTTGGGGGGGGGACCAATTTGTTTGGTTACCTGGAATGTCAGGGGCTTAAATGACCTTAAATGAGAGTATTTGCTCACCTTAAGAGTTTAAATTCTGGTGTGGTATTTTTGCAAGAGATTCATTTGCGGATCAGAGACCAGACAAGGCTGCAAAAGGGGTGGGTGGGAGAAGTCTTTCATTCAGGCTTCAATGGTAGGACCCGGGGTGCGACTATATTAATTAATAAAAGGGTTCAGTTTTCTGCCGCTAAGATCTTGGCAGACATGTTATTATCTGTGGCTCTTTGGAGGGCAGTCTGGTGGTTCTGGTTAATATCTGTGCTCCAAACTGGGAAAATATTAATTTTATTAATAATCTGCTGGCCTCCTCCACGATTTGGATTTGCATTAGTTTATTTTGGGTGGAGGCCTTAAATTATGTTCTGAACCCAAGTCTGGATCATTCCAAGCCCAAGGGCGCGATTTAATGGAAAAAAAAGAGGCCGGTTGTGGGTACTTTAGCGGGGTATTTTCCGGCACATTCAGCGCCAAGAACGTCCGCACTATTAAACGGGACTCTGTTCTTTTTTTGAGCCTTGGCAAGGAAGGCCCCACTAAGGATGCACTAACTTTCATTTCCTGCACTGAGGAGCTCAGCTCACCAGTGCAGGAAAAGCCTGGGTCACCACGATCTCTCAGCCACCCAACATGACCCCCAGACCCCCCAATGTCCCAACTTATCGAGACCCCCTCACCCCACCTCATAAGGGCAGAGCACTCCTGGGCCCGATCCACGGCATGTGCAAGATGCCACCTGGGCACCTTGGCACTGCCAGCCTGGTACCCAGGCAGTGCCCTGTCAGCCTGGCAATGCCACCTGGGCACCCTGTCAGTGCTACGATGGGCCTGGGTGGCACTGTCAGGGTGCCAATGTGCCAGTGCCAAGGTGTCTGGGTGGCATCAGCAGTGCCAGGGTACCACCCTGCCAGGGCTGCCTCTGATCGCCTGGGAGACTCCCCAAGTGCTGTTCTGCCTGTTTCACGTTTATGGAGACCAGGTTTCAAGTTAAATGGCACCCGGCTGGGGTCTCTGAGTCGAGGGGATTCTAAATCTCTGACTCCATCAGGGGTGGCCAGAGCTTTGTTGTTTTTCATGGAACAGATGGGGGGGGGGGGGGGGCGCAGGGAGTAGATCCTTGCAGCTTTTTGCATTCAGGTGATAAAGATTTTTTAATTTTTCTCATATGTGCATCAGTTATACCCGTGAATCAATTTATTGCAGTGGAGAGGTCTCTCCTCCCTTTTGTGGTGACGGCTGGTTACTCAGCGATTGTGATTTTGGATCATGCCCCACACTTTGTTGATTTGGCACTTGAGTCAGGTCCCTCCCAGTGTCCGTCATGGAGGTTGGACACGACATTATTAGCGGACAAGAAATTTTGTGAACGCATGTCCACCGCCATTGGGGTATACATAAAATTTAATAAAAGTGAGTCAATCTCACCTTCTATCCTGTGGGGAGGCCTTTAGGTGGTGTTCAGGGGATATTATCTTCTACAAACTGCACAAAGTGAAGACAGTGAGGGCGGAGCAGCAGAAGCTGGTGGACTCCATTCTTGAGGTGGACCGCGAGTACTCACTTGCTTCAACCCTGGAGTTGTCAAGTAGGAAAAAGCTGCAGACGCAATTCGAGCTATTGTCAACAGACAGAGTGGTGGGCCAGCTGCGATGCTCGAGGGCTATGTTCTATGAATATGGCGAGAAGGCCAGTTGCCACTTAGTTTACCAGCTGAAGCGACAGGTGGCTTCCCGGCAGATCGTACAGGCACAAAACACGAGCGGCAGCCTGGTTTCTGTCCCTCCTCAAGTTAATGGAGCTTTTGAGTCGTTCTATTGGGGTCTCTATAAATCAGAGCCTCCAGCTGAGGGATCGGTCATGACTGACTTTTTGGAAAGCTTGGAATCCCTGTTGGGCCAATAGGAAATTATGAAAGCAGTTCTATTGCCAAATAGACTGTTGGTGCAGACCGGTAAAGCCCTGACCCGATGGCTTCCGCATTGACATTTATAAGGTTGCAGAGCGGTTGGTACTTTTAATTCTGGATAGATTTAATGATTCTTTATCCCAGGGTTTTTTGCCCTCTATCCTCACACAGATCTCTAACTCTTTGATTCTCAAGAAAGGCAAAGACCCAACAAAGAATCAACCTATGTCACTCTTAAATGTGGATTTTAAGTTATGTACCAAAATGGTGGCACTGCGAGCTCTGCCTCACAAAGGCAATCTCGCAGGATCAGACAGACTTTGTTAAATGTCGGCAATTGTCGGCCAATATACGTCGCCTGCTAAATGTTGTCCTTTTCCCCTCCTCAGTGCCTCGGAGATGATTGTTTCCCTAGATGCCGAAACAGCATTTGATAGAGTGGAATGGGAAAATCTTTTTGAGATTCTAGGGAGGTTTGGATTTGAACTCAAGCTTTTCTGCTGGATTCGACTACTGTATAGGGCCCCCACTGTCAGTGTTCATGCGAATGCTCTCAATTCTGACTACTTCCTGTTGAGTAGAGGCACAGGGGTGTCCACTGTGGCCGCTCCTGTTTGCTTTGACAATAGAACCACTTACAATAGTCCTCTGTTAAGTGTAGGGGATAAAGTGGGGAGGGGTGGAACATCGGGTGTCCCTTTACACGGATGACCTACTTCCCCATATTACGGACCCAGTACCCTCCATGGACAACATAATGAAGCAGCTTAGCACTTTTGGCTCCTTTTCAGGGTACAAGTTGAACTTGGACAAGAATGATTGCTTCCCCATCAATCCCCCGGGGTGGGGAGTCCAACTGGGGTCGCTACCTTTTCACTTTGGCAAGGCTAGCTTTCATTATCTGGGGGTCCGGAGATCCACAATTGGGCCTCATTTCATAAATTTAAATTAAATTAATTAAATAGTCTGGTCCATGGTGTCAAGTCAGACTTACAGAGGTGGGATAACCTCCCCTGTCCTTAGTGGGCAGGGTTCAGACTATTAAAATGAATGTACTCCCAAGATTTTTATTCCTTTTTCAATGTCCCCACATTTTTCAGTCCAAGTCCTTTTTAGTCAAAGTCAATGATTTTATGTCCTCCTTTATTTGGGCAGTTAAGACTCCAAGGATCCGTTGGGCTTTTCACCAAAGAGATAGGCAGTTTGGAGGCTTGGCTCTACCCAATTTATTGTTTTACTATTGGGCAGCCAATATTCAGAAGCTATTGTTGTGGTTCAGCGATCCTGGTTCCATATGAGAACAAATTAAGGAGAGCTCCTGCACAGTTTCTAGCCTTGGTGCCATAGTAATCATATTGTTGCCTTTCTCTGCGGTACGATTTTCACTGAATCCAGTTATGGCGTCCAGCCTGAGAATCTGGAAGCAGTTCAGGTAGTAATTTGATCCCTGTCTTCGCTAGGATTGGAAAGTAGCAAACGTGACACCACTGTTTAAAAAAGGTCGGCAGAAAGCTGGTAATTATAGGCCGGTAAGCTTAACTTCGGTTGTAGGGAAAGTGCTGGAATTAAGGAGGAAATAGCGGGGCACCTGGAGGGAAATTGCCCCATTGGGCAGACGCAGCATGGGTTCACAAAGGGTAGGTCGTGTCTGACTTAATTTGGTAGAATTTTTTGAGGACGTTACCAGTGCAGTAGATAACAGGGAGCCAATGGATGTGGTATATCTGGATTTCCAGAAAGCTTTTGACAAGGTGCCACACAAAAGGTTGCTGCATAAACTAAAGATGCATGGCATTGAGGGTAAAGTGTAGCATGGGTAGAGGATTGGTTAACTAACAGAAAGCAGAGAGTGGGGATAAATGGGTGTTTCTCTGGTTGGCAACCTGTAACTAGTGGGGTCCCTCAAGGATCAGTGTTGGGCCCGCAGTTGTTCACAATTTACATAGACGATTGAGAGTTGGGGACCAAGTGCAATGTGTCAAAGTTTGCAGACGACACTAAGATGAGTGGTAAAGCAAAAAGGGCAGAGGATACCGGAAGTCTGCAGAAGGATTTGGATAGGTTAGGTGAATGGGCTAGGGTCTGGCAGATGGAATTCAATGTTGCCAAGTGTGAGGCTATCCATTTTGGGAGGAATAACAGCAGAATGGATTATTTAAACGGTAAGATGTTAAAACATGCTGCTGTGCAGAGGGACCTGGGTGTGCTGGTGCACGAGTCGCAAAAAGTTGGTGTGCAGGTGCAACAGGTGATTCAGAAGGCTAATCGAGTTTTGTCTTTCGTTGCTAGAGGGATGGAGTTCAAGACTAGTGAGGTTATGCTGCAATTGTATAGGGTGTTGGTGAGGCCGCATCTGGAGTATTGTGTTCAGTTTTGGTCTCCTTTCCTGAGAAAGGACATATTGGCACTGGAGGGAGTGCAGAGGAGATTCACTAGGTTGATCCCAGAGTTGAGGGGATTAGATCATGATGAGAGGTTGAGTAGACTGGGACTGTACTCATTGGAGTTTAGAAGGATGCGGGGGAATCTTATTGAGACATATAAAATTATGAAGGGAATAGATAGGATAGATGCGGGCAGGTTGTTTCCACTGGTCGGGGAAAGCAGAACTAGGGGGCATAGCCTCAAAATAAGGGGAGGTAGATTTAGGACGGAGTGTAGGAGGAACTTCTTCACCCAAAGGGTTGTGAATCTCTGGAATTCCTTGCCCAGTGAAGCAGTTGAGGCTCCTTCTTTAAACATTTTTAAGAGAAAGATAGATGCCTTTCTAAAGAATAAAGGGATTCGGGGATATGGTGTACGGGCCGGAGAGTGGAGCTGAGTCCACAAAGATCAGCCATGATCTCATTAAATGGCGGAGCAGGCTCGAGGGGCCAGATGGCCTACTCCTGTTCCTAGTTCTTATGTCCTTATGTTCGCTAGCCCTGCAATAGCCACCTCTTCCTACCAGCGGGTTTGGACTCAACATTTAAGTCATGGGTGGGGTAGGGGTTGGAGAGAAAATAGGAGGGTGAGTTGGGTCCTATCCTGGATGTTGAGGTACAGAGTGAGGCCCTTCACAGGGTCAACTCATATCTTTATATGCTCGGCTAAGTTTGATCCAATTCAAGGTGGTGCTCAGGGTGCATCTGACTAACGCGAGGATGAGTGGATTTTTTTCTGGGGTGGAGAACAAATGTGAGCATTGCTCTCAGGGGCCAGCTAACCACAGTCATATGTTCTGGCCTTATCCCAAGTTGGTAAGCTTTTGGGCCACTTTCTTCAACACCATGTCGGAGATACTCAATGTTGATTTGGATCCATGTCTGCTGATGGCCATTTTTGGGGCATCAGACGCGGCGGTGATTCAGATGGGGGTGAAAGTGGATGTCCTTGCCTTCGCCTCGTTGACAGCCCGAACAGGAATTCTGCTTGGGTGGAGGTCTCCTACTCAGCCCCGTGCTTCGGCTTGGTTGGGTGACCTCATGTCTTTCTTACATTTGGAGAAAGTTAAGTAGACCATTAGAGGGTCGGTAGAAGCGTCCGACATAAGATGGCAGCCATTAATTTCCTTTTTTTAAGAGCTAGTCACTGTAAGCTGTTAGGGGGTTTAATTGTGTTTTTTGGGGTTGTTAATATGTGCTTGTGTTTGTTAGTCTTGTTCTTTTATTGTGTAATTTGGTGAATTGTTTTTTATGATTGTGTTTACTTTGAAAAATGTTTGATAAACATTTTTTTAAAATACATTTCTCAGTTAAATTATGCCCAATAGTAATAATAAATTCCACAGTACCACCCTATAAGAAATCATGAAGATACCTGTACGTTTTCCTTTACGATTCTATTATTAAATTAATTAATGGGATGTGAACGTTGTGGACAAGGCAAGCAAATTTTTCATCCCTAACTAACCTTGAGAACGTGGTGGTGAACCGCCTTCTTGAATCATTGCAATCCTTGTGGTGAAAGTACATCCGCGATGCTGTTTTCATAGTCAAGGGAGTACCAGGAGTTTGACCCAGCGGCAGTGAAAGAATGGCCATATAGTTTAAAGTTAGGATGGTGAATGGAATGGCTCGAAAAGGAAAATGCAGGTGGTAGTGTTCCCAAGCATCTGTTGCCCTTCTCCTTTAGTATCTGAGGAGTTACACAAGCAAATGTGCATTCATCAGCAATATTCGCACTTCTGACTTCATGTTGGAAGAAGATTATAAATGTAACAACTGAAAATGGTTGGACCTAGAGCACGATCCTGAGGAACTCCTGCATGTATGTCCTGGGGATGAGCTGATTAGTCTTCAACAACTGCTTCTTTGTGCTAGATATGATACAACTAGTGGCGAGATTTTTATTTTAACTGCAGTGCAGAAGGAGGCCATTCAGCCTATCAAGTCTGCACCGACCCTCCGAAAGAGCACCCGACCGCAGCCCACTCCCCTGCCCTGTCCCTGTAATGTCGCCCAACCTACAAATCCTTGGTCAATTCACTTAACTTGCACATCTTTGGACAGTGGGAGGAAACTGGAGCATCCGGAGGAAACCCATGCAGACACAGAAGGACATGCAGACTCCACCCAGACAGTCACCCAAGGCTGGAATTGAACCTGGAACCCTGGCGCTGTGAGGTAGCAGTGCTAACAAGTATGCCACCGTGCTGCCCTGCTGCACCCCCTTTATACCCCGCCCCTCATACACACTTGTTAATTCCTATTTATTTTAACTTTTTCCAGTGATTCTTGATGCTATATTTGGTCAAAAGCTGATTGATGACAAGGTCAGTCACTCTCACCTGGCATCTGTAATTCATTGTCTAAGTTGGTGGTCTAGGCTGAAACACACAACTCATTTAAAAGGTGTGATCTGCTTCTGAAGTGCTGTAACCTGCTATAGGTTAGATGCTGGAAATGAGCAGCAAATTTCTTTTTCCTCTTTTTTTGCCGGCACAGACACGATGGGCTGAATGGCCTCTTTCTCCACCGTAAGATTCCTATGGTTTCACCTCAACTCTTCTGTTCATGGTTGGACCAAGGGTGTAATGAGATCTGGAGCTGAGTGACCTTGGCAGAACCCAAACTGAGTAAACAAGTTACTGCTGAGTAAGTGTCATTTGGTAATACATTTGGTAATGTCATTTGGTCACAGAGGCTGGTTTAGCACAGTGGGCTAAACAGCTGGCAGAACAATGCAGAACAATGCCAGCAGCATGGGTTCAATTCCCATACCGGCCTCACCAAACAGATGCTGGAATGTGGGACTAGGAGCGTTTCACAGTAACTTCATTGAAACCTACTTGTGACAATAAGCGATTATTATTATTATTTTACTGATGATGAGACCTTTCATTATTTCCTGGCAATTGAGAAGTAGAATGATGGAGCAATAATTGGCCATATTGGATTTGTCCTACTTTTTGTGGACAGGATAAACCTGGACTATTTTCCACTTTGTTGGTATATGCCAATCTTGCAGTTGTAGTTTGGCTAGAGATGT
Organism: Scyliorhinus torazame; assembly: GCF_047496885.1. NCBI lineage: Eukaryota > Metazoa > Chordata > Chondrichthyes > Carcharhiniformes > Scyliorhinidae > Scyliorhinus > Scyliorhinus torazame. The sequence continues at coordinate 98,586,385 of NC_092716.1, forward strand.
GGCTTGTTCTGGAGCATAAGTCTTCAGTACTATGACTGGGATGTTCTCATTGTCCATAGCCCTCTCTGTATCCAGAATGTTCAGCTGTTTCTTGATATCAAGCAGAGTGAATCAAATTGGCTAAACACTGTCACCTGTGATGTTGAGGACATCAGGGGGTGATCAGGGTATCATCCACTTGGCACTCCTGGTTGAAGATGGTTGCAAATCCTTCCGCCTTATCTTTTGTATTGATGTGCTAAGCTCTCCAATCATTGAGAATGGGAACTTTTGTGGAGCCTCATCCAGTTAGTTGTTTTACTGTCGACCATCATTCAAGACTGCAGGACTGCAGAACATTGATCTGGTCGCTTGGATGTGGGATCACGAAGCAGAGTCTAAAAGATGCTGCTTCTGCCCTTTAGCCTATGTTGTAGTTTCACTAGATTGGTATTACACTGTTCTTTCGGTAGAATATGCCTGGTTCTGCTCTTGGGCATGCTCTTCTACACTCCTCATTGAACCAATAAAAATTGCAGCATTTGCTTTTAGTTGAACACGGCTGATATTCAATAAAACAGATCTCACCAAAAGACAAGGCAGCTTGGAGAGCATAATTTAGACCATAGATGCATTTTTTAGTTTTTGTAGTTTTCCATCTGCATGTGTTGCCTCTTTGGGTGGTTTCAGAAAGACTTTCTGTGAACAGTATTACCCTACGGAAATGCATTCTTACGCTTCCATGATTATGTGGCCAAAAGGGTAAAAAAGATTTTAAGATTACTTTTCACCTAGAGAACATAGAACATATAGTGCAGAAGGAGGCATTTCGGCCCATCGAGTCTGCACCGACCCACTTAAGCTCTCACTTCCACCCTATCCCCATAACCCAATAACCCCTCCTAACCTTTTGGACACTAAGGGCAATTTATCATGGCCAATCCACCTAACCTGCACATCTTTGGACTGTGGGAGGAAACCGGAGCACCCGGAGGAAACCTGTGCAGACAAGGGGAGAACGTGTAGACTCCGCACAGACAGTGACCCAGACGGGAATCGAACCGGGAACCCTGGAGCTGTGAAGCAACTGTGCTAAACACTATGCTACCGTGCTACTAGAGGAGAAGGAAAGAGTAATGTTCTGCACCTAAGAACCACAGATTACCTGCAGTGCAGAACGAGGCCATTCGGTCCAACACTAACCCTCTGAAAGTGCAACCTACCTGGGCGCACTCCCCACCCTATCCTCATAACCCCACCTAATTTACGGGTCAATTTCATCATGGCCAATCTACCCAACATCTTTGGACTGCAGGAAGAAACCGGAGCACCCGGAGGAAACCCAGCCAGACACAGGAGAAACTGCAAACTCCACAGTCAGTCATCCAAGGCTGGAATCGAACCCGGGTCCCTGGCGTTGTGAGGCAGCAATGCTAACCACTGTGCCACCATGCCAACCTCAGTTGACAATGGTTCTATGGTCATCGTTGGACTTTTAGTTCAAATTTCATCACCTGCCACAGTGGGATTGGAACCTCAGTCCCCAGGAAATTACGCTGGATCACTGGATTGTTAGTCCAGCGACAAAACCATTTGTCCTTTTACCTCAGTTAGTACAGGCAGGGATTAAAAAGTGAAAAATGTTTTAATTGATGTTAGTAAAAGAGAATGAATATTTAATGCACTGAAGCTTTTTGTTCTGGAGAGAGAGAAAGAGAGAGAGTGAGAGAGGGTATACCCTGGAGGGTGTAGTGAGCAGTGACACCCAGACACGAAGGAAATGTGAGCTTTGGTCATTTTGATTTTTGCTGTAGGTGGAAACCTCGAAGGTCCCTTTATTTATGTATGTATGTATGTATTTATTGATTTATTGATTGATTAATTGATTGGAAAATATTTTTATTGGTATTTAAATGGCAGTTACAGAACAAAGAAAAAAACACGAGGGGAAAAAATGAAAAGAAAAACTGGCTTTCACACAAAGTATCATACACTAACATAGGCCTGAATGACCAATCTCGGGCCCCTCCTTGTCATCATATCCATGACTGGGGCTTTAACGCTGGATAGTATTTACATTTGTACAACAAAGTTCAATTTTCAGAACAGGTTCACTAGGGTATTTGTCACTTAGTGGTAGGAGTTGTTTCTTGTTTCCTCCTTCTGTATTCTGGTACATTTGGAGTCTCCCCCCATATTTGTCTTTAGCCTTCATTCCGTTGATGGGGGGGGGGGGCTCCCTCCGCCCTTAGTCTTTAGGCCTTTGAGTGGGGGTGGTTCTGCTTGTTACCTCTGTTTCTCCCCAGATAGGGGAGGCCTGTGCTCCATGCAGGAGATGGCCTTCCTCCTCCTTCCTTCCCTATTCTTCTCTAGCTCTCCTCTCTCTGGGCAGCTATCCCTACCCCCCCCATTTCTATTATCCCTCCCCTCCCCCCGCCCCCTAGCTAGTCTGACTGGCTGCTGGTTGCAAACAGGTCTGTGAATAAGATTGTGAATTTGCTCCACGTGGTGTGGAAGCTCTGTTAGATCCTTCTTATTCTGAATTTGATTTTTTTTTCCAGCCTCATGAATACGGCCAGGTCTTAGAGCCATTCTGAGGCCCAGGGCAGCGTGTTGACTTTCATCCGAGCCAAATTCTCTGCCTGGCGATCGGTAAGGCGAAGACGACAGCTCGTATCAGCAGTTACTCTGGCAACGATCCAGCCCACACCTCAGGTAAACAGGCATCCAATACAGATAGAGATGGATACCGGAGTGGCAGTCTCAATGGTCAGCTGTGTCGCCGTTCTACATAACCCGGTTGGGCATCCAGATGTTGGCTCCATGGGACGCCGATGCCCGACTGGTGACGTATACGGGGGGTACCATTGACAATTGCAGGTACCTCAGTGGTCCCGGTCACATATGGGCAGCAATGGGCAAATGTACAGTTGGTATTGGTATGACTGAGTTTGTTGGGTTGTGACTGGTTGCAGCACCTCCGCTTGGATTGGCAGCATCTCTGCCACATGTACCCACATGGGCCAGAAGGGGTCTTGGCAAAATTCACCAATGTCTTTCAGGAGGGCATGGGCACCATAAAAGAGGCAGGGGCAAGAATTAGTGTTGATCCATTGGTGCAGCCGCGCTATTTTCGTGTTCGGTCAGTCCCATGTGCACGGAGGCCTGAAATGGATACAGAACTGCATCATTTGGAAAGCTTGGGCATTATACGCCCCGCACAGTACTCCGACTGGGATGAAGCTCTGTACGTCTTTGCAGCGACTTCAAAATGATGGTGAACTGTGTTTCCCGTCTGGACCGTTACCCAGTTCTACACATTGAGGATTTATACCCAAAGCTCAATGGTGGTTGCATCTTTACAAAATTAGACATGAGCGACGCATATCTCTAGCTGGTTTTGGACCCGGGCTCCCACCAGTTTGTGACAATCAATATGCACCAAGGGTTATATGAATATACCCGCTTGCCTTTTGGGGTCTCCTTGGCATATGCTATCTTCCAGCGAGTGATGGAGAACATCGTGCGGGGATTGCCTGAGTCTACTTGGACGATGTACTGATTATGGGTTCCTCCAAACAGGAGAATCCACAGAACCAGGTCAAAGTCCTACGGTGTTTCAAGGAGGCTGCCGATCACCTGTGCCAGGAGAAATGTGTGTTCAAGGCAGCGGGAGTCAAATATTTAGGATACCGCGTGGATCGTCACAACTTACACCCTGTCAAGGACAAGGTTCGAGCCTTCGGACAGACTCCCGTGCCAGAGGGTCCAACGGAACTTGCTTTATTCTTTCCTGGGGCTCGTAAGCTACTACAGGAAATTCATCCTCAACCTGGCAACACTATTAAGCCACCCCCCCCCCCTCCCCCCACCCCCACCAACGACTGTTGAAAAAGGGCTAACTATGGGAATGGGCTCAACCACAATGAGCAGCTTTTTCTGAAGTAAACAGATGGCTCTCATCGTCCAAATTGTTGCCAAACTACTTATACTGATGTTCGTTGTGTCTCCTTATAGCACATGTCTTGCTTCCGACACATGATCTTATATGGGGCCCAGCACACGCTTTGCCAGATGATCGGAGGGCCAAGATCCAAGAGTTGAGGGTCGGGATGGCTTTATTCCGTGGGGAACGTCTGTCGTGGTTCCGGAACGTGGATGAGTCCCGCTCTTGCACGACCTCCACAACGGTCACCAGGGAGTATCCAAGATGAAGATGCTGGCCTGCAGTTATGTCTGGTGGCCAGGAATAGACGCCGACATCGGGAATTTGGCCAGCATTGTGTGCCCTGCCAAGAGCACCAGAAATTGCCTCTGGCAGCGCCACTCCACCCATGGGAATGGCCAGGTTGACACTGGTCCTGCCACCACATTGACTTTGCGGGGCCGTTCCAGGGCTCCATGTTTCTCGTCTTAGTAAACACCCACTCCAAGTGAATGGAAGTCCACCAGATGCAGGCAACTGCCATGAAGGACACAATCGAACGCCTGCGGCAGACATTCAGCACTCATGGGATAACCGAGGTGTTAGTCTCAGATAATGGGACGGCTTTCACCAGCACTGAGTTCAGCTCATTTGTGACCGCAAACGGGATTCGCCATGTGCACACCGCTCCGTACACCCCGGCCTCCAATGGACTGGCCGAATGGGTGGTCCAAATGTTCAAGCAAGACATGTGTAAGCAGACCTTTGGATTTTGGGAGACTCGGTTGGCCTGGTTCCATTTCTGCTATCGGACCACGCTGCAAGCCATGACAGAGTTCGCGCCATCCAAACTACTGATGGGATGCCTGCTCCACACACGACTGAGGTTGGCAATCTCGGACATTGGTCGGAAGGTCCACCACAGTCAGGACAGGTCCAAGGCGGACAGGGCCCTCTGTACGTCCCTGCGAGGTTTCGCTCCAGGAGATTTGGCCAGACATGGATCCCGGGCGTGGTGTTGTCACAGACCAAACTGGACACCCACAAAATGTGACCACAAGGCCTTGAATCGAACAGGCATGTGGACCACCTCCATAGCGGCATCCCTGATTTGCCAAACCCAATCGCGGCTACCCCGGTTCTGCATGTTCCGTCGCCCCTGCTGCTCCAGGCTCCGCTGGCTGTCGAGCTCCAGGATGCCAAGATGCCGGACGCAGATCCATCGGACTTTGACGTGGAAATTCGGCCACTGACATAATCCGCCAAGCCTATTCTCAATGACGAATCCGCCGAGCCTGTTATCAACGTTACACTTGCTGCACTGGCTCCGCCCATGAGCTCCACGCAGTAGCACCAGTCCGCTGTTCAGTATATGACTCCAAACCGCGCACAGACCAGTATTTCTGCATTCTACCCTTTGTTTCATGCGTGTTCACTCTGTGTGGATTCTAGCTTTCTAGTAGCTTCAAGAATCTGAGAATTTATCTGTAGACCTTCAATGCCACAGCACAATCATGGTCTCAAGGCTTTACTTTACCTGTTTAAAAAAATGACAACGTATTTAGGCCAGGTGTGACCAATGAATGTCAAACATTTCATCATGTTTTATTTGGCAAACTATGCTATCATCTAAAATAAAGAATACGTGTTGAAAACGTAGAGCTTTAATTTTGATAGTGCGAATTGTAATTCTGAAACAATTGATCCTCAGTTTGATCGACATTGAGTTGGAAACTGCTTTCAAAGTTTAAAGATTTGAGGTTTGTTTCCTGATAAAGTTCTCAAAGACGAAAGGGATTTTTTTTAAGGTTTGAAAACAATTGACATTAATTCAAAATGCTACAAGTTGTTGTACTGGAAAAATTGTTAAAATGTGCTTGTAAGTCTGTTCCCTAAATAAAGATAAGCCTGAAGTTTTGAAGGAGTTTGGCAGAAATCCAATTTGTGGCAGAGTTCAAGAAGAACTGTTTTTTGGAGAAAAAAAAAAATTAAACACAAACTAAACCTGTCAGCTGAACAACACTGCCATTTGATTTGGGGATCAATTTAAAATGAAAAAGGTCAGGCACGATTTAGTTGATTACTTTCAAGAAAATCAAAATGTTGTTTAAGGGGAAGAAGACAAAAGCAAAACATGTTAATGCCTGGAATCAAATAGAAATGTTTGACTTCAATTTTAAGGGTATTATAAGAACATTTTATTGGACTGTAAAGTCTCTCCAGACGAACTGAACGAGATAAGATGCATGTGCAAAACGGTATGAGGAAATGATTATGGGCAGGAGATAGAGTTCGGGGAAAGGGACACAACATATGAGCTTTAACTGTGAACTATATTTGATAATTTTGCATTAGTTGAGACATTGGAACCATACAGCAGGAGATAAGCAAAGATCCAGACACAGGGTGTGATCGGATGGCCTTGTTGTGCCCGATTCGGTGGTGATGAGGCTCTTAAAGCTTGAGAGAGGTCTCTTGCTGGATTTGCAACATTCGGAACAAGATCTCTCGAGACGTTGGGATCTAATGGCTCACTTAAATATGCTAATCTGGATCTCGCCCAGTGAGGACGAGATCCAGATGAGCTTATTTAAGTGAGCCATTACGTTCATTTAAATGTGTCGGCACCCGATGCTCCGGAGGAATCCCCTCAACTGCCTCATGCCTGGATCTAGGAAAACCCTATTGTAAATGACGCCGGCATGGCCTGGTGAATATTCCGTGAAGGAGGAAGGCCTGGAGAATGCGCACTAATGAAATTGTTGAATCTGCGGTTCGCAGAACGCATAGACAAAAGTAGAAATTATAGAACAACGTTTAATTCTATATAATTACAATACCCCTCTACTTCCCTCAGGGTCTCCTTCCATGACCTGCAGCTAGGCCGGGGTTTTTATACATTGGGCTCTGCTTGTAAAGGGGCAACCCCGTCCCCTTAAAGGTGAAAGCCTGCCTGTTTTACAGGGGAAGTTCATATTCCAGGGAGGCCACGGGAAATTGTATAGTCCTCCATTGGGGTTATAACAGACATGCTAATAGATTAAAATGAGATTCCCGGACTCCCGTGGTGCATCAGAGAGGTGGGTTGAAATTGCGAAAATATAATCATGCTGGAGTGAATGGCATTTTTCAATTCTCTCCAGATTTTGAGCATGTGCCGGGTTTCTCACAGGTGGAGGGTGCAGGCTCAGGGGAGGATATTTGATATGGTGGCTCGAAGCCTGATAGATAACATTGGGTCAGGTATTGAAGATATCATATTTGGTACTACGCCTCAAAGAAATTATATTTTTTTATCAATTTACAGGAAGAACGACAGTAATTAGTGTTACAAGGTCCATGACAGGAGGAGTGGGTGATACAATAGAATTTCTGATGAGTATGACACAGGAACACAGTAACAGGACATATTGGGGGGGGATAAATATAAATTTGAATACCTGGGAGTGGAAAAAAGTGGGTGGGTGTACCAGGTTGGATCCAGGGGAAATCTGATCCTGGGATTGAATAGTGCCCTTTTAATTACAATGAGAGAATGTTGCACTGAATTGTAGCATTATATCATCTGCTCCTGTAAGACCCTTAATGGCCCATCTCCATAAGACAAAGGATTGATGCTCAGGTAACTGATAGAAGTCCAGTCATTTTGGCGCCACTCCCTTTATTCAGGAAGCATAAACAGCAAGGTCAATGACCGCTTGGGACACGCCCAGCCATCAAGGCACCCGCCCCTTTATTGGCTCAGATCGAAGGCAGTGATCGAGAACTGCCCAATTAATTGGGTCCAAACCTAAGGACCGCCCAAAAGAGTGCAAAACCACCCCAAGGATAAAGAGAAACACTGCCATGTGTTCGATCTGTTTTGGACCTGGCGCTCCAGCAACGTCCATCTCCAACTGCAGCACCACGGCCAGAAGCAAGTCCAAGTTCAATGCCCGTTACCAGACGGATGAGCCCAGCTGAACAGTAGTTACTTCTCCAGACCCAGTAGATCAAGTTCGAACAAAGGCCACTGTTCCTCTGACCTAGGCTGGATGCCTGAAGTTAAGTACAGGTTGTCATAGTTGTTAGGTGTAGTTTAACTAGTAGTGTTTATGTTGCATGTATAGTAATCTTGTGTGTAAATAAAGTATTATTGAACTTGAACTAACTAACTGGTTGTTGGGTCTTTGATCGATATCCGGTTGAACCTTGTGGTGGTATCATTTGATACCTGGCGACTCTGAAAGCCATATAATATCAATATCTAGACAAAGGAAGGGCAACCTTATTGACTGCCATATTTATAGCGAGTAAAAAAAGGCAACAGCATATTTATTTCTATCTGAGATTTTGTAATTAATTCTAATTAAGGAATGAACCTCAGTTTGATATCTACGTTTGATAAGTACTGTCTTACGATCATGACCTGTTCTCTTTCCATTCCTTCTGACCCTCTCTTTTATATTACACAAAATTTCCTGAATTAAATTCCCTCTCAGATGGTCCTATACAATGTTTCAGTGTTCTCTGGATCTTTGGAGACCTCAGCCTTGATGAAATCCTGGGCTGGATTCTCCGCAGCCCCACGCTGAAATCGCCTTTGGCGTGCGGGCAGATAATCGAACTTCACGCCAAAATCGGGCTCAGCGATTCTGGCCGTCAGGAACTCGGCCAGTCGGGAGTATTCCGCGTGGCTGGGGGCCCATTGCCAGAGGCCCTCCCAGCTATCCTCCACTCCAGACAGGCCGAGTTCCCGACGGTGTGGTTCTAACCACCTGTCGCCAATCGGGATGCTCGCGTGGTGGTTGCGGTCTCAGTCCACAGTTGCCCTAGTGGGGGGTTGGGGGAATAGGACACCGGTGGGGGGGGCCTTATAGGCGGCCGGGAACAGATCGGCACGGTTGGATCTTCGGGTGTGCCGCCGTTCAGGCTGGGTCTACATTTTTCATCTGCCTCCGCGGTCCGAGTCCGTGGCTGGGGGCCACTGCCTTGCGCATGCGTGGACTCAAAACCGGACATGCAGGGGCCCGTATCTGCAGCTAAAGCTGCGTGAACTACTCTGGGTCCCTGCTAGCCCCCTGCAGGTCAGTGAATCGGCTCCATTTTTCCACATGAATCTTCAGAGTGAAACACCAGCGTTTTTTACGCCAGTGTGGGGACATAGTCCCATTTTGGGAGAATCCAGCCCCCTGTCTCCCTACATGTAAAGCATTCAAATATTCAGACAAAAGTGGAACTAATTGCAGTACCTTCAAGATCAGGAGGATTATCACACAGCACAGATTGCAATTTGGAATTTTCCCCCAAGACTAATTGATAGGGTTATATTGTCCCTCCAGCAGGGGCAGTAGAGTGGAGCTGCTGATTGGCTGTTGTGGGGTAAATTTGCATACGTCCGTGTGCTCACCCAAACTTGAAGGTGTACCTGAGCAAGAGACCCTAGCTGTTCAAGTGAAGACAAGCATCCAGCAGAGGGCAGTAGAGCGGAGCTGCTGATTGGCTGTTGCGGGGGAAATTTGCATACGCTTGTGTGCTCACCCTAACTTGAAGGTGTACCTGAGCAAGAGACCCTAGCCGTTCAAGTGAAGACAAACATCCAGCAGAGGGCAGTAGAGCGGAGATGCTGATTGGCTGTTGCGGGGGAAATTAGCATACATCCGTGTGCTCATCCTAACTTGAAGGTGTACCTGAGCAAGAGACCCTAGCTGTTCAAGTGAAGACACGCATCCAGCAGAGGGCAGTAGAGCAGAGCTGCTGATTGGCTGTTGCGGGGGAAATTTGCATACATCCATGTGCTCACCCTAACTTGAAGGTGTACCTGAACAAGAGATCCTAGCTGTTCAAGTGAAGACAAGCATCCAGCAGAGGGTAGTAGAGTGGAGCTGCTGATTGGCTGTTGCGGGGTAAATTTGCATACGTCCATGTGCTCACCCTAACTTGAAGATGGTTTATGGAGGAGCTGTTGTCAAGTGACACTTAAACTTGAAACACTTCTTCAGTGTTTCCCTCCCTTCCCCCTCCTCTAACCAAAAAAACAACAGCCGCTGTAAAGATCAAGAGGAAGGCTCGAGGGCAGATAGAAGTAAAAAGAAGTTGAACCATGACGTTACAGCCTGCAGGTAAGGGATTGGCTGGTGACTGGTAAGTAGTTTTTCTTTTATTTAACCTCAGGTGTTATCGTGCGGGACGCAGAGGTTGCTGAGTGAGTGCTTGCTGAGAAGGGGAGTGAATAACAGGTAAGCTCTTTCTTTCTTTTTCTTTTTTTTTTATCTAGAGGGGATGGCAGGGAAGGTAGTGCAATGTTCCACCTGCAGAATGTTTGCGTTGAGGGACGCCGTCAGTGCCCCTGCTCATTTCATCTGTGGGAAGTGCACCCATCTCCAGCTCCTCAGAAACTGCGTTAGGGAACTGGAGCTGGTTGAACTTTGGATCATTCGGGAGGCAGAGGTGGTCATAGATAAAAGCTTCAGGGATGTAGTTACTCCGGCGAATAAAGATAGATGGGTGACGGTGAGAGGGGCTGGGAGGAAGCAGTCAGTACAGGGATCCCCCGTGGTCGTTCTCCTTAGTAACAAGTATACCGCTTTGGATACTGTTGGGGGGGGGGGTCTTACCAGGGGTAAGCCATGGGGTACAGGTCTCTGGCACAGAGTCTGTCCCTGTTGCTCAGAACGGAGGGGGGAGAGGAGTAGAGCATTAGTCATTGGAGACTCCATAGTTAGGGGGATAGATAGGAGAGTCTGTGGGAACGAGAGAGACTCGCGGTTGGTGTGTTGCCTCCCAGAGTGCGTGATGTCTCGGATCGTGTTTTCAGGATCCTTAAGGGGGAGGGAGAGCAGCCCCAAGTCGTGGTCCACATAGGTACCAACGACATAGGTAGGAAAAGGGATAGGGATGTAAGGCAGGAATTCAGGGAGCTAGGGTGGAAATTTAGATCTAGGACAGAGTTATTATCTCTGGGTTGTTAGCCATGCCACGTGATAGCGAGACGGGGAATAGGGAGAGAGAGGAGTTGAACACGTGGCTACAGGGATGGTGCAGGAGGGAGGGTTTCAGATTTCTGGATAATTGGGGCTCATTCTGGGGTCGGTGGGACCTCTACAAACGGGATGGTCTACACCTGGACCAGAGGGGTACCAATATCCTGGGGGGGGTGGGGGGGGGGAATTTGCTAATGCTCTTCAGGAGGGTTTAAACTAGTTCAGCAGGGACTTGGGAACCTGAATTGTAGCTCCGGTATACAGGAGGTTGAGAATAGTGAGGTCATGAGTAAGGTTTCAAAGTTGCAGGAGTGTACCGGCAGGCAGGAAGGTGGTTTAAAGTGTGTCTTCAATGCCAGGAGCATCCAGAATAAGGTGGGTGAACTTGCGGCATGGGTTGGTACCTGGGACTTCGATGTTGTGGCCATTTCGGACACATGGCTAGAGCAAGGACAGGAATGGTTGTTGCAGGTGCCAGGGTTTAGATATTTCAGTAAGCTCAGGGAAGGTGGTAAAAGAGGGGGAGGGGTGGCATTGTTAGTCAAGGACAGTATTATGGTGGCAGAAAGGACGTTTGATGAGGACTTGTCTACTGAGGTAGTATGGGCTGAGGTTAGAAACAGGAAAGGAGAGGTCACCCTCTTAGGGGTTTTCTATAGGCCTCCGAAAAATTCCAGAGATGTAGAGGAAAGGACTGCAAAGATGTTTCTGGATAAGAGCGAAGGCAACAGGGTAGTTGTTATGGGGGACTTTAACTTCCCAAATATTGACTGGAAACGCTATAGTTTGAGTACTTTATATGGGTCCGTTTTTGTCCAATGTGTGCAGGAGGGTTTCCTGACACAGTATGTAGATAGGCCAACGAGAGGCGAGGTCATATTGGATTTGGTACTGGGTAATGAACCAGGACAGGTGTTAGATTTGGAGGTAGGTGAGCACTTTGGTGATAGTGACCACAATTCGATTATGTTTACTTTAGTAATGGAAAGGGATAGGTATATACCGCAGGGCACGAGTTATATCTGGGGGAAAGGCAATTATGATGCGATGAGACAAGATTTAGGATGCATCAGGTGGAGAGGAAAACTGCAGGGCATGGGCACAATGGAAATGTGGAGCTTGTTCAAGGAACAGCTACTGCGTGTCCTTGATAAGTATGTACCTGTCAGGCAGGGAGGAAGTGGTCGAGCAAGGGAACCGTGGTTTACTAAAGCAGTCGAAACACTTGTCAAGAGGAAGAAGGAGGCTTATGTTAAGATGAGACATGAAGGTTCAGTTAGGGCGCTCGAGAGTTAAAAGTTATCTAGGAAGGACCTAAAGAGAGAGCTAAGAAGAGCCAGGAGGGGACATGAGAAGTCTTTGGCAGGTAGGATCAAGGATAACCCTAAAGCTTTCTTTGGATATGTCAGGAATAAACAAATGACTAGGGTAAGAGTAGGGCCAGTCAAGGACAGCAGTGGGAAGTTGTGCTTGGTGTCCGAGGAGATAGGAGAGGTGCTAAATGAATATTTTTTGTCAGTATTCACACAGGAAAAAGACAATGTTGTCGAGGACAATACTGAGATTCAGGCTACTGGACTAGAAGGGCTTGAGGTTCATAAGGAGGAGGTGTTAGCAGTTCTGGAAAGTGTTAAAATAGATAAGTCCCCTGGGCCGGATGGGATTTACCCAAGGATTCTCTGGGAAGCTAGGGAGGAGATTGCTGAGCCTTTGGCTTTGATCTTTAAGTCATCTTTGTCTACAGGAATAGTGCCAGAAGACTGGAGGATAGCAAATGTTGTCCCCTTGTTCAAGAAGGGGAGTAGAGACAACCCCGGTAACTATAGACCAGTGAGCCTTACTTCTGTTGTGGGCAAAATCTTGGAAAGGTTTATTAGAGATAGCATGTATCACCTGGAAAGGAATAATTTGATTAGTGATAGTCAACACGGTTTTGTGAAGGGTAGGTCTTGCCTCGCAAACCTTATTGAGTTCTTTGAGAAGGTGACCAAACAGATGGATGAGGGTAAAGCAGTTGATGTGGTGAAAATGGATTTCAGTAAAGCGTTTGATAAGGTTCCCCACGGTAGGCAACTGCAGAAAATACGGAGGCATGGGATTCAGGGTGATTTAGCAGTTTGGATCAGAAATTGGCTAGCTGGAAGAAGACAAAGGGTGGTGGTTGATGGGAAATGTTCAGACTGGAGTCCAGTTACTAGTGGTGTACCACAAGGATCTGTTTTGGGGCCACTGCTGTTTGTCATTTTTATAAATGACCTGGAGGAGGGCGAAGAAGGGTGGGTGAGTACATTTACAGATGACACTAAAGTCAGTGGAGTTTTGCCATCTATGCCTATGATCTTCCCTGGGCCATTCCATTCATTAGAATTGTCTCTCTTATAGTCTTGCCTCCTTGCTGAAAAACAGCATCTGATGGCCGTACATTATGTCTTAAAGCTCTGCGAATTCTTTCAGAGACTTCTGCTTCCAAAAAAGCTTTTTTACTGCTATGTAATGCATTTAAATGTTCAGCAAAACCAGAGCTAATTGTAGTCCTCTCCCAAGCTGGAGGCTAGCCATCCAAAATGGACAGAATTTTAGGATTTCTACCAAACACTAATTGATAAGGACTACAGCCCCCAACCATCTGCAATTAATTCTTTCCATTTACTGCCCATGCTAAAGCTGAATTTAGCCTGCAATTTGGTCGATCTACCAAAGTTTTCCGAAGCGTCATCGATGACAGCATGATTTCTTTCACAGACACCATTACTAAATGGGCTTTCTGCAGCCGCATTCATCACTCTGATATTCATGTTTTCACACATATCCATAAACTCATCATTAGCAAATTCTCCCCCATTGTCCGTAAGGAATTTTGCCGGTGGACCCATTCCTGTCCCTATCCATTTTTCCACCATTTGATCCAGAATTACTCTCTTTTCTTTACTTTGTACAATCGTTGATTGACTAAATCTGGTTGCTAAATCTACAAAATGCAAAATAAATATATTATTTGCTTTATCCCAGATCTTAAGGTCCATGGCCACAATGTCGTTAAAATCCCTGGCCAAAGGTAGGATTACTATCGGTCGTGCTGGTGTCCTTCTGTACTTCCTACAAACTTCACAGCAGTCACTAACCTGTTCTATCAGTTTAGTATAGTCGCCATCCCTTACCCCTGCATCCTTTAATAAATTTTTCAGCCTCCGAGGAGACGGATGTGCAAATTGCCTATGCAGTTTTAATACCACAAGCTTTTTATGAAAATGAAATGAAAATCGCTTATTGTCACAAGTAGGCTTCAAATGAAGTTACTGTGAAAAGCCCCTCGTCGCCACATTCCGGCGCCTGTTCGGGGAGGCTGGTACGGGAATTGAACCGTGCTGCTGGCCTGCTTTGGTCTGCTTTCAACACCAGCGATTTGGCCCAGTGTGCTAAACCAGCCCGTGGTTATCAGCTAAAGTCCCATTTTCAACTGCCATTAACACATCCTTAACCACTCTACTTGAAATATTATTTGTCAGTAATGGAATACAATTGTGTCCTAACTGTGTAAATTATAAGTCCACCGTCTTTCCAAAAACTGTTGCCTTACCCTGTTCCATATCCAGTTTCATGTGTGCTTTCTTCATCGACAGTCTGCTCAGAAGCAAAGGTATCTCACTTGATACAACATCCGTGCTAATGAAATGATTCACTCCGGCAATATTGCAAGGGTTCAGCACTCTTTTCAGCGACGTCAAAGTATTATCATCCCCAAACCTGAAACTTGTGGAACTTTCAAATTCCTTAACCTTGTTACGATTTTCAGCATTCAAAGAGTCCAGGTAACATTTTAACCAGTCAATTCCACACACAGTAGATGTGCAGCCACTGTCCAATACAGCACAGTTGAAGGATTCTGCACCAACACCCTCATTACCAGCATAAAACTGCTTGTCAATAGGACAATGCCTACTTTCTGGTCACTATCTTTTTCCTCTTCTGACTCTTCCCTGTCATGTGTCACTTCAAACACTCTATCATAATGAGTTGGACAGTTGAAAGCATAATGGTATTGAGAGTCACATTGAAAACATCGATTTATCATGCCCCATGCATTTCTGGGGTTCATCTTCCTGTTGTAGGTTCTAACTGGGTTTCTGTCTTCATAATTTCCTTGTCTCGGTCTCCTTCTATAGTCTTGAGCCCTGTTCGTAGCCAGACGATTTTGCCATCCTGTTAGTAGTGAATCTTCCATATTCTGCCTTATTGCAGGCTGACCTATTTGGGTCATCAGAGCCATCGGAATCGAATGTTTCCCCAGAAACTTTTGTAAAGCTTTTGTCATCTGTTCGAATAAGGTATCCTTATCAGTAAAACCAGGAGCCTATCCATGTTGCTCATTCTAGCACAGTCAAGTAATTTAAAGGCCAACACAGACTGTGGAAATTCCAGTTTGTGTTTCTGCAGCCTTTTATATAGTCTGCCAGATTCCATTATATAGTCTTCCATGGAGATATCCTCCATTTTCCAGAACTTATCAAAATCCGACCATGCTTCATACGCACTTAACAAGTCATCTTTGTTATAAATCTTATCCATATAATGTAATAAAGTCTCCAGACCTTCTTCTGAGTCTAACTCTTCCAATTCCAGTTCAGAAAGCACTTTGTTTCGGATTTTACTGCCAAATGGTAAAGAAAGAGCCAATGCCATACCTTGTTTTCTCTTTCCCAAAGCAGTTACCTTAGTCCACATAACTACTGCACTTCTCCATTGGTCGTACGATTCCCTTTCAGAAAATAAGGGAGGATAGTCATATCCAGCTATCTTTATCCTCGGTTCAGCCATATATCCTTTTTTTTTCTTTTCTCACTCACTCCTTGGTTTGATCTGGAAAAGTTGTATCTTTCAACCCTTCACATTTACACAGCAACCATCCTCTGCTACCAATTGTTAGACATTTTAGTTGCTGTGATATGAAGAGTCTAAAGTTCTGTTCCTTTTTCACAAACACACATTTATTTCATTCCAACAGCCTTTGCACAAAACTCTTAACTATACAGCCACCTGAAGCCCCTTTACATATCAGTGTCAATTAATTGCATATCTCTTAACCCATTACTTAACAACAATTTATTCTTGCTTTCGGCAATTTTCCACATTGGCTACTGGAATTGCAGTTTCCTGCCTGAACACATTTGTCTTAGCTTTTGGTCTTCCCCTTTAGGCAATCACTCTCTTCCACCAATTGTTACTCCCAAAAGTCAGTTGGTGAAGGACTGAATTGGAGAAAACCTGTATACATTTTAATATTTATTTGCAAAGTTATACGTCATATACATCCTAATCCAACAAGGACAGTTCCAGTCTATTTATAGGGATTCAAGTTAATGCTCACCACCTGCACACAATTAATATACAATTAACAAATCCTCCCCACCCTGATATGACCCCTTTAACAGTTATATGCTTCAATCAATTTCTAATCCAATCCCAAGTTTTATCCTATGGATAGAACATTTAATGATTGTCAGGATATTCGTTTTTCTCTGTTTATTTGTTGCTTTAATTATTTTATTGTCTCTGCCCATCTAGTTGAGTCTAATTTTTCACGTACATCTTTGTAAAATACTTTTGCAAGATACCTTCACATTCGCCAATCATATCATGATGAAGCTCTGGTGTGAAACGTCAGAGTCATTGGTGAATTTTCAAACATTGCTTCAAGTGGCACAAGCTCTTTCGACAATGGAAATAATTAGGATCACAGCGCTCATGTTTTTTTGCACCACGCCTACAGGGAATTGCTCCGACTCGTCGAAATTTCAATTCCACGGTCAGTTCTCATGCATTGTCCTCTTCTTGCTAACTCCATCACCCCATTGGTTGAGCTTTCTTGGTACAAGAGAGGGGTCACCAGCCAAATTGGGGTGAGAGTGTGGTGGAGACAGAAAGAAATAGTCGGGGAGAGAAGGGACGGAAGGAAAAACACAAACACTGCTTCGAGACACATTGAGACAAACAAAGGGAAAAACGCAGACGGTCAGAGGACTCATTTCTCAACCTCTTAAACTGGCCAGAAAGCTTCCTCTTTCAGCCTCCTATCGGGTTTGCCGATGAAGCGGCACACCAGCGCTAAACACGGACAAAGGGCCAGAGAGCAAACTGAGATCATAGACGTTTCACATTTAAACCAGGTTCAAGTTCAGCGAGGAAGCAGCACAACTTCGGACAAAGGCAGCAGAAACATTTCACAGGATTCGGTGCATCGCTGGAAAGAGTGTGTGTCCAGGACAGTGTCCACACTGCCAGCATCAAACACCATTAGTTATTTTATCAGAGTAGCAATGTGATTAAATAACTACTCATACCGGTGCTAATAGTGGCAAAAGCCGGAGACCAAGACCGCACCTCTGAAATCCAATACATTGGTAGTATGAGGCCAAGTCTGGATATTTTGGGGGGAGGGGGGAGGAGATGGGGGAGGGGGAGGAGATGGGGGAGGGGAGGGGAGGAGATGGGGGAGGGGAGGAGATGGGGGAGGGGAGGGAGAGGGGAAGGGGGAGGGGGAGGGGAGGAAGGGGGAGGAAGGGGGAGAGAGGGGAGGGGGAAAGGGGAGGGGGGAAGGGAGAGAGGGGGAAAGGGTAGGGGGGAAAGGGGAGGGGGGAAAGGGGAGGGGGGAAAGGGGAGGGGGGAAAGGGGAGGGGAGAAAAGGGAGGGGGAAGGGGAGAGGGGAAGGGAGGAGGGGGGGCAAGTGGGGAGGAGGGAGGGGTGGAAAGGGGGAGGACGGCAGGGGAGGAGGGCGGGGAGGGGGATAGGGGAGGAGGGAAAGGAGGGGGGAAAGGGGTAGGAGTGAGGGGGCAAAGGGGGGAGGAGGGAGAGGGGAAAGGAGGGAGGGGGAAAGGGGGAGGAGGGAGGGGGGGAAAGGGGGAGGAGGGAGGGGGAGGAGTGGGAGGAGGGGGTAGTGGTCGAGGGGGGGAGAGGGGGAGGGGCGAAGAGGGAGGGTTAGGAGGTGGGACGGGGAGGAGGTGGAGGGGGGCGAGGGGGAGGGGGGGCGAGGGGGAGGGGGGGGAGGGGGAGGGGGGGGGAGGGGGAGGGAGGGGGAGGGGGAGGGGGGAGGGGGGAGGGGGAGGGGGGGCGGGGAGGGGGAGGGGGGGCGGGGAGGGGGGGCGGGGAGGAGGGGGAGGGGGGGGAGGGGCGGGGAGGAGGGGGAGGGGGGCGGGGAGGAGGGGGAGGGGGGGGCGGGGACGGAGGGGGAGGGGGGGGCGGGGAGGAGGGGGAGAGGGGGGGGCGGGGAGGAGGGGGAGGGGGGGGCGGGGAGGGGGGGGCGGGGAGGGGGGGGCGGGGGGGCGGGAGGAGGGGAGGGGGGGGCGGGGAGGAGGGGGCGGGGGAGGGGGAGGGGGGGAGGAGGAGGAGGGGGAGGGGGGGGAGGAGGAGGAGGGGGAGGGGAGGAGGAGGAGGGGGGGGGGGGCGGGGAGGAGGGGGGGGGGGGCGGGGAGGAGGGGGGGGGGCGGGGAGGGGGGGGCGGGGAGGAGGGGAGGGGAGGAGGGGAGGGGAGGCGGGGAGGAGGGGAGGCGGGGAGGAGGGGGGCGGGGAGGAGGGGGAGGGGGGGCGGGGAGGAGGGGGAGGGGGGACGGGGAGAGGGAGGAGTGGGGAGGGGGCAGTGGGGGTGGCGAGGAGGAGTGGGGATGGACGGGGAGGAGTGGGGGTAGAGGGGGAGGAGGGAGAGGCTGAGGGGGAGGGGGGAATGGGGAGGGGGGGAGGAGGAGGTGGGGGCGAGAAGGATGGGAGGGGGAAAGGAGGGTTGGGGAGGAGAGGTGGGGGTGGGGAGAGGAGAGGTGGGGGAGAGGAGGAAGGGATGGGAGGAGGGGGAGGAGGGGATGGGAGGAGGGGTGGGAGTGTGAGAGGTGGGTGGAGGGAGTGTGGGGGTGTTAAGGGAGATAGATGGAGGTGGAGGGAAGGGGAAGGTTGGGACAGGGGAATGGAAAGAGAAAGGAGGAAGGGAGAGGGGTAGGGGAGATAGGAAGGATTGAAGGGCAGAGGGGGGAAAGGGTGAAGGAGAGGAGAGGGAGGAGGTGAAGGGAGTTGGATGAAGGAGTGAAGGATGAAGGACGAGGGTGAGGGGGTGGAGGGAAGGTGAAGGGGAGGGAGAGGAAGGGAGACTAAATAGGGGACGGAAGAAGGAGTGAGGGGGAAGAGAGGACAGGGATGGGGATCGGAGGGAAAGAAAGGACGGGAGGCGAAACGAGGGAGGGGAGGGCCGAAAGGTGTGGGGAGGAGGAGGAATTAATTGGAAGAGGAGGGTGGTTGGAGGGAGGGGGGATGGGTGGAATGTGTGAAGTGAGGAAGGGGTAGAGGAGGGGGGATGCAGGTCGAAATAATGACAGCTGAGGTATGGCAGAATTGATACTGATAGCGAGGGGAGAGAAACAGAAAACAGGCTGCGAAGCAAAAAGTGAGTGAGGAATAATGGGGAAGAACAGAGAAAGAGAGATCGGGGTGGGGGGGGGGGGTGAACAAAGAGTAAGGGAGGCAGAGAGTAGGCAAGCAAGGAAATTTGGAACATCAGTTCCCTGACTCTTGAGTCTGCCAACTCGTCCGGAGATGGTTACACGGTAGGAAATAATCCCTATAGCAACGTCCTGAATCCAAGCTGCAAGTGCTTCTAAAGGTTGCGACTGGAGAGAGATCACACACATTTCCTAGCGATTTTCGTTCCTCTATGTGAACAACAGAATCTCCCAGGGATATGGAGAAATAGTCATTCACATAGTACACACACACACAAAGGCTGTCTGACCAAGATGCCGAGGGACGAGCAGACCCACCCTAATGGCCACGTACCTCAATCATTGTATTGACTATTCCACACAAGGTATCTACTACACAGCACATGGCAGTCTTCCATTCAATGAACACAAGAGCAGTCTATGGACCCCCGCTGTCCAAACCCAAACATTTCGTTTGGCACCTCCCAACACAATAGTAAACTGGACCCCCCCCCCCCCCCCCACCACTATATAACCATTACTTGTTAGATAAAATGCGCGGGCATGAGGAAAATCCGACTGCAAGTAAGTAATATTCGCATTCTGAATGACGATCTGCTAATTCTCTAGAAATAATTCTACGTTTTCACTGAGAACTATTATAATCCAAAATCATACAGTAAAATTATAGACTTTAAAGTAATCCAGTTCTCCGTTAACACGATTTCGTGAATACGTTACTTATTATCACCCTAATTCCAATCTGGTGGTTACATATAGTTTTCAACATGTGCCCAAGGGGCTCAAACAATGGGCATTCCAGTAAATGCAAAAAAACGTTTCAAAAAGTACACGATCCGTATGGATAATCTAAGCTGTGTACCATACACACTCTGGGCGGTATGATCCTTGTTTGTCTAAAGCGATTAGAATTAAAGGCAACGAGCGGGTTAGAAGAAGAGCATACAATTAGTTTAAAGAAAGGCACAGCACCTTTTTAAGGATCCATCTCCGGTCCAGCTACCGTGCAATAAAAACTGTAGAAGGAACCCAATAGCTAGTATACGTTTGGCAAGAGGTAGACAGACTACAGTTGTACTCACTTCTTCCAAATCCAGCCTGTCCGGGGTTATTTGCTCCGAGTCAAAGCCAGGTGGTCCTATTTGTCGTGGCTGAAGCTGCCAGATTTATTTAATCCTCGACTGAAGCTGCCGGTCCTTGGTATATTTGCGGGATCATAACTGCCAGTCCCTGAAGCAACTTTCTGAAGCTAAACCAATGTTGTTCTATTATCTGTGGCTGAATTCAGTCAGTTCCTGGCTGTAATTTCAGTGGGTTGAATGCAGCTAGTGATTCGTACATGAGCAGTGATTAACCCAATCTCTGGTTTCATCCTCTGGGTGTGTGCAACCAGTCCCTGGCATATATTCTTTGTGGTTGAACGCAGCAAGTGTAGATTTAATTCCCCGGGCGGAGCACGGGCAGGCTCTACTGTGGCTGAATACAGCTAGTGCTTCATACAGTTTCTCCCTATAGTAATGCTGCCTCCGATTGCCAGCCTACACATTGCTTTCCCCCCACCCTCCTCGCTCTCTCTCCAGTTGCAGCACCACCCAGCTAGTGAACAGCTCCACGTCCTCACGTCTTCACATCCAATCAACCAAGCGGGATCCCACATTAACAGTGAGCCTGCGCCCAGACATAGGCTTTTGTGGGAACTGTAGGCGTTTCTGCTGATTTTCCATGCACAGCTTGCGCTGTCCTTTGCGAAATGGTGGGAACCGCTTTACTCTTTAATCGTACTTAATGAACACTTATGATAATTTGTGAGTAGGCATTCGTGAATAAAATGCCACGTAATCATAGATTGGAGACACCACAGAATGAAATCGCTTGGCCCATCATGCCCGCTCTCTGGAAGAGTATTTCAGCTGGTCCCACGTCCCTGGAATTATTTTTATCTCTTCAGATAATTATCCAATTCCGTATTGAAAGTCATGATTTAATCTGCCTTTGCCACAGTTACAGGCAGTGGTGTATTCCAGGCCCTAACCGCTCACTGGGTAAAAAAGTTTTCCCTATGGTTCTTTTGACAATCGCCTCAAATGGATGCCCCTAGTTTTTGACCCTTCCGCCAATGGGAACAGTTTCTCCCTATCCAGATCTCACTCGATTTTGAACACTATCAAATCTCCTCCCAACCTTCAGTTTTCCTAGAACAATATACAATGAATGGCAGGACCTGAAGAAGTACAGAGGATCAGAGGGGCTTTGGTGTGCATGTTCATAGATCCCTGAAGACAGCAAGACAGGTAGATAAATAAGGTGGTTAAGAAGGCATATGGGATACTTGCTTTTATGAGCTGAGGCATAAATATAAGAGCAGGGCGGTTATGATGGAGCTGTATAAAACACTGGTTAAGTCACAGATGGAGTACTGTGTGCAGTTCTGTCGCCACACTATCGGACCAAAGTGATTGCACGAAAGAGGGTGCCGAGAGACTGGATAGGCTGGGGTTGTTTTCCTTGGAGCAGAGAAGATTGTGGGGGGACCTGACTGAGGTGTATAAAATTATGAGGCTGAATAGAAAGGAACTTTTCCCCACAGTGGAGGGGTCAATAAGCTGGCAGCATAGATTTAAGGTAAGGCCCAGGAGGTTTAGAGGGGATGTGAGGAAAAGCTTTTCACCCAGAGGGTGGTTTTAATTTGGAACTCACTGCCTGAAAGGGTGGTATAGGTAGGAACCCTTAGAATCTTTAAGAAATATTTAGATCAGCATTTGAAAAGCCATAGAATACAAGGCTATGGGCTAATGCTGGAAAATGGGATTAGAGTAGGTAAGTGCTAGATGACCAGCGTGGACCCGAGAGGCCGAAGGGCCTCTTTCTGTGCTTTTAAAAACTCTATGACTGTAACAGCAACAGCTTCTCCAATCTTTCCATGTCACTGAAAACTCATCAGTAGAAAATTCCTTCCTGCATTGTCTTGGATGCCTTCACATCCGATCTAAAGTTGGTGCCCAGAATTGGACACCATGCTGCAGTTGAGGGTGAACCAACCTTTTATAAAGGTCCACCAAAGCCTCCTTGCTTTTAAACATGTTGCCCCTATTCATAAAGCGTATGATCCCACATACCCTTTAAACCCTTTTCTCACCCAACCCTGCTAACATCAATAATTTTTGCACACGTTTCTCCAGGTGTCTCCACCTTTAGAATTGTGACCTTTAAACAGGGCAGTCAGCCAAAACTGATGATGGGGGACGTGAGTAACATTGAAGGATCGCCACTGTGCAGGCTGCATGGACGGCTCCACTGAATCTCAGGCTGCATGGACGGCTCCACTGAATCTCTGCACTTCCAACCAGACACTCAGGTCATCCATTGCCATTGTTCCTGCACAAACTTACATATTGCCTCTCCTTTTTCGTCCTACCAAAATGTATCACTTCACACCACTCTGCATTAAATTTCACCTGCCACACGTCCGCCCATTAACGCCAGCCTAAGTCCTATCTCATGACAGAGTGTAACGACTAGGGGCTTTTCACAGTAACTTCATTGCAGCATTAATGTAAGCCTACTTGTGACAATAAGAAAGGTTATTATTATGAAATTTACAATACTACCATGTTCACAGTTCTACCAAATTTTGTGTCATCAGCAAACTTTGAAGTTGTGCTTTGATCCCCTTTGTCCTAAGTGCTGTATTAACTGCTTTTTGAAAATATGCAATGTTTTGGCCTCATCTACTTCCTGTGGTAACAAATTCCAAAGGCCAACCACTCTCTGGGTGACAAAATTTCTCCTTATCTCTCTCCTAAATGGTCTACCCCATAGCTGCAGACTGTGACCCCTGGTTCTGGACACACCCACCATCAGGAACATCCTTCCTGCATCTGCCCTATCTGGTCCTGTTAAGAATTTTATAGGTTTCTCTGAGATTATCCCCTCATTCTTCTAAACTCCACTGAACACAATCCTAACTGATCAATCTCTCCTCATACACTAGTCCCACCATCCCAGGAATCAGTCTGGTAAACCTTCACTGCACTCCCTCTAGACCAAGAACATCCTTCCTCAGATAAGGAGACCAAAACAGCACACAATATTCCAGGTGTGGCCTCACCAAGGCCCTGTATATCTGCAGCAAAACATCCCTGTTCCTGTACTCAAATCCTCTCGCCATGAAAGCCAATATACGATTTGCCTTCTTTACTGTCTGCTTACCTTCAGTGACTGGTGTACGAGGCTACCCAGGTTTTGTTGCACCTTCCCCTCTCCAAATTTAAGGTCATTCAGATAGTAGTCTGCCGTCTCCTTTTTTCTATCAAAGTGGATAGCTTTGCATTTCTCCAAATTACACTGCATCTACCATTCATTTGCCCACTCACTCAACTTGTTCAAATCACACTGAAGGATCTCTGCATCCTCCTTACAGCTCACCCTCCCACACAACTTGGTGTGATCTGCAAATTTGCAGATATTACATTTTGTTCCCTCATCTAAATCATTAATATATATTGCCTCATCTAAATCATTAATATATATTGTGAATAGCTGGGGTCCTAACACAGATACCTGCGATACCCCATGAGTTACTGCCTGCCAATTTGAAAAAAACTTTTTCATTCTTACTTGATTTCTGGCTGCCAACCAGTTTTCTATCCATCTCAATACACTATCCCTAATTCCATGTGCTTTAATTTCACACCCTAATCTCTGATGCGGGACTTTGTCAAAAGTCTTCTGAAAGTCCAAATACACCATATCCACTGGCTCCACCTCTCTACTAGTTACATCCTCGAAGAATTCCAGTAGATTTGTCGAGCATAATTTCCCCTTCATCAATCCATGCTGACTCTGTCTGATCCTGCCACTATTTTCTAAGTGCTCTGCTATAAAATCTTTGGTAATGGATTCTAGCATTTTCCCCAATACTCATATCAGGCTTACTTATTTATAATTCACTGTGTTCTCTCTACCTCCCTTTTGAAATAGTGGAGTTACATTAGCTATCCTCTAATCTGGAGTGGCTTAGCACACTGGGCTAAATAGCTGGCTTTTAAAGCAGGCCAGCAGCACGGTTCAATTCCCGTACCAGGTGCCGGAGTGTGGCGACTAGAGCTTTTCACAGTAACTTAATTTGAAGCCTACTTGTGACAATAAGTGATTTTCATTTCATCTGCAGGAACTGTTCCAGAGCTTTATCAAATCCTGGAAGATGACCACCAATGTACCCACTACTTTTAGAACCATTTCCTTAAGTACTTTGGGATGTAGATTATAAGGCCTGGGGCTTTATCTGCCTTCAATCCCATCAATTTCCCCAACGCCATTTCTCTATAATATTGATCTTCAGTTCCTCCCGCTCACTAAACCCTATGTTCCTCAATATTTCTGGTATCCAATTTAAGTCCCCGTTTGTGAACGGAACCAAAGTATGTGTTCAGTTGCTCAGCCATTTCTTTGTTCCCCCATTTCAAATTCCCGTTTCTGATTGTAAGGGACCTACATTATCTTCACCAATCTTTTTCTCTTCACATACCGATTGAAACTTTTACAGTCAGTTTTTATGTTCCTTGAAAGTTTCCTCTTGTACTCTATTTTCCCCTTATTAATCAATCCCTTGGTCCTTCTTTGCTGAATTCTAAACTGCTCCCAATCCTCAGACGTGTTGTCTTTCATGGCCAATTTGTATGTGTCTTCCTTGGATCGAGTACCATCTCTAATTTCCGTTGTAAACCATGGATTGGCTACCTTTCCCATTTTACTTTGTGTCATTCTGGAATAAACAATTGTTGCAGTTTGCCCATGCGCTCCTTGAGTGTTTGCCATTGCCTATCCACTGTCATTCCTTTAAGTAACATTTCCCAATCTATCACAGCCAACTTGCGCCTCATGCCATCATAGTTTCCTTTATTAAGATCAAGGACCCTAGTCTCAGAACCAGCTACTTCTCTCCACCTTGATGAAAAATTCTATCTTATTATGGTCGCTCATTCCCATGGTGTCTCAAGACAACTAGATTGCCAATAATTCCATTCTCGTTACACAACACCCAGACTAGGGTGGTCTACTTATTAATATAGATCAAGAAAAATAGTGATATTAATGTTTCCTGTCGGTCAGCCAACTTTGTGTCCATGCTGCCACTGTCCTCATTATCCCGTGGGCTTTTAACCTTCCTAGCCAAGCCTTTTACGTGGCACTTTTGGCAAACGTCTATCTGTAAGTAGGTTCTTTCTTCCACGAAACAGTAGGTAGTGGGGGCAGCTCCATTGACTCCCACGAGTTCGGTGCTGCCAGGCGCGTGCGCTTGCTTTCTCGTGCATTTTGGGTAACTGTCGTTGCTGAAATGGGAAGTTCAAGCGTGTGCGCGCGCTGCCAGCCGACACCGGAAACTGTTGTTGCCATGGTAGCGCGCCCCTATGTTTGCGAAGGGGAGGATGGCGACGGACGACTTGGGCGTCTGGCTGGGAGCGCAGAGATTCAGCGGAGCGGGGGCCCGGTCTCGGCAGTCGGCAGGGCGGCGAGCATTCACTGTCACCCCCCTCGTCGTCGATTTCGGCAGATTGCTCCGACTAAAAAATGCAGGTCACCCGATTGCAGGGGTAAGAGGGGCAGCAGACAATAAGTCTAAGGAGAACAGTTGAGCAAAGGGAGATTGGGAGAGCCAGGCTCGGAAATTAACTGTAAAATACCACTGTCAGGTGTGAGAGACACTCAACAGGATACAATCAATGGCTTTCGTCTAGGATCAGAGGTAACTACTCAAACTAAGGCTAGAAAAGGCACTGACCAGGGACAAGCTTATCACTTCCACGTACAGTGCAATCATACATACAATTTAAGAACCATCAGTAAAAGAATGGCCAGAGAAGAATGATTACAGCACAGAAGATGACCATTTGTCTGTCATGTCTGGCTCTCTGTCAGAGCAACTCTGCTAATGTCACTCGGCAGCCTTTTCCCTATAGCCCTGCAAATTGTTTCCCATTGTATAATTACCCAATTCTCCTTTGAATCTGCTGTCATCACAATCCTCAGGCAGTGAACTCCAGATCCTAATCACTCACTGTGTCAAAATGTTTTTCCTCATGGTACCTTCGGTTCTTTTGCCAAATACCTTAAAACTATCTCCTTTGGTTTTCAACCTTCCTGCCAATGGCTACATTTCTCCCTATAAGAGCAGATGATGTAGGAGCAGAAGTATGCCATTCAGCCCATTGAGTCTTCTCTGCCATTCAATGTGATCATAACTGTTCTGATAATCCACTACTCTACTTCCCTGCCTTATTCCCATAACCCTTGATTCCTGTACTGATTAAAATATACCTTTGCCTTGAATAAACCTAATGACCCAGCTCTATAGCCCTCTACAGTAATTAATTCCACAGATTCACTGCCCTCAGAGAAGAAATTTCTTCTGATCTCTGTCTTAAATGGACGACCCCATAATCTATCATTATGCCCTCTGGTCCGAGACTCTCCCACAAGCAACCTATCTACTCTGACCAGATACCTCATGATTTGGACACCTCTACCAAGTATCATCTCAGCCTTCTCCAAGGAAAAGCCCCAGCTTCTCTAATCTATCCATGTCACTGAAGTCCTTCATGGAATTATTACAGCATAGAAGATCATTCATCCCATTAGTTTATGCTGGTTTTCCCAAGTGATAATTCATGTACTGCCACTCCCCTACCCTCTCTACATCTAGGCATATTCCTCTTTTTGTGATATTTAGAAAACGTATAAAAATCTACAGCACCGAAGGAAGTCACTCTACCCATCATATTTGTGGCGCTTGAAAGACGAGACTCCCCAGCCTAATCCCATTTTCCAGCACTTATCAACTTTTAAGTACAGCCAGCTTTCGATATACTCCTTTTTTATCAATTTTGACTCCATCAAATGTTTCAACTCCCTCCTCTTTCACTTTGACTGTGGCAACACCTTCTTCCGGACTAACTCCTCTTTAAAGGTAGCTGATTGTTCCAATACAGTTTTACTTGCCACTTTTGATTGTAGTTTACCTGGGCCAGATTTGTTCTCAATCCTTTTAAGATTAGTGTCCCCTCTCCAATTTTTTTTTTAACATTGTATTTTCCCTTGACTTTTCTAACCTAGATGGCCTAAACCACCTTATACTATAATCACTGTCCGCCAAAATGGTCTCCTACTGACAGTTGATCTGCATGACCCATCTCATTCTATAGAAACAGATCCAGCAATGCCTCTTTCCTCATTGTGCCTGAAACATACTGATCTAGAGAAATCCTTTAATAACACTTCAGAAACTCTTTTCCTCTCTGTCCTTTATACTATTACTATCCCAGTTTATATTAGGATAATTATGGATTGCCCCATTATAGTTATATAGTTTTTGTACTTCAAATTTCCTGCCTCAGTATTTACCCACTAGTTGGTGGCTCTTGGTTCTTGCAAAATAATTTCTCTCCTTGAGTTCGCTAGGTAATCCCCCCTCTTACATCTCATTACATTCCTCTTACCGAACCTAATACCTTATTTCTTTCTCTAATGCCATCTGTCTCTCCAAATTCTGAGTGCCTTGTTTTTCCTCTCGGTTACTTCTAGATTTCCAAGCTAAATTGGTTATAACCCTTCCCAATGGCACAGCAAATTGCACCTCAAAGAGATTGGCGAATGCTTTGTTCAGTGGCAACAGGCCTGTCTCGGTCCCATCTTCCACAGGTCCGGTTGCAATGTCCAAGATATCTAAAGCCCTCACTCTTGCACCATGCATCCATTTACTCCATCCTCTTATTCCTATACTGAGTTTCACGTGGCACTGGGTATAATCTGAAAATTACTATATTTGAGGTATTGCTTGCTAGTTTCTTTCAAATAACTGTAAAATTTGCCTACAGGACATCATGTGTCTTTCCACCCCCCCTTTTCCTACCCATGTTATTGATGCCAATCTACGGGCAGCACGGTGGCGCAGTGGTAACACTGCAGTCTCTCAGCGCCGAGGTCCCAGGTTCGATCCCGGCTCTGGGTCACTGTCCGTGTGGAGTTTGCACATTCTCCCCGTGTTTGCGTGTGTTTTGCCCCCACAACCCAAAGATGGGCAAAGTAGGTGGATTGAAAACGCTAAATTGCCCCTTAATTGGGAAAAATGAATTGGGTACTCTAAATTTTTTTTAAAATTGATGCCAATCTGGACCATGACTGCTGGATGTTCACCATTTCCCCTCAGAGTGTTCAGCAGATGTTGAGTGATATCCTTGACCTTGGTAACATCCAGGATTCATGCCTGTGGCGCTATCCACAAAACTCTAAGCCTTGTAAATGCACTGCAGTGATGCTGGCTTCAGCTTAAGTTCTAAAACCTGGATCTTGAGCTGCTCCAGCTGATGATATTTCCTGCACATGTGGTTGTTCAGGCCACAAAGAGTTCCCACATGGCACAGAATATGCATTGCACTCCACAAAAAGGAGATACTCTGCTGTGCCTCTATTTATTAGATGTTTAACTGGCTTAATACAAATAAACTCAATAATTAAATGAATACTCACTAGCCACTCATCAATCAGCTGCTTCCCTTGTGCTGATTGATGCCACTTTACTTTATAGGGAGTTAACTTAAATATTTTACTTAACTCTTACTATCTGTATACCCCAGATTTTAATTTGTAGAATAATTCAGAGCTCTTTGATATTACAATTACTTGCTGGTAATTTTATCCCCTAGATCTGATTAATTAGTTGAACATTGATTGTAATTATATGATAAATTGTCTTTAGTTTTTATGTTAATTAATTTATCAAGTTTTATTTTATAGTTGATTAATTTCAATTAAAAGCTTACCAGTATACCCGTCCCACGTGACTCCTTATCCTTTGACCTGACTTCACTGTGCAATGTTCCCGTTGCTCCCTTGCGGTCAAGATTCTCAGCCTGACAGCAGAGCTGCACCAATACCCAGCCTCTCCTTTTCTCCTTCTCTTCTTCTGCTTCTCTGATCTCCAGCCTTGCTTTTTGTGCTGCCCCTACCCCAGGCCTCATTGCTTGATGACATTAATGGACATTAGGAAGGTAACTTTTGGATTGTAAGCAAGCTAGTATGGTGCATGTATTCAAAGAACATAGAAACATAAGATGAAAACAAATTACTGTGGCTGCTGGAATCTGAGACCAAAGAGAAAATGCTGGAAAATCTCAGCAGGTCTGGCAGCATCTGTAGGGAGAGAAAAGAGCTAATCGTTCGAGTTCAGATGACCCTTTATCAAAGCTAAAAGACAGAGAAAGTGGAAAATATTTATACTGTGGAGTGAGAATGAAAGATGAGTCATAGCCACAGAAATCCAGGGAAATAGGGCGCTATAAGCCACAGAAATCAAGGGGGAAAGAGGGCTAATGGCAGTCCCCAGAGAGAACAAAAGATGTGAAAGGCCAAACAGCAGAGAAACTAACCTCAGAGGGTAAACTGTGACGGATGTGGGGGAGGGGAAGGGGGAGGCAAAGGGGAGAAAGGGTAAGGAAAGGTGGATAAGATGGGGGAGTTAAATATATATAAAGAATGAACAGAAAGAAAGAAGTGGTAAAAGACAATTAAAATGAAATGGAATGAAAACAAATGGGTTGAGGTGGGGTAGAGCTAATCATCTGAAGTTGTTGAATTCGTGTTGAGACCGGAAGGCTGTAGCATGCCTAACCGGAAGATGAGATGTTCCTCCAGTTTGCTTTGAGCTTCACTGGAACATTGCAGCAGGCCAAGGACAGACATGTGGGCATGGGAGCAGGGTCTTGTGTTAAAATGACAAGCAACGGGAAGGTCAGGGTCCTGAATGCGCACAGACCGAAGGTGCTCAGCAAAGTGACCACCCAGTCTGCGTTGGGTCTCCCTGAGGAGACCACATTGGGAGCAGCGAATGCAATAGACCAACTTGAAAGAGGTGCAAGTGAAATGCAGTAGAAACATAAGAGCAGGGGTAGGACATTCAGCTCTTGTGAGTCTGCTCCGCCATTTAATAAGATCATGGCAGATCTGATTGTGGCCTCAACTCCACTTTCTTCTGCTCTCCAGACTCCTTGACGCCCTTGTCTACCAAAAAGCTATCCAACTCAACCTTGAGTAATTTCAATAACCCAGCCTCCACTGTTTGTTGGGGAAGAGAAATCCACCGATTATCAACCACCTGAGAGAAAAGAAAATTCTCCTCATCTCCATCTTAAAAGGAGGCCATTTGGCCCACCATGTATGCACCGACTTTCTAGATGAGCATTGTGACTTAGCATCATTCTCCTGCTTTTTCCCTGTACCCTTGCACATTGTTTCCATTCAAATAATCATCTTATGTCCTCTTGAATGCCTCAACTGAACCTGCCTCCACCACACTTCCAGGCAGTGCATTCCAGATGTGATCCACTCGTTTTTTTATTTTTTCTCACAAAGTTTGCTTCTTTTTCATATCACTTTAATTCTGTGCCCTCTAGTTCTCAATCCATCTACAAGTGGAACAATTTCTCCATATCTACTCTGTCCAACCCCCCACCCTTATGACTTTGAACATATCCGTCAAATCTCCCCCCGGAGCACAGTCCCAACCATTCCGATCTACACTCAACTGAAGTTCTCAGCCTTGGAACCATTCTTGTAAACCTCTTCTGCATTCTCTCCAATGTGTTCACATCCTTCCTATCGTGTGACACCCAGATCTGTACACAATACTCCAGCTGAGGTATAACAGGTGTCTTGTATAATTCAGCATAACCATGAGGAAAGATCTTCTGATTCACCCTACAAAGTCCCCTGAGGATCTTATATGTTTCAAAAGATCATCTCTCATTCTTCTAACCTCCAATAGGTATAATCTTTCTTCGTAAGATGAGTTCTTCATCCCAGGAATGAGCAGAGTGAACCTTCTCTGAACTGCTTCTAACGCAATTGTATCCTTTTTCAAATAAGGAGACCAAAACTGTACACAGTACTCAGATGTGATCTCCCCAAGACTCCGTACAACTGCAGTAAAACTTCCCCACTTTTTCCCCTTGCAATAAACTCCAACATTCCATTTGTCTTCCTAATCACTTGCTGTACCTGCATATTAACGTTTTGGATTCATAGACTAAGACACCCAGATTCCTCTGCACCACTGAGTTCTGCAATCTATTTCCATTTAAATAGTATCCTGTTTTTCTATTCTTCCTGTTAAAGTGGACAAGTTCATATTTTCCCACATTATACTCCATCTGCCAACTTTTTGCCCACTCACTTAATCTATCTGTATCCCTTTGTGGACTATTTACCTCCTCATGCCAACTTACTTTCCTACCTATTTTGGTGTAATTGGAAAATTTAGCTACCATACATTCAGTCTGCTCATCCAGATCATTGATATTGATTGTATAGTTGAGGCCTCATCACTGATTCCTGTGGCATTCCACAAGTTAAAATTTGCCAACTCGAAAATGACCCTTTTACCCATACTCTCTGCTTCCTATAGCTAACCAATCCTATATATGCTAATATGTTATCCCCTAAACCCTGAGCTCTAATTTTGTGTAGCGACCTTTGATTTGGTACCTTATCAAATCTCTTTTGGAAACCCAAGTACACCACATCTCTAGGTTCCCGTTTATCATCCTTAGTCAAACACTATTTCCCTTTCCCAAAACCATGTTGACTCTGCCTGATCCCATTTTGATTTGATAAGTATCCTGCTATAACCTCCTTAATAATAGATTTTATCAATTTTCCAATGACAGGTGTTAGGCTAACTGGCCTATAGTTTCCTCCTTTCTGCATCTCTTTTTTGAATAATGGTGTTACGTTTACTATTTTCCAATCTGCTGGGATGCTTCCAAAATCTAAGGAAATTTGGAAGATTCTAACCACTGTCTCCACTGTCTTTGCAGCCATTTATTTTAAGACCCTAGGATGTAGACCAGCTGGGCCTGGGGACTTGTCAGCCTTTAGGTCTAATAACTTTTCTCGTACCTTTTCCCTGGTGATGGTGTTTGTTTTAAGTTCCTCCCTCCTTTCACCTCTTGAGTTTCAAGATAGCAGTTACTAACTGCTTATTTACTCACAGATTGTGCATCCTTCTCAAAGAGCTTTCCTTTCTCGATGGTATAAATCTTAACATAATGTTGGCTCACTTAACATTGTTTCACTTTAACATCATTAATAGTGTCAGTATACTTGTTTAAGGTCGCCAGTTTCACTTTAAAGTTGTTTGACACTGACTTCATCTGTGGCCTGCCTGCACACACAACCTCTCGTCTCCCTGCTGCCTTCCTTGCCTCAGAGCATTGCTTTCTGGCCTACGTTTACTTCAACATGGTACTTTGGCATGTCTCCGCCTTGATTACTCTCCAGCCTGCCTCCTCTGTAGCCTTGCCTCCTGCCCCCACTCCAACCCTCTGTTCTTACCAGGGTCTATTTCAACTGCTCACTTCGCTGCTGGCTCTGATTCTGAACTGAACTGCTAGCTTCCATCTAGTGGCAGATGTTAGTCAGTGCAGTAGTCCCAGAATTCCAGCAACATCTTGCACTACCCAAAGTCTGCCACTAGATGGAGCCTGGTCAGCCTAAAATTACCACGGTGTTAATTAGAAGAAATATAGAGAGCAGGATTCTTCCATTCGGTGGCAGAGTGTCCACGCCGTCGGAAACGCAGTCGCGTTTCACGACAGCATGAATGGGCCGCTGGGAGTACCGATTCTGGCCCGTACAGGGGGCCAGCACGGTGCTGGAGCGGTTCATGCTGCTCCAGCCTCGCATCCCGGAGCGAACTGTGTGCCGTGGGATCCGCGCATGCGCACCGGCGCCAATCCGCGCAGGCGCGGTGGCCTCCCTCAATGCACCAGCCCCGACGAAACATGGCGCGGGAGTGCAGGGGCCGGCGCAGATGAAAATACGCCTGGGGAGCGAAAGGCCGGCCCGCTGATCGGTGGGCCCTGATCGCGGGCCAGGCCCCATCGGAGGCCCCGCCTCCCCGCGCCGGTTGGGAGAATCGCCTGGGCCGCCAGAATTTCCCGGGCGCCAGTCCGACGCCCTCCCGCGATTCTCCCAAGTCTAGTTCCGCGGGCCGCAGCCGGAGAATCGCCGGAGACACCCAAAATGGCGATTCTCCGGCACCCCCGCTATTCTCAGGCCCGGATGGGCCGAGCGGCCAGGCCAAAACGGTGGGTTCCCCCCGGAGCCGTCCACACCTGGTCGCTGCCGTCGTGAGCAGTGCATGAACGCTGGGGGGGGGGGGGGGGCGGCCTGCGGGGGGGGGGGAGGGGGGATCCTGCACCGGGGGGTACCTCAAATGTGGGGTGGCCCGCGATCGGTGCCCACCGATCGTCGGGCCGTCCTCTCTGAAGGAGGACCTCCTTCCTTCCGCGGCCCTGCAAGATCCGTCCGCCATTTTCTTGCGGGGCGGACGTAGAGAGGACGGTAACCACACATGCGCGGATGACGCCAGTTATGCGGCGCCGGCCGCGTCATCTATGTGGCGCCGCTTTTACGCGGGCGACAAGGCCTGGCGCGTGTAGATGATGCGGCCCCTATCCTAGCCCATTGTCAGGGCCTGAATCCGTCGGGAAAGGGGCCGTTTCGCGCCGTCGTGAACCTCGACAGCGTTCACGACGACGCGGCCACTTCGGCGCGACAGTGGAGAATCTCGCCCTACATTTTTAGAGTGGCCGCTCAGCCCATTTGGGCCGGAGAATCGGTGGCCCGGCCGCGTACAGCAGCCCGCGACCGGCGCCGGGCCAAATGCGCCGGCGCCAATAGCGCCAATTCTCCGCTCTGCGGAAAATCGCGTGCCGGTGTTGGGGCAGCGTGGCCCGGTTGCTGGGATTCTCCGGCCCGGCCCTGGGCTGGGAGAATCCCACCCATAATGTCTTGTATTTCTTTTATATTTAATGATGTATTTAAATTTTCAAGTTACTTTACCTAGAAATACACAGTACAGTATTTCAACTTGTACATTGGTTTTTCCTGACGACAAATGTCTGAAGGAACCGAACCCTGGGCTGGATTCTCCACTCCCGCGCCGAAGTGGCCGCGCCGTCGTGAACGCCGTCGCAAAACGGCCCCGATCCCGACCGATTCAGGCCCTGACAATGGGCTAGGATCGGGGCCGCGTCATCTACACGTGCCAGGCCTTGTCGCCCGCGTAAAGGCGGCGCCGCATAGATGACGCGGCTGGCGCCGCATTACTGGCGTTATCCGTGGTTGGCGCATGCGTGGTTGCCGTCCTCTCTAAGTCCGCCCCGCAAGAAGATGGCGGACGGACCTTGCGGGGCCGCGGAAGGAAGGAGGTCCTCCTTCAGAGAGGACGACCTGACGACCGGTGGGCACCGATCGCGGGCCACCCCACATTTGAGGTACCCCCCGGTGCAGGATCCCCACTCGCCCCCGCCCCCCCCAGCGTTTACGCACCGTTCACGACGGCAGCGACCAGGTGTGGACGGCGCCGGGGGGAACCCGCCGTTTTGTCCTGGCCGCTCGGCCCATCCAGGCCTGAGAATAGCGGGGGTGCCGGAGAATCGCCATTTTGTGTGTCTCCGTCGATTCTCCGGCCCGCGGAACTCGACCGGGCCGTTCCCGCCGCTTGGGAGAATCACGGGAGGGCGTCGGACCGGTGTGCCGGGAAATCTTGGCGGCCCAGGCGATTCTCCCAACCGGCGCGGGAGTGGAGAATCTCGCCCTCTGGCTTTAAAATGTATTCCTATGGAAACCCACATTCACTTAAAGTCGATTCATTTAAAGTTGAAATTTTCAGGAACGCAATCACAACTTTAAGTGAAGACGCTCAACATTGACATTACTTGACACCTAGCTCAGGTGTTCTCGTACTTGAGAAGATTTCAAGGGGTACACCAAAGTCACCAGCAGCAGAGAAACTCTGTGGGCAAATGAAGCTTCTCAGACACTAGGGTTACAACCTGTCCAGTTCATGGTCTCAGAATTGGACTACATTCTAGTGTGGGAGAATGGTAGGATGGGGGAGTGGTGTAGGGATAGTGGGTGTTGGGGGGGTGGGGGAAGTTCGGCATGGGAAGAGTGTTTGGAAGGGTAGTCGGGGGGGTGGGGGGGGGGCACTGGTGTATGGTTGGGGGTGTAATTGGGGGATTCTGGGGTGGGGGGGATGTTGGGAGTCAATTCTATAGTTAACCAGGAGTTAAAAGTGGTTTTAATCCTTGTATCGTTTCCTGCATAACTATTCTGCTATGAGAGTGGGAACTATACAACATTTCCATTTAAATCCTAAGATTCCCAGAGCAGCGTAATTGCCCATCAGAGATTTGAACCTCATGGGCAATTCCCATGCGGTCTCTGCTTGGGGACTTCCAGGGATCCCCCAGTGCATCTTTTAATGTACTTCCTGGAAACTTTCCTTTGGGGAAGAGAAGTTCTGTCGGTAGTCTTGCTGAATATTATCACACTGAAATTAATTGATATGAAGAATACCAAGCTATGTTCTGCATTATTGTCTTTGAAACACAAGATGAAGTACGCAATCTAATTTATTATTTGTAGACGGGAGGTTCTAATTTTCTATCTTGGCCCACAGTGCAGCAGAGTTCACTCTGCCACAAGTGTTTGATTTGATTCCTAGCTTGTATATTTCAGTGGATCGAGGGCTCAATTCTATTCCATCTGTTTTCTGTGATATGAACTGTTTTCCCCTCAGTAATTCTATGACTAGCTTTGGGGTTGTAGCTGTGACTTGCTTGGATACCAATGCTTATGGCCAACAACTTGCTGAATGAAAGGTTGTACTTTTGTTCTTTGTGAGGGAATCAACATGATTGTTTTGTCTTTGCTGTGAGGTTTAATATGTGGATATCCCAATGTGTTAATGAAAAACAGTTTGAATTTCATTTACACTGCTCTTATTTGTCCAGGTTTATTTTTGATGGAGCAATGCATTTGTGCTCCTGTAATACTGAATAAAAATCAATGAATGCCATTGAACAGCTGTTTGCATTATTTAAATTTCTGCTCCCAACCTGAGAATTTTTCTTCCTGTTGAAATGGATGAAGACCGCATGCCTTGGATTAATTGATCCCTTTTGTGCAACATTAGGTATATACGGTGGGGAGGACATGGTGTAGTTGTCAAGCAGAGGGAGAGTGGGAAAAATATGTACAGACAATGTAAAAATATGTACCATGACCAGAACAACAGTTCACTGAGAGAGCTCCCAACCACTTGGTTATACATTTAATATTTTGTAGTTACTGTTCTCTCCCTTCCCCACCACCCACCACCACCACCATCATTTAAGGTTGTAGCAGTGAAGTACAAAATGACGCTTTTGCTGTAATTACCTTAACTGTGTCACCTTCTAAAAATACTGAATAGTGATTTTTTTTTTGTCAATGTTAGTAATATGATGCATATGTGTAATCAACATGTGGCAAAGTATGAATTGTTTGTTAAAAATATCAGATTGTGATTTTGATAAAAAGATGAAATTGTTTCTTTATTTAATGGCAGTTTATGTAAAACTGGTTTGTAAATGCAAATGTTAGTGCTATATGGCAGATTCAATTTTGTACTTATTAATAGCTTGCCATAAAATATTTACATAATCTAAAGATATGTGGGAATGTATATATATTTTATGTATATTGTGTGTATATATAAACAACAAAAGGCTTAAAACAAGAGATTGAAAAGTGTAGGACATTTCTTTGATTGATGCTTTGTGATCCGAGTGTATCATTCCATCTGAGGGCTGCACAGTAGCACAATGGTTAGTACTGTTGCTTCACAGCGCCAGGGCCCCAGGTTTGATTCCCGGCTTGGGTCACTGTCTGTGCAGAGTCTGCACGTTCTCCCTGTGTCTGCGTGGGTTTCCTCCCGTTTCCTGACACAACTCCCGAAAGACGTGCTGTTGGGTGAATTGGACATTCTAAATTCTCCCTCTGTGTACCCGAACAGGCGCCGGAATGTAGCGACTAGGGGCTTCTCACAGTAACTTCATTGCACTGTTAATGCAAGTCTACTTGTGACAATAAAGATTATTATTATTCAGCAAATTCATCATTGGCCTTCCATCTATTGCAGGTCAAGAGTAGGGTTGCTCGCAGATGATTGCACAACGTTCAGTTCTATTCACAACACCTTAGACAACTAAGAGATCCTTGCCCACATGTAGCAAGACCTGGACAGCAAAGGCTAGTCAATGACCATCTACAACAAGATCCAAATCTGATCAACTCGCCTTGATATCCATTGGCATTACCATTGTCAAATCCCTCATCCCTCAAAACCTGGGGTTCCACATTCAACCAAAACTTAACTGTTCCTGCCACATAAATAATATGGCTACAAGATCAGGTTAGAAGCTGTGGATTCTGTGATGAATGAGTTTCATATCAGTGGTAGGGAAACAATTGGGGAACATTCTGAAGGAGGGAATCTATCTCCACTTGGAGAGGCAAGGTTTGATCAGGAATGGCTTTGTCAGAGGGAGATCATGCCTAACAAATTTGATTGAATTTTTTCAACATGTGACCAGGCGTGTAGATGAGGGTAGTGCAGTTGATGTAGTTCAAGTGGATTTCAACAAAGCTTTTGACAAGGTCCCACATGGGAGACTTATAAAGAAGGCAAATGCACATGGGATACAGGGTACTTGATAAGGTGGATTCAAAATTGGCTTAGCTGTAGGAGACAGAGGATGATGACAGACAGCTACTGTAGTGACTAGAAGCCAGTATTCAGTGGCGTACCACAGGGTTTTGAGCTGGGTTCCCTCTTGTTTGTCATTTATGTAAATGACATAGATGACTATGTGGGAGAAAGAATCAGTAAGTTTGCAGATGACACAAAAATAGGCCGGGTGGTTAACAGTGAGGTTGAGTGTCTTGGTTTACAGCAAGATATACGGAATGGTGAAATGGGCAGAAAAGTAGCAGATGGAATTTAACCCTGAAAAGGTGATACACTTTTTGGAAGGAATAATGTGACAAGGAAGTATTCAATGAATGGCCTGACACTGCCAAGTTCTGAGGAACAAAGGGACCATGGATGTTTGTCCATAGATCTCATAAGGCAGAAGGGCAAGTTAATAGGGTGGTGAAAAGGGAATATGGGATACTTGCCTTTTTCAATTGAGGCATAGATTACAAAAGCAGGGAGATCATGTTGGAGTTGTATTGAACTTTGATGAGGCCATAGCTGGAGTACTGTGCAATTCTGGTCACCACATTATAGGAAGGATGTGATTGCACTGGAGGGGATGCAGAGGCGATTCACCAGGATGTTGCCTGGGATGGAACATTTAAGTTATGAAGAGAGGTTGGATAGGCTTGGTTTGTTTTCGTTGGAGCAGAGAAGACTGAGGTGCGACCTGATCAAGGTGTACAAGATTATTAGGGGCCTGGACAGGGTGGATCGGGAGCAACAGTTCTCCCTAAGTTGAAGGGTCAGTTACAAGGGGACACAAGTTCAAGGTGAGGGGCAGGAGGTTTAAGGAGGATTTGAGGAAAACCTTTTTTACCCAGAGGGTGGAAACAGTTTGGAATGCACTGCATGGGAGGGTGGTAGAGGCGGGTTGCCTCACATCCTTTAAAAAGAACCTAGATGAGCACTTGGCACGTCATAACATTCAAGGCTAGGGCCAAGTGTTGGCAAATGGGATTATGTAGGCAGGTCAGGTGTTTTTTATGTGTGTATCGGTGCAGACTCGATGGGCCGAAGGGCCTCTTCTGCACTGTATTCTTCTGTGAACGTCTGATTCCCCAAACCTGTCCTCCATCTACAAGCATAAGTCAGGAATGTGATGGAATACTCTTCATTTGCCTGGATGAGTGCAGCTCCAGCAGCACTCTTATCAGCTCAGCACCATCCAGAACAAAATAATCTGCTTGATAGGCAAACCATCTGCCACTTTAAAAATTCACTCCTTTCACCACCAGTGAATTAATTGTGGCGGTATTGTATAACATCAAGAAGCTGCACTGCATCAAGTATTGTATAACATCAAGAAGCTGCACTGCATCAACTTGTTAAGGATTCACCCGCATGTTCCAAATCTGGGACTTTTACTAACTAAAAGGACAAAGGCTGCAAGTGCATGGGAACATCACCAGCTCCAGGTCACACAACGTCCTGAATTGGAAATATGTCACTGATCCTCCCTGATTTTGCTCTCAACAGGTACCAATGGAGAGTAAAATTGAACAGATTGTAAAATGGGCATCTGACCTATTCAGTTATTTATTGGACTCTATCCTGCTAGTCACTGTTTAGTCACTGTTTCATGGATAAATCTAAGGTTTACTTAAAGAAAAGATTGTACCAAGCTTTTGATGTTAATTGCATTCTGATTGTATGTTTTTTTTCTGCTGGTTTGGGGGATGTGCAGTGTGGTGTTCGAACCACATATTTCAAGTATAGCCATTCTGAGAACTTTTGAAGTAATTCAATAGGTGATTAGCAACTATATGGCATGTGACAGACACACAGGATTATACACAGGACTCAGTTCTGAGAGGGACAGGGTCCACGATTCTTTATAGGCTATTGAACAGAATCTCCAATTGTGGGACTTATATTTGGCTGCCTATGTTCAGTTCTTTAGAGTCAGTCTTGTAACATAAAATATTGAATGTTTTAGGTATAAAACCTTCCTTCAGAATTATTTTGCTTTTTCAGGGTTAGTCCTGTGTTGATAATCAGGGCAGCAGATGTGTATTAGGAGTTTTTTAAATTTCAAGGAGTTTAGTCTTTTATCTAATTACTATAAATGTACTGTTTATACGGAGTTCTTTTGTCTGTTTTATAATTAATAATTTATTGTTCACACCATGGTTTATTTTTTGTCTACCAAAAGTCCATGAAATCACTTCATCATAAGCTATATTCCAGTAAGCTGGACAATGACAGCAACAATGTCACTGTCTGACGCTTGCATTTTACTGTATTTGCCTGGAATATTGGGAAGATAAAGATGTGGTCTTGTAGGGATTGAAGGACTGCTTATAGAAGCGACCAGTGACATTGATGATAAGACCATATCTAACATAAAAATGCAAAAGAGTAACTTGTAGCTTTTCTATCAAGAGCTACAGGAGAGAGCTGGGCAAAGGGATTATTTTTGAGTTGGTGTAGCAAAGGATACATTGACGTAATGGGCAAGTCACCCCCCGCCCCGCCTTGTGCATCTTCTGTGGTTTTATTCACAAAATGTAGATCTGTGTTTTCAGTATTTCATCTTGCACTATACAGGGTACTATTGAAATGTGAGTTATAATAATCAACAGCTTTTCATTACTGTGGCTGTACAAAGAGCACCTGGGGACATCAGACCTATAGAGGAACAGCAAGATAAAACTCCTGTGGCTTTTCCAACAGGAGGGGGTGTGCCCTTTGATCCTTTCAACTGAGATATGAGAAACATTGGCATTTTATTTCTGAATGTTGAAATGTCACTCTTTGCTATTCTGGTGGCTCTTCGGTACCTTTTTGGGGAGGATGCGCTTATAAAAAGTTGAGATTTATTTCTTGGCTTTGCTTTTACCACTTGATTTGGTCTCAACACATTAGTTGGGATATTACCTCTGCTAAACGATGGCAGTGGAGGTGTGGGTGGGCTGTAAAATTATGATTCCCAATGATATCATGCCAGCATGCGATTTCACCAGGCATGGATGGTGAACCAAGAGAGGATGCCCTTCCAATTTGGAAATGAACAGCTAAAGGCCAATTAATATAGTTGAGGAAGCAATTGTCACCAATTTTTATGAGCACTTCAGAATTTTACCAGCAGTGCACAGGCCACATGGGGAGTCAGAGTCTCAGCAATGTTTGAAGGCCAGAAACCGTTGGGGCTGCTGTGCTCGGCAGACATTCATGAGCTACTTCCAGATGTTAGATCAGCAACATTGCTGAAGATTGTGCCTGTCCTGAGGGGCTATGGCTAACCATAAGACATAGGAGTGGAAGTAAGGCCATTCGGCCCATCGAGTCCACTCCACCATTCAATCATGGCTGATTTCAACTCCATTTACCCACTCTCTCTCCATAGCCCTTAATTCCTTGAGAAATCAAGAATTTATCAACTTCTGTCTTAAAGACACTCAACGTCCCGGCCTCCACCGCCCTCTGTGGCAATGAATTCCACAGACCCACCACTCTCTGGCTGAAGAAATTTCTCCTCATCTCTGTTCTAAAGTGACTCCCTTTTATTCTAAGGCTGTGCCCCCGGGCCCTAGTCTCCCCTGTTAATGGAAACAACTTCCCTACATCCACCCTATCTAAGCCATTCATTATCTTGTAAGTTTCTATTAGATCTCCCCTCAACCTCCTAAACTCCAATGAATATAATCCCAGGATCCTCAGACGTTCATCGTATGTTAGGCCTACCATTCCTGGGATCATCCGTGTGAATCTCCGCTGGACCCGCTCCAGTGCCAGTATGTCCTTCCTGAGGTGTGGGGCCCAAAAT
Source organism: Scyliorhinus torazame (assembly GCF_047496885.1). Lineage (NCBI taxonomy): Eukaryota > Metazoa > Chordata > Chondrichthyes > Carcharhiniformes > Scyliorhinidae > Scyliorhinus > Scyliorhinus torazame. The sequence continues at coordinate 98,628,140 of NC_092716.1, forward strand.
TGCTCACAGTATTCTAAATGGGGCCTAACTAATGCTTTATAAAGCTTCAGAAGTACATCCCTGCTTTTATATTCCAAGCCTCTTGAGATGAATGACAACATTGCATTTGCTTTCTTAATTACGGACTCAACCTGCAAGTTTACCTTTAGAGAATCCTGGACTAGGACTCCCAAGTCCCTTTGCACTTCAGCATTATGAATTTTGTCACCGTTTAGAAAATAGTCCACGCCTCTATTCTTTTTTCCAAAGTGCAAGACCTCGCACTTGCCCACGTTGAATTTCATCAGCCATTTCTTGGACCACTCTCCTCAACTGTCTAAATCTTTCTGCAGCCTCCCCACCTCCTCCATACTACCTGCCCCTCCACCTATCTTTGTATCATCGACAAACTTAGCCAGAATGCCCTCAGTCCCGTCATCTAGATCGTTAATATATAAAGAGAACAGCTGTGGCCCCAACACTGAACCCTGCGGGACACCACTCGTCACCGGTTGCCATTCCGAAAAAGAACCTTTTATCCCAACTCTCTGCCTTCTGCCTGACAGCCAGTCGTCAATCCATGTTAGTACCTTGCCTTGAATACCATGGGCCCTTATTTTACTCAGCAGTCTCCCGTGAGGCACCTTACCAAAGGCCTTTTGGAAGTCGAGATAGATAACATCCATTGGCTCTCCTTGGTCTAACCTATTTGTTATCTCTTCAAAGAACTCTAACAGGTTTGTCAGGCAAGACCTCCCCTTACTAAATCCATGCTGACTTGTCCTAATCCGACCCTGCACTTCCAAGAATTTAGAAATCTCATCCTTAAAAATGGATTCTAGAATCTTGCCAACAACCGAGGTTAGGCTAATTGGCCTATAATTTTCCATCTTTTTCCTTGTTCCCTTCTTGAACAGGGGGGTTACAACAGCGATTTTCCAATCCTCTGGTACTTTCCCTGACTCCAGTGACTTTTAAAACATCATCACCAACGCCTCCACTATTTCTTCAGCTATCTCCTTTAGAACTCTAGGATGTAGCCCATCTGGGCCCGGAGATTTAGCAATTTTTAGACCCCTTAGTTTCTCTAGCACTTTCTCCTTTGTGATGGCTACCATATTCAACTCTGTCCCCTGACTCTCCGGAATTGTTGGGATATTACTCATGTCTTCTACTGTGAAGACTGAGGCAAAGTACTTATTCAGTTCCTCGGCTATTTCCTTGTCTCCCATCACAAAATTACCAGCGTCATTTTGGAGCGGCCCAATGTCAACTTTTGCTTCCCGTTTGTTTTCAATGTATTTAAAGAAACCTTTACTATCATTCCTAATGTTACTGGCTAGCCTACCTTCAAATTTGATCCTCTCTTTCCTTATCTCTCTCTTTGTTATCCTCTGTTTGTTTTTGTAGCCTTCCCAATCTTCTAACTTCCCACTACTCTTTGCCACATTATAGGCTTTCTCTTTTGCTTTGCTGCATTCCCTAACTTCCTTTGTCAGCCATGGCTGCCTAATCCCCCCTCTGATAACCTTTCTTTTCTTTGGGATGAACCTCTGTACTGTGTCCTCAATTACTCCCAGAAACTCCTGCCACTGCTGTTCTACTGTCTTTCCCACTAGGCTCTGCTCCCAGTCGATTTTCGTCAGTTCCTCCCTCATGCCCCTGTAGTTACGTTTATTTAACTGTAACACCTTTACATCTGATTCTACCTTCTTTCTTTCAAATTGGAGATTGAATTCAACCATATTATGATCACTGCCTCCTAAGTGCTCCCTTACTTTAGGATCTTTAATCAAGCCTGGCTCATTACATAACACTAAGTCCAGAATGGCCTGTCCCCTCGTGGGCTCCATCACAAGCTGTTCCAAAAAGCCCTCCTGTAAACATTCAATGAATTCCCTTTCCTTGGGTCCACTGGCAGTATTATTTACCCAGTCCACCTGCATATTAAAGTCCCCCATGATCACTGTGACCTTGCCTTTCTGACATGCACTTTCTATTTCGTGGTGCATCTTGTGCCCCTGGTCCTGACCACTGTTAGGAGGCCTGTACATAACTCCCATTATGGTTTTTTTTGCCTTTGTGGTTCCTCAACTCTACCCACACAGACTCCACATCATCCGACCCCATGTCGTTTAGTGCCATTGATTTAATTTCATTCCTAATTAACAAGGCAACCCCGCCCCCTCTGCCCACCTCTCTGTCTTTTCGATAGGTTGTGAATCCCTGGATGTTTAAATGCCAGTCCTAAACCCCCTGCAACCATGTCTCTGTGATGCCTACCACATCATACCTGCCAGTCACAATCTGGGCCACAAGCTCATCTACCTTGTTCCGTACACTGCGCGCATTTAAATATAGCACCTTTAATTCTCTATTGACCGTCCCTTTTTGTTTTCTTAGTGTGGTGGACCTTGGTTTACTGAGCCTTTCCATACACTGTGTCACATTTTGTGGGATGGGGACTATTGTAACCTCTCCTGAGTTCTGTCTTTTCGTGCTTTTTTGTATTCCTAAGCAGCTATGCTTCCTACTGATTACTTCACCTCTTGGTTCCCTGACTTTCCCTGACTAACCTGTGCACTATGATGCCACTGATTGCATTGGAGGGTATCCAATGCAATGGCTCTCAAGCTCATTTGACTTTGATTTTTTTAATACCTCGGGCTCATCAGGGATCAACTAGCCCTTGAGAAGGAGTGGTTTACTCGGTCATTTCAGTTAAGAGTCAACCACATTGTTATGGATTTGGAACCTCGTGTAGGCCAGACAGAGTAAGGGTGGCAGGTTGCCTCCCCTAAAAGACATTAAGCATGCAGAGTACGGAAGGGTGGTCTCAGGCTGATGAGTGTTCTTTTGATCTGCAGAGGGGATGCTTTCAGGCTGAATAGGGATGGCATGCAGTTGAGGATGGGAGTTTCTTGTTTCCGAGGGCTGTTCTGTGAATGTAGGCTTCCTCCTGGACAAGCTGCATTTAGGCCTAGGCCCTGTAAACATGTGACCAGCACCTTCTTTGTCAGATGACAATGTGGTTGCAGTTTCAAGTCCCATCCACTGATAGAGATTCATCAGCCACCTGGCCTGCTGGAGGTAAAATTCTGGCCATTGTTTTCTTTGTCATCAGACGCTGATACAGATCCAGTGAGCAGCTCCTCCATTAACTGTGTATATGGCTCCTCTCTAAGGTGTAGCAACACTGGTACCTTGATTTCAGGTTTGTTGCCGCAAAATCGAAGGCGAGGTTAAAAGCATCTGTCGTTATCATGATTGAATATTTTTGAAAACTTCCATCACAAGTGATGCAAGATTATAATTTGATCTGAATTATTCTTGTTAAATAGATCAGTGCAACAATTACTGCATGAAGTGGCCTGTAATAACTTGTGTCACTACCCCTTGTGCTGGTGCGCAGTCAATTCCAACCTCACTTGGTCCAGAGTCACAACACAACTGAAATTAAGAAATATTTTGCAGAAAAAACACTCAAAAGTGTTTGCCCTTAGCTGCCCAATAACTACAGTCACCAGGTTTGTAAATATAAACCCCATTAAATGTATTAATAACAGTAAGTATAATTAAATATGCAGCAAATACAACAGGTTTACGATTATCTAATTCCTAACCCCTCATTTAAACTTGCCCCATCTTCTATATATGTATATATATAATATATATAATATATATTTTAAAAATATATATATTGTCATGCAAGAATGCCTTTAAGAAATGGATGTGTAAGCAATGTACCTTTAAGAAAACAGTGCTGTCAGAGAGTGGGTGGGGCTGGGCTTGAGGTCAGCCATTTTGCAGGTTTTTAGTTTCAGTTTAAAAGCAGTGTCTGTGTTTTTCCAGAGAGCTGCAAGTTTTGTAGTTTGGTTTTGCTGAGAGCAGCTAAAATGTGCCTGGCTGGTTTTGCTGAGAGCAGTTTAAAAGTAGAAAGCCAGTTTGCGACAGTCTCTGCCATTCTACAGAAAATATATATATCCTTTAACCTGATGTGATACTGTTTAAAGGTGTTAAGTCTCTTGGAAGTTTGAAGGAATATTTTAAGGAATTATTTACTGTTGCAATATTTTCTGAGTTATCTTTGAAGTACGGGGTGTTAAGAGATCCAACGTTTATTTAAGATGTTAAGTTGAGTTCATGGAATAAACAGTGTTTTGTGTTTAAAAACCCACGTGTCCATAATTGTAATATCACACCTAGGGAAAAAGCCGTGTGCTAGGAAAAGCAACAAATCCATTAAAGGGAGAGGTTGGTTGAACTCCATGATACATTTTGGGGTTCTGAAAAGCCTCGCCCATATATATATATTTATGTACACACAAACACAGAGGGGAAAAGAGGGGTGTTATTATGACACCCTGGGTGAGTGCACAGTCAGTTCCAACCCCACAGACCCCAGAGTCCTAACATAAGTGAAGTAACCAATAATTTGTTTATTTTCCTCAGACCTTTGGCCCTTGACTGCTCCAATGAGTTACAGGCACCAAATTTTAAGTAAAACATTTAAAAAAATTGTTTATTTATAATACAAGAAGAAACGAGCATGGAATGACAAAAACAAGGGTCTGCTCAACTAACTATTCCCCATACCCCGTCCTACCCTCTCCCCAGATACACACAAGATAGACAAATGGTAAGGGGTAGGAAAGGATGAAAATTAAAGGGCTTAAACTGGAAAATGAAAGGTGAGTATCTTAACTGCTGAGGTTGTGGTCTTTGTAGGTGATGTTTTTCTCCGAACGTGAGGTGTTGCAAACCATCGGTGGGTTTGGGATCCTTTAATATCTACCTTCAATTTGATCTTTCAAGCTGCGAGATTTCTTCAGGACTTGCACAGATTATTCCCCTCAGATTGGTGCAATTCTCACTTGCACCCACCAGATGGACCATCAATCTCATTCACTTCTAGAGGGTTGAACTGGATTTTCGAACAGCCTCTCTGCCAGCAGGTGCCACTCGAATGGAAATATTCCACAGGTTAAACTGACTGCAGAAAGAAAGGTCAGTTCAGCACCCTAGCCTTCCAATTAAAGATTTAAACTTTCACAGACCTGGCTATTGAATGCAGTCTTTCAACCAGTAGTTAAACCTTCGCAGGCCTGATAGGGAGAGCGTGCATAAACCTGCTCCTGGAGTCTCAACAGAACAGAAATGACTACTTGCCCACAGCTCCCAGGTTATATAGAAAGAGGAAAGTATTTTTGTCTCAAGTCCCCAGCTGGGAGAGATCTTCCAGTGGAACTTTTCACAGGCTGGCTGGAAGCTTTTTAAATTGCGATGCAGTGAGGTGACAGAGAGAGCCTAGACTGGCTATATGCTGCTTTCCATGTCTGTGCAGAACTAAGGGACAAAATGGAGTGTGCCTGGGCTTTTCCAGAATCACCTGGAAAGCTCCACCAATCGCAATCGAGAAACTAACAGAAGACCTGGATTTCAAAAGTGCTGATAGGCTGCTTGCCAAGTCCATCAAAATGACATCACGGGCCATGCCACAGAATATACTGAATCAACAAGGGGTCTGACTGGTCAGTCCAAATTGCAGCTTGCGGGGAGAGGGCAGTTTCCGCTGAGAACCAAAAGTCTGTAATGTTGCTGGACAGGAATTAAAAAAGAGAAACATGGATCAGACAAGTATTTGACAAGTTCCTTACAGTGTCCTTTGTTTCAGATGGTTGCTTCTAGTACACCTTCCTTCAAGGCTTTCAGTTTGAGATTTCTGTTCCAATCTGTAATGGTTTTTACTGTAGATTCATTCAGGCCTCTGTAGTTTCAGAAATACAGCAGATTTTCTGGAGAACACATGAAGGAGGGAGAGAGAGCAGGTCCTTTCCCCTGAGGGTCCAGGTCTGTGTTTTCCTTGGCTCTCTGAAAATCATCCTTCGCAGGCAGGACCCGATCACTGCTTGTTACCAGGCAGAATATAGCATTTTGGTCAATTCAAGAAATATTTTGGTCTGCATATTGGCCACCAGCAAACCAATCGAACCAAGTTGCACCGATCTCTATGATGTTAAAAGGTCTGAGTTTTTCTTTTTTTTTTAATAAACATTTTATTGAGATATTTATGGTTTTATAACAATAACCGAAGAAACAGTGTACGTACAAATATAAACCTAGTGCAAAAGCCATCTTTCTCCCTCACAGGTCCCACCTTTTCTAACACCCTACTCTAAACTAAACTAAACCCCAACCCGCCCCCCCCACCCCCGCCTTTGTGCTGACGGTTAATTTTCCGCAAAGAAGTCGATGAACTTCTGCCACACCCGGACGAACCCTAACATTGACCCTCTCAAGGCGAACTTGATTTTCTCCAGACACAGGAAGCTAGCCATGTCAGTTAGCCAGGTCTCCGACTTCGGGGGCTTTGAGTCCCTCCAAGCCAATAATATCCGGTCTCCGGGCTACCAGAGAGGCAAAGGCCAGAACGTCTGCCTCTTTCTCCTTCTAAATGTCCGAAACACTCCCCTCTCCCACCCACACTCTGGAAACTACCCTGTCCTGCATCCCCCTTGGTGGTAGGAGCAGGAAAATTGAGTCCTGCCTCCGTAGGAAGTCCCGCGCCTGCAGGTACCTAAACGCATTCCCTCCCGTCAATTCAAATTTCTACTCCATCTCCCTCAGGCTGGGAAAGCTCCCCTCTATAAACATATCTCCCATCCTCTCGATCCCTGCTCTCTGCCATCTCCGGAACCCTCCATCCAGCCTCCCCGGGGCAAACCGGGATTATTGCAAATTGGAGACCAGACCGATGCTCCCTCTGCTCCCACATGTCTCCTCCACTGCCCCCAGACTCTCAGGGCCGCCGCCATCACAGGGCCGGTGGAGTACCGTTACCAACGCCCTCAAACTGATGCCCTTATATGATGCCGCCTCTACTCGCTCCCACATCGACCCCCCCGGGCCAGATTTAGCTTGTGCAGCCGTTCCCATTCCACCTGGATGCCTAGGTACCGAAAGCTTCCCCCTACAACTCTAAACGGCAGCTCCCCAATCACCTCTCCTGCCCCCTTGCCTGGATCGCGAACATCTCACTTTTCCCCATGTTCAATTTGTAACCCGAAAACCGGCCAAAATCCCCCAGAATCCTCATAATTTCTTCCACCCCTTCCAGTGGATCCGATACATATAAGAGCAGGTTGTCTGCGTATAGTGAGACTCTGTGTTCCACCCCCCCCCCCCCCAGGACCAGCCCCTTCCAGCCCTTGAAGCTCTCAGCGCAATTGCCAGCGGCTCTATGGCCAGTGCGAACAACAGCGAGGAGAGGGGGCATCCTTGCCTCGTCCCCGGTGCAGCCTAAAATGGCCCAATGTCAACCTATTCTTCCGAACACTCACCACAGGCGCCTGATACAGCAGCCTGACCCAGTCAATGAAGCCCCGTCCAAATCCAAAACGCCCCAGTACCTCCCACAGATAATCCCATTCCACCCGGTCAAATGCCTTCTCTGTGTCCATTGCGACCACTAACTCTATGTCTCTACCCTCTGGGGGCATCATAATTACATTCAGCAGCCTTCTTAAGTTGGCCGCCAACTGCCTCCCCTTAACAAATCCCATCTGGTCCTCCCCAATCATGTCCGAAACACAGTCTTCAAACCTTGAGGACAAGATCTTAGCCAACAGTTTGGCGTCTCCATTTAGTAGGGAGATCGGTCTGTAGGACCTGCATAGCTCCGGGTCCTTATCCCGCTTCAGGATCAATGAGATTGTGGCCTGTGACATCGTCGGGGGAAGCCCCCCTCTCTCCCTTGCCTCATTAAATGTCCTCATCAGCGGTGACCACAGCATCCCAGAGAACGTTTTATAGAACTCCACTGGGTACCCATCCGGCCCCGGGGCTTTACCCGGCTGCATGGCCTTCAGCCCTTCTGCTATTTCTTCCAAACCGATCAGGGCCCCCAGCCCTTCTACCAACCCTTCGTCCACCTTCGGGAACCTCGGCCCCCTACGAATTGCCTCATCCCCTCCGGCCCAGCTTGGGGTTCCGACTCATGCAGCCTGCTGTAGAATTCCTTAAACGCCTTATTGACCCCAGCTGAATCTCCAACCAGGTTCCCATCCCTGTCCCTAACTTTCCCAATCTCCCTGGCTGCCTCCCACCTGCTGCGCAAGCATTCTACTGGCCTTCTCCCCATATTCATAGATCGCCCCCCTCGCCTTCCACAGCTGCTCCACTGCCTTCCCTGTAGTTAACAAGCCAAACTCCGCCTGGAACTTCCATCGTTCCCTGAGAAGCCCTGCCTCTGGGGCCTCCGCATACCTCCTATCGACCTGTAGTATTTCCGTTATCAATCGGTCCGTCTCTGCTCTGTCTACCTTCTCCCTGTGGGCCCGTATCGAGATCAGCTCCCCTCTAACCACCACATTCAGCGCCTCCCAGACCACTGCAGCTGAAACTTCCCCTTTGTCGTTGACTTCCAGATAGTCCTGCATACATTTTGTCAGCCACCCACACACCTCCTCATCCGCTAAGAGTCCCACGTCCAGCCTCCAGTGCAGGCGCTGGCCACCCTCCTTGCTCACCAGTCAACACTGTGGGGCATGATTCGAGATCGTGATCACTGAATACTCAGTGTCCACTACCCCCCTCAGTAAAGCCCTATTCAGGATGAAAAGTCAATCCGGGAGTACACTTTATGCACGTGCGAGTAGAAGGAAAACTCCTTCACTCTCGGCCGCCCAAATCCCCATTGGTCCACCCCCACCATCTGCTCCATAAACCCCTTTAGCTCCTTTGCCATTGCTGGTACCCTGCCTGTCCTTGAGCTAGACCGGTCCAGCCCTGGGTTAATGACTGTGTTGAAGTCCCCCCCGCCCCCCCCCCCAATCAGTTCATGCGAATCCATGTCTGGGATCTTCCCCAACATCCTCCTTATGAACTTCACACCATCCCAATTTGGCACGTACACATTCACGAGTACCATCGGCAGCCCCTCCAGCTTCCCACTGACCATGATGTACCGACCCCCCCCCATATCCACAACTATTTTTCCTGCCTCGAATGACACTCGTTTATTAATCAGGATCGCGACCCCTCTAGTCTTAGAGTCCAGCCCCGAGTGGAAGACCTGCCCGACCCATCCCTTTCTTAATCTGACCTGGTCAGTAAAGGTGCGTCTCCTGCAACATTGCCACATCCACCTTCAGTCCCCTCAAATGCGCGAACACGCGTGCCCTCTTAACCGGCCCGTTTAACCCTCTAACGTTCCATGTAATCAGCCCGGTTGGGGGGCTTCCCCCCCCCCCCCAATCAGCCCGGTTGGGGGACTCCCCCCACCCCCCACCCCCCCGCCAAACAGCCATCACCTTTCTTGGGCCAGTCTCCAGCCCGCACCCCATGCATCCACAGGCCCGCTCCCGGGCAGCCTCCGTCCCCGACCTCCCTATTGTCCCACAGCAAAAGTCCCTCCCCCATCAGCAGAACATTCCCTGCCCCCGCCAGTGACAGCACTATACAGCCAACCCCCTTCAACAAGCATAACATCTGCTCACCCCCCACTGCACTTCCATGAGCTATCCCACCCATGGCGCCAGACATTTTCCCACCTATTGTCCCCCCCCCCCCCCCCGGCTCGGACACACGCATATGCAAACAAAAACAATCCCAACCCAATTGCCCATAAGAAACACAAAGAAAATCAAACAGAAGATCCAACATCTAACATTCACACCTCCATCCCCCATCAGTGCAAATGCAAATTTTAACACACACAGCTCATCCACAGGCCCCAAATCGATGCAGAAGGCATTACAAGTAACGTCCAAATACAAAAACTTTTAAAAAAACATGAACACTGCAGCAAAGTTCAGTCCAAACACCTCAGTCCGCTACCAGCCCCTAGTGTCCAAAATTGCCCTTAGTGTTGGGTGGGTTACTGGGTTATGGGGATAGGGTGGACGTGTGGGCTTGGGTAGGGTGCTCTATCCAAGAACCGTTGCAGACTCGATGGGCCAAATGGCCTCCTTCTGCACTGTAAATTCTACGATTCTTTCCTTCTCGCGAAGTCCATCGCTTCCTCAGGCGACTCGAAGTAGAAATGCTGCTCTTCGTGAGTGACCCAAAGACGGGCCGAATACAGCAGTCCAAACTTAACCTTCTTAAAAAGGATTGATTTTATCTGATTGAACCCTGCTCTTCTCCTGGTCATGTCCGCGCTCAGATCCTGAAATATACGCAGGGCACTGTTCTCCCATTTACACCTCCGTGTCTGCCTGGCCCACCGTAGGATGCACTCCTTTTCCAGGTACCTGTGGAATCTCACCACCATTGCTCTTGGGGGGGGGGTGTCACCTACACGCGGTCACCTACACGCGGCTTCCTCGCTAGCGGGGGGGGTCACCTACACGCGGCTTCCTTGCTAGCGCACTGCACTAGTCCACCTCCAAGGTTCGGGTAAACATCCCCTCCCCCACTTGAACACATCCGCTATGTATGCCCCTGCATCCGTTCCTTCAGATCCCTCCGGGAGACCCACAATTCTCAGGTTCTGCCGGCGGGACCTGTTCTCTAGATCCTCCATCTTCTCCTGGAGCGTTTTCTGCTGGTCCCTCAGCATCCTCACCTCCAATTCCACTGCAACTTGATGTTCCTCCTGCTCAGTCAGTGCCTTCTCTACTTTCTAGATCGCCCGGTCTTGAGCATCCAGTCTGAGTTCCAGCTGTGCAATCGATTCCTTGATCAGGTCAAGCATTCCTGTTTCTGCTTGGCGAAGCTCTCCATGAATTGCATCAGCTGCTCCGTCGACCGCTGGGTTGTCGAGCCAGAACTCTGGTCATCCGCCATGCTTTCTCCCACTGCAGCTTCAGCCCAAGCCTTCTCTGATCGCCTATTTCTTCCTTTGCGAGCACTCCTGGTGCGCCTCTCCATGCACTGATGTAGGATTCCTCGTCACAGTTGCATCCAACATCAATTTTCCACTTCAGATCCGATAGAAAATCGGGGAAAAGGTCCAAAGTTCCGACCGAGCGGGAGCCACCAAATGTGCGACCTACTCCTTCATAGCCGCCATCGGAAGTCAGGTCTTGAGTTTTTCTGTCCAAAACTGGCACAGTATACTAAGTAACTTTTCAAGTTCCTCATTTCCTCTCCTCGATATGTCCATTAAACATGCATGGATCAAAATGATGACAGCAAAAATAAAGAGAGTTGGAAAAAAGGGACTCAACAGGAAGGGCCCTTACAAATACATTTATTATGGCTGCAGTTTGCCAACACAATAAGGTAGATTGTACTGTGACCTAAAATGGATTCAGACTACTGGAAAAGGTTAATGCATATTCATAGCTAATTTTAACAATGTCCAGCTGTTGGATAGGATTCTCACCCAAAGAGAGAGAGCTTGCCTCATTGTTGAGGTCTCACTGTCTAGTGACCCAGTTAAGAACTGATGCTGACCGGAATTCTAAAGTTCCCACCCTGACTTGAGAGTGCAGCAAAACATGGAAGTCCAGCCCTGTTTCAGTGGAGTCCATTCAAGCACTGAGGTGTACTGCATTTTACGAACATATAAACTAGGAGCAGAAGTTGGACAGTGGGTTGAATAACATCATGGCTGACCTGCTCATGTTTAGGATTCCAACCCCCCCCCCCCCCCCCGATAACCTATGATTCCTAGGGGCCATGTGATCGTTTACATCATTTTTACAATGTTCCAAGATTTGTCAGTCAGTGTTTTGGTAGCATTGAGTCAAACCAAAATGCTTAAATCCTTGTTGGCCTGTGGTGGCTGGAAGGAGTTGGGGTGGGGCATTCTCTTCAGTGATGCAGCTACTTTTGTGAGGTTTCCCTCAAGGCGCACAAGGGGGTTCTTGCTGTAGAGTGAACACTGTCGATGAAACACATTTAAACCTGTCTTCAAGGCTAGGGATGGGATTGGCCTCCAGATTCTTGCTCCTGCATTGTCCTGTTCCTGATGTTGGTTGAGAGGAGTTTGAGGTAATTGATCTGGCTGGGGTCACCTCTCGCTGCTAGAGCTAAGTTGTTTTTTTAAAAAATGTTAATATTCAAGGTTTTTCAATAATTATTACAAAACACTCCGAAAAGAAAAATAATACAAAGAAAACAGGGCAATATGCCAACAAAACAAAACAACTTAACCCTCTAAACGATTAACAATTTAACATCCATCTGAAAGCAAAATAGGGCATGCGCCCCTTACAAAACGAAATCAGCCCACAGGCCCTCACCCAGCTCCTCCTCCCACTTGCCCTTCAGCTCCTCCACCTAGGCTTCCTCCGCCTCCTGCAGCTACATAGAACATAGAACATACAGTGCAGAAGGAAGCCATTCGGCCCATCGAGTCTGCACCGACCCACTTAAGCCCTCACTTCCCCCTATCCCCGTAACCCCTCCTAACCTTTTTGGTCACTAAGGGCAATTTATCATGGCCAATCCACCTAACCTGCACGTCTTTGGACTGTGGGAGGAAACCGGAGCACCCGGAGGAAACCCACGCAGACACGGGGAGAACATGCAGACTCCACACAGACAGTGACCCAGCGGGGAATCGAACCTGGGACCCTGGCGCTGTGAAGCCACAGTGCTATCCACTTGTGCTACCGTATATCTCCGATATCCAGGGGCCTTGCCCGCCTGCAGACTCCCCAGCCCCTTAACTAGCTCCTCCATCTCGATCGGAGCCCCCAAACCCTCTACCCACCCTTCCTCCACCCTTGAGAACCTCAGTTGGTCCAGGAACTGCTACATCCCCTCCCCCCCCCCCCCCCTGGGGTTCGACTTGTACATCTGACCACAAAAGTCCCTAAAGACCTCGTTTATTTTAGTTGGACTCTGCACCGTGTTCCCTCCTCTATCTCTGACTCCCTCAATCTCCCTAGCCGCCTCCCTCCTCCGCAGCTGATGCACCAACATCCGACTCGCCTTCTCCCCATACTCATACACTGCTCCCTGTACCCTCCTCCACTGGGCCTCAGCTTTCCCCGTGGGCAGCAAGTCAAACTCCGTTTGGAGGCTCTGGCGCTCCCTCAGCAGTCCCTCTTCGGGGGATTCCGCGTATCTCCTATCCACCCTCAGTAACTCCCCCACCAATCTCTCTCTTTCCATCCTCTCCCTCTTCTCCCTGTGAGCCCTAATTGAAATTAGCTCCCCCCCTGACCACTGCCTTCAGCGCCTCCCAGACCACACTCACCGACACCTCCCCATTATCATTGGCCTCCACATATCTTTGGATGCACCCCCGAACCCGCCCACAAACCTCCTCGTCCGCCAGCAGTCCCACATCCATGCGCCACAGCGGGCGCTGGCCCCTCTCCTCCCCCAACTCCAGCTCCACCCAGTGCGTGGCGTGATCCGAAATAGCAATGGCCAAATATTCCGCCCCCTCCACTCCCGGGATCAGCGCCCTGCTTACCACAAAAAAGTCTATTCGCGAGTAGGCCTTGTGCTCATGGGAGAAGAAGGAGAACTCCCTCGCCCTTGGCCTGGCAAACCTCCACGGATCCACTCCCCCATCTGATCCATAAAGCCCCTCAGGACCTTGGCCGCTGCTGGCCTCTTACCCGACCTCGACCTAGACCGATCTAGTGCCAGGTTTAGCACCGTGTTGAAGTCCCCCCCCCATTATCAGATTACCTGCCTCCAGATCCGGGATCTGACTCGACATCCGCTTCATGAACCCTGCATCGTCCCAGTTTGGGACATATGCATTCACCAGCACCACCCGGGCCCCTTGCAGCCTGTCACTCACCATCACATATCAACCCACTTTATCCGCCACAATACCCACCGCCTGAAATGCCATCCGTTTACTCACCAGGAATGCGACTCCCCTGTTTTTTGCATCCAGCCAAGAGTGAGAAACCTGCCCCACCCATCCCTTCCTCAGCCTGGTCTGATCCGCGATCCTCAGGTGCGTCTCCTGTAACATGGCTACGTCTGCCTTCAGCCCCTTTAAGTGCGCAAACACCCGGGCCCCTCTTGACCGGCCCATTCAAGCCTCTCACGTTCCACGTGATCAGCTGCCGACTAACCATCTCCTTTTTTAGGCCAGCCACGTCCCCGCGCCTCCCGCACTCTCCAGCCCCCCAGGCGGATGCTCCCCGCCCCGACTCTCCCTCTTACCTTTAATTCCCCATCAGTCAGCACAGCAGCAACCCAGTCCCCCGTCCGTCCCCCCGTCCCCCCCAGCCAAGCAACTGCTTAACCCCCCTGCTCCCCCCATTGCACTCCCGTAAGTCAGCTGACTCCTGCTGACCCCGGCCGCTCCCGCTTCTGCCTCCGATCCCCCTATTGGATTCCCTCTCGAAGTCTCCAGCCCTCCCCTCACTAAAGTGGGGTGGCCAAAGTCCTCCCCTATATACCAATGTGGACACCAAGCCAGTACTGCCCCCCGCCTCGGGCCTCGCACCCCCTTTTCACGCGAAAAAGCCCGCGCTCCCTGCCTGGGCCGCCCCCGCCCCCTGTGGCGCAGCTCCTTCCACCTGCAGCCTCACCCCAATCCCCGAAGGCCCAGGGTCACAGGCCCACACAACCCCAAGAAAACACGGGGGACAACCCCCCCAAACACGCCCACATGAAGAAAAAACATTGCCCCCTCCCACTCCCCAGCATCCCCCATAACATGCTACAAACCATTAATTTGAGTCCAACTTCTCATTTTTGATAAAGGTCCACGCCTCATCTGGCGTATCAGAATAGTGGTGACGGTCCTGATACGTGACCCACAGCCCCGCCGGCTGTAACAGCCCGAACTTCACCCCCTTTCCGTGGAGAATCGCCTTGGCCCGGTTGAACCCTGCCCGCTTCTTGGCCAGCTCTGCACTCCAGCCCTGATAGATGCGGATTTCGGCATTCTCCCACCTACTGCTCCGCTCCTTCTTTGCCCATCGCAGGACACACTCCCCGTCGGTGAAGCGGTGGAACCTCACCACCACGGCCCTTGGCTGCTCATTCGCCCTCGGCCTCCTCGCCAGGACCCTGTGCGCCCCATCCAGCTCCAGGGGCCTCGGGAAGGCTCCCGCGCCCATCAGCATACTCAGCATCATAGCCACATACGCCCCATTATCCGACCCCTCCACGCCCTCAGGGAGACCCAGAATCCGCAGGTTCTTCCTCCTCAACCTATCCTCCAGGTCCTTGAACTTCTGCCATTTTTTATGCAGCGCCTCGTGCGCTTCCACGTTTGACAGCCAGGCCCAGGATCTCAGCCTCATTATCAGAGGCCTTCTGCTGCACCTCCTTTATCGCCGTCCCCTGCATCTTCTGGGTCTCCACCAGCCTTTCAATCGACGCCTTCATAGGGGTCAACATCTCCGCCTTCAATTCCGCAAAGCAGCTTCTCAAAAACTCCTGCTGCTCCTGAGACCACTGAGTCCACGCTGCCTGGTCCCTGCCCGCCGCCATCTTGCTTTTTCACGCCCGTTCTCCTCTCTTCTCTAGTGCCACTTTTTTGACCGCTCTGCTCCTGGTCCACGCCATACAGTGCTGGGGGAACCTCACTGCTTCCTTTCCACACCGGGAATCGTCGTCCAAGTGCCGCTGGAGCTCCTTAAAAGGGCCCAAAAGTCCGTTCTCGGCGGGAGCTGCCGACCGTGCGACCGACCCAGGCATAGCCGCAACCAGAAGTCGGAGCCTAGGTTGTTGACTGCCTCGGTTTGGGTGAGATGGAATGTTGGAAGTAATGAGGATTCGTGCTTTGATTATTAGAATCCATGGAAGATCCCTGAAGGCTGCTCACTATTTTTGATCCTGCATCATCCTTGATTCTACCTTTTTCTTGTGCTGGTGGAGAACCCTTTATCTTGATAGCGGCCTCACATCACAGTTGTTATCCTAGACTTTGCTCCCTAATAACTATGCGCTGTCTGTTGATGTTGTCAATATATTTGTTTGCAGGAAGTGTATAATTTGGGTGTGATGTCCTGCACAGTTGATTATCCTGATTTAATCAATTCATGTTATGCTGAAAGTTGAGTTTGGGATTTGTGGAGTCTCTTTATGCTAATGTATCCTTGGTGGGAGGATGAGCGGACTGGGATGTGGAGAGCAGGGGAGTGGTTGGTAAGATTAGGTTTGTCCTTACTATATTCAAGGAAGGTCCCCCCAATGTGAGTTAGTCTCTTATAATTGTTTAGTGCCTTTCCTTTAGACCCAGGCAGATGGAGATGGTGTGTTATCTTGTTGAGGACTGGGATTTGTGTGGCTCCCCTTTAGGAGCAAGTGAGTCATTTTGCCTGATATAGATCTCCCTCTTTGGCTGCTGTGTGTGATGTTAATCCTTGTACCTTAGCTCTCCTGAGTTTTTAATTTGATGATTGTGATCATGCCAAGCTCAGCTCTGGGATCAGTGATCAGTATCCTGTTGCTCCTTTGGGTGTATCCTTTTTTCTATGTGAGACCCTAGGTTGGGATTTTAGGCTTGGTGGTGCCTGGTCCTCCCCTCATCATCCTTAAGTTTAGCTGCCTGTTCTGGCCTGGACCTGGAGAAGAGTGTAATTTGCACTGTGAGTGGTAGTAGATTTCCCCTTTAGCTCTGGGATTCTCGGGATATTGTTTTCTTCCTTCTGTCATTTTGTTTTATAGCTATGGTTACGATGTTGGTCTGCCTGTATTCTGTTCTGGTTAAGACGTGTCTTGTATCCATGAAAGGAATATATGGGGGCTTTCATCTCTGATTTATCTGGTCTTATTTGTTCCCATTCTTTCATTGACTATTGTTTTGCGCTTTGCTTATACATTGTTAGCCAAACTGATAGCCAAGTTCCGCATGCCTGAGTACGGCCTCAACCAGGACCTTGGATTTATGTCTCATTACATTCACCCTCCACCAACTGGCCTGAGCTTGCAAAATCCTACCAACTGTCCTGACTTGAGACAATTCACACCTCTTTAACTTGTGATTATCTCTCTCTCCAGTCACACCGTCTGGACCTGTTAAGACTTAATTACCTGCAAAGACTCACATTCAAAGTATCATCTTGCATCATTGAATTTGTCTATATATGTGGTTGTGGAACCCATCTCTTCATTCACCTGAGGAAGGAGCTGCGCTTTGAATGCTAGTGATTCGAAACAAACCTGTTGGACTTTAACCTGGTGTTGTAAGGCTTATTACTGTGCCCACCCCAATGCAACGCCGGCATCTTCATGTCATTATTACCCAGGGCTATCTTTATTTGATGCGATTTCTGTAAAGAAAAATTGAGCACTCCAATAAAAAGATTCTTAAAAACAACTTTGATTTCCCTTTTCAAACAAGAATCTATCCATCTCCGCCGCAAAAATATTCAATGATCCCCACCTCCATCACCTTCTGAGGCAGAGTTCTCTGAAAGAAGAAAAATGTCCTCATCTCCGTCCTAAAAGGTCGACTCCTAATTTTAAAACCATGCACCCTAGTTCTGGACTCGCCCACAAGAGGAAACATCCTTTCCATGTCCATCTTCTCAATATCGTTCAGGACCTTGTATACTTCAATCAAGTCACTCCTTACTCTTCTAAACTCCAGTAGAAACAAGCCCAGTCTGTACAGCCTTTCCGCAAAATGCCACTTGCTCATTCCAGTTATCAATCTATAAACCTCCTCTGAACTGCCTCCAAAGGGTTTACATCCATCATTATAAGAGACCAAAGCTGCACACAGTATTCGAGTTACGGTCTTACCGATGCCCTGTATAACTTCTAACATCCTCACAAGCATACTTAATTACTTGCGGTACCTGCATACTAACTTGTTGTGAGTAATACAGCAGAACACCTAAATCCCTCTGGTACCTCAGAATTCTGCAGTGGTTCTCCATTTGAGTAATACTCTGCTTTTTTAATTCTTCCTACCAAAGTTCACATTTTCCCACATAATACTCTGCCAGATTTTCCCCCACTCACTTAACCTATCTATATCCATCTGTAACCTCCTTATGTCCTCCTTTTCTTTCACACCAATGCTGCAGTTAGATGAACTCTTGGAAGGGTTCTGCAAATTGACATGAAAGGTGCAAATTAGAAACTAGCTAGAGTGTTCGGAACTCTTAATATAACTCTTAAGTGGAACATTTAAGAATTGTTTTAAATTCAATTGCAGGGCAATATATTGTAATTTGATCTGAAGAGGAGAGGATGAAAAAGATTCTAAGTGAGTAGCAATTGGAATCATTCCTGGAAGTGTAAGATGAACCATTTAATGAAGACAAGATTGTGTAACAATAATCTCGGCTGCAGTTTGATCTGCCCTGGGGTGTTCCCTTTGGTATATAGATGACAATTGGCATGGGCATTCAAGAAGCTGTTTGGGTCATCGATCCAAAAAATGATTGGTTATTTTTTAATTTGTTTTAAGTCCTGTTTACATTTCTTTCTTACTTCTGGGAGAACTTTTAAATGGATCTTAATCTGATTAAACAGGAACAGAAGTAATACATACAGTGGACTTGCAAATCGCTGAAAGTGAACCATTAACTCAAATTTTATTGCCAATTGCAGCAGCAGAATTCTTGATACAACTGGATGCAGCTAACACAATTGGCTTCGCAATTAATTTATTCTTATGTTAACTGGCCGCCCATTCTGTCACAAAAATCTCAGAGGATCTGACAGAATATGTGGAGAGAGAACAGAGCTAACATTTTGAGTCTGGATATCTCTTCATCATTCCACTTAGTTCAATAGCCTTTCAACACAGCTATCATCACTTGACATGATTTTTGTAACATGTCAGTCCTAAACTTTTGTTTCATTAGTACAGTGCAGCATTTCCAGTATTTTTGCACCTCTAACATGTTCTGCGTTGAGAGCTCTTGAAGCACAATAAAGATAATAAGTAACCAGGCAGGTCCTGGGAGAATTTCTGCACCCAGGGTGAAATTGATTCTTCTTTGCTACAGTGCTTTCCTGGATTGCACTGCTGCAGTCCACAATCCACTTGTTCTGCATATTACATTGTTCTATGACAATGTATAAGGTGTGCACTCCAGTGCTCTCTAAGGCAGAGGTTCCCAATGTGTGTCATGAAGGCTCCACATGTGTACTGCAAAATAAGATTCAAAATGATTAAACATTAATGAAAATAAAGTAAATCTAATGTTCCTTTTCAGCTCAGTGATCGGCATCTTCAACTCACAATGAACCTTGGGTCTCCCATACAACGCAAGCTGGGAATGGGCAACACATGCGCTGTTCAGGATTTTTACATTGGTCAGGGGCATGTGCATGTGCGTGGGCCGAACTGATACAAAAGAAATCAGAACTGCACGTGTTGCCCTTTCCCAGCTGGTGCATGCACATGAGATCACAAGTTCCCAAGAGATGCCGACCACGGCGTTGAAGACATAGGCCATGCGCGCCTGTTCAATAAGCAAAAATACAAAAGGGACGCAAAAGCCTAGGAGAAGCGAGGGAGGCAGGGAGAGGTTGAAAGAAAAACAGGAGAGAAGACCGGGAGAAGTAAAAAAACAAAGTTCCCAGTAATGGAAGAAGACAGAAGTGAGAAGCATGAGCCAATAAAGTTAAGATAGTAGAAATCCCAGGCTCCATATTATGATGAGGCTTTCATTGTAAACTTCTTCAACTAATGAAAATTGTATAAATGGTGGCTTGACATTTTTTTTTGAGGTTTTAGAGATAAAAGACTTTTTTGCGGGAGGGCAGTTAATTTGGAGAAAATAGGTGGTGTGCCTCAAACTTTTTACAATATAAAGATGACCCATGAGATAAAAAAATAGGTTGGGTACCATTGTTGTAGGCATTTAATACTCTGGGCATTCTTGAACCCTGTCTCTTTTCAAAAATGAGTGTATCCAGCATAATCTATAATAAAATTGCCATTGTTCAGACAATTCAGTCAGTGCTATTGTGTCAAACATTTCACATTCTGTTGTCTTGCCTGTTACCTTTTACATAAATTCCTTTTCTATCACTTTTCACGTTATTTTCCAGGACATATAGTGGCCTTTGTATTCAACTGAATTCTGGTTATTCAACAGATTGGAAAGGATTATTACAATTCAGACTTTGTTACAATTCAGACTTTGTTATGATGCTTTGGGCAGAATTTAGCGGGCACATTAGTCGTGGGTGCAAATCCCATAATGGCCCCTAAATCTTGTGAGAGGCCAAAAATGAGATTTGCACCAACGAGATTTCAGAGCGGTGTCTTCCTGGGCCCTCTCCATTTACGCTATTTGCATGAATTTGAATCTATTATATTAGCATTGTTAACATTGCATCTTCAGCCCTCTTGACTCTTTCCACCCACCAGGCATGACGTCACACTGGTGCGAATTAGTACTGCTTTTTAAAAATGGGAATAAGGTGCCATGACCTCCGAGATGGAGGAAGGAGGTGAACACTACAGTCTCCACCTTGAACCAGTGAGTCTGAGGGTGGTGGTGGTGGTGGTGTGCATTGAGAGTCAAGGATCCGGGCCTAGTAGGTTGGGTGGATGAGATGGATAAGACCCCAAAAGAGGAGGCAGCATGGTGCCCAGCCTGGTGGGTGGAGGGCAGGTTAGCTCTCCAGGTGCAGAGGCATGACAGCAATGAGATCTCTGAATGATGCAGTTTGAGCAAGAAAGATGCCTATTAACTTTGCCTATCCCTGAAGCAGAAAGCAATTGTGCCCTCTAACATTCCTGAGACTCCTGCTCGTCAAACTAATTGACCATCAACAGTTGTCCCTTAACAATATCAGTTGCCCACCTTGGATATCCAGCTTGTGGCCAATGCCATTCATGACTTCAAAACGGCCACGCTTGGACTGAAGTGCAAAGAAAACTGTAGTAAAAGGTTTGTTAAAAAACTGAAAAACAGCTTGTCACAATTAACATAGACATGGTCCACAGACTTCTCGAGGCCGCAGAAAAGGCAGGCATCTTGGGAGTCTGTGAACCGGTGCAATAGACGGTTGCATGGGACTGCTGCGTGCAACACCCTCCACCCCAGATCCTTGAGATTAAGGGGTGCTCCATGACTGCTCCATGGAAGGACCTCCCACTGGGGATCTCCGCTGCCGAGCAGCAGCAACGCCGCTGAGGCGTGTCTGGGCGAGGGCAAGGAAGTGAAGGGTATTGCCCTCTCTTATGGGGTCTCATCCACCCATTCGGCACTTGTCTCGTGGTCTCGAGGATGTGCAGGTGTGCGGTAGACTCCCATCTGAGTGTACCCTTGCTCGGATGAAATTTCGCATTAGCCCCAAGCAGCCCCGAACCCCCTCTGGGAAGCCTGAGTCACACCACCTTAGCTGCCTTGTGGAAATGCCCCCCCCCCCCCCCCCGTGCCCTTTCACAACCGCATGAAGGGGATTCCTGTATGGGCTGCTGCTGCACACCCTTCACCCAGGGTGGCGGTGTGGTCTTAGGTAGTGATGAAATCTACCCGTGGTTAAGTGTAGTCTCGTATACACCTAACTAAGTAGAAATTTGCAGTACACGTCTCGGATGCGAAATGAAATCTTTATTGTGTCTATTGATTATAATTGAGAGTTTGAAATCTTCTTGTGGTTACAAATCAAATATTCTCAATAAAGCCTCTACCAGCAGAAGACTTTAAGAGATATCATTAAACATAGTGGCGTACAAACAAATTGAACTTTCAAAATACAGTAATGGTTTCTTGCTCAAAGCAAAACAACTTGCACAGACTTAGAGTTAGAGTGGAAATATGAAAATACGAAATAAGATAGCAGATAGTCAAGCATATGGTATATAGTGATCCCGGAATGGAAAATGGCTGCCTGGACCTCTATCTTTAAGGAAAATGTTATCAATCAATCTGAGTCTATCTTTCAGGAAAATGTTATCAATCAATCTGAGTCTATCTGTTCCTACCCTTGTAATATGTTAATTGGCTTGGATGAGTCTTAAATGCATTTGATTGGATGGTTAGTTGTCAATCATCAATGTGCAACATAGATATGACTATGTTGCATCTTTGGGTGTCTTCTGTGTGTTGGAATGCAAACTTACACTTATTATCAGGTCTGGTATTTGCTGACTGCTATACTATACACATTTTGAACAATGGTAGATTCATTTTAACTATGGTACTCATTTTGACCTTCAGTAGAAATTTTGCATTTGCTTCTGGTTAGGCTGCAAATGTTTCAAAATCCATGCTTTTATTATTGCAAGCTATGCGCCTTTGTAATCTGAG
Organism: Scyliorhinus torazame; assembly: GCF_047496885.1. NCBI lineage: Eukaryota > Metazoa > Chordata > Chondrichthyes > Carcharhiniformes > Scyliorhinidae > Scyliorhinus > Scyliorhinus torazame. Next base: position 98,650,225 of record NC_092716.1, read on the forward strand.
GTTGTGTTTGCAGTCTTATGATGGGATCCATTTAAAAAAATGATTTCTGAACTGGGTTTAGTGTTTATAACAAAATGGCTAAATCAATGATCCTTTTACCTATCAGAAATAGCAGGTTTCTTTCAGGTAGGGTGCTCTTTCCGAGGGCCAGTGCCGACTCAATGGGGCAAATGGCTTCCTTCTACACTGTAAAAGTCTATGATTCTATGATCAGCTGATGATGGTTGGTACATGGTAATCAGCAGGAGGTTTCCTTGTTTAGCCTGAAGTCATGAGACTTCATGGGGTCCAGAGTCAATGTTGAGGACTCCCAGGGCAACTCCCTCCCGACTGTATACCACTGTGTTGCCACCTCTGCTGGGTCTTCCTTGCCGGTGAGACAGCACATACCCAGGAATGGTGATAACGGAGTCTCGGACATTGTACAGTATGATTCTCTTGAGTATGATTAGGTCAGGCTGTTACTTGACGAGTTTGTGAGATATCCCAAGTTTGGCACAAGCCCCCAGATGTTACCAAATAGGACTTTTCAGGGTCGTCAGAGCTGGGTTTGCCGTTGTCTTTTCCAGTGCCTAGGTTGATGCCAGATGATCCGTCCGGTTTCATTCCTTTTTTGTTTTTTTTGGAGCGGTTGAATACAACTGAGTGGCTTGCTAGGCCATTTCAGAGGGCATTTAAGAGTCAACACATTGCTGTGGGCCTGGAGTCGTCAGACCAGGTAAGGATGGTACATTTCCTTCCCTAAAGGACTTTAGTGAACCAGTTGGCTTTTATGACAATCAACAATGGCTTTATGGCCATGATTAGACTTTTAATTCCAGATCTAGGGTTTAAATTCCACCACCAGCCATGGTGGAATTGGAACCCAGGTCCCCAGATCATTATCCTAGTTCTCTGGATTACTAGTCCAGCAACAATACCACTACGCCACTGCCTCCCCTGGGTTAGGACCAGCATGTTGTCCAACAGCGCCAACCCCACCACCACCAAGGACGTTGTAAACCCTCTGCGACCAGGGAATGACAGTTGCAGAGACCTTAATCGTCAGGGATCTGGGATTGGGAAGTCCTTGAGTCCTTGCTGCCCCGTCAATGCAGGAGGGTGATGATGGCTCACATTGGTGAATGGTCTGTATTGCTCCTCAGCCACTGCTCATGTCTGAGTCCTGTCTGTCTGCTGATGCCAGCACGCTGACTCCCCAGCTCATGTCTGAGTGAGAATGTTCCTACATTCCTTTTGTCTCTTTGCTTGAGAGGGAGATGAGGGGCATGGATCTAGGGTTCATAGAATTATGCCCGAGTCCTATCACTGCGAATGAAACAATCACACTGCGAGGGCCTAACCGTCTGGTGGGTTGGAAGGCCAATGAGAACAAGTATCTCCTATTGGGGAGAAGCTCTAAGCCACTGGGAAGAGAATTAAAAAATGTGAGGTGTTAAAGTCGTGAAGAATAATAATATTTAATTCAGTGACATGTGCAGCTATTACATGGAAACATAGAAAATAGGTGCAGCAGTAGGCCATTTGGCCCTTCGAGCCTGCACCACCATTCGATATGATCTTGGCTGATCATGCAAATTCAGTATCCTACTCCCGCTTTCTCTCCATACCCCTTGATCCCTTTATCTGCAAGGGCCACTTGCAGCTGCCTCTTGAATATATCCACCTAGCTGGCCCCAACAGCTTTCTGTGATAAGGAATTCCACAAGTCCACAACTCTCTGAGAGAAGAAGTTCTTCCTCATCTCAGTCCTGAATGGCTTACCCCTTATTCTTAGGCTGTGACCCCTAGTTCTGGACGTCCCCAACATCGGGAACATTCTTCCCACATCTAGCCTGTCCAGTTCCATTTGGATTTTATGTTTCTAAAAGATTCCCTCGCTTTCTTCTAAACTCCAGTGAGTACAAGCCCAGTCGATCCAGTCTTTCTTCAGATGTCAGTCCTGCCATCCTGGGAATTAGTCTGGTGAACCTTCGCTGGACACCGTCAACAGCAAGAATGTCTTTCCTTAAACTAGGAGAGCAAAACTGCACACTCATCCTCCATACCTGCCACGTCGCATTCTCAATGGCCTGGACATGCCAGTCATGGGAGAAGATAAGAGACTGGGCCTGGAGGCACCACTAGAACTGGGAGATGTCATGGAGAGTATCAACTCCATGCAGGCAAGGAAGGTGCTGGGGCCAAATGGATTCCTGGTGGACTTCTACAAAACTTTCGCACCAGCTCTGGCCTTGCACTTGCGGGAGATGTTCACAATTCGCTGGTAAGGGGCTTCCTGCCACCAACACTGGCGCAAGCCTCCGTATCGCTGATACCCAAGAAAGACAAAGACTCAACTGAATGCGGGTCCTACAGACCCATCTCGCCACTCAACGTCGACGTCAAAATTCTAGCAAAAAGCCTGGCTAGGCAGCTGGAGAGCTGTGTACCCCAGGTGGTCACAGAGGACCAAACACACTTTGTCAGGGGTAGGTAGCTAACGTCGAACATCAGGCGCCTGCTGAATGTGTTAATGACCTACAAGTAATCATCTTTCTGGACACCAAAAAGGCCTTCGACAGAGTCGAGTGGACATACCTCAGAGGGGTACTGGAGCGATTTGGGCTTGGATCGGGGTTCACCGCCTGGGTGAAACTTCTGGACAGTTCTCCCATGGTGAGCATACAGACTAACACCACCAGCTCTAAATACTTCCAGCTGCATGGAGGCACAAGGCATCGATGCCTGTTCTCCCGCTGATGTTCGCCCCACTGGCAATCGCACTCAGAATGGTAAAAGGCTGGAGAGGTATCCAGAGAGGGGCAAAGAGTATAAGTCTCACTCTATGCGGTAGATCTTCTCCTCTATATCTCGGATCCCCAAGCCAGTATAGAAAGGATCATGAAGCTCTTGAAGGAGTTTGGAGCCTTCTCAGGATTCAAAGTCAACTTGAGCAAAAGCAAAATCTTCCCGGTGAACCCACAAGGGAGAGGGACAGAACTGGAGGGATTACTATTAAACAAGCCCAAAACAAATTCCGCTGCCTGGGGATCAAAATTGCCCATGACTGGACACGATCCACAAATGGAACCTGACGAGTCTGGTGGAGAAAGTAAAAAAGGACCTGCAGAAGTGGGATACACTCCCACTCTCATTGGGAGGGAAAGCGCAGACAATCAAGACGAACATACTTCCCAGGTTCATCTTCCTGTTCAGATCCCTGCCGATCTACATCCCAAAGACCACCTTCAGCAGTTTGTGTGTGGAGGGAAGACTCCAAGGATCTAAAAAAAAGGTCCTACAAAGGAAAAGAAGTATGGGAGGCCTGGCCCTTCCAAACCTACAATTTTACCACTGTGCGGCCTCAGAAAAAAGAGAGGGAATGGGTAAAGATGGAGAAGATTATCTGCAGAGGGACATCCCTCCGGGCCCTAGTCACCACAGCACTCCCAACCCCACCAACCAAACACTCAAAAAGCCCAATGGTAGTAGCCATGCTCCAAACATGGTACCAGCTGAAGCAACACTTTGGCTTCACTGAAATGTCATCGTGGCCCCCATTTGTAACAATCACAGGTTCTCACCAGCAACAATAGTGGACACAGGACAAGGGGACGCTGACAGTTAACGACATGTGCACAGGCAATAGACTAGTGTCTTTGGAGGAACTGACTGAGATGTTCTAGCTGACCAAAGGGAACGAATTGAGGTACGTACAAATCAAAAGCTTCCTCTATAGGGAAACAATGACGTACCCATGGCTGCCAAGACACTCACTGGTAGAGGAACCATTGAACATGGGCGACTTGGGGAAAGGGAACTGCAGGGACCTGTACAGACGACTGTTGAAGGAGGCACGCACCCACCGGATGAGACGAGAGAAAAATGGGAAGAAGAAATGGGCATAGAAGTCGGGGGGGGGAGACACTCTGGATTGAAGCACTATACAGGACAAACTCTACCTCCAGATACGCAGGGCGGAGCCTAATGCAACTAAAGGTAGTACAGTGGATCTAACCAGAACCTGAAGGAACAGGTTCTTCCCAGAGGTAGATGACAAATGTGAACGGTACCGGGGAGGCCGGCCAACCAAACCTACGTGTCCTGGGCCTGCCCCAGACTTGGGTTCTGGACAACCTTTTTTGAGGCAGTGTTCAAGGTTGTGGGATTGAGGGCGGATTCTTGCCAAAAGTGGCAGTCTTTGGGGTCTCAGACCATCCAGAACTCTTCATGGGGAGGGGATCCGATGCCCTAGCCTTTGCCTCCCTCATCGCCCACCGAAGAATCCTGCTCAGCTGGTAATCGGCAGCTGCAGATTGACTGTCAGACCTGTCGGAATTCCTCCAACTGGAGAAAATAAAATTCTCCATGTGTGGGTCAGAAGAGGGCCGCAAGACATGGAGGCCATTCACCAACTAGTTCCAAGATCTGTTCGAAGCCAACAACGAGAGCAGGGTGGGGGGGTGAGGAGTGGGAGGCAAAAGCAAGCCTCAAAACGCATAGCGGAAGAGAGGGAGGGACAGTGAAGGAAGGGGGCAAGAGTGGTAGCAGGGGGAGGGAAAGTGGAGGAAAGGGGTGAGAGAGGGAGCAGGGGTGTGCAAAAACCCCACAAGAGTCCACGGATACAAGCAGCATAGCCGCGGAGCAGGGGCTTGAGGACAATTGCGAAAAACGGGGGCAACACCAGCATGCTGGGCGACACACAGGGCCAACATCGTGAACCCAATCAGGGCAGAATGGGTAGATAGGTCCGCAGCCATTGGGGGGGGCGGGGGGGAGGGGGGTGTGGGGGGCGGGGGGGAGGGGGGTGTGGGGGGCGGAAGACATGTAAATAGTCATCAGGTTCCTTGTTTGAATATGTATATTTTCTCTTTCTGTTTTGTGTGTCTCTGATTGCCTCTCCAAGGGAGCTCTGTGAATATGAAGCATTTACCTTTCAGTGATTGCCAGACTATGCACCATAAAAAGATGAAAATAATTTTTTTTAAAATCCACTTCATTGACATGCTCAGATGCTTTCTGGGGCAGGCAAGTCGAATGCTTCATGCCTCAGGCGTAGCATTTTTCAAATGGGGGGAAATAAGTTCATCATGGAGTCAGTCTCTCCAGGGACAAACGATTCCTTACGACCCTCCTTCGTCTCCCAGACTCTAAGGTAGTCTTGTTCTCTGCAGAAGACAACGATTCGGTTGACTCTGCCTCTTCTGCTGAGCTGCTCGCTTTGCCAGCTCCCACCTGGAGCTCTGGCGCAGCTGACTAAAATTCCCGGCTTCCTCCGCTCTGAAACATCAACAGGAGTACTGGTGGCACAGTTGGACCCATCTGTTCTGGAATGGGGTTACTGTCCCGCAGCTCCTCACATGGGCGACATGCTTCCGCACAGTCCTGCAATTGACATTTACAACACATGATATGTGTTCAGACTGGGAGACGATTCTTCCGGCCAACCAGAATGGACCTGAGGTGAAATATCAAACTACGATCAGCAATGATCTGTCACCATTTTTCAACAAGGGCCGCACGGTAGTATATTGGTTAGCACAGTTGCTTCACAGCTCTAGGGTCCCAGGTTCGATTCCCGACTTGGGTCACTGTCTGTGCGGAGTCTGCACGTTCTCCTCGTCTCTGCATGGGTTTCCTCCGGTTTCCTCCCACAGTCCAAAGATGTGCAGGTTTGGTGGATTGGCAATGCTAAATTGCCCTTAGTGTCCAAAAAGTTTGGGTGTGGTTACTGGGTTACGGGGATAGAGTGGTGGTGTGGGCTTGGGTAGTGTGCTCTTTGCAAGGGCCGGTGCAGACTCGATGGGCTGAATGGCCTCTTTCTGCATTGTAAATTCTGTATGGCTCTTTCTGCTAACCACTTGGATGCAGGGTGATATGGGGCAATCCTGGGATGCCAAATTGCATTTGTCTGAACGTTGTGTTGTGAATCGTCGCAAGTAAAAGGGGTGCCTTCAGCAGACGCATGGCTTCTGGTAGGCCACGTATGGCAAATACCCGGCATAAGGCAACCACAGTAACTGCTGAGGTCGTAGCTTCCATCTCTTGTATGGGTAGACATTTGGAATGAACGTCCCATCAAGGCAAGAAATATCCTGCCCAAGAACAGGCCTGCATTGTTGACGTGCACTCTGGTCCATGGGCGATCTGGCCACTTCCAGGGGTGGAAATTGACTGAAGGAGGTAATGACTGTTGAATTGCCATTTCACTTCCTCAATAGCTTCATCGATTCCCGGACCCATATATAACTGCAAACTTTTGTCTTTGTTAGGCCCGACTGAGCACGGTGTAATTCTTGTGAGAGGTGTTCCATCCCTGGGAGTGGAATTACAACTCAAGAGCCCCAAAGTATTACTCCATCTTCGTAGGTTGGTTTATACCTGCAGGTTTAAGCAGGGCCTCAACTTTTCGGACTTCTCTTGGTGCCAACCTGTTTGTATCATCCGTTTCACCTTGGATAATACCGGATCTCACTGAGTCCAATTTCATATATGTCTGGATGACAGTGGCAAGCTGTCGAAGAAGTTCAACGACAACATGATTTCTTGGGGTACAGGCGGTAACACCAATTTCTTTGGCAAGGGAAGTCGACTCAATGCGCATGCATTGGCTTTTGGGTGCCAGGCCTGTGTTGTAAGGTATAGCTGTCGTCTTTGATGATCACTCACCAACAAGTATGATTGTCCACCTAAGAAATTCCGATTTACTGGTCATGGATTCTGTGGGTTCGTGCATGGCTGATGAACTTGATCCTATAGCTGCATCTTCAATCCCACTTGGCAGGTGTTTCCGGGTGTTGGGATCGGTTCTTGGACTCCAGATCACTTGTATTCCTTTCTCAGGCTCCTATTCTGGGCTCCCTCTTGCCATCGGGTGTCCTCGAAGAATTGTGTCCCTTCAATCAGATGGTTCCTCCAAGTGAGCAAGGATCTCCCAGACATTGACGTCAATGTTGCATTTCTTGAGGTTAGCCGTCAGGGAGTCTTTTGAAGCGCTTCCTTCGTCTTCCTCTTGTTCGGGAGCCTTTTTTAAGCTGAGCGAAGAAGATTTGCTTTGGTAGTCAGGACTCTTGACATCCTAAGCACTTGGCTGGCCCAGCGGATGATCATGTACTTGATGCTGGTGCTCTTGGCTCATTGAAGGACACTGATGTTAGTATGCCTATCCTCCCAGTTGATGCAGAGAATCCGTCTCAGATGGATGGTACTTCTCCAGGGCCTTGAGGTGGCGCCTGTACATAGTCCAAGTTTCTGAGCTGTATAGGAGAGTTGGGTGGACGACCGCCTTGTACAAGTGGATCTTGGTGTCAGCACCGATATCGCAGTCGTCGAAGACTCTCGTATTTTAGGTGCCCAAAGGATTGGCTTGCGGATAAGACTGATGTTTTTCCTGTCCCTCAAGAGGGTTCTGTACTTATTCTGCACTGGTTTGATGCCTAGGGTGTTTGATCCATGTATTGCCTTTGTGGCACCGAAAAAGCCCCGGGTGTCCCGCTTGTCAGTGAGGAGTTGCAGCTTCTTGGCTTTCTCAGTCCACCATGGGTTCTTGATTTACCTAGCTCTTTTTTTATACCTCCGCCTTGGGAATTGATGAGCTCTCCTCTTTGCCTTGTTGGTTATGTAGCTTTTCCAAGCACGGAAAGCTTTCCTCCTCTTGTTGAGGAGTTCTTGGAGGGTGTGGTCATTATCATCAAATCAGTCTTGGTGTTTCCTGGTCTTGTAGCGATGGTTTATTTACAGCTTGAGATGATAGCTGTCTTCAGCCCTTTCCAGTTTTCCTCCACTCCATTAGAATGGACACTTTGGATATTTTGGCGAAGACATTGTTGGAAGTTCGCTAGCATGCATTGTTCTTAAAGCCGTTCAACATTGATCTTTTTTCTGAGCTGTTTCTTCATCATTTGCTGCTTCTGATGGAGTTTGATGGACATAGAGGAGCAAATGAGCCAGTGGTCTGTCCAGCAGTCATCTGCACTGGTCATTTGGTGATGGGGAATCCTTTTGCTCTCTGGATCGGATGATGCGAAGTTGATCATGTGCCATTGCTTTGATCGTGAATGTCCCCAGGAAGTCTTGAATTTGCCGTTTTAGCGGAACAATGTGTTAGTGATGACAAGCTGGTGCTCTGCACATTTGGTGAGCAGGAGAAACCCACCGAGAGTTGCAATTCCAAACTTTTTCCTTTCCAATGGTTCCGTTCCACAGTTGTGAGTCCTTTCCAACCTTGGTGTTGAAGTCCCCAAGGAGTATGATCTTATATTCCTAGGATTGTTGGAGAGTATCATGTCTAGGGTGGAGTAGAAGCCTTCTTTGGACTCATCATTGGCATCAAGGGTTGGGGCGTAGGCACTCGTGACCATTGCACTCATGACCATTGCCTGCTCGTTCTTAGCAAGTTGTAGACAAAGGGCCATGAGGTGCTCGTTGATGCCGACAGGGAGCTCCAAGTTGGTTGACTAGTTCGTTCTTGATGGCGAAAACAATTCTATGCATCCTGAACTGATCATTGGGTTTTCCTCTCCATAAGACTGTGTAGCCACCACGATCTTCCCTCAGCTAACTTTTGTCTGCTCTGTGGGTTTCTTGAGGGCAGCGACGTCAATTTTGAAGTTCTGAGTTCACGGGTGATAAGGATATTCAGTCCAGTTGACTGTTTTGCTCATTATCCATGAGGGTTCGTACATTACAGGTTCTGAAATACAGTTTGACGTTGATTTTCTGACCGCAGGTAGATGAGCCTGCTAGATTTGGTGTTCTGCCAGGTTGGGGACAGTACAGGCTATTTTTAGGGCACTTTTCTCTCCTTTTCCCCATGCGGTGTGAGCAGACTGGATCCTGAAAAGGGCTGCTCAGTCGTGAAGAAAGCTGCAGAAATGCTCACCTGTTCCTATTCCAAGCGTGAGACGACTGAATCAAACTCCACCACCTACATGACGGTCCGAAGTAGGGACTTCCAGATCTCATGGTCCTGTCCCCGTCAGCTCTCGCTGATTGCTGCAGAGCTTGTCTGTGGGGCGGATATGCCGGTTTCCTCTAGGTAGACACCTTGTGTAGACATTTTTTAACGTGGGTATGCCGTTGCACATCAGCAGACACACCGTCCTTGTCAGAGTCTAGGTCCAGTTCCAGTGGCAAGAGAACCTTGATGACTGGGAATCTCCTTTCTGCTGCAGCCTTCATCCACCATCGCAGCCATTGATACCATGAGTATCTTCCGCTGACCTGCCGTTGAGGACTTGTTGATTTGGATTGTGCTTTGTCTGGTTCCTCCCCTCTGACCTTACCAACATGGGTGATCCTGCCAAGAGCTTCAGACTACTGACAACATTGCTCTCGGGATTAACGGAATGTTTAATCCTCTTCAGCACTGTCCTTGGCCGTTCTGATCCGTCCCCCAACTTGTGGGATAGAACTGCCTCTATCCCCTATGGCGATGCATCGCATGTGAGAACAATTGGCTTGCCCGGGGTCGAAATGAACTCAAAGGTTCGAAGATGCAGAGTTTGTTTTGCCAAGGTGAAAGCTTCCTCTTGCTGCTCTTTCCATTGCCAATGTTGTTTCCATAGCAACTGGTGTAGTGGCGCCAATGTAGTGGCCAGGTTTGGAAAGAACCTGCCATAATACTTCACCATTCCTAGGAAGGATTTCAGTTCAGCTACATTCCTTGGTGCTGCGACCTCCTGTATGGCTTTTCCATTTTCTTCAATTGTATGGAGAACTGTGGCCTCCACTCAGCATCGTAGTATGTGAATTCTGTAGTTTGGAAGGTACGTTTCTCACATTTAAGGTGTATTCCTGCACCTCTGAATCTCTTTAATACCTCTTCCTAACTTTACATGAGCTCTTCATGTGTGATTCCAGTGACTAAAACATTGTCTAGGTGAGCCATCACTTTTAGGATACCCAGAGGAAGGTTTTCCATGCTACACTGGGAAATAGCTCAGGCCAAGGAAATGCTGAACAGTAACCTCGTGTACTGAAATAGGACCTTATGTGTATTGATCGTGACAAACCTTTGGGACTCTTGTCTAATTCAAACTGCAGGAACGGGTGGCTGAGATTCAGCTTGGAGTAGGTGAGGCCTCCAGCCCGCTTGGCGTAAGAGGTGCTCGATTCGGGGGATCGGGTATTTATCCACCTGGGCAGCCTGGTTGATTGTGAGCGAGAGTCCCCACAGATTCTTGTTGATCAGTCTGGTTTCAGCATGGTGTTGCTCTTTTTAGCCTTAGTCTATTGGCTCTGATTACGTCACCTTTGCTCACGAGTCGCCAGGTATCTTTATGATACCGCCACGTGGTTCAAGTTCAGGTTATGATTAATAATAAAGCACACCGCTTAGTAAGGATTAAAACAACGGTCATTTATTATATACAACAAGCAATATTAATACCCTAATACTACTTTCTATATAATAAACCTATCACTACTGGCCAATACTTAACTTAGGAAGAGCCCACCAGGTCAGGGAAACGAATGGCTTGTCCAATCAGATCTGGCCCGCGGGATTCAAAAGGCTGCTACAGGTCTGTCTCTACCGGATGGCGATCGCTGGATTCAAACTTACTGTTGCCGGTTGCTGTTCTTGCGAAGGTCTCGAGCAGGCGAAGAGGAGAGAGAGAGAGATCTGAACTTGACCCCTCACTTTTATAGGGCCCAGGGGCTTCCCGCCTCCCGGGGCGGCCCTTGACCCTGAGTCCCAAGTGATTGGATTTGTTCCTAATCCCTGGGGTCGATGTGTCCAATGGTGAGGCGATTCCTCAATCCGGGGGGGGTGGTCGTTCACCTGTCTTTGTTTCGGCCACTGCAGGCGCCGACAGGTCTGGCCCGGTATTCAATTGCTAATATGTTGCAATTGTTCCCGGGGATAGCCGATTTAACTGCAGATGTCTGGATAGATGGGCTGCAAACAGTCCTGAATGTAACTGCAAATACCTGGGTTGATGGGCTGTTGATAGCCCTGAGTATCGATCCGGGCTAACTTCCCCAGAGCCGAATATGCAAAACTGTCTGCAGCTGCCTGCTTGTGTCTTCTTGGCTGCTTTTCCCAGCAGTCTTTCGGGTTAGCCATTTCAAACTGGGTTTTGGCCAGATTAATCGGAACGCAGCCATTTTACGTGGCTACAATGGGTATTATGGAAGACACCCACTTGGAAAATTGCACCGGTTTAATTCTTCCCAGTTCCTCGAATCGCTTGAGCTTCACCCTTTTTGATGCAGGGCATAAGGGACTGGTCTGGCCCTAAAAAACTTGGGTGTCAAGTAAGGATTGTCATAAATTTTGCCTTTCATGCCCTTGACCTGGTCTAACGCATTATGGAACACATTCTCATATCTTTGCGCAGGAATCTTGCAAAACGCTGTGAGATTTTAAAGATTTTTAGCCAATTTAGTTTAATTCGCTGTAACCAGTCCCTTTCCATCAGACTTGGTCTGTGCTCCTCTAAGTCAATCAAAGGCAGCTAGGCCTCTTGTTCTTTGTAAACTGCTGGTGTACTGGAGGTCCCAAAAGTTTTTAAGGTTTGCCCCGTATAGGTTGACAGCTTGGCCGTCGTGCTACTCATATTCATACTTGAATGTAATCAAACATCAGCACCCCCACAACTGTAACCGATACCCTGGCATTGACCTTCATCTCCAAAGGTCTTCCATTCATTTGCAGAATTATTTCAACTGGAGCTGTTACTTTGACAACATTCAGACGGTACATTTTGCGGTCCCCATCAGAACTCCTCTCCACTTGGTTCAGTGGTGTTGTGGATTGCTGCTGCTGTTTTTTCTTTGCATTGACATGCTCTATCTCACATGGCAGCTAGCCTGGATATGGCCTCTTTGGTTGCAACAAAAACAGACAAAGACAATGTCAAGCTTCCTGGGGGTGACCTCCCCACATCAATAGCAATCCACCTCCGTCTTAGGTTGATGACCCATTCTTTGCCAGATTCTCTGACTTGGATTCCCTCGGACCGTGTCAGGTTTTCTACCGTGCCTGGTTATCTTCCATGCACCTTGTGGTCATAACACTCCACAACTGATTCACTTCCCCTTCCGGCATGCTGTGGAGCTCAGATGAATCTTTTTTGGCGCACTTCGTCGCCTGAGCTATCTCACTCACTTTGTCTATTGGGATTTTAGTATCAGCCAGCTTTTTCTGGATGCAGAGGTTGTTAATTCCAGACACTAGACCGACATGCAGCAAATTGCTGAGCGCTGCACCAAACTCTCAATGCTCGGCTATTTGACATAGCCTGGCTGCGAAGGTGGGGATGGATTTTTCTGGGTCCCTACAGCAGAGTTGAATTCATACCTCTGTAGGATGAGTGAGGGCCTGGGTTAAAATGTTCCTTGACCAACGTGACTAAATGGTCGAAGACTTTTGAGTCCGGAGACTCCGGGGACATCAAATTTCTTATCAGGTTGTAGGTTTGAGGCACACAAACCATCAAAAGTATCACCTTCTGCTTGTCTTCCCTTGCTATTTCATTCACTGTGAAGAAATAGTGGAGCCGTATGTACTGGCACCAGTTTTCGGGCCCCGGTCAAACGGTTCTAATTTTCAAATCACTTTCCGGGTGCTACAATTGATGGTTCCCGATTTCTCACCCTTCTTTGGAGGCTTCTTCCTCCTCCTCCCCCATCCCCTCCCACAAACACACACACACCCGCCTCCAAATCCCTGCAGAAGAGTACCGATCGAAGTGCTTACCTCATCGCCACTGTGGTGGCTCGCGACAATACACCGGAGACTTTCAGTAACAACAAAGGGAGTTCATTAACAGTAGGCAAAGGTAACCTTATACAGCCACACAACAATGTTGGTTAGATCTTGACTCTCCAGTGCCGAGGTTCACACTGTCCGGGCCCCTGCTCCCAGGCCCTGTGCTTTCTCTCTCTATTGGTCATGGTTCGCATATTCCCGCATGAAGAACACATGATGCGGAGAGGGGCAGGGAGGGAGGAGGACCTCCTCGTGAACCTGCCCTTGGGCCTTGCCAAACTTGCCATAAACCGGTCCAGGCAGGGGGCGATCGCGGGGGTTAACTGACCTGACTGCCTACATTCGCAGCTACATTTGCGGCTTGGTGCCCCTGGAGAGGGAGCATGTGGTGACGATCGGCACCATTGTGGCCTTCCATGCCCGCAGGGCCTGGGGTGTCTTATTGACCCTTTTGATCGCATTTTGGCTTAATGTTTTGAGTTTCATTTATGATTTGATTTTTTTTTAAGGCAGTATTCCTTTAAGGGGCTGCCCCTTTAATGCATCCCTCAGTGTATTTAGTTTATTTGTTTTAATTGAAATAAGTGGTCCCGAGCTTCAACGTTGACAACAAAGCCCGCTCTCTCCCCCCCCCCCCCCCTTAAAGGGGCTGTGTTTTATGATTATGATTAAAGCAAGTGGGATTCAAGGTAAATTATTGACATCGTTAGGAGTTTGGTTACGCAATAGAAGACTGTAGGGATAAAGGTTACTTGAATTGGAAGGAAGGGACTTGTGGTGTTGATAAAAGGTAATCTCGACCTGAAATGTTAACTGTTTCTCTTCACAGATACAGCCTGACCTGTTGAGCATCTCGAGCATTTTTTGTTTTTACTTCAGTTTTCCAGCATGCATAGTATTTTGCTTTTGATTTAAATTATGCAGTCCTTAAACTTTTAACAAACTATGGGATTGTGTGCTGAATGAGTTTTGGATCGATTTCTCTGTGAAGGATTACTCTCACTGACTTTTTTTTATTAAGCTGCCTTTTAAAGTTGATAGTGATAACAGAATGTGAGATTGAATGAACAGAACCCCACTGATTTATTTTGCAAGATATATTCAGTTGTCCTTACGTATGACTCACTGCATGCTCTACAGAAAAGAATATTCCACATAAAACCAAGGTTTTTTCTGGAAAGAAGTAGTTAGAATAATAAAGGATAAAAGTGTTTCTTATATTAAAGATGAAAAGTTATTCAAAACATTTTCTAGAATATATTTATAATTTTGCTTGTGTTAATGTATAGTATGAACATGCAGTCTTAATTTTTTTATTAAATGAACAAGATGGTGTTATTTGGTAGGTTAAGGTAACTGAAGCCTATCTATTGTCTGGACTTTTGGCATATCATAGAATTTGCAGTGTAGAAGGAGGCCATTTGGCCCATCGAGTTTGCACCAGCCCTTACAAAGAACACACTACTCAAGCTCATGTATCTACCCTAGCCCCGTAACCCAGTAACCCCCACTTAACCTTTTTGGACACTAAGGGCAATTTAGCATGGCCAATCCACCTAACCGACACATCTTTGGACTGTGGGAGGAAACCGGAGCACCTGGAGGAAATCCACACAGACACGGGGAGAACGTGCAGACTCCGCACAGACAGTGACCCAGCCGGGAATCGAACCTGGGACCCTGGAGCTGTGAAGCAACAGTGCTAACCACTATGCTACCCTGCTGCCATATGTTCTGGCATGCTAAAATGGAGAAGATTTGTGAGGTGTTGCCAATGGTTATAATGGCACCAATGAGGTTCTTCCAAAGAACTGGAAGCAAACAAATGTAACACAGAAGCAGAAAAAACCTGGTACAGAAATATAGCCAAAAAGAAATAAACAAAGTGGCTCATTCTGAGCAAAATGGAAGAGTGCCAATTCAGCAATAATTTAGTTGAAAACATAGATTTAGAAGGAGAGAAAATTGTGTCCAAAAATTCCAACTAGATTAAGGTTAAACACAAATAATGTAGATAAAGGAACTCTCTAGCAAGGGTTATTTGGGTGTATCCGGGATTGATTGTTTTTGTGGGAGCCAGGCGATGCTGATGAGAACAGTAAGGGTGGAATATGCAGAAAATGTGATCTGTCCATGCGCCGCCCTGGTTTAATGTGAGGCTTTGTTCGGGACAGGTGCAGAGGCCGGCGATGGAGGTTGGACTTGGGACTATAGGCTGATAATGAGTTTTGTGAAAAAGTGAGAGTGGCAATGTGAACAATGTGGAGCGCAACCAGAAATGTGACTTGTTCGAGCTACATTTTGGGAGGCCTTAAAGGCAGTGGTCCGAGGGGAAATTATTTAATTCGAGGCAGGTAGAGATAGGATGAGAAGGGAGGAGCACCAGCAGTTATTGGACAAGATAGTTGAGGTTGACAGAAGTTACTCGACCTCCATGAAGGAGCTGTTGGCAGAGACGAAGAGGTTGCAGGGTCAGTTTGACCGGTTGAGAATGGACAAGGCAGTGAGGCAGCTGCGGAGGGCAAGGGAGCTGTAGTAAGAGTGGGGAGAAGGCGAGTTGTATGCTGGCCCACCAATTCCGGCGTCAGGCAGCGTCCACGGAAATTTTGCAGGTGGTGTTGGAGCCAGAGAGCATAAATGAGGTGTTTAAGGCGTTCTTCGAGGTGTTGTATAGGGCTGCGCTGATGGGGGAGGCAGAGGATATGGCTCAGTTTCTGGATGGGTTGGAGTTACCACATGTCATGTGAGAGTACCTTTAAAAAATTGGTCTTTAAGAAATGGGTGTTTATCAGTGATGTCAGAGTGTGGGGGGGGGGGGGGGGGGTGGTGGCAGGGCTGTCTCTCTGCATTACTTTCGTTTTTGACCAGGCTGCTACAGAGTGAGTTTTTAGTTTAATTTTTAGAGAGAAGAGCTGCAGTGAAAGCCAGCAGATGTGCATGGATCTCTCTCCAAGCTAAAGTGCGTTCATTTGGGTGATTTCAAAGGGATAACTGGTCTCATTAGAGAATTTAAACCTGATCTCTGTGTTAAAAGGGTCTTTTGTCTTCCGGATGTTGTTTGGGAATTTATTCAGGTTGTCTATAGAGCACTGTATTCTTTGGGGATTTATTGGTGTTGATAGTTGTTAAGATGTTTACTGTGGGTTTATAAAGTGTTAACTGCTTTCATAAATGTACATTGGTTTAATTTAAAAGTACTGTAACTCTCTATTGAATAACACCTGAAAGGTAGGCCCGTGTGTTCCCCATAACCACAGTAAATTCAAAGTTAAGGGTCAGGTGAACTCCATGATACACTTTGGGGTTCTCTAAACCCTGGACCTTAATACACAGTTGGAGGAGGGGAAGAGGCAGGCATTGAAGGAGCCATTGAGGTTAAGGGAAGTGATGGAGTATGTCATGTGAGAGTGAGTACCTTTAAGAAATGGATGTTTATCAAATAGCTGTAGTGGATGTACCTTTAAGAAATGCGTGTTTATCAAATAGCTGCAGTGATGTCAGTGTGTGGCTAGAGCTAAGCTGTGACTGCTTTTACTTTCGCTTTGAGCAAAAAGCTGGTGTGTGTCTGTGATTTAGTTTCGTTTTCAGAGTGAAGAGCTGCAGTGAAAGCAAGCAGATGTGTGTGGATATCTCTACAAGCTAAAGAATGTTCATTTGGGTGATTTCAAAGTAATACCTGTTTCTGTAGAGTATTTAAACCTGCTGTCTTTCTGTAAAAAGGGTCTTTTGGACTTATGGATGTTGTTAGGAAAGTTAGGATGGGTTACTTATAGAATATTGTATCTGTGGGGATTATTGGTGTTGATGGTTGTTAAGATGTTTACTGTGTGTTCATAAAGTGTTAATGGGATTCATAAATAGACATGGTTTTGTTTTAAAAGTACTTTAGATCTCTGTTGCATCACACCTGTAAAGTAGGCCCTTGTGCTCCCCATAACCACAATCTATTAAAAGTTGTGGGTCAGTTGAACTCCATGATACACTTTGGTGTTCTCAAAACCCTGGCGCATAACAAGTGTATTAATAGGATGCAGTCAGGTCAGACCCTGGGGCCGGACAGCTTTCCGGCAAGAGTTTTACAAGCAGTTTGTGACTGAATTGTCCCAACCTGGTGGGTATGTTAAGTGGAGCGGTGGAAAAGGGGGAGTTGCCAGCTACATTAGCACAGGCGTTAATTTCATTGATCCCGAAAAACGGGAAGGACCCACTGGAGTGTGAAAGTCCACCCAATAGGGTGCATGGTCCGAAACCACAATTGCCGAATACACCAAACTGACCACCCCCAGCAACATCCTATCCAACACAAAATAGTCGATCTGGGAGTACACCCTATGCACATGGGAGAGAAAAGAGAATTCCCTCGCTCTCGGCCTGCCAAATCTTCACGGGTCCCCCTCCCCTTGCGCTCCATAAACCCTCCCAGTTCCCTCGCCACCGCCGATACTCTTCCCGACCTCGGTCTTGACCAATCCAATTCGGCTCCAGAACTGTGTTAAAATCCCCCCCACCCCACCCCTCCATTATCAACCGATGCAAGTCCGGGTCTGGGGTCGTCCCCAAAACCCACCTCACAAACTCTACATCGTCCCAGTTCGGGGCATAAACATTCACCAATACCACCGGCATCCCCTCCAATTTCCCACTCACCATTCACCAGAACGAATCTCCCCTCAAGATCTTCCATTATGCTCCCCACTTCAAAAACTACCCATTTATTTATCATGACCGCCACCTCCCTCACTGCCCTCCGGCAGCCTCACGATCCTTAGGTTCTGGCTCTGGACCAGTTCTCCAAATCCTCCACCTTCTCCTGTAGCCGCTTCTGAATATCCCGCATCACCCCCATCTCGGCTGCCATCGAAGTAAGCTGCTCCTTCTGCTCCCCCACTGTCTCCTCCACCTTCTGGATTGCCTGGCTCTGAGACTCCAACCTCATCTCCACGTGGTCAATCCCCGCCTTAATCTGATCCACCATTTCCGCAAGGTCCTCCAGAATCTCCTTTCTCTGCTGGGTGAACTTCTCGTTCAAGAAGTCCACCAGTTGCTCCATAGACCTCTGAGATGTTAGGGACGGTCCCTTACCCTCCACCATCTTTCTCTGCGTCCCAGGCAGTTTCTCGCTCTAACTGCTCCTTTCACTTAAAACCACTTCTGGTCCACAAATCCATTCACCGGTGCAACACACTCTTCTTCTGCCACTCCTGCACCTTTTCCCATCAACAAGTCCGCCTGTTAGCCGGGGAAAATGTCCAAAAACACCGCCACAAGTGGAAGCTACCAAATGTGCAACCACTCACCGCATGGCTGCCACTGGAAGTTGAAGTGTGACATTTTTAATAGTGAGCTTTATACTGTGACAGATTTCCATTCTTTCTAGCTGCAAATAGTGACCTCACCAGTGCCCACCTAATGCTCCTCACTCTTTTTGGTCTTTCGTGGTCTACTGCTACGTTCATGTGTGTTCCCAGGATGTACATCAGAGGTGGAGGCAGTGGCAACTTACTGCCTTCCGCACCCTGTGGTCTTTAATGCCCTTGGCAGACGTCCTCTGGAAGACATGGAGCCTTGGGAGGGGGAGAGGGGCAGCGGAGTCACTAGCATTGCCGTGCCACCCTGATCTGCCTGCTGCTCTTGAGATGCGTCTGTGTCAGAAAGAGGATTTTGAAAGAACTGAAGGCCACTATAATCTCCTTGGTGGCAGGCCCCAGATAGGCCTCCAGCACTTCCTCTTCCCTGACGGTGCGCATGGTGCCCTGCGGGTCTCCATGGGATGGAGGTGCAGCTGGAGTGAGCTCCAGAGGCATCTGAGTTATCTGGTGCCAGTCCAGGAGGCTCCACAGTGTTTGCACCCCAGTGTTGCGCCCTCAAGTGATGCCCCTCAGTGACTGGACCATGCTCTGCAGTGCCCACCTGCATCTGGGACAGGTCCTCCTGACTCCTGCCTTGTTGCTGACAGCGCGCTCACACCCATCCTTTGAAAGGGGTCTGCATCGGAGGCTTCCTGGTCCTCCTGGCATGTCAGACACTTGCTGCAGCATGTCCTCCATCTGCATCGGGGGCTTTTGATCTTGGACCACTGTGCCCTCATCCCTGGCCATCCGCGCCATGCCTTGGACACCACCACTCAAGACGTGGACATCGTGCTCCTGTTTTTCCACTGGGGTCGCCATCCTAGCTTTGATGTCACATACTGTTGGCACCATCTCCTGCACCTGTAGCTTTTGGGACTCTTCTAATTGGCCTTGCAGTTGCTGGAGTGTCGCTGGCATCCCCTCCTGAATCTCCCGGCTGTTCCTATCATCTGCATAAGCTCTGGGAGAACTTTGTCCAGTGGCTCAGCATCCGGCTGTGTCCTGGGATCCAGCAGACCTCCGACTACTGCCTCCCTTGGATGTTTCTGCCTCCACCTGATGTGCATAAGTAACTGTGTGGTGCTCATCAGGTTGTGTCCCAGAAGCCTGTCCATTAATGTTGCCCACCGAGGTGTGTATCTCTGCGCTGGTGGAAGTTGCGAGTGATAGCTGTCCTCATCTTAAGGAGATCCTGCGAGACAATGGACATGTTGTCAGAGACGGAAGGATAACTTCGTTTCACATGAGCAACTAACTTGAGACGGGTCATCTGTGTGAAGGGGCAGTGTATTCTCACCTCTCTAGCGCAGGCCAACCTCATTAGCAGTGACGCTTTCTCCTAGGGCAAGCCCATGATTTCCAGGGCCTGTTCCTCACAGGAGGTGAGGACTCCAGTCTTGGCCCTATCCTGTTTTTTTACGCGCTATCTTCTCCTTCGGGAATAAAGAGGAGACATAATGAGCCACATGCTTGATGGGTCGGGGGTGTCTATAGCAAGCGTCATGTGTGAGCACCGCATCTGTACATGAAGTGGTTGTGCTGGTGGATGCCAGGGGGTTCTGAGGAACAAGCACGAAGATCGGATATGGGAAGGGTGTGAGATGAAGTGGATTTGGGGGTCGGGTTTGGGAATTTGGAGGGTGGCAGGCAGAACTGATGCCAGGAGAGAGGTGGTAACTTACCCTTGCAGCTCGTTGGAGGTCGTTTGTCATCTTCATACATTAGATGGCAGTCCTCCTTATCATTATCATAGAATTTACAGAGCAGAAGGAGGCCATTCAGCCCATCGAGTCTGCACCGGCTCTTGGAAAGAGCACCCTACCCAAGGTCAACACCGCCACCCTATCCCCATAACCCAGTAACCCCACCCAACACTAAGGGCAATCTTGGACACTAAGGGCAATTTATCATGGCCAATCCACCTAACCCGCACATCTTTGGACTGTGGGATGAAACCGGAGCACCCGGAGGAAACCCACGCACACACGGGGAGGATGTGCAGACTCCGCACAGACAGTGACCCAAGCCAGAATCGAACCTGGGACCCTGGAGCTGTGAAGCAATTGTGCTATCCACAAGGCTACCGTGCTGCCCCCATCATGGTGCCCACACTGACAGAACTGCCACTGCTCCCAGGTGGCATTGCCGACCCTGTGGCTGGTCCTCCGACCCCTGCAGGAGAACAGGGTGCCAACTTCTCATCCATAGCGTTGAGAAGACTTGAGCTCGGCATCCCCAAATGAGGAGCTTGTCCCCACACTGCCATGCTTATGTGTTGACTGAGAGTGAGTGGTGAGGGATGTTTAAAAGCAGCACCCCCTTGATAGCAGCTAGCTGCTGAGGCTCAAGTCAGGTGAATCACAAGTCTGGCGATGGAGTCAGTAATGACGAGATTCTCGTGGCGGCTCATTTTTGGCGCCAAGTGCCGTTGAATATATATTGCAATCTCGCCAACATAGCCGTAGCAAAACACCCCGCCAAACGAGCCCAAAACTGCAGTTTGAAATTTTTCCAAGATGACTGTGGTAAGACACGCTCATCCCTGAACCCAAATGAAGGTCTGTGGATTTCTTCTCAAAATCCCCCCAGATGATTCTTATACCATGAGCCGCCTTGTCTCCTTAAACTCCAACTTTCACACGAGTGATTTCAAATTCCACTTTCAAAAGTCACACTTTCAAATCTTCTTTTAAATTATGCTTTTCCTCTGCTGCTTCCATCAAGGTTTTGCTTTCAGTTTTACACCTCTTCCTTCAGATTTCCTTTGGGTTCAAGGCTTTTACACGAACTCTGAGGTCCAACCATCTCAGCCACCCCGTAACACCCCGCAGTTCCCGCTCGCTACCACATTTAGAAATCTTTTCGGAGAATCACACCCATTATTTCTGCTGGTTGGGAAATCTAGCTTATAAATCAGTCAGAGCCACATCTTTTAGCAGCAATATTTTGAAACTTTTATGTGCAAAACTGGTTGAAACACTCTCCTCCGCAAATGATTTTAAATCTAAGATTGGTCAACAAAAAAACGCAGATTTATGGAGTTTGGTCTCAGATTTGCCTTGATCACATTGAATGGCAGAACAGGTTCGAGGGTCTAAATAGCCCAACCCTATGTACCACCTTTCACTCAGCTACTTATATCAGGAACATTGCTCTGGGAAGTGCAGGAAAAACAACCATTTCCTACTGTTAACAGATGGAGCTTGGAGACGTCTCTGTACCACTGTTGCAAATCTCTTGGTTAAACATTGTTAGTTTGGGAGCATTTTTTTGGCGATTGTTATTGTATACTTGGAGAGGGGAATGAATTGGAGTGGTCCATGAATAGAATGTAATTAACCTGAGAACTAAAATAGATACACATGTTAATCATTAACCTGGAACGCCTTTGCATTAGATTGTAGTTATCCTTTAATGTTCAATAAGAAATGTTTCCTTTGCTGTCTGAAACCACAGCTGCAATTCAGATAAGTTTCTCTAAAGCTGCAAGAGATAAGCTGTGATTGTGGTTTTTCCAGAAGCCTTTACTGTGTTACTAACACTAATGGACAGTTCTCAGCCTTTGCTCAGAGAAATAGCACAGTGAATTGCCTGTCCATCTTCAGTTAGTAAAATTGCTTTAACATATTAGCTGACTGTGGGCAGTTAAATGCAGTGGTCCACAGCTACCTGATACTATTGGGAAACTGCTGGGAGTACCGTTTCTTTATAAGATATCTAATTGAGCAGTCTACTTTGCCATCACCGGAAATTAAAGACTTTGAAGTCTATACAGTCATCTCTTTGTAGTTAATATCTTTTATATCTGTTGTAATAACTCCAGTCTAAACACTGTAATGAGAATTCAGAATTGTGCAATGTTTGGAAAAATATAAATTACCAGTGTATATATGTTTGGAGGTAATGCCATTGATTTGAGGTGATTGAGGTTCCTAGGTTTTTATCAGAGCCTTGTATGAAGAATGTAAATATATTTAAATAAAATGGGATATTTTATAAAAATTGGATTTTTTTTATTGGAACATTCATTCAGATTTATAAACTATTTGTAAACCAAATCCTAAATTAAACTGTAGATACATAATTAGTTTCACAAGAACAAAATGCCTAAAGGACATGTGCAGTGCACTGTATATTCAAATAGACTTCTTTACCCCCTGTTGTATCTCTTTCGGGTTGTCTGCCCCACTTCCAGCCGTGAAGGAAGTACACTTCCTACTCTAGTTATCCCCTCAAACCAATAGGTTAGCTGGTTAGTGTGATATACTTGGGTTTCTCAGAAGTTGTAATTTTCCCATCATTCTGTTACTTCTACCCATAGTTCATTCTACAGCTCTGCACATAACTAACAAAATATGTTCAACTAAAGCAACTAAGTTGAAATGAAATGGAAATCGCTTATTGTCACAAGTAGGTTTCAAATGAAGTTACTGTGAAAAGCCCCTAGTCGCCACATTCCGGCGCCTGTTCGGGAGGCTGGTTCAAGGGGCATATTAGCCTTGTGATCTTCTGATTTCAAAATCAAGCTGCATGTTTAGACTCTGACAATCGGCGCGATCTACCGGCTATTCATGCTGGTGGAATATTCCATTCCCACACTGGCGCACGGGTTTCCCGCCGACGAAGGGTCCAGTCTCTGGGAAATCCCGTTGACAACGGCACGGTCGGTAAATCCTGCTGGCAGGCCACCTTCGTCGCCGAAAAACACACAGTGGGTTGATCGGTAAATCATGCCCAATAGTTCAACATATCGTTACATATTCTTCAATCTCTTGACTGGCATGACTGTTTTGTACCATTTTACAAAAATTCAGCACAATAAATTTTGGTAAAAGCAGCCAAAAAAGGGATAGACAAAAGATGTTGCAATTCCAAAGGGCCCGACTTTGATCCTTAAGCAGTGGAGAGATAAATGTCTGAATTTTACCCAGCAGCACGCAAGATAAGAGGCAGACCAGGGTATGGATCCTGTTCCACAAAAATGAGTCAATGTGCATATTAAGGGCCCAATTAGGGACAATTAAGTGGTATTTCCAGCATTTTGTTAGTGACAGGGCCAGCACCTTTGCCTGAGGAAGCTGCCAGCTTCATCAAGTTAGCAACCCTGCAGCAGACTGGGTTCAAAAGGGGTATCACTGGAATCTGAGGCTCCGTAGCCTGCAGAGGAGGCCATGGGCAGGAAAGCCAGATCTTGCAGTCCCAAAGATTCCCCCTCCTGAGGCGTTTTCCCTCCAATCTTTGGGGTCTTTCACCCTAAACTTTTTTTATTTGAATTAACTGTCCGAGGCTGAAGATATCCTGCCTGCCTCAGCAGCGTCCATCTCTCTCTTTGGCATTGCTGAATCTTCAGAGCTCTTAGCACAGGGTGGGCTGGCAGCATCAGAAGCCGGCCCACCTTTGACCTTAAATGGATGGCAGACTTGAAGGGGCTAATCAAGAGTGTGCCTCCAGTAAAATTGGTCTCACTCTCAGCAAGTGCGGATTCTGGACCTCTATTGGTCCCAGTCATGTTGAGGTCTTGAAGCCTGTCCAGTCCAAAGCATTGGGTGTCCAAGACAGGAAATGTATTATTTTGTTTAAAAGGTCATGTGTCATTCTGGCATCAAGTGCCACTTATCAACTCTCCCAGGAATGCAGAAGTGCTGCTGAAGTTTCATGATCTGATCAAGTAAAGCCAGGGAAAACAAGGTATTCCCTTTTTCTCTTGGAGATCCTGGACACCAGCACATTCTTCAGTCTCTGAAAGTAACAGCTTTACGACTAACTTTTGACAAGGCACACTGATTAAGGTCATTATGTCAGCATTTTATAGTGGGTTCTAATCTTCCCTCAGTAATTATTGCATCTGCAATCCTTTGATACAATAAAATAGAATGTGCACTTGTTCATACACAATGTTCATGCAGATTGAAATCACACAATAAGGTGCTGACTCATTTAGTCAGAAGCATGTTTATGCACTTTGATAGGGAGTACAAAGGAGCTGAATATTACTTAAATGGAGAAAATGCAGAAAGCTGTAACTCAGAGCGATTTGGGGGTACTCATGCATAAATCACAAAAACCTAACATGCAAGTACAGCCGGTAATAGAGAAAGCAAATGAGATGTTGGCCTTCATTTCAAAGGGAATGAAGTATAAAAATAGGGAAGTCTTTCTAAAATGGTAAATGGCACTTGTTAGACCACATCAGGAATACTGTGAACAGTTTTGGTTCCGTAGGAGGGGGTTCTTGCAGCGTAGTAGGGACAGGGGGGGGGCTGGCACTACCGAGCCTAAGTGATTATTACTGGGCCGCCAATATCTCAATGGTGTGTAAGTGGATGGGAGAAGGGGAGGGAGCGGCGTGGAAGAGATTGGAGATGGCGTCCTGCAAGGGGACCAGCCTACAAGCAATGGTGACGGCACCGTTGCCGTTCTCCCCGAAGAAATACACCACAGGCCCAGTGGTGGTAGCAACACTAAAAATTTGGGGGCAGTGGAGACGGCATAGGGGAAGGACGGGAGCCTCGGTGCGGTCCCCGATAAGAAATAACCATAGGTTTGTTCCGGGGAGAATGGATGGGGGATTTGGAGCATGGCAAAGAGCTGGGGTAGTACAGCTGAGAGATCTGTTCCTAGATGGGACGTTTGCGAGTATGGGAGCGCTGACGGAAAAATATGGGTTGCCCCAAGGGAATGCATTTCGGTATATGTAACTGAGGGCTTTTGCGAGGCAACAGGTGAGGGAATTCCCGCAGCTTCCGACGCAGGAGGTGCAGGATAGAGTGATCTCAGAGACATGGGTGGGGGATGGTAGGGTGTCGGATATATACAGGGAAATGAGGGACGAGGGGGAGATCATGATAGATGAGCTGAAAGGGAAATGGGAAGAAGAGCTGGGGGAAGAGATCGAGGAGGGGCTGTGGGCTGATGCCCTACGTAGGGTAAACTCGTCGTCCTCGTGTGCCAGGCTAAGCTTGATACAATTCAAGGTTCGACACAGGGCGCATATGACTGGAGCACGGCTCAGTAAATTTTTCAGGGTAGAGGATAGGTGTGGGAGATGCTCGAGAAGCCCAGCAAATCATACCCACATGTTCTGGTCATGTCCGGCACTACAGGGGTTCTGGGTGGGGGTGGCGAAGGTGCTTTTGAAGGTGGTGGGGGTCCGGGTCGAGCCAAGCTGGGGGTTAGCTATATTCGGGGTTGCAGAAGAGCCGGGAGTACAGGAGGCGAGAGAGGCTGATGTTTTGGCCTTTGCGTCCCTAGTAACCCGGCGCAGGATATTGCTTATGTGGAAGGAAGCCAAACCCCGGGCGTGGAGACCTGGATAAATGACATGGTAGGGTTTATAAAGCTAGAACGGATAAAGTTCGCATTAAGGGGTTCGGCTCAAGGGTTCACCAGGCGGTGGCAACCGTTCGTTAACTACCTCACAGAACGATAGAGGGAATGGGAAGGCAACAGCAGCAACCCAGGGGGGAGGGGGGGGAGTACCCGGGGGGGGGGAGGACCTGGGCGGGCTCTCAGAGATGTCACTGTATATGTATAGGTATTTGTATTAGGTAATGTATATTGGACTGTTGGATTGTACTTTTGGAGAGTAACTATTTTTGATAAGGCAGTTGCCATTTAGTTTTTTGTTTATATATTATTTATTTATTTGTTTAAAACTGGCCACTGTTATTTATATTGCTTTATTGTTGTTAAAAAAGAAAAACTTTGTATTGTTATGTTTGGCCAAAAAATTTTGAATAAAATATATTTTTTTTAAATTTAAAAAAAGTTTTGGTTCCGTTATGTAAGGAAAGATATACTGGCATTGGAGGCAGTCCAGAGAAGGTTCACCTAGGTTGATCCCAAGTATGCAGGGATTTTCTTATGAGGACAGGTTGAGCAGGTTGGGCTTGTACTCATTGGAGTTTAGAAGAATGAGGGGCAACCTTGTTGAGACATATAGGATTTTCAGGGGCCTTGACAGGGTAGATGTTGAGAGGCATTTTTCCTTGTAGGAGAGTCTAGAACCAGAGGGTATAATATCAGAATAAGGAATCACCCATTTAAGACCGAGATGAGGAGGAATTTATTCTCTCAGAAGGTAGTGAATCTGTGGAATTCTTTACTGCAGAGGACTGTGGAGGCTAGTCTGTTAGGTATGTTCAAGGCTGAGATAGACAGATTTTTAATCAGTAAAGGAATCGAGGGTTATGGGAATACGGTGGGAAAGTGGAGTTGAGGGTTATTAATTCAGATCAGTCATGATTCCATTGAATGGTGGAGCAGACTTGACGAGCCGAATAGCTCACTTCTGTTCCTCCGTTTTATGGTCGTATGATACTGGGGCATGACAGGTTGCAGGATGGTTACTGGATTAAAGGTTTGTTCTTTTAATGTTTCAAAGTAGACTTAAACAGTGACTTCACCAATAAAAATAATGTGAGTGGAGGGGAAAGACATGGGTCTGTTTTTAATGAATAGTTTGCATCTATTTTCACAAAGGAGGGGACAAAGCATGCATTATAGTTGAGGAGGAGACATGTGAAATATTGGATGGGATAAACATAGTAAGGGAGGACATATTAAAAGTGTTTAATGTACCTGAAAGTTGATAAACTATCAAGCTCAGATGAAATTTATCCCAGTCTGCTAATGAAGCAAGAGAAGAAATAGCAGAAGCTGCAACTGTCATTTTCCTCACTTCAGGCATGGTGCTAGAGGACTGTTCACTATTGTTCAAAATAGGAGGAAGGGATAGCCAGGGCTGTAAACCTAACTTTGATGCTGGGCATATTATTAGAAAAAAATCTGCACAACTATATATATATTGTCATTTAGAAAGGCATGGATTCATGAAGTACAGTCTGCATGGATTTGTTCAGGGAAGGTTATGAATGACTAACTTGATTACATTTTTTCAGGAGTAAAATGGAAGATGGTGTCTTTTCAGTTTACATTGATTCAGCAAGACTTTTGACAAGTACCCACATGGCAGACTGATTAGAAAATGTAAATGTTCAGAGGATCCAAGGGAAGTTGGATCCATTGGCTAGGTGACGGGAAGAAAATGGTAATGGAATGGAGAATCCAGTGGGATTCTCCGAACAAACAAGGCAAGGGAATACTCAATAAATGGTAGGATTCTGAGAATCAGAGGCTCCGTGGGCTACATTTCCACCGGTGATCAAGAAAACAGACACAATACTTCTTTGTTGGTCAATTCCTTGAATGTAAGAGCAAGGAGGTTATGCTAAAATTACATAAAACAATAGGCAGACTATAGCAGCATTTTTCAAACTTTTTTTCCCGGGGTCATTAAGACCAATTTGCATTTATTTGGTCTTTTGGTCCACTTTTACCAAACGGCCAACCTTTGCGACCCACGCCAGCCGATCTTTGTGACCCACGCCACCTGAACTTCGCGACACACTATTTTTGCTTCCCTTTAATGCGACAGGTGAGCCTGCTTGGTCCTCATGATCTCACTTGCTTTGTCATTCAATGTTGAGGACTTCATCTGATTATTTAAGTTCTCGTTGCATAATTTGAAAAAGATCAAGAGGTTTGTGATCAAACTCGCCATGCCCTGGTCTTTCAATGCCGTTGAAGTTTTGAGGGTTTTCATCTTTCATTTACCAGTACCTCCCTGCATATAATACACATGGACTTTGCATCCTGATTTGCATTGGCACAATTAATAAAGCCATACCTCTAAAAAATCATCTTTATGCTTCTTTGTTCCAGATTTCAGCTTTTTTCTTTATGGATTGTTCATCAGAGGCCCTGGAGCTCACACCAGCACTGCTCTGACCTGCTGTGGATTCTCCTGAGCAGCTCACACCACCACTGCTTCCTCCTGCCCTGGACTCTCCTGAGCAGCTCTCCAGCAGATTTAGTTGCAAGATCATGGCCTGTTTGTGCCTCTGGTCCTCTCTTCCTGATTACGAAATTATCCATTTTCAGTTCTTTAATCCTGTTGTTCGCTTGCTGGCAGCTACAAAATGGAGGAATCTCTCCTCCAATTTTGCACCTACAGCACATGACATCAGTGTACAGGGTGCGTGGCTTGCTCTCTGCCACAACTTCTGGTGGGAAGATGGCATTGATTTATTTTTAAAATCTGGTCTTGGGATAGAGCGCTGGCATCAGGAGGAGGCGGTCTGCCCCACTGTGCTCCGGGTCTGCGCAGTGCTAGATCCGGCTGAGGGAGCATGCATGCGCGGGGCGGACGGCATTCTTGAAAGCTGGTTGCGGCATTTTTAAACAAAACGCTGTGACCGATCATTCCTGACATCCGCCGCGACCTTGAGTTTGAAAATGACTGAACTATAGGCTGCTGTGTACTATTCTGGTCACCATGCTTCAGGAATGGTGCGCAGGTTAGGTGGATTGGCCATGTTAAATTGCCCCTTCGTGTTCAGGGATGTGCAAGTTAGGTTACAGGGATAGACCATTGTAGCCACTTAAAATGGCCAACTCCCGATTCAAAATGGTGAACGGCAAAGGCTGATGGGAAAGTCAGCCAACAGGACAAAAACGAGCAGCTGCAGGTTGACTGTGTATTTACCTCTGGAAAGGCCAGACAAGATCAATACCAGCAACCATCAGCATAACAAAACACCAGCCATCTGCATACTAATGAGTAATCCCCAGGAACAATAAGCAACATTTAGACACATAAAGCAAAACCAGACTCTTCGGCGCCAGCAGAAGTCTACACAAAAGGAGGTGAACAACCACCTCAAGACCGCCCATCGATCAGGGAACCGCTCCAGCATTGGAGAAAATCGAACCAAGTGATTGGGACAAAGTTCAATCATTTGGAACCAGGTACAGAGTCCGCCCCGAAAGGCGGGAAGCCCCTGGGGACTATAAGAATTGAGCCCCAAGTTCAAGGCGCTCTCTTCCAGCTCGCTTAACTCTTCAACAGCCGCTCAAAAACTGTAAGTCTTACTTCAACGCTCGCTACGAGATAGGCGCTCCTAGCTACCAATCTGTACCAACTTTGAATCCCGCAGGCTCAGAACCCGAACGAAAGGCCATTCGTTTCCCTGACCTGGTGGGCCAGTTCCAAGTTAAGTATTGGCCTGTTAGCTGTAGAAGTAGCTTAGACATAGAATTTATGCATAAGCATTGATTACTGTGTATAATAAATGTGCTTTTATTTAAATCTTACTAAGCGGTGTATTGGATTATTGATCATTACTCTGACTTGAACCACGTGGCGGTATCATAAAGATACCTGGTGACTCAAGAGCAAAGGTGATAAAACAGAGCAATTAAACTAAGGCAAAGTTAGCAACACCATCGGGTCTGCTCTTCCATTCGATCATGGTTGATATGTTTCTCATCCCCATTCTCCCCATAACCCCTAATCCCCTTATTAATCAATAACCTATCTATCTCTGTCTTAAAGACACTCTGACTTGGCCTCCACAGCTTTTTGTGGCAATGAGTTCCACAGATTCACCACCTTCTGGCTGAAGAAATTACTCCTTATCTCAATTTTAAAGGATTGTCCCTTCAGTCTGAGGCTGTATCCTCGGGTTCTAGTCTCTCCTACTCGTGGACCATCTTCTCCACGATTACTCTATCTAGCTTCTCAGTATTGTGTAAGTTTCAGTGCGATCACCCCTCATCCTCCGAAACTCCATCGAGTACAGACCCAGAGTCCTCAACCGTTCCTCATATGACAAGCCCTTAATTTCTGGGATCAGTGAACCGCCTCTGGACTCCCTCCAAGGCCAGCACATCCTTCCTTAGATACAGGCATAAAACTGTTCACAATATTCAAAATGGGGTCTGACCAGAGCATTATACAGCCTCAGCAGTACATCCTGCTCTTGTATTCTAGCCCTCTTGAAATGAATGCTAACATTGCATTTGCCTTCCTAACTGCCAACTGAGCCTGCATGTTATCCTTAAGAGAATTCTGAAATAGGGCTCTTCAGTCCTTTTGTGCTTCAAATTTCCGAAGCCTTTCCCCATTTAGAAAATAGTCTATGCCTCTACTCTCCCTACCAAAGTGCATATCCTCACACTTTTCCACATTGTATTCCATCTGCCACTTCTTTGCCCACTCTCCTAGCCTGTCAAGATCCTTCTTCTTTGGCCTCCCCACTTCCTCAACACTACCTGTCCCTCTACATAACTTTGTATCATCTACAAATGTAGCAACAATGCTCTCAGTTCCTCCTTCCAGATCATTAATGTAGATCGTGAATAATTGTGATCCCAACAGTGACCCCTGCGAAACACCCTTGTCACCAGCTACCATCCTAAAAAAGACCCCTTTTTCCCCACTCTCTGCTTTCTGCCAGTCAGCCGATCCTCTATCCATACCAGTAGCTTGCCCCTAATGCCGTGGGCTCTTATCTTATTTAGCAGCCTCCTGGATGACACCTTGTCAAAGGCCTTCTGGAAATCCAAATAGATCACGTCCACGGGCTCTCCTTTGTCTAACTTACTTGTTACCTCCTCAAAGAATTCTAACAGATTTGTCAGGCATGACCTCTCCTTGACGAAGCCATATTTTACCTTGATAAGGTGGGTTCGACAGGGAATAGACGTAGGTAGAGTGTTCTTCCAAAGAGTTGGTGCAGACTCGATGGGCTGAATGGCCTCCTTCTGCACTGTACGGATTTATGCGATCATATTAGTGGGTTTACGGAGGAGACCTATGACAAAAGTTGCCAGGAATGGAGAATTTTAGCTATCAGGAAAGATTGAAAAAGCTGGGGTTGTAATTTGTGCTGCTAACTTTAGCCTTAGTTTAATTGCTCTGTTCTATCACCTTTGCTCTTGAGTCGCCAGGTATCTTTCTGATACCGCCACGTGGTTCAAGTCCGAGTAATGATCAATAATCCAACACACCGCTTAGTAAGAGTTAAATCAACGCACATTTATTATATACAGTAATTAATGCTTATGCATAAATTCTACTTCTAAGTTACTTCCTACAACTAACAGGCCAATACTTAACTTTGGAAATGGCCCACCAGGTCAGGGAAACGAATGGCCTTTCGTTTGGGTTCTGAACCTGCGAGATTCGAAGCTGGTACAGATCGATAGCTAGGAGCGCCTATCTCGTAGCGAGCGTTGAAGTAAGACTTGCGATTTGAGCGGCTGTTGCAGAAGGTCAGCAGAAGGGTGCAGGAGGCAGAAGGGGTTGCAGAAGGGTCGATTTGAACTTGGACTCTATTCTTATAGTCCCCAGGGGCTTCCCGCCTTTCGGGACGGACCCTGTACCTGGTTCCAAGTGATTGGACTGCGTCCCAATCACTTGGTTCGATATTCTCCAATGCTGGAGCGATTCCTTGATCGATGGGCGGTCTTGGGGTGATCGTTCACCTCCCTTTGTGTAGGCCCCTGTTGGCGCCGAAAAGTCTGGGTTGGCTTTGTGTCTAAATTGTTGCACATTGTTCCCGGGGATTGCTCATTAGTATTCAGATGGCTGGTGTTTTGTTGTGCTGATGGCTGCAGGTATCGATCTTGTCTGGCCTTCCCAGAGGTGAATACACAGTTTACCCGCAGCTGCTTGTTTTAGTCCTGTTGGCTGATTTTCCCATCAGCCTTTTCCGTTCTCCATTTTAAATCGGGGTTAGCCATTCTAAATCGGGAGTTAGCCATTTTAACTGGCTACAAATTGATATGTATACAATTATAGGGTTCCTAGATATAATGAATAAGATGGACCTCTTAATTAGCATAAAGCTAAATAACCAGGGACTATTGATTTAATGTAATTGGTAGAAGCATTGGAGAGGAATTGAGGAGTAATTATTTTTATCCGGAGGGTCTTGGAGGTCTGGAGGTTACTGTCTGTAAGAGTGGTACAGACAAAAGTCCCCTTTGCATTTAATTACTACCTGGATGTGTACTTGAAGTTTCGTGGCCTTACAGGCTAGGACCTAAGAGCTGAAAGAGGGGATTAGGCTAAGAGCTGAAAGAGGAGATTAGGCGGAATAACATGTTTTTGCTGGCATGGTCACAATGGGCCAAATTACTTCCTCCTGTGGCATAAATTCTTTCTATGTTTTCTTTTCTAAGTTTGTGGCTGGATTGATTAACTATATGCTAACTGTTCATATTTGCAGACCTGGCTTGTAATAAATATGGGGACAACTGGAGAAACAGAGAGAATGAGTGATTGGTTTGTGAGCAGTAAGGGTGTCAAACATTGAGGTGAACAAATAACTTAATTGACAACAGCAGAGGTTATATGATGGATTAGCATTGGAAAAAAGATAAAAGATGGATAGAATAACACCATTGATTAATCTGTATTATATAAATTGGATATGAATAATCTACATTGCAATAATATCCAATGTAAAAGTGCCTGAAATTATAAATGGGCCAAAGAACTGTTGGTTCTCATAACATGTGCTGTTGGGTTGCACTGGAGATTGAGGCTGAAAATAATAATACAGATCCGCAGAAGAAAATACTTTATAGCTGTGAAACTTTATAGTGGCATTGAGAAATAAAAGGGAAGGAAAAGACACTTTTCAGGGATGTGGAAATTATGTTTCTCAGATGCAGAGAGATCACTATCGTATCAGGATGAGGAATGTAACAGTTGTTGAAAGCACTTAAAAGACAACTGGTCACTTTAATTGGTCCTTGACTGCCTGGAAGAAAGATGTTTGCATCAATTTGGCAAACTGCCCCTTTCAACAAAATTCTGAACGTGCTGATGAAGGAGGTGTAGCAAAGAAAGTTAGAGATTTTTAAGTGCCTTGGAACACTTGCTCCAAGTCCAAGATACAGATAGAACAATTAGGGGTAATTATCTGAGTAAATTTAATCTAACATATCCATTTGTTGTGGGAGCATATGAGAAATGAGGGTCGGGATTCTCTATCCTGGGACTCCCAGAATGCGTTCCTCAATGGGACGGAAAATCGGGTCGGGATAAAATTGGAATCGGCACCTGAATGAAGTCCATGATGTGCGGCGGCGGGGGGATGTAAATAAATGCAAATTGGTCTTAATGACCCAATTGCACCCGATGCTCCGGCCTCCCGTGATTCTCTGGTCCCCGCAGCCAGGAAACGCATGAGCGTGGATCACTTGTGGTCTCAGCAATCGTGACCCTGATGTAGTGGGCCCAGTTGAAACGATTGCCCCTTGGCCCACCGCAAGGTTCATCATGCCAGTCCATGCTGGTAGAGCCCATCTAAGGAGGGCAATCCCCCCCCCCCCAAACAATGCACCGCCTGCTCACGCCTCCTCTAGCAGACGTGATTGACAGCTTGTAAAATCCATCTGCAGCTTTGATCCATTCATACCCTTTAATGATTCAGTCGCCGAAGTGGTGAAACTCCAATGGTTGTAAAACGTTGAGGTGATAAAAATAGTGGTGCCGGTTTCCTATCTCTAAGTTTCATTCGGCTGGGGGAATGTTGGCCCTGAAAGCCTCCCATGCTTTTGAGTCCAATTAAGGTAGTTAAGGAGCCCACTGAGAGGGCCATGTTGAGATTTTGTTGGGGTTGGAGTGGGGGGGGGGGGGGGGGAAGGTCAGGTGAATGAAGGCTATAACACAGCAGGGAGCAAGTCATAGTTATCCCAATAAATTAGGTGGGTTCATAAAGGAAAACAGGTGAGAAAGGCACTTATTCATTGGCACACAGGTGCCATCAGGTGTGCACAGTTTGTGCGAAGAGTGATTTCGCTTGGGCATTGCAGGGAATCATCACCCTCCCATAGATAAAAGGAGAGGGCCAGGCTTCCAGACATAATTGGGAAGCCACCTGGGCACAAGGAAGGCAGCAGTTAGCAATGGGATCACGACTTTCATATTTCTGGTCGAGTGGCAGTGAGGAGTAACATCCACCACCCAAAGGTTAGTAGCCTTCATTTCAGGATGGCAGAGAAAAGGGATGAAGGGTAGGAAGGAAATGGAGACTGTTTTTCAACATAGGATCTACCGCCGAAGATGGAGCTACCTTGAGATGACTTAAGAGCTAATTCCACAGGGAACCTCAACTCTCCAATCAGATGGTCACGGAGACTTGTCCCCACTCGCAACTTGTAGCACTGTTCGCCGTGTCCTGCCAATAGCTGTTAAAAAAAAATTACTATTGCAATAAACTTCTTTGCCTCTGGTTCCTTCCAAGTATCAGCTTCAGACCTTGGTGGTGACTCACAAAAGACTGTACCCCCATTTCATACAGTTCACTGTTAGCCTATTTGTAAAACCTGGACAATACATCCAATTCCAGAAAATAGGGGCTTCAAAGGTGCAAAAGGTATTGAGTTTCACCCCCAATGCTGGATTCTTTCAGGTGCAGGGCATGATCTATTGAAATGTTCTTCAAACTTTTTTTCCCAGGACACACTTTTGCCAACCAGCTGACCTTAGCGACATACACCACGTTTTCTTACCTTTAATGCAAAAGGGGAGCCTGCTTGGTCCTCACAATTTTACTTGAATCAGTTTCAAAGGAGGAGAGGGCAATGCGCATATCAGATGCAGACTTCAGCCGGTTCCTTTGTGCCATCTTCATCTTTATGATAATTGGAAATCCAACCTCGCACATACATGTAGGCATGGTGAAGGGCTATAGCAACAGAATGCCTGTTTTGCTCAGCACTGGATACTGCTGGCAGAATGCTAACAGCTTGTTTCTAATGTGGTATTACAGGTCAGCTAGTGCAGTGTAGACTTTTAATTTGGAGTCAGCTCTACGTTAATAAATGATTCTGGGCTCTCAACCTCAAAAGGAACTTTCCACCCACCACTACTCTTTCAAAATCTGAAACTTCTCTCAGTTGCCAGGACTTCCCTGCATATAACACACATGGATTTGTCATCCTGGTTTGTATTGGCACAATTAACAAAGCCATACCTCAATAAATCATTTTTATATTGCGTTGTTCAAAATTTTAGTTTCTTCTTCGTAGGTTGTTCAGCAGAGGCCCTGGAGCTCACACTAGCACTGCTTTGTTCTGCCATGGACTCTCCTAAGCTCTTTCCAGCAGATTAATTTGTGAAATATGGGCCTGTTTGTGTCTCTGGCTCTCTTTTCCTTAAAACAAAACGATCCATCTTCAATTCTTCACTATCCTGTTGCCTTGTTTGCTTGCTGCTAGAAAATAGAGGATTCTCTCCTTCATAATTTCACACCAAACGTACGCACGTACTGGGTGCATGACTTCATTGTACATGTCGGGCGCATGACCTGCTCTCTGCAGCAGCTTCTGGCAGGAAGACTGCATCGTTTTCATTTAAAAATCTGTCGCGCTCACTGGACACTTCTATTGCGATAGAGAACGCCGTGACCAATCACTCAATGACCATCCTGACACCCGCCCATGACCCACCTGCGGGTCACGACCCGCAGTTTGAAAAATCCTGACCTATTGCATCCTTGTGGCCATCAAGGCACTGAATAAGTGGCAAGTGCATTCATCAACAGGAAGGCCTTCCACTCCCTCAAAGTTTAGTTGATTTGTGAATGCAGCAAGAGCTTCCTGCATGTGGGTGCTCTCTTTCCTGGAAGTGGCTTTGACTCCTTCATCCACCAGCAATCCAGGCTCCCACAGCCCTTCATTCCACCCTTTAAATTCTGTAGCTGCATTCTAGGGAATAAGATATGTCTCTTGAAGGATGACCACACCGCTTTGTGTTTCTACAGCTGAACCAATCTTCTGACAAGGACCATCATCAAGCAGTTTGGGCTTTTGAAGATGTGTTCTGGTGCCTCAACCAGTCAGCTGACACTCTGCAGTACACTCGATAAGGATCTTGTGCAATTTGGTGGTTTACTGCACTATCCATAACATGGCCCTCCAAAGAGTTCTGGACCTTGAAGATGGTGCTGCAATAGATCAACACAGCTCATTGGATCAAGAGGAGGAGCATCATATGAAAGGGGAGGCGAACAGAGATGCAGAACACAGAGGTGCCACGGCTGCATAGAGAGCAGGCCGGGCCCAGCGCAGGACTTGAGGGTCTCATTAGGGGTGCTATCAATGTCAGGGATCATCTAATTCAGGCACATTTCATCTGAGCCCTTCTATCCCAGGAGGATGACATGTTCTGGAACTCGCTTTGAGATGCCTGCGATTGATGCAGCCTAAAATAGATCCATTCTTAGCACAAATGAAAGATGCACAACGGTCCAGAGTCTCCATCCCTTTCAAAGACCTTTGTTCCCCTTCACCACTTCATTCCTCTTCTTGTTTCATCATGAGAAAATGGAAACTCCCATAAAATAAGTCATTTCCAGGTTAGCAAGCTGTAACTGGTGGAGTGCCACACGATCATTGCTGGGGCCTGAACTATTTACAATCTATATCAATGACTTGGATGAAGGGGATGATAGCTAAATTTGCTGATAACACAAAGATAGGTAGGAAACTAAGTTATTAAGAGAACGGAAAGTGCACGCAAAGGAATTTAGATAGGTTAAGTGAGTGGAGTGGGCAAACAATTGGCAGAACTGCACTTATCTAGACAGGAAGAGTAGAAAATCAGTATATTATTTGAATGGAGAAACTGTGGAACTCTGAGGTACAGAGGGATCTGGATGTCCTAGTACATGCATCACAGAAAGTTAGTATGCAGCTACAACAAGTAATTAGGAATGCAAATGGAATGTTGATATTTATTGCAAAGAAAATCAAGTGTAAGTTGTAGTAACACAACTGGACAGGGCATTAGTTGGGTTGCATCTGGAATATTGTGTACAGTTTTGGTCCCCGTGCATAAGAAAGCATATACTTGTATCTGAGGTCGTTTAGAGAAGGCTCACTCAGCTGATTCCTGGAAGGAAGGGGTTGGCTTATGAGGAACAGTTGAGCAGGTTGCATCTGTACCCATGGAAGTTTATAAGAATGGGAGATGATCTTATAGAAACAGGTAAGATGCTGAGGGGGCTTTACAAGGTGGATAATGAACGTATGTTTCCCCTTGTCAGGAAGTCTAGAACTGGGGGACAGTTTAAAAAGTTACGGGTTTCCCCAACTGAGATGAGGAGAAGACTTTTCTGTTGAGGGTCATTAGTTTATGGAATTCATTTTTTCAGAGAGCAGTGGAGGCTGGGTCATTTAATATTTTGTAGGTTTTTGATCGACAAGGGAGCCAAAGTTTCTGGGGGGCAAAGAGGAAAGTGGAGATGAGGCACAATAATCAGATCAGCCGTTATCTTATCGGATAGCACAGCAGGCTTGAGGAGCCAAATGACCTACTCTTAATTCTTGTGTTTATATATTTAGCATCAGCTGTCAATATTTTCAGAGTGTTTAAAATAGGAAAAGTGCGCATTTCCAGATGAAACAAACCCTAGTGACCCACTTACTGCTCTGCCCGATTCAGTGACATCTGCTCTCAAGCACTCCTATGTGGTGCTTCCATTGGTGCCTCGGATTAGGTAGAGGCAGCCTGCTAGCGACTCCGAAGCTTGTAACAGTCACCCTCATCATGAAGGTGTCAATGAGGCAGCTCCAGAGGCTGCTGCATCAGCATCATTATAGGAGCAGCCTCCATCATGGGATCCTGATGTGTAGATTCTCCCTCAGTCACAGGGGCCCAGGATGCTCATGATGATAGTGCATGAGGAGTGAGACTCATCCCCTTGGTGAATGCCTCAGCCCTTGACTGAATCTATGGGTGGCTGGAGAGGCCTTCAATTGGGGTGCAGCCAGCAATCCCTCTAAACATCTGTACACCACCAGGGCCATGGTCTATACTATATAGTATGGCATGCACTCTGTGAATGTCAGAGTGAAGTTCCTGCATGCACTCATGTCGTCGCCTATGGATCTCCCTGAGTTGACTACTCTCTCAGAGGAGGAGCTCATAGACTCAAAGCCTTTAACCATGGTGGTTATCATGGGCTAAATTTATTCTCCTATTCTCAGCCTATGCATTGTCTCAGTGAACTCTGACATTTGAATGTACATCTGTTCCTGATGGTTGAGTTAGAGCCTTTTTCTAGTAAGGCCCTGCAACTCTACTCAGCTTAGAATAGCTGTGCCTGTGCTCCATTCTCCAAGGGGTACTGACCACAGCTTCCTCTGGCATCTCCTCCAGCTTATTTGTGATGTGCTCATCAACCAGTGCCACTCTTTCTATGCACTTATGAGAACTGCATATCTGATCTGATGGAGGATGTACTTGTAAGATATCACTTGTAAGGTGATTCCTCTGAGCTCTCTTCTGACAGCGCTTGGCCTGATATCGACACAGTAATCTGTACTCCCTTAGATATTTGAACCAATGGCAGACACAAGAAGAGATCATGAGAACAGCTGTTGGAGAGAATAAGCTTCTGCAATGCTGAGGCTTCCCAGTGTAGCTGAGTTTTTAGAATGCCAACTGACAGGCTGGACAGCACTGCATCCCCATCATCTAGACATTGCAGTTTCTGTTCTCCACCAGAAATGCCTATTCAACTTGCTCATGGTCAGTCATCCTGGCAATCTCCATTGCTCCTTCCTCCACGGCAGTGACGATGTATCGGATAGGAACCCCTCCTCCTGTCTGTATCCTTTTGTGCCTATTTATGTATCCATTTCTCCTGAAAGGACAAAGAGAGAGATGGGGCACAGCTGGCCTCTATGGCCAATGCCAAAGGCTCATTGACATATAGAGTTGCCAGATTCTGTGCTAACATGAGCTCAGCAGCAACATTATGGCTTGAAGGGTCAGTAAGTACCCCGGGGCAGGCAGTTTTCCCACATTCAAGAGCAGCATGTGCCCTCGGGCTCCTCAGCTGGAATCCCAGTGGTTTGTCATGAAGGTCTGCCTTTACACTCACCTTGACAGAGTGAGTAATTGAACATTTTTCTGCACTGCACCTAGTTCCTCCTGACTTCAAATACTAAAGC
The DNA here is from genome assembly GCF_047496885.1 of Scyliorhinus torazame. NCBI lineage: Eukaryota > Metazoa > Chordata > Chondrichthyes > Carcharhiniformes > Scyliorhinidae > Scyliorhinus > Scyliorhinus torazame. Next base: position 98,689,090 of record NC_092716.1, read on the forward strand.
AAAATACTGCAAATGGTGGAAATCTGAAATATAAAAACAATTGCTGGAAATACTCAGCAGGTTCAGCAATTTCAGACTGTAATCTCTGCCCTTATTTTGTTTACTTTTAATTGCATGTTTTGGTCTTTCTCTTGTTTTTGCTTTCGGGAAACAGCTGTTCGTTATTCTGCCATTCATATCGCCCCGGACACATCTTTTGTTTCTTCGCTTGTCCCATTATCACTCCATTTGGTCCGACAATACCTCCCCTTTTGCCATTTAATCTATGTCCTCCACTCTGCCACAGATCTTCTCTTTGTTCTTTTCCAACCCTCATCCATTTCACCTGCGTAAACCTATTCAATGTGTAACCGTTCCCAGTCCTGATGAAAGATTGTTGATCTGTAACATTGAACTGAATTTTATGGGCCACCCAGGTGGCAAAACAGTTGGGTGGACCTGTACATTAGTGCGCCAAGCCATTAGTGTGCCTGCCACCAGCCAGCCCATACTACCAATGATTTTACGGTTCACGAGGGAAGTGTTGGATTGGCCCAATTGAGGAATTTTGGTGGATAACAAATAGACATAGAATCATAGCAAATAGGAAGAGGCCATTTGGTCCTTCAAGCCTGCTCCGTCCTTCATTATGATCATGGCTGACCATCCAACTCAATAGCCTGATCCTGCCTTCTCCTCATATCCTTTGACCCCCCTTCGCCCAAGAACTACGTCTAACTGCTTCTTGAAAACATAGGGTGGGATTCTCCGTTCCTGAGGATAAGTGTTGACGCCGGGGAACGATTTGTGAACTTTCACAACAGCAAAACTGGTGCTGAACCTGGACGATTCAGCAACTGCGGGGCTAGCACCGGCGCCACGTGAATTGATTCCAATAAAAAAATGATGCGGGATTCGCCGGGTCCGTGATTGATACTCGGGAGGCTGACAAGCTGCAGCCGCTGATGCGCATTACAATCCGCACGCATACTCATCCCAGCCAACAAGATGTCATGGGTTGCACTTCTGGTAGCTAGGTCACGCAAACGGCAGGTCCCGCCGGGATCGGTTTTTCGGGCCGCTAAAAGGAGCGGCGGCGGTGATTGACAGGAGGGACCGGCGCGGGAACGGACATGGGACAGGCGCCTTCCGGTGGTGCATGGAGAGAACCAGGAGCGGAGCCGGCAGACGCGTGAACCCGGGGAAGAAAGTCGAGAAGGACCGGGAGGACAAAATGGCGGCCGGAGAAGATCAGGAGGTGTGGGCCCAGTGGGCCAGAGAACAGCAGGAGCTCCATAAAAACTGCTTCATGGAGCTGAAAACGGAGATCCTGGCCTCCATGGAATGAATTGTGGTGACCCAGAAGGCACAGGAGAAGGTGATCAAGGAGGTGAGGAGGAAGGTGGCGGAGAACAAGGACGAGATCTTGGGCCTGGCGGTGAAAGTGGAGGCGCACGAGGCGCTCCATAAGAGATGGCAGGAGAGGCTGGATGACCTTGAGTGCAGGTCTCGGAGCCATAATCTGCGGATCCTGGGCCTTCCCAAAGGACGGAGGGGGCAGACGCGAGCACGTACGTGGCCACAATGCTGGGGACGCTGATGGGCGCGGAGGCCTTCCCGCGACCCTTGGAGCTGGATGGGGCGCACAGGGGTCTCGAGTGTAAACGAGCCACCGAGGGCGATGGTGATACGGTTTCAGCGCTTGGCAGACCGGGAGCGAGTCCTGCGGTGGTCGAAGAAAGAGCGGAGCAGTAAGTGGGAGAATGGCGAGATCCGAATTTACCAGGACCTGGGAGCTGAGCTGGTGAGGAGGCGTGCAAGTTTTAACCGGGCGAAGGCGGTCCTCCACGGTAAAGGGGTGAAGTTTGGGCTCCTGCACCCGGTGAGACTGTGGGTAACATACCAGGACAGGCACCACTATTTTGATAACCCAGACGAGGCGTGGTCGTTCATCAGGCAGGAGAAGCTGGACCTGAGCTAAGGGACTGTTGTATGGGGGTGAAATGTGCGGGTGCGGAGGGACCGAGGGGAGGACGGCGGGTAAAGCATAAGTTTATGGGCATGTCAGCCCCAGTTTGGCTGGGAGTTTTGTTGTTTGTTTTGCTTGTTTTCCAGGTGTTTTGTTTTCCAGGTGTTCGGTGCTAGAGGGCGGGAAATGCCCGGGATGGGCTGTCCGGAGCACGGGGAAGTCCCAGATGGCGCTTGCCTCTACCCAGTGGGGGACGGGGGGGGTAGGGTGGCCCGAAGGAGGCAACAAGTTGAGGGTTGGTATATAGAGACAGGAGCGGCTGGGGTCAGCATGGGTGAGCTGACTCACGGAAGCACATCGGGGGAAACCAGAGCTAAGCTGATGCTTGGCAGGGGCGGGGGTGTGTGCAGGGGGAGGGGGTGTGGGGGGTTGGGGGGGGAGGGGTGCTGCTTTGCTGACTGAAGGGGAGCCAGGTGAGGGGAATGGATGGAGAGTCGGGCGGGGGGCCCGCCGGGGGGAGAGCTGGAGGAGGGAGGCGGGGGCTCGCGGCTGGCCATAAAAGGGAGATGGCTAGTCGGCGGGATGGGGGGGGGTGGTCAATCCCCTGACCAGGCTGATCACGTGGAATGTGAGGGGCCTGAATGGGCCGGTCAAGTGGTCCCGCAAGTTCTCGCATTTGAAGGGGTTGAAGGTGGACGTGGCCATGTTGCAAGAGACGCACTTAAAGCTTTCGGACCAGATGAGGCTGAGGAAAGGATGGGTGGGACAGGTGTTTCACTCGGGGTTAGACTCCAAGACCAGAGGGGTGGCCATTTTGGTCTGTAAACGAGTGGCACTCGAGGCAGGGAGCATCATGGCGGACAAGGGGGGCAGGTATATATTGGTGAGTAGCAAGCTGCAGGGGGCCCGGGTGGTGTTGGTGAATTTATGTGCCTCGAACTGGGACAATGCGGACTATATGAGGCGTGTGTTGGGTAGGATCCCGGACTTGGAGATAAGTCACCTGATAATGGGAGGGGACTTTAATACGGTCTTGGATCCGAGCTTGGATCGTTCCAGGTCCAGAACGGGAAAGAGGCCGGCGGCGGCCAGGGCCTTGTGGGAGTTCATGGGCCAGATGGGGGGAGTGGAGGTTTACGCGGCCAAGGATGAAGGAGTTTTCCTTTTTCTCCCATGTCCACAAAGTCTATTCGCGAATACACTTCTTTGTGTTGAGTAGGGCGTTAATCCCGAGGGTGGAGGGGATAGAATACTCGGTCATTGCGGTCTCGGACCATGCCCCGCACAGGGTGGATCTGCAACTGGGGGCGGAATGGGGTCAGCGCCCTCTCTGGCGACTGGATGTGGGGCTGCTGGCGGACGAAGAGGTGTGCGGGCGGATAAGGAGGAGTATTGAGAATTATGTGGGAGCGAATGACACGGGAGAGGTGACAGTGGCAGTGGTTTGGGAGGCTCTGAAGGCGGTCATCAGGGGAGAGCAGAGGGGGGTGCTGTTGAACGAGCGTGGAAATTACAGGCAGAGTTTGACTTGCTGTGCATGGGGAAGGCGGAGGTGCAGCTGAGGAAAGCGAAGGGGGCAGTTTATGAGTATGGGGAGAAGGCGAGTAGGATGTTGGCGCCCCAGCTGCGCAGTTGGGAGGCGGCCAGAGAGATTGGGGGAGTGCGGGATAGATAAGGCAACATGGTGCTGAGCCCAGAGAGGGTTAATGAAGTCTTCAGGGAGTTCTACGGGAGGTTATACGAGTCAGAACCGCCCGGGGAGGGGGAAGGGATGAGGCGGTTCATGGACCGGTTGAGGTTCCCAAGGGTGGAAGCAGAGCGGGTGGAGGGACTGGGGGCCCCGATTGAGTTGGAGGCTGGCAGGCATGCAGACGGGCAAGGCCCCGGGCCCGGATGGCTTCCCCGTAGAATTTTATAAGAAGTTCTCAGAGCTGCTGAGCCCGCTCCTGATGAGAACCTTCAATGAGGCAAAGGAGAAAGGGACCCTCCCTCCGACAATGTCGCAGGCATTGATCTCGCTTACCCTGAAGAAGGAGAAGGATCTGCTTCAATGTGGGCCCTGCAGGCCGATATCGCTCCTGAACAAATTCAGGCCACCAGAATAGAGGACTGTGGCCCGGGAGTGATTGGGGAGGACAGACTGGCTTTGTTAAGGGCAGGCATCTGAACACTAACATGAGGAGGCTCCTGAATATTATCATGATGCCCTCGGGGGGGGGGGGGTTGAGGTGGTGGCTGTGATGGACGCGGAGAAGGACAGGGTGGAGTGGGAGTACCTGTGGAGGCGCTAGGCAGGTTTGGATTTGGGGAGGGATTTATAGGGTGGATCAAGCTGCTGTATCAGGCCCCTGTAGCGAGTGTGTCCACAAACCGGCTAAGGTCGGAATATTTCAGGCTGCACCGGGGGACGGGACAGGGGTGTCCCCTGTCCCCGTTGCTGTTTGCCCTGGCTCAGGACTACGGGGGATTGGAGGGGGCTGGTGCACGGAGGGGAGGAGCACCGGGTCTCCTTCTACACGGATGACCTGCTGTTGTATATTTCGGACCCGTTAGAGGGGATGGGGAGGTCATGCGGATCCTGGGAGACTTCGGGAGGTTCTCTGGGTATAAGTTGAACGTGGGGAAGAGTGAGCTGTTCGTGGTCCACGGTAGGGGCCAGGAGGAGAGACTGAGGGAGCTCCCGCTCAGGATAGTGGAGAGGAGCTTTCGGTACTTGTGGATACAAGTGGCCAGGATCTGGGATGCCCTGCACAGGCTCAACTTAACCCGGCTAGTGGAGCAGATGGAGGGAGAGTTTAAAAGGCGGTATATGCTCCCGCTTTCCTTGGCGGGACGGGTGCAGACTGTGAAGATGACGGTTCACCCCAGGTTCCTCTTCGTTTTTCAGTGCCTCTCCATTTTCATCCCCAAGTACTTCTTTAAGCGGGTGAATAGGATTGTTACGGGATTTGTGTGGGCGAATAAAACCCCGTGAGTCAAAAGGGTATTCTTGGAGCGTAGTGGGGGGTGGGGGGGGGGCACCAGTCTAGGAGCGTAGCCGGGGGTGGGTGGGTGGGGGGGGGGGGGGGCACCAGCCTAGGGGCACTTGTTACGGCTCCGCTGCTGTTCTCGCCGCTGCGATACACCACAGGTCCGGAGGTGACGGTGGCACTGAGGATCTGGGGGCAGTGGAGGAGACACGGGAGAGGAGGGGGCCTCGGTGTGGACCCCGATACGGAATAACCACAGATTTGTACCAGGTAGGTTGGATGGGGGGTACCAAGGCTGGTATAGGGCAGGTATTAGGAGGATGGGGGACCTCCCCAGCATGCAGGCGCTGGAGGAGAGGTTTGGCCTGCCCCCGGGGAATGCGTTCAGGTACCTTCAGGTTCGGGACTTCCTTAGAAAACAGGTGGGGACATTCCCGCGGCTGCCACCACGTAGGATCCAGGATAGGGTGGTGTCTGGCGTCTGGGTAGGGGAGAGGAAGGTGTCGGACATATATCAGGAACTGCAGGAGGTAGAGGAAGCCTCAGTGTGGGAGTTGAAGGTAAGTGGGAGGAGGAGCTGGATGAGTGCCTGTGGGCCGATGCCCTAGGCAGGGTGAACTCCTCCTCATCATGTGCCAGGCTCGGATTAATCCAGTTTAAGGTGGTGCATCGGGCGCATATAACGGCGGCAAGAATGAGTAGGTTTTTTGGGGTGGAGGACAGGTTCCCGAGGTGTGTAGGGAGTCTGGCGAATCATGCCCATATGTTTTGGGCATGCCTGGCGCTTAAAGGATTCTGGCAGGGGTTTGCAAGGGTGATGTCTAGGGTTTTGGGGGTGGCCTGGGGGACACCTATACGACCTGTGGCCCTAAGTTCACAGTGGGCTGTTAGCAGCATGTGCAGCGACATGGCTGCCTAGCCGGCTGCGGCAATTGTGTTCCGTGCCCGTCCACTCCAACCCCTCAGCTCACTTCCTGTCCACCTCTCGTTACTCCCCACGGGTCTGACAGAAGCCCCCCGGCCAGCAGCACAGCTGTCAGCAAACTATGGCGATGTTGGACACTTTCTGTACACCCTCTCCCTCCCTCAGCAGCCACGACGTCGGTTTCATGATTTTTAAAAGCGCAAGTAAACCGTGCCGTCGGGAACTTGGTTCAACGGAGGTGGAGCATCGCGGAGACCCCGAAAAATGCCAGGTCGGGCCCGCTAATGACATGAAAACGGTATTAACTGTACGTGCATTGTGGACCCCATTGATACCGCTGTCGAGGTGACGGAGAATTGCGATTTGCAGTCAAATCGGCGCTCTCCGTGATTTTAGTGTCAGAACCGATTCTCCGTCCAATCGCATTTTACTATTTCTGTGTCATCCGATGGAGAATCACGCAGTGTTTTGACCTCAACTGCTTTTTGTGGTCGCGAATTCCACAGGCCGACCACACTTTGGGTGAGAGATTTTTTTCTCATCTCATTCCTAAATGGCCTACCCCGTGTCCTCAGACTGTGACCCCTGGTTCTGGAAACCCCGACAATTGGGAGCATCCTTCTTGCATCTACCCTGTCTCTTCTCATACGCCAGTCCTGCCATCCAGGAATCACTCTGGTTAACTTTCTCTGCACTCCCTCTATAGCAAGAATATTCTTCCTCAGATAAGGAGACCAAAACAGCACACAATATTCCAGGTGTGGCCTCACCAATACCCAGTATAATTTCAGCAAGACATCCCTGCTCCTGTACTCAAATCCTTTCGCTATGAAGGCTGACATATCATAGAATTTACAGTGCAGAAGGAGGCCATTCGGCCCATCGAGTCTGCACCGGCTCTTGGAAAGAGCACCCTACCCAAGGTCCACACCTCCACCCTATCCCCATAACCCAGTAACCCCACCCAACACTAAGGGCAATTTTGGACACTCAGGGCAATTTAGCATGGCCAATCCACCTTACCTGCACATCTTTGGACTGTGGGAGGAAACCGGAGCACCCGGAGGAAACCCACGCACACACGGGGAGAATGTGCAGACTCCGCACAGACCGTGACCCAAGCCGGGAATCGAACCTGGGACTCTGCAGCTGCTAACCACAATGCTACCGTGCTGCCCTATATATCATTTGCCTTCTTTACCGCCTGCTGCACCTGCGTGTTTACCTTCAGCGACTGGTGTATGGGCACACCCAGGTCTTGTTGCACATTCCCCCCTCCTAATTTAAGGCCATTCAGATAATAATCTGCCCTCCCATTTTGCTGCCAAAGTGGATAACCTCACATTTGTCCAAATTATACTGCATCTGCCATTCATTTGCCCACTCATTCAACTCAACTTATCCAAATCACACTGAAGAATCTCTGCATCCTCCTCACATGTTCACCCTGCCCACCCAGCTTTGTGTCATCTGCAAATTTGGAGATATTACCTTTTGTTTCCTCATCTAAATCATTAATATATATTGTGAATAGCTAGAGACCCAGCAGCGATCCCTGCAGTATCCCACTAGTTACTGCCTGCAATTTGAAAAGAGATCAGTTTATTTTTACTCATTGCTTCGGGTCTGCCAACCAGTTTTCTTTTTTTGAAATGTATTTTATTCCAAACATCTTCAAAAATACAACAACACAAATCAATAACATTCTCAACACCCAAACAATTCACAGTTTGTGCAATTTTCTTTCCCTTTTCACCCCCTCACCCCATGCGACAAACAATTCTCAAACATTGTCATGAACAGTCCCAACGAGTCTCAAAGCCCCTAATGATCCCCTCAACTCAAACCCAATTGAAGGAAGTCATACAGGTCCCCCAGCCAAGTCGCCACCCCGGCACCGTTGCTGACCACAAATCCAGCAATATCCTTCGCTGGGCAATTAGAGAGGCGAAGACCACGACACCGGCCCCCTTCCCTTCCACCAGCTCCAGCATTTCTGACACCCCAAAGATCGCCACCAATGAGTCCGGCCTGACCTCTACCTCCACAATCTTCAATTGTGTCCCAAACACCACTTCCCAGTTTTTCTCCAACTTCTCACAGCCCCAGAACATGTGCACATGGTTCGCTGGCCCTTGCCCGCACATCTCACACCAGTACGCAACCTCCTGGAAGAACCCAGTCATCCTCGCCCGAGTCATATGCACCCTGTGCACCATCTTGAATTGAATCAAGCTCATTCTCTCGCACGAGGAGGTCAAATTTACCCTACTCATCGCCTCACTCCACACTCCCCATCCTACCTACCCCCCCCCAACTCCTCCTCCCATTTATTCTTGATCCTCACCACCTGCGCTCCCCCTTGCTCCCCCAGCCAACCATATATGTCGCCAATCCTGGTTGGGAACTGGGATATGCACCATGATAACATATTGGCCTTTCACCCCTACAGACAATGGATATTGGAGTTTAACCAGCAATGGTGGCCTTCCTGTTTGTCTCTGCAGCCCTGGGAGCACGTATATGTATATATTTGTTCACATTAAACACCTATTCACATTGTTACAACTTGCCTCGGTGCTCTGTCAGATGGATGTGTGGGGTGGACTGGTCTGGGCTGGCCAGAGAGGGGGTGCGGGTGTTTGGGGAGGGTGGGGTGGGTTGGGCATTGTCAAACGATGCTCATCCCAGAACGGGTTGTCATCATCCTCCATCCCATGGACCAGAACTGCAGTTACTGCCAACTTAGGGCCCGCACCCCTGTAGTGCGGCAGCTATGTATCACGGAGAGTGTTGCAAGCAGCGGAGCAGGGTGGGGGTTGTGATGCGGTGTCCGTGCCCCTGACCAGTCCCCCCCGCCCTTCCCCAGTCGGTGATCCTGGAGGCGATCAGAGCATCCGGCACGTGGGCCCTGGCGCACACGTTGTGCGGCTTCCTGTGCCTGACTGGTACCATGTCCTGTCCATCCTCGCCCTCTCCCACATCCTCCTTGCCGCAGGAGGCTTGGCATTCATTCTCCTCCTCCAGCATGTCACCCTTCTGCTGCGCAATGCTGTGGATGACACAGCAGGCCTTCACAATGCGGGCGACCCTCTCAGCATCATACTGGAGGTCTCCTCCAGAGCAGTCCAGGCACCTGAACTGCATCCTCATGATGCCGAAGCACCGCTCAATCACGCCCCTGGTCACTGCAGGGGCATCGTTGTAGCGGGTCTCTGTGTTGTGTTATGGGCCAGGGTTGAGAGAACTCCAAAGTATATCATGGAGATCACCTGACCCATGCAGTATGGGAAGCACATGGCCCACTCTACAGGTGCGGTGCAGCGGAAATTTTAAAGTAATTTTAAAAACAAAACAATGTTTATTCTATGAACTCGGTGAACCTTTTTAAAACATACAGTGAACATCTTAGCACCCATTAATTCAAATACACCCCCCCCCCCCAAAGAATACAACGCTCTAAGTAATCCTTGAACTTTCCTTTTAACATCCATAAGACAAAAATTATTTTTACAGAAGCACATCAGGTTTAAATTCTCTACTGAGAGCAGTTATCACTGAATTCACCAAATGATCTAGAGATAGTCTTTAGATGGCAGAGAGATCGAAATTACACCTTATTTGGCTGGCTTCAGCTCCAACACTAAAACGAAACCAAAAAACACAGACCAAAGCTTTTCCTCAAAGCAAAATGAAAAAGCAGAGCCAGAGTTCAGCTCCCCCCACACTCTGACATCACTGCAGCCACTTGAGCAGACAAACATTTCTTAAAGTGACATTCCCATGACAGTTGGTCTGTTGGCTTCGGATAGGCATCATCAGCCACAAACACAGTGGATAACCCTGCGCTACATTACGCTGTGACTGTGCCACCACCTTCTGAAAAAATGAATGAAATGAAAATCGCTTATTGTCACAAGTAGGCTTCAAATGAAGTTACTGTGAAAAGCCCCTAGTCGCCACATTCCGGCGCCTGTTCGGGGAGGCTGGTACGGGACTTCTGGGTCTACGCCACATCAGCCAGTGACTGCGCCATCTCCCTCTGGGAAAGGGCCACCTCCCTCTGTGTCAGTGCCACGTCGGCCAGCGCTGGGCAATGTCACTGACGTTCTCAGCCATGGCCTGCTGTGACTTGGCCACGCTCAGGAGCACCGCTGGAATGTCCAGGTGGCTCTGGCATATAGCGCCTGCACAGAATGTCCCAAGCCTTGGACATGCTGATCCATAGCCAAAACCCTTGGCCCCAAGGCCTACAACGCAGAGACCACCCGTGCGGTGTTGGTCTGGGTGGCATGCATGTTCGGCACCACCACCTGCTCCTACGCGCGGTTGGACTCCTCCAACTGCACCTGCAGGTGGCAAATGCTCGCTGGCAACCCCTCATCTCATCCCTGGCTCTGCAACTGCATCTCCACTGTAGATGGGATTGTCCGTTCCAGAAGCCCGAAATCCATCTGGACGGCAGCTAGTCCCTGAGGTACTGGAGCAGTTGTGTGGTGTGCACCAGAGGGTATCTCAGGAGCCTCTTTATAAAGTGGTCAACCGAGGTGGGTGTCTGGGATGGTGGAGGGTGTTGGGTGACAGCTGTGACGAAAAGTCAGTGTCATCCCCAGACTCGCACTACGGGGTATCTTGGTCACAGGCATAATATGGCTCCCGTCCGTATTGGTATCCTCGTCGCTGGGCAGCACATGGGGGAGCTCAGGTTGTTGCACTGGCTGGGGGTGGGGAAACCAGATGGACCTGCCCCATCACCAGCAGGTCCTGCAAAACACAAGACCAGACATGGGCTGGGGGTGGAGTGGGGGTGAGGGTGGTGTGGGGGTGAGACGGGGTGAGTGGTGTTGGGGTGAGGGTGGTGGTGGGACTGCTATTGGGGGGGTTTGACCTACGTGTCGGGGGGAACTGCAACTAAGTAGGGTGTCACTTCCTCGCCCGCGGCAAACCTCCACCCCGACGACTTCCTTTTCCTCAGGGCCGCCAACTATGCCCAGGGCATGCTACTCTGCCACGTTGGAGGGCCGTAGGTCCGGCGGTCCCCCCCCCCAGTTTTCTCACACTCCCAGCGGTTATGGCGGGCTTCTCCTGGGGGTTGTCGGGGGGAGCAGAAAACGACAGTGTTAGGCAGTCCGACACATGCAACCCATTGGGTGGGTAGCTGGTGGCCTCAGTGGCCAGGACACCCAGCCATAGCGGCCGGTATGGGTGCCGGCATATGGTGCAAGGTGGGGGTTCGGCCGCCCTCCAGGTGGGCAGGGGTAGAGTTACGTGTGTGTGGGACGGGGGATCGTGCCAGTGGCACAGTGTTGCCTACTCACCATGGCCACCCTGAGGAGGTCACTTCAGGCCGGTCCGGATGTTGTTACTAGTGACTCTGACTGCGTCTTCTAATAATAATGAGTGTCCCGGCATCTGTGGGTATGTCGTTGTTTCTCTACAGAGTAAGTTTTTGACTTACACGTGTTGTAACTCTTTCCCCTGGTCAGTTGAAGCCTCTCCATCAGTTCTTCTAGTGTTGTCAGTCTGTTGTTCGTATAGAAGTCACTAACTGTCAGAGTCCCACCGTCCTGTCTCCACCTGTTGAAGATGGCCTATATTTTGACTGGCGTGAACCTGTGATTGTTGCAGATGGGGGCCACAGTGGACATTTCGTTCAGACGGAAGTGTTGTCTTAGTTGGTTCCATGTCCGGAGTATGGCTACTCCACTGGGCTTGTTGAGTGCTTGGCTGGTGGGGATGGGAGCTCTGTTGTGGCCAGAGCCCAGAGGGATGCCCTGTGCAGGAGCTCTCCTCCATTCTTACCCTATTTGCTTATAGTTCCTTAACCCATCCCCTCACTCTGGTTCTTTTACCCATTCCCTCACTCTTTCTCCCCAGTGGTAGTATTGCAGGTTTAGGAGGACCTGGCCTCTCATGATCTCGTTCTTTGCAAGACTTTTTGGGGGATCCTTGGATTCGTCCCCTCCCACCCCACACACAAACGCCATGATCAATTTGTCTACTGTGTTAAAGAAGGCCTTGGGATGTAGATCAGTATGGATCTGAACAGGAAGCGGAACTTGGAGAGTACGTTCATCTTGATCATCTGCACCCACCCGCCTGGGACAGTGGGAGTGTGTCCCACCTCTGCAGGTCCTCCTTTACTTCCTCCATCAGACTTGCCAGATTCCGTTTGTGGATCCGTGTCTAGTCGTGGGCAATTTGGATATCCGGGTAGCGAAATTTGTTTCAGGCTTGTTTAAACGGCAGTCTCTCCAGCTCTGCCTCTCTCCCTTACGGGTTCACCGGGAAGATTTCACTTTTGCTCAGGATCAGTTTGTAACCCGAGAATGGGCAATTTAGCATCATTGGACTGTAGGAGGAAACCGGAGCACCTGGAGGAAACCCATGCAAACGCTGGGAGAACGTGCAAACTCCAACATGTAAAATTCTGAAGGGGCTTGACAGGTTAGATGCTGAAAGGATGTTTCATAGATCGAGAAGATAGGAGCAGAAGGAGGCCTTTTGGCCCTTCAAGCCTGCTCCACCATTCATCACGATCATGGCTGATCATCCAACTCAATAGCCTAATCCTGCTTTCTCCCCATAGCCTTTGGTCCCATTCTCCCCAAGTGCTATATCCAGCCGCCTCTTGAATATATTCAAAGTTTTAGCATCAACTACTTTCTGTGGTAATGAATTCCACAGGCTCACCACTCTTTGTGTGAAGAAGTGTCTCCTTATCTCTGTCCGAAATGGTTTACCCTGAATCCTCAGGCTGTGACGCCTGGTTCTGGACACACCTATCATTGGTAACATCTTCCCTGCATCTACCCTGTCTGGTCCTGTTAGAATTTTATACGTCTCTATGAGATCCCACCTCATTCTTCTGAACTCCACGAGAACAATCCCAACCTAGTCAATCTCTCCTCATATGACAGTCCCGCCATTCCTCATGGTGGATTCTGGGCCTGGTGGCACAGTTTAAATGTTTGTGACTGAGGCAAGGAGAAATTGTTTCTCTCAAATGGTCATTAAATTTTGGAATTCTCTTTCCCAGATAGAAAAGGAGACTGAGGTACTGAATATATTTAAGGCTTAGTTAGATTTTTGATCTATAAGGGTGTCCAGCGTTATTGTGGGGAACAGGCAGGAAAATGGAGTCAAGGCCACAATCAGATCAACAATCATCTTATTGAATGGCAGAACAAGTTTGCAGAGCCAAATGACCTTTTCCTGCTACTATTCCTTTAAATATATTTTTATTAAGAATTTTTCAACAATATTTTCCACCTTACAAACAACCCCCCCCCCTGTAACAAAGAAAAGAAAAAGAACTCGCGTGGCAAGACATGAACGTGGCAAGTCAATAAGATACAGAACTTTGTACATTGGATTCTTCCCGTATATGTCAGTTTCCGGATCATTCATGTGTTTTCTTGCTCAAATGCCCCCCTAAAGGAACCCCCCCCCCCCCCTCCCCAAACAAACGATATCACCCCCCGGGCTGCTGCTGCTGTCCGACCTTCATCTAACGCTCCGCGAGATGGTCTAGGAACGGTTGCCACCGCCTGTAGAACCCCTGCGCAGACCCTCTCAAGGCAAACTTTATCCTTTCCAACTTAATAAACCCAGCCATATCATTTATCCAGGCCTCCACGCTGGGGGGCTTACCCTCCTTCAACATTAGCACGATCCTTCGCCGGGCTACTAGGGACGCAAAGGCCAGAATGCCGGCCTCTTTCACCTCCTCCACTCCCGGCTCGTCGAATACTCCAAATAGTGCTAGCCCCCAGCTTGGCTTGACCCGGACTTTCACCACCTTAGATACTATTCCCGCAACTCCCCTCCAGAACCTCTCCAGTGCCGGGCATGACCAAAACGTATGGACATGGTTCGCCAGACTTCCTGAGCACCTCCCACATCTGTCCTGCACCCCAAAGAACCTACTCAGCCTCGCCCCCGTCATATGTGCTCTATGAACCACCTTAAATCGTATCAGGCTAAGCCTGGCACACGAGGAAGAGGAATTAACCGTACTTAGGGCATCAGCCCATAGCCCCTCCTCAATCTCCTCCCTCAACTCCTCATCCCATTTACCCTTCAGCTCCTCTACCAAAGCCTCCCCCTCTTCTTTCATGATGTGGACAGTTAGTGACATCGAAACAAACCTGTTGGACTTTAACCTGGTGTTGTAAGACTTCGTACTGTGCTCTTCTTTCATCTCCTGGTATATCGCCGACACCTTGCCCTTTCCGACCCATACGCCCAAAATCACCCTATCTTGAATCCCCTGTGCCGGGAGTAGCGGAAATTCCCTCACCTGCCGCCTCACAAACGCCCTCACTTGCATATACCTGAAAGCGTTTCCCGGGGGTAGCCCAAACTTCTCCTCCAGCGCCCCTAAGCTCGCAAACGTCCCGTCAATGAACAGGTCCCCCATTCTTCTAATCCCTACCCGATGCCAGCTCTGAAACCCCCCGTCCATCCTTCCTGGGACAAACCGATGGTTGTCTCTGATCGAGGACCACACCGAGGCTCCCGTCGCACCCCTTTGTCGTCTCCACTGCCCCCAGATCTTTAGCGTTGCCACCACCACCGGGCTCGTGGTGTACTTTGTTGGCGAGATCGGCAGCGGTGCCGTCGCCAGCGCCCCCAGGCTCGTTCCTTTGCAGGACGCCATCTCCAACCTCTTCCACGCCGCCCCCTCTCCCTCCATCACCCACTTACGGATCATTGCCACGTTGGCTGCCCAATAGTAACCAACCAAATTCGGCAGCCCCAACCCTCCTCTATCTTTGCTACGCTCCAGGAACCCCATCCTTACCCTCGGGGTCTTACTCGCCCACACAAATCCCATAATGCTCCTGCTTACCCTCTTAAAGAAGGCCTTAGTAATCACAATTGGGAGGCATTGGAATACAAAAAGAAACCTCAGGAGGACCACCATTTTAACCGACTGTACCCTACCCGCCAGCGAGAGTGGCAACATGTCCCACCTTTTAAAATCCTGCTCCATCTGTTCCACCAACCGCGTCAAATTAAGCTTGTGCAGTGCCCCAGCTTCTAGCTACCTGAATTCACACAGAATCACAGAATTTACAGTGCAGAAGGAGGCCATTCGGCCCATCGAGTCTGCACCGGCTCTTGGAAAGAGCACCCTACCCAAGTCCACACCTCCACACCTCCACCCTATCCCCATAACCCAGTAACCCCACCCAGCACTAAGGGCAATTTTGGACACTAAGGGCAATTTAGCATGGCCAATCCACCTAACTTGCACATCTTTGGACTGTGGGAGGAAACCGGAGCACCCGGAGGAAACCCACGCACACACGGGGAGAACGTGCAGACTCTGCACAGACAGTGACCCAGCGGGGAATCGAACCTGGGACCCTGGAGCTGTGAAGCAATTGTGCTAACCACCATGCTGCCCAAGTATTCCCAAGTATCGAAAGCTCCTTTCCGCCCTCCTCAACGGTAGGTCGTCTATCCCTCTTCCCTGGTCTCCCGGATGGATCACAAAGAGCTCACTCTTTCCCACATTGAGCTTATAGCCCGAAAAGTCTCCAAACTCCCGTAGGATCTGCATTACCTCAACCATCCCCTCCACTGGATCCGTCACATACAGCAACAGGTCGTCTGCGTACAGCGACATTCGATGTTCCTCTCCCCCTCGAACCACCCCCTTCCATTTCCCTGACTTCCTTAACACCATGGCCAAAGGTTCAATTGCTAATGCGAACAGCAGAGGGGACAGGGGGCACCCCTGCATCGTCCCTCGATACAGCCAGAAATACTCCGACCTCCGCCGGTTCGTGACCATACTCGCCACCGGGACTTTATACAGGAGCTTAACCCACCTAATGAACCCTCCCCCGAACCCAAACCTCCTCAACACTTCCCAGAGATACTCCCACTCTATCCGATCAAAGGCCTTCTCCGCATCCATGGCTGTCACTATCACCGCTTCTCCCTCCACCGATGGCATCATTATCACATTTAGGAGCCTTCGCATATTAGTGTTTAACCGCCTACCCTTTACGAATCCCGTCTGGTCCTCGTGAATCACCCCCGGGACACAGTCCTCAATCCTCATGGCCAACATTTTTGCCAGCAACTTAGCATCTACGTTAAGGAGCGAGATCGGTCTATACGACCCACATTGCAGTGGGTCCTTATCCCGCTTCAAGATCAAAGCGATCGTCGCCTCCGACAGTGTCGGGGGCAGGGCCCCCCCCTACCTTGCTTCATTGAAGGTCCTTACCAGCAACGGGGCTAACAGGTCTACATACTTCCTATAAAACTCTACCGGGAACCCATCCGTCCCCGGGGCCTTCCCTGCGTGCATGCTCCCCAGTCCTTTAACCAGCTCCTCCACCCCAATTGGCATCCCCAAACCAGCCACCTCCTGCTCCTCCACCCTCGGGAACCTCAATTGGTCCAAGAATCGCCGCATCCCCTCTTTTCCCCCTTGGGGCTGGGACCTACACAGCTCCTCGTAAAAGGCCTTAAAAGCCTCATTCACTTTCCCCGCACTCCGCACCGTAGTTCCCCTGCCATCTTTGATTCCGCCTATTTCCCTCGCTGCCACCCTCTTACGTAGCTTATGTGCCAGCATCCGACTCGCCTTCTCCCCATATTCATATATCGCCCCCTGTGCCTTCCTCCACTGTGCCTCTGCCTTCCCTGTGGTCAACAGGTCGAACTTTGTCTGGAGAGTTCGTCTCTCCCTGAGTAGTCCCTCATCTGGAGCCTCTGCATAGCACCTGTCCACCCTTAAAATCTCCCCCACAATCTCTCCCTTTCCCTGCCCTCTCTATTCACCCTATGAGCCCTGATGGAGATTAACTCTCCCCTGACCACCGCCTTCAGCGCCTCCCATACTACTCCCACCTGCACCTCCCCGTTGTCGTTGGCCTCCAGATACCTTTCGATACACCCCCGCACCCTCCCGCACACTTCCTCGTCTGCCAGCAGTCCCACATCCAACCTCAAAAACGGCTGTTGGTCCCTCTCCTCCCCCAGCTCTAGCTCCACCCAATGCGGGGCATGGTCTGAAATGGCTATGGCCGAATACTCCGTTCCCTCCACTTTCGGGATCAATGCCCTGCCCAGAACAAAAAAATCTATCTGGGAGTAGGCCTTATGGACATGGGAGAAAAAAGAAAATTCTCTGGCCAAAGGCCTGGCAAATCTCCACGGATCTACTCCCCCCATCTGGTCCATGAACCCCCTAAGCACCTTGGCCGCAGTCGCCCTCTTCCCCGTCCTAGATCTAGAGCGATCTAATGCTGGGTCCAGCACCGTATTAAAATCCCCCCCCCCCCATTATCAAGCTCCCTACCTCCAGGTCTGGAATACGCCACAGCATCCGTTTCATGAATCCAGCATCGTCCCAGTTCGGGGCATATACATTCACCAGTGCCACCTCCGTCCCCTGCAACCTACCACTCACCATCATGTATCGGCCTCCCTTGTCCGCTACTATGTTCTTGGCCTCAATATTGCCACCCCTCCATTCTTCGCATCCAGCCCCGAGTAGAACACCTGTCCTACCCATCCCTTCCTTAACCTGACCTGATCTGCCACCTTCAGATGTGTCTCCTGAAGCATGACCACGTCTGCCTTCAGTCCCTTTAGGTGCGCGAACACTCGGGCCCTCTTAACCGGCCCATTTAGGCCTCTCACATTCCACGTGATCAGCTGGATTGGGGGGTTACCCCCTCCCCCCCGCCGACTAGCCATCTCCTATCTTAGGCCAGTCCCGTGCTTGCGCCTCCCGCTCCCTCCAGTCCCCCAGGTGTGGAACCCCCGTCCCGACCACCTCTTCCATTTTCAGTTCCCCCTCGGACAGTGCAGCAGCAACCCTAAACCCCCCCCGCTAGATCTACGTCTAGCTCTTTTGCTCCCCCCATATTACTTCCGTGAGTCAGCTGACTTCTGCTGACCCCGGCTTCCCCTGCCTACCCGTTGATCTCCCCCGTGTGGGAGTCTCTCCTCCTCCTTACCTTCCTCCATCCTTTTGGCGCGGGAAAAAGCCCGCGCTTTCCCGAACCAGCCCCGCCCCCTGTGGCGCAGCTCCTGTTGCGGCCCTTATCCCAATTCCCTCATCCCAATTCCCTCATCCCCGAATCTCACCTCCCTCCAGCACAGGCGCCCACACTCCCCACCATCATCATCTCATCTACCGAAAAGAAAAAAGGAATTTTAGGAACTTTAACCAGAACTCGACCCACATCCCCATCCATCATCCCACCCATGAAGTATTCTTTACCCATATTTACAACCCCATATACAAACGCCATCTCCCCCCCGCAATCACATCCCCTCAGTTTGAGTCCAGTTTTTCCATCTGAATAAAGGTCCAAGCCTCTTCTGGCGTTTCAAAATATTGGTGTCGGTCCTGATAAATGACCCACAGTCGCGCAGGCTGCAGCATGCCGAACCTGACTTCTATTATGCAGCACCGCCTTGACCCGTTTGAAGCCAGCTCTCCTCCTTGCCACCTCCACGCTCCAATCCTGGTCGACTCGGATCACCGCGTTCTATCTACTGCTCCGCACCTTCTTGGCCCATCTCAGCACACTTTCTTTGTCCGCGAAGCGATGGAACCTTGCCACTATCGCCCTTGGCGGCTCATCGGCCTTGGGTCTCCTCGCCAGGACCCGGTGGGCCCCTTCCAGCTCCAGGGGGCTCGGAGAGGCCTCCGCACCCATCAGCGAATGGAGCATCGTACTCATGTACACCCCGGCATCAGCTCCCTCCACTCCTTCGGGAAGATCCAGAATCCGGAGGTTCTTCCTCCCTCGACCTGTTCTCCAGGACCTCAATTCTCTCGGCCCACCTCCTGTGCACCGCCTCGTGCGCCTCCATTTTTACCGCCAGGCCCAGGATCTCGTCCTCGTTGGTATTCACTTGATCATTCACCTCACGGAGCTCCGCTGCCTGGGTCTTCTGGGTCTCCTTCAGCCCCTCAATCACCAACAGCATTGGTGCCAGCACCTCCTTTTTCAGCTCCTCCACACATCGCTTGAGGAACTCCTGCTGGCCTGGCCCCCACGCTGCTCGCCCTCCGCCCTCCGCCATCTTGCTTTTTTCCCCTCGTTTTGGTCTCTGCTCCAGGGCCTGTTTCCTCGTCGTTCCACCGCTAATTTCTGCCATATATTGTAAGGGGGGACCTTACTGCACCTTCCCACACGGGATTGATTCAAAAAAAGCTCTGTTGGGTCTCCTCTGGAGAGCCCGAAAGTCCGTTGTCGCGGGAGCTGCCGAAATGTGCGGCTTAGCTCCGCATCGCCACAACCGGAAGTCTCGCTCCTATTTCTTATGATCCTATGACTCACTTAACTGTAGATCTTTTTCCTCTGTAGGTTTCCACTCAAGAATTGGCACACATAGTTACTGCACTTTATGATATTTGCCTTCCCAATGTTGGACCAAAGGATCTTCGATCAACTATATGTGCCATTGGAACAAAAACCATCATCCTGGTGCGTAATGAGCAAGGTACCGTTAAAGCAAAACCAATCACGAGTGTACTATATCATGATAAGGGGATATTAGACATTTGGGTTCAGAAATGGAGTCCAAAATGAAGCAGACAATTTAAAGATTTAAACAGATTGAAGCAAAATGCTGTTAGCCTGAATGCAAAGGGATATATGCCCTTACCTGGCTGAGTCACAAGCTCCCATTCAGACTTAAAACTCATTAGGGAATGCATAATGTTATTCATCAAAGACCCATTGTCTTTCGGGACATTCCTACATGACCAGCCATTATTCTGTTAACAGAGTCCGATGTCCTAATGGTCAATGGAAGATAGTTGCATATGATTAGCATAGCTCTGGCCTTTTGTATAAACGGGAATGGGCTATCAGCCAAACAATGAGAATAGATTCAAGTTTGACCACCTCAGGGGAAGAATCTTTGTTTGAAGGGCTTCGAGAGAGAGATCCTTTTGGGAACAAAGACAGAGAAGCAGATGGGCAGCCAAAGAGACAAGTCAGGAAACCTGTGGAGAGTAGCCAGTCAGGTCATGAAGCCTGCTAGCTTAAAGATGTAAGCAACCATGGAGTAAGTCATGGAAACTGCCACAGAGAGAGAAAGCTTTGAAAAAAGGATTCTGAAAGAGATGGCTTAATAGAAGAAAGATTGCTTCTCAAATGAAAGTGCTGCCTTTGCCTGGATGTGCAAGTGGAACGAGAGCTGTATTTTAATGCCAAGTGTTGTTTAATGGGACCTTGTGTTAAGAAACTGCATATAATCTGTTAAGTGTTACAACTGTGAAGTTTGAAAGTTTAAATTTTCTTTTCTTTTCTTTTTAATAAAGTTTTGTTTATAAAATAACAAAGCCCAATTTCTGATATCATCACTCCCGGAACGAATCCATCTTTTCTGCACAGTCTTAAAATTTAAAAACATTATGCTTCTGGTTCAGTATCTTAGCCATTGTTGAGGTCTGACCAGAGTCCATAACAATTATCTCTCACTAATACCTGCTAACTGTCATGATATGTCAGAAACTGATAACAAAATTACTCATTTGAGAGCCAAGCTCTTCAGCTCATGAACTAATACTATTAATATTTTGGAATTCAATAACCCTGAGTGGATGCAGAAGTTCACTATTTGAACCAGCATAGGAGTTCTCCTAGCATCCTGGTTAACATTCACTAGATCAATCCCAGTAATATAAAAATATTGGACCTTTCATTGTTTTGTTCTTTCTGAGACCTGCAAAATTGCCTGCCACATTTGACTATGAAAATACCTGAGCCTCAAATAATCTATTGGCTAAAAAGCACTTTGAAATAACTGAATGACCTGAACAATGCATAACAATATATAAAGGCATGTTTGTTCATTATTTACTGGGGGCTTTAGCTTTTGCCACCTGCGGTACCTGTTGTGTTTGACTCTTCAGTCTGGTAACAAGCTGTGGGAATCCTCAGATAATCTAGCCAGTCCTTCCAGGATTTAACCCTGTCTCTTTCTGTCCTGCTGCAGAGGTGTATGAGGAGTACAGCCAGAAGACTGTGATCAGGCCTATTGTAAATATCACTGGCACCAAATCATCTTGTTGTACAGAGAATTTAAAAGAAGAGAAATTGAGAGTTTTTGCTGCTGTCTTCAGTGATACTGAGAGTAGTGAAGAAGATTCCAAGTCCAATTCAGATCAGTAAGTATATTTATTGATGAGATAAATGGGCAAAGTATATAAGAACAATAATTATGAAGGTTCTGCAACAGAGTCCAAAGTTTCCATATTTGTTACAGTGAGTAACTTACAGATTCATTTCATTCATATTAGTTGGTCAACATATCTGTTGAAAATCTGGGTCAGTTTTGTGGAAACTAAGCCCATCAACTGAGTCATCATTACTTTGCCTTGGTTTATTATATAAGTGATCTTTAATGAGGACTTGGCATTGTATGGTGTGATTAGGGCTGACGAGCTGACTCAGGAATAATTATGTGACCGGCAACTGTGTACATTGTAAAAAGATTATTATGTCAATTGTTATGAGGTAGGAAGAGTAACAGTAACACATCAACATGCCTTGCTAAGCTACATTGTATACTGAGATAGGTTTTAAATAGCTGCTATTTGCAGAGTGAAACTGAAGTTTGTTGCCTTCGTGTCTCTGACCAAATCATTTAAAAAAAATCTGTTTCTCAAATGTAAAGCATTGTTTAGCATATCAGTCACAAAGAAACAATCTCCAGCCTATATTTGCGATGATGTTTCTGTCACTGACTTTCAGGAGAACAGACTCTATGCCTACCTTTTCTCCCTTTTATTCCATTCCAAGTTTGTTTGTTTTTTTAAATATGTTTTTATTAAGAATTTTTCAATAACAATATTTTCCACCTTACGAACAACCCCCCCCCCCCCCCCCGCCCGTAACAAAGAAAAGGAAAAAGAACTCGGGTGGCAAGACATGAACAAGTCAATAAGATACAAAACTTTGTACAGTGGATTCTTCCCGTACATGTCAGTTTCCGGATCCTTCATGTGTTTTCTTGCTCAAATGCCACCCAGAGAAACGCCCCTCCCCCCCCCCCCCTCAAACAATGCCCCCCCCCCAACTGGGTTGCTGTTGCTGCTGTCCGACCTTCCTCTAACGCTCCGCGAGATGGTCTAGGAACGGTTGGCACCGCCTGTAGAACCCCTGCGCAGACCCTCTCAAGGCAAACTTTATCCTTTCCAACTTGATAAACCCTGCCATATCATTTATCCAGGCCTCCACGCTGGGGGGCTTCACCTCCTTCCACATTAGCAAGATCCTTCGCCGGGCTACTAGGGACGCAAAGGCCAGAATACCGGCCTCTTTCGCCTCCTGCACTCCCGGCTCGTCCACTACTCCAAATAGTGCTAGCCCCCAGCTTGGCTTGACCCGGGCTTTCACCACCTTAGATACTGTTCCCGCCACTCCCCTCCAGAACCCCTCCAGTGCCGGACATGACCAAAACATATGGACATGGTTCACCGGACTTCCTGAGCACCTCCCACATCTGTCCTCCACCCCAAAGAACCTGCTCAGCCTCGTCCCCGTCATATGCGCTCTATGAACCACCTTAAATTGTATCAGGCGAAGCCTGGCACACGAGGAAGAGGAATTAACCCTATTTAGGGTGTCAGCCCATAGCCCCTCCTCAATCTCCTCCCCCAACCCCTCCTCCCATATACCCTTCAGCTCCTCTACCAAAGCCTCCCCCTCTTCTTTCATCTCCGTATATCGCCGACACCTTGCCCTCCCCGACCCATACGCCCAAAATCACCCTATCTTGAATCCCCTGTGCCGGGAGTAGCGGAAATTCCCTCACCTGCCGCCTCACAAACGCCCTCACTTGCATGTACCTGAAAGCGTTTCCCAGGGGTAGCCCAAACTTCTCCTCCAGCGCCCCTAAGCTCGCAAACGTCCCGTCAATGAACAGGTCCCCCATTCTTCTAATCCCTACCCGATGCCAGCTCTGAAATCCCCCGTCCATCCTTCCTGGGACAAACCGATGGTTGTCTCTGATCGGGGACCCCACCGAGGCTCCCGTCGCACCCTGTGCCGTCTCCACTGCCCCCAGATCTTTAGCGTTGCCGCCACCACCAGGCTCGTGATATACCTTGTCGGCGAGAGCGGCAGCAGTGCCGTCACCAGCGCCCCCAGGCTTGTTACTTTGCAGGACGCCATCTCCAATCTCTTCCATGCCGCCCCCTCTCCCTCCATCACCCACTTACGGATCATTGCCACGTTGGCTGACCAATAGTAACCAGCCAAATTAGGCAACGCCAACCCTCCTCTATCTCTGCTACGCTCCAAGAACCCCCTCCTTACCCTCGGGGTCTTGCTTGCCCACACAAACCCCGTAATGATCCTGCTTACCCTCTTAAAAAAGGCCTTAGTCATCACAATTGGGAGGCATTGGAATACAAAAGGAATCTCGGGAGGACCACCATTTTAACCGACTGTACCCTACCCGCCAGCGAGAGTGGCAACATGTCCCACCTTTTAAAATCCTCCTCCATCTGTTCCACCAACCGCGACAAATTAAGTTTGTGCAGTGCCCCAGCTCCTAGCTACCTGAATCCCCAAGTATCGAAAGCTCCTTTCTGCCCTCCTCAACGGCAGGTCGTCTATCCCTCTTCCCTGGTCCCCCGGATGGATCACAAAGAGCTCACTCTTTCCCACATTGAGCTTATATCCCGAAAAGTCTCCAAACTCCCGTAGGATCTGCATTACCTCAACCATCCCCTCCACCGGATCCGTCACATACAGCAACAGATCGTTTGCGTATAGCGACATTCGATGTTCCTCTCCCCTCGAACCAACCCCTTCCATTTCCCCGACTCCCTTAACGCCATGGCCAAAGGTTTAATTGCTAATGCGAACAGCAGAGGGGACAGGGGGCATCCCTGCCTCGTCCCTCGATACAGCCGGAAATACTCCGACCTCCGCCGGTTTGTGACCACACTCGCCACCGGGGCTTTATACAGGAGCTTAACCCAACTGATAAACCCTCCCCCGAACCCAAATCTCCTCAACACTTCCCAGAGATACTCCCACTCTACCCGATCAAAGGCCTTCTCCGCGTCCATGGCTGTCACTATCTCCGCTTCTCCCTCCACCGATGGCATCATTATCACATTTAGGAGCCTTCGCACATTAGTATTTAACTGCCTACCCTTTACGAATCCCGTCTGGTCCTCATGAATCACCCCCGGGACACAGTCCTCAATCCTCATGGCCAACATTTTTGCCAGCAGCTTAGCGTCTACGATAAGGAGCGAGATCGGTCTATACGACCCACGTTGCAGTGGGTCCTTATCCCGCTTCAAGATCAAAGAGATCGTCGCCTCCGACATTGTCGGGGGCAGGGTCCCCCCCTCCCTTGATTCATTGAAGGTCCTTACCAGCAACGGGGCTAACAGGTCTACATATTTCCTGTAGAACTCCACCGGGAACCCATCCGTCCCCGGGGCCTTCCCTGCCTGCATGCTCCCCAGTCCTTTAACCAGCTCCTCCACCCCAATTGGCGCCCCCAAACCAGCCACCTCCTGCACCTCCACCCTTGGGAACCTCAACTGATACAAGAATCGCCGCATCCCCTCTTTTCCCCCTGGGGGCTGGGACCTATACAGTTCCTCATAAAAGGCCTTAAAAGGCTCATTCATTTTCCCTGCCCTCCACACCGTAGTTCCCCTGCCATCTTGGACTCCACTTGTTTCCCTCGCTGCCATCCTCTTACGGAGCTGGTGTGCCAGCATCCGGCTCGCCTTCACCCCATATTCATATATCGCCCCCTGTGCCTTCCTCCACTGTGCCTCTGCCTTCCCTGTGGTCAACAGGTCGAACTCCGTCTGGAGTCTTCGTCTCTCCCTGAGTAGTCCCTCATCCGGAGCCTCTGCATAGCTCCTGTCCACCCTTAAAATCTCCCCCACTAACCTCTCCCTTTCCCTGCCCTCTCTCTTCACCCTGTGAGCCCTGATGGAGATAAACTCTCCCCTGACCATCGCCTTCAGCGCCTTCCATACTACTCCCACCTGCATATTCTATTCCAAGTTGATAGCTGTACAGATCAGCAGAAGTAAAATGTCAACACATTGAAAAGCAATAGTATGTATTCTTGTAACTGTTGAAAGCGTTCCATCAAAAATTGAAGCCTGCTGAATCTCATTAGGAAACAGATGATGCATATTGTCCCGGGGTGCCAGTGGGTCTACTTGCAGTAGTGCCACGCAAGTCTCACTATTGACTAGCATTAGTTTATCCTTTCTGAGCTAGTTTTGTCAAAATTGGTAATTAATTTTTTTCTCTGATGTCATTGGTGTTAAGTTATATTATGTGTCAGGGTTTAGAGAACCCCAAAGTGTATCATGGAGTTCACCTGACCCACAACTATTAATAGACTGTGGTATGGGGAGCACACGGCTCACTCTACAGGTGTGGTATTTTTCTGAATTCACCAAATGATCCAGAGATAATCTTTGGATGCAGCTCACTGAAAAACATTTCTCTGAGAGCCTCATACGTTTCTTCTATTTTCAAAGCCCTGATCCATCTATCAAAATTACTCTGTTTGAGCCTTTCAAACTCCATGCATGTTTGACCAAATTATTTCCTTAAATTTCTAAACCTTTGTCTGTAAACTTCAGGCACTAGTTCATATGCACCTAAGATGGATTTTTCACCTCCTCATACGTCCTAGATACCTCCTCCGGTAGTGATGCAAACACTTCACTAGCCCTACCTACCAGCTTTGTTTGAATCAGTAATACCCACATGTCCTGTGGCCATTTCATTTATTTAGCTACCTTCTCAAATGAAATGAAAAAGGCTTCTACCTCCTTCTCGTCAAACCTTAGCAATGCTTGGACATATTTAAATAGATCCCCACCACGCCTTCGACTTAGACGGTCTTTCTCATTATCCTCATCACTATCATCCAACTGTACGTTTCCATTTATGCCTGCCAATTTTAACTGACTGTCATGTTTCATGGCCATTTTCTGATGTTCAAACTCTCTCTCTTTATCTTTTTCCCTGATCTGTATCTCTCTTTCTCTTTCTTTTTCCTCTCTATCTCTTTCGCATTCAAGCTGCTTTAATTCTTTCTCATGTTCCATTTGTTTAATTTGCAACTGAATTTTTGCCATTCCCAATGAGTGAAACTATCTCAGGCAACTTTAACTGCTTAGCCACCACCATAATTACCTCATCTTTTCGCATTTTGTCAGGTAATGTTAACTGCAATGTTTTTGACAAATCTAACAGTCTGCTTTTAGTCTATGTCCGTAAGGTACTGCGTGTGACCGTCTCCACCCCCAAAATCTTCTGAGCCTCTGAAAGAGCCATTGTCCACAACACACACCCCACGTAACTAGAATGCCACACGTGAAAAGCAACCACAATATGCTCACCCCTCACTGTCTTTAAGTTCACTAAGCCAATCCAATAGATAGAGTTTTATCCCGGACAAGCACCCAATTGCTATGTCAGGGTTTAGAGAACCCCAAAGTGTGTCATGGTGTTCACCTGACTATTAATAGATTGTGGTATGGGGAGCACATGGCCCACTCTACAGGTGTGGTACAGCAGAAAATGGACAAGTTTTTTTTTTAAAGCAAAACAATGTTTGTTCTATGAACTCAAGTTAACCTTTTTAAAACAAACAGTAAATATCTTAGCAACCAGTAAATCAAATACACCCCCCAAAGAAGACAACGCTAAGTAACCTGTATGCTGTCCTTTTTCACCCAAAAGACTTAACAAACCTTTGAACATAAGCACATCAGAGTTTACAGTCACTACTGAAAGCATTTATTATTCTTCTGAATTCACCAAATGATCCAGAGATAGTCTTTGGATGGCAGAGATCAACAGTACAGCCCTTTGTTTTAACCCCAGATGCAGTCACTGAAAAACACAGACACACCCAAGCTTTTTCTTAAACTGAAACTAAAAAGCAGGAATATTAGCTCCACCCACATTCTGACATCACTCCAGTAATATGAGCAGCTCCATTTCTTAAAGGTACATTTCTTAAACACCCATTTCTTAAAGGTACTTTCACATGACACCTCCCCCCAAGAAAAAAATAAACCATCAACTTCAAGGTGGTTTCATTTTTCACCTTTGCACTATCCTTTAAGAAATGCACACAGTAAATATACTTGTTCATTTCAAAAAACAACATACGCAAACAGATATAATAATATAGCCCATTTTTTCTGTTCTTCTTCTTCCAACTGAAATCCTTCTCGATTGACAGTCTCTTCGAACAAGAAGGTCTCTGTGTGATCCGTCCATTGCCCTATGCCTCAGCATTTCTCTTTCAAGTCAGATACTTTAGTTCAATCTGATCACAGAGTCCCTTGCCATTTTCCAACACAGGAGCATTGGTTATCACAGCTTTCAGGCCGTCAAATGCCTGTTGACACTCACTGGAATTTGTTACGCTTCTTGAGCAAGTCCATCAGTGGAGCAACCACGCTACAAAAAAGTTTTCACCAATGTTCGATCAAATCCACTCATGCCAAGAAATTGCATTATTTCCCTTTGTCTCGAGGGTATCGGAAACTCCTCAAGAAAAGTGACTTGGGCTCTTCCAAATTCACTTTTGGCTAGGTTTATCACCAAACCCGCTTCCTGAAGTCGATCGAATAACTCCATCAGATGTTTTAACTGTTCTTTCCAAGTCTGGCTGAAAATTACCAAATCGTCGATGTATACCGCACAATGGGTAATCCTGAAACAACTTTGTTCGTGAACATTGAAGTGTGGCTGGGGCCTTTTTCATGCCAAATGGCATAACTTTGAATTGGTATATACCATCTGGAGTCACAAAAGCTGAAATCTCCTTCGCCCTTTCGGATAAAGGTACCTGCCAGTAACCTTAAAGTAAATCCAGTTTGGAAATAAAAGCTAATTGTCCCACTTTCTGAATGCAATCCTCCAAACGTGGGATAGGATAAGAGTCCGTCCTTGTATCTGCATTAACCTTTCTATAGTCCACACACAACCGTTGGGTACCGTCTGGTTTTAGTACCATCACTATGGGTGAGCTCCATTGGCTGCAACCCACTTCAATTATGCCATCTTTAAGCATACTCTCCATCTCTTTGTTAACCTGTGCCAATTTTAAAGGGTTAAGTCTGTATGGATGTTGTTTGATTGGAACAGCATTTCCCACATCTACATCATGTATAGACATTTTAGTACTTCACAATTTATCTCTTCAAACTTTCCCATGTGATATCAATAACTCTTTCAGGTCAGTTCGTTTTTCCTCTGGAAGGTAACTCAACAATTTATCCCAATCTTTAAGAACATCCTCGTTTTCCAATTTAATTTGAGGTATGTCATCTGGATTTGGTTCGTCGCTTTGAGTTAGAATCATTAAAACCTCCTCCTTTTTCTCTCCTTCCCTTTCAAAAAACTTTTTCAGCATATTCACATGACACACTCGGTGAGTCTTCCTTCTATCTGGTGTTTTTACCACATAATTCACCTCACTTAATTTCCTTTCAATCTGATAAGGTCCACAAAATCTAGTTTTTCAAGGTTCACCTGCCATTGGTAACAACACTTAACACTTTATCTCCACTGGCAAAACTACGAACTTTGGATTTCTTGTCCGCGGCCCGTTTCATCACATTTTGTGCAACTTTCAAATGTTATCTAACCAATTCACCTGCTCTATTTAATCGTTCTCTAAAATTTGACACTTAATCTAATAATGTAATTTCCGATTTCTCATCCACCAAGTTTTCCTCAATCAATTTAAGTGGTCCTCCTAACTCATGACCAAAATTTAGTTCAAAAGGACTAAATTTGGTTGACTCATTAGGTGCACCACTAATTGCAAACAGTACGAATGGAATTCCTTTATCCCAATCCCCTGGATAATCTTGACAATAAGCCCTCAACATTGTCTTTAATGTCTGATGCCACCTTTCTAATGCTCCCTGCAATTCTGGAGGGTACGCTGTTGATTTAAATTGTTTTATTCCTAAGCTATCCATAACTTCTTTGAATAACCTCGAGGCAAAATTTGATCCTTGATCCGATTGTATTTCTGCGGGTAGTCCATATCTGGTAAAGAATTGAAGTAACTCATCCACAATCTTTTTAGCTGTAATATTACATACTGGAATGGCCTCTAGCAACCTAGTAGACACATCCATTATAGACAAAGATATTGATTCCCACTTTTTGTTTTCGGAAGCGGTCCTACGCAATCAATTAGGACCTTTGTAAAAGGTTCCTCAAATGCTGGAATGGGTATTAAGGGCGCTGGTTTTATCACTGTTGAGGTTTCCCTATCACTTGACATGTGTGACATGATTGACAAAATTTAACTACTTCTTTATGTAGTCCAGGCCAATAAAAATGTTTCTGGATTTTAGCTTGAGTTTTTCTTATTCCCAAATGACGTCCCACTGGTACCTCATGTGCAACTCGCAACACCTCCTTTCTATACCCTACCGGCAATACTACTTGATGAACTTCTGCCCACTTTTCATCCGCCTGCATATATAAATGTCTCCATTTTCTCATCAGGACATTACTTTTACGGTAATAACACTCTGGTATAAACTCAGATTTCTCTTCCGTGTATGCTTTCTGATACATCCGTTTTATTTCTACATCTTTCTGTTGTAACTCCGCCAATTTTCCTGAACTAAAAATATCCGCCTCATCCTCCACCTGTTCTTGTTCTTTTTCAACTATCTGATCAAAAATTGTTTCTGATAATTGCACTTCAACTTCATCTTCACTCTTTGATTTCTCCTCTTGTCTTAGTCTGTGACTTTGCGACCTTGTTTCTACACAATCCGGAAAAATCCCAGGATATTCGTCCTTCAACACTTCAGTTGTCTGATTTTCCACTGGCTTATCAACCACAGTAGGCATCACTCCCACTTGCGATCCAGCTATATCATTACCCAAGATAAACTGTATTCCTGGACAAGATAGTTTCTTTATTACTCCTACTACCAATTCACCACTCTTCACTGGACTTTCAACCTTACCTTATATAATGGAACACTACTCCTCTTACCCTGAATTCCACATATTACCACCTTTTCTGGCAACGTTCTTCCCAAACTACATAACTCCTCATCTCTTACCATTAAATATTGACTAGCTCCCATATCTCTTAAAATTGTGACTTCTTTACCTGCTCCTCCTGATACACATGAGTAAACTTTACCCACACAAGTAAATTCTTTAAAGACATCTGGCACCTTCTTATCAATCACCTCTTGATCAGGCTGTACAATCTTTTGCACCTCATTCGCTTCACCTGGGCTTTCCTTTACCACTTTAGCAAACCCCACTGTTTTATCCTGTTTTACCACATCAGCCTTCCCAGTGCTTTTCTTCAACCACCAACACTGAGACTTTACATGGCCTAGTTTATTACAGTGAAAACATTTGAAACTTTTCATGTCTCTTCCACCCTCCTGGATTTCTTTTTTAATCTAAGGTACACTCTCCTTATTATCTCCCATCAGATCACCTTTACCTCTACCACTTGAGTCTTTCTCATGTCCCCAGTTTCTATCCCTCACAGGCTGAAACTGATGTCTGAAATCAAGCTTTTACTTATGAACTAATTCATAATCATCTGCCATTTCTGCTGCTAATGTCGCAGTTTTAACCCTCTGTTCTTCCACACGAGTTCTCACTACATCAGGAATTGAATTTTTAAACTCCTCCAAAAGTATAATTTCTCTGAGAGCTTCATACGTTTGCTCTATTTTCAAAGCCCTTATCCATCTATCAAAATTACTCTGTTGAGCCTTTCAAACTCCATGTATGTTTGACCAAATTATTTCCTTAAATTTCTAAACCTTTGTCTGTAAGCTTCAAGCACTAGTTCATATGCACCTTCAATGGATTTTTCACCTCCTGATACGTCCCAGATATCTCCTCCGATAGTGATGCAAACACTTCACTAGCCTTACCTACCAGCTTTGTTTGAATCAGCAATACCCACATGTCCTGTGGCCATTTCATTTGTTTAGCTACCTTCTCAAATGAAATGAAAAAGGCTTCTACCTCCTTCTCGTCAAACCTTAGCAATGCTTGGACATATTTAAATAGATCCCCACCACGCCTTCGACTTAGACGGTCTTTCTCATTATCCTCATCACTATCATCCAACTGTACCTTTCCCTTCATGCCTACCAATTTTAACTGACTGTCATGTTTCATGGCCATTTTCTGAAGTTCAAACTCTCTCTCTTTATCTTTTTCCCTGATCTGTATCTCCCTTTCTCTTTCTTTTTCCTCTCTATCTCTTTTGCATTCAAGCTGCTTTAATTCTTTCTCATGTTCCATTTGTTTAATTTGCAACTGAATTTTTGCCATTTCCAATGAATGAAACTGTATCTCAGGCAACTTTAACTGCTTAGCCAACACCATAATTACCTAATCTTTTCGCATTTTGTCAGGTAATGTTAACTGCAATGTTTTTGACAAATCTAACAGTCTGCTTTTAGTCTCTGTCCGTAAGGTACTGCGTGTGACCGTCTCCACCCCCAAAATCTTCTGAGCCTCTGAAAGAGCCATTGTCCACAACACACACCCCACTTAACTAGAATACCACACCTGAAAAGCAACCACAATATGCTCACCCCTCACTGCCTTTACGTTCACTAAGCCAATCCAATAGATAGAGTTTTATCCCGGACAAGCCCCCAATTGTTAGGTCAGGGTTTAGAGAACCCCAAAGTGTATCATGGTGTTCACCTGACTATTAATAGATTGTGGTATGGGGAGCACACGGCCCACTCTACAGGTGTGGTACAGCAGAAAATGGACAAGTTATTTTTTAAAGCAAAACAATGTTTATTCTATGAACTCAAGTTAACCTTTTTAAAACAAACAGTGAATATCTTAGCAACCAGTAAATCAAATACACCCCCCAAAGAATACAACACTAAGTAACCTGTATGCTGTCCTATTTCACCCAAAAGACTTAACAAACCTTTGAACATAAGCACATCAGAGTTTACAGTCACTACTGAAAGCATTTATAATTCTTCTGAATTCACCAAATGATCCAGAGATAGTCTTTGGATGGCAGAGATCAACAGTACAGCCCTGTGTTTTAACCCCAGATGCAGTCATTGAAAAACACAGACACACCCAAGCTTTTTCTTAAACTGAAACAAAAAAGCAGAAGTAGAGCTCAGCTCCACCCTGACTCTGACATCACTCCAGTAACATGAGCAGCTCCATTTCTTAAACACCCATTTCTTAAAGGTACTCTCACATGACAGTTACTGTAGTTTGAGATTTTAATATACCATAAATCACAAGATACAAATAACCAGTTAATCCCTGTAAAGTGCTATCATGTTGAAGTAAAAATAGAGACTGTTTTATGTTTCAGGCAACTATGAATTTTTTTTTGAGTTTGTCATTAACCTGAGTTGAATAATTTTTAATATGATGAGGAGTGAGCATTTATTATCACTCATACAGCTGTGAATTAAGAATAATATTGTATAAACACTGGACTTCTACTATTCCGTTTTCTCAATGATCTATCAAATTTCATTAAAAAGCTGAGCCAAATGAACCAGAAACATTCTAACTTTGATCCACAGTGTGTGGTGAGTAAGCCGATCTCAGCCAGAGTGACAGGTAAGGGTAAATCAGTCACCCTCAGCATCCTCGGTTTAAAGGAGGGAAGTATTAGCTATGGTCCTTGTTCCTACCCGTTCTCCAATAATTCCTGATGGAAATATGCAGGTGGACAGGAGTAAGTTTACAACTTATTGCCCATGGAAGACTGTCATTACAAATTAGCTGCCAGTTATAATAACTGTCCAGTTCCAACTCCTGTTGATTTCAATGGATATATAAGTTGGGCAGTCTCTATGATGGGTGGCATCTCCACAATGGCACTTTAGATTCCAGCATCTTACTCTTGCAATTATAATGACATATTCAACAATTTCAATAGTTAAATTGGATTTACACTAATTCTGGAACTTGCAAACTAACTAGCTTGCAAAATTGTCCTCTGTCCAGAAAAAGAAAAATGAGATAAACTACCTATTGGAAGGTTTTGCATTCCATCAAGTAATTTTTAATTGTAATTTGACTGGGAGATAAAGGTTTTTGGTGCCATTGTTCTGATATGACACAATAAATCTCCCTTTAAGCTCTCTCACAGGCATTCTGAATGGAAACACAATGCATTTTAGGTATGTACTTTGTTAATTGTACATTCTTCTTCCAGGGAAGAAAATGAAAATGAGGAACGGCTTAAGGCAGGATTGAAACACTTTTTGAGCAGTGTGCAGGAGCGTCGTCAACAGAGAAAAAGTGGACAGGAAAATGGTGACCTCTCTTGTACAGCACTCGGAATAGAGGCCAGGATTGTCGCTGCCCTAAGCTATGTGCGCTCTCTCACGTGAGTATGATATGAACATGGAACTCAGATATTTTGTATGCATTTCATTGGAATATGGACAGTCACTACAGGATTGAAGTTCAAAGAAACCAGGTTTAAAATCTATATAGGGGGGTGCTGGACGATTCTTCTTCTCTGGTGATGCGGTCTCCCCGGCTGGGGCTGGCGTAATTATCCTTTTTTTGTTAGTGTAAATGGGGGTAATGCTCTACCCTAGGTGTAGTTGGCGAGATGTAGGTATGGCGGGATGTAGGTTTCAGGGTGTATTTGAAGTCCTGAGGGTACTGATTCCTGTGTGTCAGAGTGTGCTAGGCTAGGTCAGGTCCGGTGCTGTGGCTGGTATCATGTTGCCTCCTGGAGCTTTGGCTGTCCTTCTTGAAGGCAGTTATTAAGGATATCCAGAGAGGCTTGGTTTTGCTTCTTCAATGCACGGAGGCCTGGGTTGAGCTGAATCCTGAACTTCGGTTGAACTTGAGTTGTGTTGTGTGATATATATGTAACTCCCTTTTCGAACTAGGGTTTTCACGTATTTTGTTTGTATTTTCTTTTCTTTATAAGGGTTGGTGTAAAGAATCTGTGATTGGTTCCTGAATGGGTGCAGACAGGTCTGGTATCCGCGGAGAGGAGGCTGTGATGTGTCATTGGTGCCCTTGGTGCTACTAGAGTTGAGGGAGATATATTATTGGTGCGCGCCGAAACATGGTGCGGTAAATGTATCCTGA
Organism: Scyliorhinus torazame; assembly: GCF_047496885.1. Taxonomy (NCBI): domain Eukaryota; kingdom Metazoa; phylum Chordata; class Chondrichthyes; order Carcharhiniformes; family Scyliorhinidae; genus Scyliorhinus; species Scyliorhinus torazame. The sequence goes on from NC_092716.1 coordinate 98,723,068, forward strand.
ACTCGCGTGATAATTGCAAGCAAAGGTTGCATGGGAGGGTATGTACCATTTTACCATGTTTTCATGGCTTCATCCTGTTTCCCTCTTGACCTTGAGTGGAGCTTAGAGAGGTACCTAGCTATGTCTAATGATTGTATTGAGCCAGTTACACTGCTGTTCTCTGTTATGTTTGGTGCTCTGTACTTCATGAAGGAACTCACCAAACACTTTGACTTGTCCAAACCAGAATCTTTAATTGAGTCTTGTGTGGTAGGATAGCAATCTGATACAGAGCACGTTATCATGGAGTCTGCTAACTACTCTTCTGGAACTTGCACCTAGCACTGATCATACACATGAATGTCTTATTACCCTCTCAATCTTCTTCTCAAGATGTGTCTCCCTTTATATTGGAGTCACAGATCACAAGAGTCTTATGACCGCATGGTGTGTCTGTACCGCCACCTGCTGGTTGGAGGTCACACACCTTCCAACTATGATGTAGCCCATAGGCATATCACTACATTATCATGTCCGCCTCTGTATTCATGTATGTTTTAAAAAAAATATATTTATTAAAGTTTTTTAACTCAATTTTTCTCCCTTGCAAACAATAACCCCCCCCCCCCCCCCTCGTAACAAAAAAAACGAGAAATCGCGCAGAGCAAGATATATACATGGCAAAATTTACACAGCTTTGTACAGTGGCCCTCACCCGTACGTGCCAGTTTCCCTAACCCTTCATGTTATCTCTTGCTCATCCACCCTCCCAGGCAGTCCCCCCTTCTCGCCCCCCCCCCCCCCCCCCCCAAGGTTGCTGCTGCTGCTGACCGACCTTCCTCTAACGCTCCGCGAGATAGTCTAGGAACGGTTGCCACCGCCTGTAGAACCCCTGCGCAGACCCTCTCAAGGCAAATTTAATCCTCTCCAACTTTATGAACCCAGCCATATCATTTATCCAGGCCTCCAGGCTGGGGGGCTTCACCTCCTTCCACATTAGCAAGATCCTTCGCCGGGCTACTAGGGACGCAAAGGCCAGAATGCCGACCTCTTTCGCCTCCTGCACTCCCGGTTCGTCCACTACTCCAAATATTGCTAGCCCCCAGCTTGGCTTGACCCGGACTTTCACCACCTGAGATATTGCTCGCGCCACTCCTCTCCAGAACCTCTCCAGTGCCGGGCATGACCAAAACATATGGACATGGTTCGTCGGGCTCCCTGAGCACCTTCCACATCTGTCCTCTACCCCAAAGAACCTACTCAACCTCGCCCCCATCAAGTGCGCTCTGTGGACCACCTTAAATTGTATCAGGCTGAGCCTGGCACACGAGGAGGAGGAATTAACCCTACCTAGGGCATCAGCCCACAGACCTTCCTCGATCTCCTCCCCCAGCTCCTCCTCCCATTTACCCTTCAACTCTTCTACCAGCGCTTCCTCCTCTTTCAACTCCTGGTGTATTTCCGACCTTGCCCTCCCCGACCCATACACCCGAGGTCACCCTATCTTGAACTTCCTGTGCCTGGAGCAACGGGAATTCCCTCCCCTGTCGCCTCACAAAAGCCCTCACCTGCATTTATCTAAAGGCATTTCCCGGGGGTAACTCGAACTTCTCCTCGCGACCCGAGGCTCGCAAACGACCCGTCGATGAACAGGTCCCCCATTCTTCCAATCCCCGCCCAATGCCAGCTCTGGAACCCCCCGTCCATCTTCCCCGGGACAAACCGGTGGTTACTCCTGATCAGGGACCACACCGATGCTCCCATTGCACCCCGGTGCCGTCTCCACTGGCCCCAGATCATTCGCGTTGCCGCCACCACCGGGCTTGTGGTATACTTTGTCGGCGAGAGTGGCAGCGGTGCTATCACCAACGCCCCCAGGCTCGTTCCTTTACAGGACGCCATCTCCATCCTCTTCATCGCTGCCCCCTCTCCCTCCATAACCCACTTGCGGATCATCGCCACATTTGCTGCCCAGTAGTAGCTCCCCAGGTTTGGCAGCGCCAACCCTCCTCGGTCCCTACTGCGTTCCAGGAACCCTCTCCTTACTCACGGGGTCTTATTCGCCCACACAAACCCCATAATACTCCTGCCTCCTCTCTTAAAAAAGGCCTTAGTGACCACGATGGGAAGGCACTGAAACACAAACAGAAACCTCGGAAGGACCACCATTTTGACCGACTGCACTCTACCCACCAGCGAGTGCGGTAACATGTCCCATCTTTTGAAATCCTCCTCCATTTGCTCCACCAACCTCGTCAGATTCAGTTTATGTAGGGTCCCCCAATTCCTGGCTATCTGGATCTCCAGATACCGAAAGCTCCCCTCCGCCCTCCTCAGCGGTAGGTCCCCTATCCCTCTTTCTTGGTCCCCCGCCTGTAATACAAAGAGCTCACTCTTCCCTACATTGAGCTTATAGCCCGAAAACTCCCTTAGAGTCTGCATGACCTCCACCCCCTTAGAGTCTGCATGACCTCCACCCCCTTAGAGTCTGCATGACCTCCACCTTATTCATGTATGTTTAACCGTTTTTCCTTGCTTGTTGAAAATTTTTGTCATTTTTCAGGTTGTTTGCAAAAATGTAAAACCTTAATAAACATACTTTAAAAAAATCTGTATAGTTCTGAATACACAACTGCTCATGAAAAGTTGCATAACTCCTGAATCTAACCATTTCTTTCCTTTAGAAATATGGCTGTAACACGATGTCCATTTTCAGAACATAAATCATGACAGTATAATTATATCACTATATATGTATCATCTCTTTGAAAACAAATTCTGGCTAGTAATAGGTATAATTAGTTATATTTGAGGAGCAATTCAGTTTCAGCCACCTGATGCATCTATCAGTTAAGACAAGGTTCAGAATGGGACATGGTGGTGCGTGCAAGATGATTTCAGAAACTTTACAAGAAGTATGCATCAGTTTGGATTGGCAAGTTATATTTGATTTTATTAGCTGTCTATGAGGTGCAACAGAAGAACCTTTCTTTGGTGGTGATGATGAAAGACTCAGGAGAAGGAATAGATGGATAGAAACCTTTTAATCTAAAAGTACTGTAGTTGTGGTAATTATTGACTGTCATATGGTAAAGATTTTATGATTCTATTGCAAAAAGAAAAGGTCAATCCAAAAATTTGAAAATCAGATTGGATTAGGAGAGATTCAAGAAAGATGAGGAGCGAGTTATCGGAGATGAAGTTGGGGGAGATATATTGGCGCACAGATTAATAGCGGGATGTTTTTAAAAAGGTATAAAATAAAAATAGAATCCATTTTAAAAAAAAAAGACTTTTGATTTAATATGCTGAGAATAAATAAAGAGATTGGAAAACATTTAAAATTGAAGAGGACTTAAAACATATATAATATTGAAAACATCTACAGGAAATTAAGAGAAGGTTAGCACAAGAAATAGGAGCAAGAGTAGACCATATGGCCTGTTGAGCCTTCTCTGCCAATCATTGTTGATCTTGGGCTTTAATTCCACTTCCCTGCCCGTTCCTCATATCCCTTGATTCTTGAAAGACCAAAACTCTGTATTTCTATTCTTCAATTCCCTTGCAATAAAGGTCAGTCTTCCATTTGCCTTCCTAATTGCTTGGTGCACCGATATGTTAACTTTTGCATTCCTTGTAACAGCACACCCAAGTTTCTTTGAACGTCAATACTTAACGTCTCTTACCATTTTTAAAAAAAAATCAGCTTTTCTATTCTTTTGAGCAAAGTGAATAACTTCACACTTCTCTACATTATAATCCATCTGCCATTTTGTTGACCACTCACGTAACCTGTCTGTAGCTCTTTGCAGCATCGCTGTGTCCTCCCAACAGCTTGGGAGTGGTCTCCAAAATGGAGACATAAGTGTTCATGCTGTCATGAACGAGACGGCACGAAACGGCTGTGGGCAGTAGCGATTCTGACCCCCACAGGCCAGCACGGTGCTGGAGCGGTTCACGCCTCTTCAGCCTCCCTTCCCGGCGCCAAATGGACGCCACACCAACCTGTGCATGCGCAGTTGGGCCGCGCCAACCCACGCATGCACGGGGGACTTCTTCAACGCTCCAGCCCCGACGCAACATGCCCGGGGGATCTGGGGCCGCAAGTGAAACAAAGTAGGCCCGAGGGGGGAGAGGTCGACCCGCCAATCGGTGATCCCCGATTGCGGGCCAGACCCCATCGGAGGCCCCCCCCCCCCCCCAGTGAAGGAGCGCTTTTCCCCGCCTCACAGGCCGCCCCCCCGACCCTTCGCGCAGAGTTCCCGCCGGCATCGACCAGGGGTGAACGGCGCCAGCGGGACCTCTGCCGTTTCCGCGCGGCCACTCGGCCCATTAGGGCCGGAGAATCGGCGGCCCGGCCTCGTACAGTGGCACGCGACCGGCGCCGTGCCAAATGCGGCGGCGCAAATGGCACCAATTCTCTGCACCTCGGAGAATCGTGCGCCGGCGTCGGGGGCGCCGTGGTGCGGTTGTGGCAATTCTCCGACCCGTCGCGGGGCTCGGAGAATCGCACCACTTGCTTTTCCACCTCGCTTTGTATCATCAACAAACTTAGATACATTACTCTTTGTCTCTTCATCTAAGTCATTAATCTAGATTGTCAAAGCTGAGGCCCCAGCGGCATGGTGGCACAAGACGTTTCAGTATGAGGTATGCAAGGGTGGCACAGTGGTTAGCACTGCTGCCTCACAGCTCCAGTGACCCAGGTTCAATTCCAGCCTCGGGTGACTATTTGTGTGGAGTTTGCACTTTCTCCCCGTGTCTGTGTGGGTTTCCTCAGGGTGCTCTGGTTTCTTCCCATAGTGCAAAGATGTGCAGGTTATCAGGTTTGGCCATGCTAAATTGCCCTTAGTGTCCAAAAGGTTGAGGTGGGGTTACTGGGTTATGGGGATAGGTTGGAGGTATGGGCTTAAGTAGGATGCTCTTTCCAAGGGCCAGTGCAGACTTGATGGGCCAAATGACCTCTGTGAGTCTATGATTCACTGAACATTGTGGTATTGTGGTATCGCACCATTCACTGCCTGCCAACTTGATAAAGTCCCAATATGTCCACTATCTGTTAACCAATCGTCTTTCTTTTTTAAAAAATAATTTTTATTAAAGGTTTTCATAAAATATCAATAACAAAATGAGAAAAAAGAAAGAACCCAACAGGGTTAAGTACAAAACACAATCTAAAAAAGCAACCCCCCCAAACCCCTGCCCCCCTGTACATAAATAATAAATTAACATTAACACCCCGACTTAACACAACAGGTGAAAACACCCCCTCAGACCCTCCAGTGTAAATAACATAAACAAAAATAAAGTAAATCCCCCCCCCCGAGCTGCTGCTGCCATTGACCAATGTCTATCGTTCTGCCAGAAAGTCTAAGAACGGTTGCCACCGCCTAAAGAACCCTTGTACCAACCCTCTCAAGGCGAATTTCATCCTCTCCAATTTAATGAACCCTGCCATATCGCTGATCCAGGATTCCACGCTTGGGGGCCTCGCATCTTTCGACTGAAGGAGAATCCTTCGCAGGGCTACCAGGGACGCAAAGGCCAGAATTCCGGCCTCTTTCGCCTCCTGCACTCCCGGCTCCTCTGTCACCCCAAATATTGCGAGCCCCCAGCCTGATCTGACCCTGGATCCTACCACCCTCGACACCGTCCTCGCTACGCCCTTCCAAAATTCCCCCCCCCCCCCCCCCCCCCCCCCCCGAGAGCACCCTGTCCTGTACTGTGTGTGGCAGTAGCTGCGGGAATTCCACCACCTGCCGTCTGGCAAACACCCTTACCTGTAAGTACCTGAATGTGTTCCCCGAGGGGAGCCCCTACTTCTCTTCCAGCTCACCCAAGCTCGCGAACTTCCCGTCCACAAACAGGTCCCTCAACTTTCGTACCCCTGCCCTGTGCCACCCCAAAAACCCTCCACCTGTTCTTCCTGGGGCGAACCGGTGGTTCCCCCTTAATGGGTTCCACGCCGAGGCCCCAACTTCCCCCCCCTATGCCGCCTCCACTGCCCCCAAATTTTGAGGGCCGCCACCACCACCGGGCTCGTGGTATACCTCCTTGGAGGGAGCGGCAGCGGCGCCGTTGCCAGCGCCCCCAGATTCATACCCACACAGGACGCCGTCTCCAGCCTCTTCCATGCAGCCCCCTCCATCACTCACTTGTGCACCATCGTCGTATTGGCGGCCCAGTAGTACCCACAGAGGTTGGGCAGCGCCAGCCCCCCCCATCTCTACTCCGCTCCAGGAACACCCTTCTCACCCTCAGAGTCCCTCGTGCCCACACAAACCCCATTATACACCTTTTAACCCGCCTGAAAAAAGCCTTCAGATAAACACGGGGAGGCACTGGAACAGGAACAAAAACCTTGGGAGCACCGTCATTTTGATTGACTGCACCCTACCCGCCAAGGACAGCGGCAACGCGTCCCACCTCCTGAACTCCTCCTCCATTTGCTCCACCAGCCTTGTAAAGTTAAGCCTATGCAGGGCCCCCCAGCTCTTGGCCACCTGGACCCCCAAATATCTGAAGCTCCTCTCCGCCCTTTTTAGTGGGAGCTTGCCAATCCCCCTCTCCTGATCCCCTAGCTGAACTACGAACAGCTCGCTCTTCCCCATATTGAGCTTGTACCCCGAAAAGTCCCCGAATTCCCTAAGGATCCTCATTACCTCTGGCATTCCTCCTACCGGGTCCGCCACATACAGCAGCAGGTCGTCCGCATAAAGCGACACCCTATGCTCCTCCCCACCCCGCACCAACCCCCTCCAGTTCCTCGACTCTCTCAGTGCCATAGCCAGGGGTTCAATCGCCAGTGCGAAGAGCAGGGGGGACAGGGGACACCCCTGTCTCGTCCCTCGGTGCAACCGAAAGTACTCGGACCTCCTCCTATTTGTGGCCACACTCGCCATCGGGACCTCATACAACAGCCTAACCCACCTGACAAACCCCTTCCCAAACCCGAACCTCTTCAGCACCTCCCACAGGTGCCCCCACTCTACCCTATCGAAGGCTTTCTCAGCGTCCAGCGCCACCACTATCTCCACCTCACCCTCCCTCGCCGGCATCATGATAACGTTCAAAAGCCTCCGCACATTCACGTTCAACTGTCTCCCCTTCACAAACCCCGTCTGGTCTTCATGGATGATCTGCGGCACACAATCCTCAATCCTCGTGGCTAAGACCTTCGCCAGCACCTTGGCATCTACATTTAGCAAGGAAATCGGTCTGTAAGACCCACATTGCATGGGATCCTTGTCCCGCTTCAGGATCAAGGAGATCAGTGCCCGGGACATCGTCGGGGGTAAAGCCCCCCCCCCCCTCCCCTGCCTCATTAAAGGTCCTAACTAACAGCGGGCCCAACAGGTCCAGATATTTTTTATAGAACTCGACCGGGAAACCGTCCGGCCCCGGTGCCTTCCCCGCCTGCATGCTTCCTATCCCTTTGATCAGCTCCTCCAGCCCAATCGGGGCCCCCAGTCCCGCCACCAGTCCCTCTTCCACCTTTGGAAACCTCAATTGGTCCAGGAAACGGCCCATCCCTCCCTCCTCCCGTGGGGGCTCGGATCGGTACAATTCCTCGTAGAAGTCCCTGAAGACCCCATTGATGCCAACCCCACTCCGCACCACGCTCCCTCCCCTGTCCTTAACTCCCCCGATCTCCCTAGCTGCGTCCCGCTTCTGAAGCTGATGCGCCAGCATCCGGCTTGCCTTTTCCCCATACTCGTAGACCGCCCCCTGGGCCTTCCTCCACTGCACCGCCGCCTTCCTGGTGGTCACCAGGTCGAATTCGGCCTGGAGGCTGCGCCTCTTCCTCAACAATCCTTCCTCAGGCTCTTCCGCATACCTCCTGTCTACCCTCACCATCTCCCCCACCAGCCTCTCCCTCTCCCCCCGCTCCCTCTGCTCCTTGTGGGCCCTAATGGAGATCAGCTGTCCCCTCACCACCGCCTTCAGTGCCTCCCATACCATCCCCACTCGGACCTTCCCGTTGTCGTTGGTCTCCAAGTACCTCTCTATACTTCCTCGGACCCGCTCGCTCACCTCCTTGTCCTCCAACAGCCCCACCTCCAAGCGCCACAGCGGGCACTGGTCCCTCTCCTCCCCCATCTCCAAGTCCACCCAATGCGGGGCGTGGTCCGAAATGGCTATTGCCGAATACTCGGAATCCTCTACTCTCGCTATCAGTGCCCTACTCAAAATGAAAAAGTCGATTCGAGAATAAGCCTTATGGACATGTGAGAAGAATGAAAATTTCCGAGCCCCCAGAATTGCAAATCTCCAAGGGTCCACCCCTCCCATTTGGTCCATAGATCCCCTCAACACTCGAGCCGCCGGCGGCTTCCTACCCGTCCTGGACCTGGAGCAATCCAGTGCCGGATCCAACACCGTGTTAAAGTCTCCCCCCATTATCAGGCCCCCCACTTCCAAGTCTGGGATCTGACCCAACATACGCCGCATAAAACCCGCATAGTCCCAGTTCGGAGCATACACATTGACCAGTACCACTCTCTCTCTCCCTTCAACTTACCACTTACCATTATGTACCTACCGCCATTATCTGCCACAATGCGCGACGACTCGAATGACACCTTCTTTCTCACCAAGATCGCCACCCCTCGATTTTTGGCATCTAGCCCCGAGTGAAACACCTGACTTACCCACCCTTTCCTCAGTCTTACCTGGTCAGCCACCTTCAGGTGTGTCTCCTGGAGCATAACCACATCCGCCTTGAGCCCCTTCAGGTGCGCGAACACGCGGGCCCGCTAAACCGGCCCATTCAGTCCCCTTACATTCCAGGTTATCAGCCGGATCAGGGGGCTACCTGCCCCCCTCCCCCGTGGACTAGCCATGACCCCTCCTCGCCCAGCCATGCGCCCGCACCCCACCGGCCCCTTCCCCAGAGCGGCATACCCCCATCTCGACAACCCCCCCCCCCCCGGGCTAGGACCCATCCTAGATGGTTTATTCCCCCCATTGCACTTCCGCAAGTCTGCTGACTGCTGCTGACCCCGGCCACTCCCGCCTCCCCTTCGACTCCTCCCATTGTGTGGCACACCCTCCCATCCCGCTCCCCATCCACGGCCTCTCCCCCTCCCTCCTTCGTTCTAAGCGCGGGAAACAATCCTTGCTTCCCCGGGCCCCCCCCCCCCCAGTCTTCGGCGCGGGAAAGAAACCCGTGCTCTCCACCTACCAGACCCCGCCCCATCCACCCTCCCCAACCCGAAAGAGAAAAACACAGAGAAAAAGAAACCCAAAACAATGCAAAGCCCCCCCCCCCCCCCCCGAACCAAAAATAGGCATAACATATCCACCACAGTCCCCAATCGCCCATCCCGACCCTCAGTCTGTGTCCAGATTCTCGGCCTGAACAAAGGCCCACGCCTCCTCCGGAGACTCAAAATAATGGTGCCGGTCCTTGTAGGTAACCCACAGTCGTGCCGGTCCTTGTAGGTAACCCACAGTCGTGCCGGCTGCAACATGCCAAACTTTACCCCCTTCCTGTACAGCACCGCCTTCGCTCGATTGTACCCGGCCGTCCTCTTCGCCACCTCCGCACTCCAGTCCTGATATATCCGAACCTCCGCGTTCTCCCACCTGCTGCTCCTCTCCTTCTTGGCCCACCTGAGCACACACTCCCGATCGACGAACCGATGGAACCGCACCAGCACCGTCCGCGGAGGCTCGTTAGCCTTGGGCCTCCTCGTCAACACTCTATGGGCCCCTTCCAGCTCCAGGGGCCCCTGGAAGGACCCCGCTCCCATCAGCGAGTTCAACATGGTGACCACATAGGCCCCCACGTCCGGCCCCTCCAGCCACTCCGGGAGGCCCAGAATCCGCAGATTCTTCCATCTCCTCGAACCGTTCCTGCCATTTCTTGTGGAGCGCCTCGTGCGCCTCCACCTTTACCGCCAGGCCTAAGATCCCGTCCTCATTGTCAGAGATCTTTTGTCGAGCCTCTCGGATCGCCACCCCCTGGGCCTCCAGCAGCTTATCAATAGAAGCCTTCATCGGCTCTAGCCGGTCCGTTTTAATCTCTCTGAGGCAGCGCTGGATACCCTCCTGTTGCTCCTCCGCCCACTGCCTCCACGCTGCCTGGTCTCCGCCCGCCGCCATTTTGTCCTTATTCCCTCCCTTCTTCTGGTCCACCACCACCTTTTCGCTCCTAGTTAAAGCCATATACTGACGGGGAGCTATTATTAACTCCTTCCCACACCGGGAAATGTCGAAAAGGTGCCCCTGGGGGCCCTTAAAAGAGCCCAAAAGTCCGTTTTTGCAGGAGCCGCCGAATGTGCGACTTAGCTCTGCATAGCCGCAACCATAAGTCTCGAGAGGGAATCCTTTTGGCAGTGTTCGCTTCACCAATCTGCCCCAAAATGTCTGTGGAAACGCCTGAAAAACGTCTGAGAGTCTGTTCCAGACGGGAGCTGCCGAATGCGCGACCTACTCCTACATGGCCGCCACCGGAAGCCTCGTCCCCGCTTCTTCAATGGCCTTGGTAGATCTTTTCACAGTTGTTCCCTTTGCTGCTAGAATTCACCTTTAATAGAGACCCTCAAGTCAGCTTGCAGCTTTAAGCTTGCCCTTCCCCCGCATGCATGCTGGAAGAGGCCCCTCTCTCCCCTGCAGTTACAGCCAAATATTTTACTGTTTCTGCCGGGTCTGGTAACCAAAAGACATACCATTCCTGGGGGACACTGTCAGGGGAATGTTGCAGTCTTCTTCCCACACCGGGAAATGTCAAACAAATGCCGTGGGGGCCCTGTAAAGAGCCCAAAAGTCCGTTCCAAGCGGGAGCTACTGAACATGCGACCTAGCTCTGCATAGCCGCACCCAGAAGTACCCAATCGTCTTTCTACGCTAATATCTTACCTCCAACTCCATGCATACTTATAATAGAATCCCTACAGTGCAGAAGGAGGTCATTTGGTCCATCAAATATGCACCGACCCTCCAAAGGAGCACCCCACTCTGGCCCACACCCCTGCCCTATCCCTAGATCTCCATCTAAGCTGCACATCTTTGGACACTGAGGGGCAATTTAGCATGGACACTAAGGGGCAACTTAGCTCAGCCAATCAACCTGCACACGTTTGGACTGTAGGAGGAATCCGGAGCACCCGGAGGAAATCAAAACGGACACTGGATGAATGTGTAAACCCCACGCAGGCAGTCATCCAAGGCTGGAAATGAACCGTGGTCTTTGGTGCTGTGAAGCAGTAGTGCTAATCACTGTGCCTATTAACCTTTTGTGTGACACCTTGGGCGAAATTCTACATTTGAGAGACTTCAGGCGAGATTAGGTCGGAGAATCGCTGGGGGCGGCGCGAATCCTGCTCCGATGCCGGCTGCTGTATTCTCCGCCGCCGGTTTTCGGGCAGGGATCACGCCACGCCGGTCGGGAGCCGTTGGCAGCGGCCCCCTCCCGGAAATTCTCCGGGCCCCGAAGGGCCGTGACACACGGCGGGACCTGGCTGGTAGGCCGGCTGGTGCGGTCCTCGGAGGGCGCGGGGGTATCCAGCCCCATGGGGGCCCCCACGGTGGCCTGGCCCGCGATCGGGGCCGACGGATCTGCTGGCGGGCCTGTGCCTTGGGGGCACTCCTTTCTTCCGGGCCAGACCATGTAGGGCTCCACCATGGCCGGAACGGAGAAAACACCCCCCTGCTCATGCGCCAGAATACGCCGGCCGGTCTGCGCATGCGCTAAACTACGCCGGCAGTTCTGCGCATGCGCTAACTCGCGCAGTCCCTTCGGCGCCGGCTGGCGAGGCGCCAACCGCTCCAGCGCCGGCCTAGCCCCCGGAAGTGCGGAGAATTCCGCAACTTTCGTTGGCCCAACGCAGGAGTGGTTCGCGCCGTTCTTGGCGCCAGCGTCGGGCCAATTCGACGATTGCGGTGAATTCCGCCCTGCCTGTTGACACCAGGACTGAATTGCGTGTGGTTTGCATTCCCGTTGGGGGCGCTATTTATCAACCAACTCATGACATCCTATGAGCCAGCACTTCCACGTGAATCTAGAACAATTCACATTCCTGCCGGCATCGGATTGGCTGGGGCTGGAATTGGTGCTGGAGAGATGGTCTAGCTGGATCTGCTTATAAGCACTCCACTCTCCACACACTCTCATTCAAGCCAAGAAGGTGGTTCTACGAAGAACTGCCTCCTCGATATGCGGACGCGGAGCTTGACCGAATGTTGGATGATGTGGAGGAGAGGCAGGACACCCTCTTCCCCAACGTGGGCATGAGGCTATCGCTTGCGGTCGTCAGCCGGGCCTGGGTAGAGGTGACAGAGGTGGTGAGTGCTGCGAGCATCACCAGGTGGACTGGCACACAGTGCCACAAGAAGATAAACAACCTCCTTAGGGCAGCTCGGGTGTGCCCCTGGCATCAGTCCTGTCTCTCACTCCTCACATCACCCCCTAACTCCCCTAGGGGCCAATTAAAACCCATCTGCCTTGTATCCCACCATGCCCCGATACACTTGTATTGTCCTCTCTGGCCAGGTGCCTTGCATACACATTCCACCAGCTACAGACCCCCCCCCCCCCCCCCCCCCAACCCCTGTGGAACTCGCCTCCAGGCACCTCACCGTGTGCTTTGTATGACTCCTAGGAAAAGACTGCCCGTAACAGAAAGGTGCAGGAGAAGACAAGAGGTGGGCATCCCAGACCTCTGGGCTCTCATCCCCGCTGAAAAGAGGATGATGGCAATATCCGGGGAGGTGCATGGGACAACTAAGTGAGCCTCTAATGCAAAATGATGCCCCTACAGCAAGTGAGCCCCCCTCTCCTCCAGACCACCACTCCTTCCCAAGATCTCAACATGTGTCTTGACTTTTGTCTTGCAGTATCATCATCAGACCATGCCAGCCTGACTGGGGTGCCTCGCCCCCAGCCAAACCCCAGCACACCAGGAGGACCAGTCAGGGGACGACACCGACTTCTCGGCACTGCATTCACTTCACCCTCCACCGTCACAGACGACCACCTCGGTGGCCACTTTAGTGAAGAGGCTCCTGGGTCACCTTCTGGTGCGCGCGTCACACATGCAGCAGCACATTGGGCGGAGGTAGGAACTCCTGAGGGAGTGGACAGTTGGAGGGCTGCCCGATACCAGGAACAAGCTGTAGTCCGGACACACATTGCACGTCTGGAAAGAATAAGCCCATCACTGATGGAGATGCAGACGCAGTGCCATGATCCACAGAAGGGGGTGTCAACAACTTTCCAGGGTCTGAAGATGCAGTTGGAGGATTCCAACCGCCTTCAGGCTCAAGAGACGGTGCGACAATGTGTGGTATCCAGGCCAACACTGAACGGGTGGCGTTGCGGTGGAAGCCTTGGGTCAAAAAGTCACAGACATGGGTCAAGACGTTCAGGCTTGGGATACACTGATTGATTGATTTATTGTCACATGTACCGAAGTACAGTGAAAAATATTTTTCTGCGGCCAGGAGAACGTACACAGTATGTACACAGTAGATAAAAAGAATAATCGACAAAGTACGCCAACATATGGCTGAGGCTCAGGACAGGGGAGCCCAGTCACAGGCAAACATGTACCGGGCCCACATGGACATTGCTGTGGCTCTCCAGAGCTTGGCCCAGTCACAAAGTGTAATAGCTGAGGGCATCGTGAGCATTGGCCGGGTGCTGACTGACCTGGGCCAGGCATAGAGGGACATGACTCACTCGCTGAGGGACGTGGCCCAGTTTCCGTGCTCCGTGGTTGAGGACATTGAGACCCTGATTGAAATGAGAGCAGGCCTCCAGGCCTGACAGCGCCAGGTGACGGAACCTCCTGAGCTCACTCTGGCCTCACCTCCATCCCATGGCAGTGTCTTGGGGCCATCAAACACCCTGAAGGAGGAGGAAGTGATTTGGCCCATGTTGTGCCTCCTGCAGGGTGGTGCGAGAACACCTCAGTACTTCTGAATCCCTCCCCACCTGACACTGGCACACCTGATAACCAGGGGGCAGAACAGAGTGACATTTCATCACCTGTGACATCCGAAAGGTGACTGGGTTCATCCAGGTACAGGCCCTCCAGAGGACAACAGCCAAAGGCACCTTGGTCAGAGGGCGAGATATACAGCAGGCGGCCTCCACGTCTGATGTGCTGTCTTAGTTCACACCTCGAAGGAGTGGTAGGCCAAGTTAAATTGGCACGGGTGCAGCACATATGTAAGAGGTAGGGGCCAGGGCACAATAATGTATTAAGTCACCATTAAACATCTTTTCACCAATATTCCGATCTGCCTCAATCCTATGAACTGTGTAAAGGCTGGGCTGGGTGTAGAGGGTGTGTCATGTGGGGGTGTGTGGGAGGTTGGTGCTGTGGGTTGTGGGTGTTGGAGGATAGCACAGGGCAGGACCTCCTGGAATATTGGATGTTCCACCTGGGGTCACCCTTCGAGACAGCAAGGAACTGGGCCAGAAGTGTGAGGCCGCCTTGTAGGACAGGACAGCTTACCCAGTGAGTGACCCACCACTGCTCCCATCTCCGTAACCGCAACCCCCCCCCCGCCCCCCCCCCCCCCCCCAACACCCCCAAAGGATAAACGAGCCTTTGACTTGCAATGGTCATCACACATGCAGGGATCACCCAACTGGCGAGTGGAATGTGATCCTGAAGGCAGAAGTCAGGCTTTGTCAAACGATGAGGAGCACCAGAGCTCATCTCACAGCGAGTCGTCACCATCCTCCGTCCCATGGACAAGACCAGCTGATAGTGCCAACCCAGGGCCAACACCCTGTCACGATGCTGGTAAGACCCTCAGGAGGTGGGGTGGAGTAAAGGGATGAGGGACAGGGGATGATGTGAGTGGCTATGGCTAACGGCGCACCAATTGGAAGGGGATGGGAGAGTATGGAGAGGTGTGACAGGGTGGCGGAGCTGGCAGTGGCCAGACCTCCTAGTTGGCAAATCTGGAAATTATAAGGTTTCCCATGTGCAGAGGCCCTGGAGCACACATAGGGCGGCCTGCCGTGCCAGCCCGGGCTCCAGTTCTGGTTCTTCCTTGCCATCCTCCTTATCCTCCTCATCAGAAGAGGCCAGGTCTTCTTCCTCCTCCTCCAGCATGGCACTCTTCTGCTGCGCGATGTGGTCCAGATTGAAGTTTATATAGTCTGCTGCCCAGGAGCATAAAGCATCCGTCACATCGTGGATACACCTGTAGGCAGATGTCTGAGATATCCCAGACAGGTCCCCGCTCAGCTCCTGAAAATACAAATAAGTCTAAAGGTTCAGGGCGTCACCTTGACAACCACCGGGAGCAGGTATCCTCCTCCAAGCCCCTGTGGTTCCAGATGTGCCATCATCTGGCTCAGATGGTGCATGGTCTCCCTGGTTAGCTGGAGTCTTTGGCGGCACACACGGTCTGGCAGGTCCTCGAAAGACTGGCATCGACGGTATAAATGTGGCATGATGCGACGCACCTCCTCCTTGGCCTGTTGGACGTCTGGCTCTCCAGCCTCACTGGCTGGCCCCTGCTCTTCTGGGGCAGGCTCCTCATGTGCAAGGTCCTCCCTGAGCAAGCCCTGTGCCTCCACCTCCGTGCATTCACGACGGCAGCTGTGGCCAGGTAGACAACAAACATTCCTCCCTGTACTCCAAAATTCATTCTCTGCAGGGTGGGAGGGGGGAAAAGAACACATGAGCAAGGTGAGTGTTTCCTTGACCATCCAGATCCAACAGGCTGGAGGCCTGAGTTGCACTTCAGCTCCACCTTCTACATGTCCCACCTCCCACCCATCCCTCAGCTGTTCCCGCCGCTATGTTGTCTTCCACACTGCACCCCTATAGCCGGTAATGAGTGGCACCTGGGAGCCTCTATCCCCACTACCCGTCCCTGTCAACAGGGGTATCCGTGGCTGCCACAATCCGTGTCAGCGATAGGCTCGGTGGTCCCTGTCCTGTCTCCCCTGTGGGACTTACTGTGGATCTCCTCACTGGGTGGGCCGCGTGTTATCCCGCCAGCAGGGTGGCATCTGGTTGTGTGGTGGAGAGCAGCGCCATGTGTCAACAACCGCATCTATATTTCGAGGCTTTGATTTTGGCCAGATTCCCAGTTCTTCACCCGAGTGCGGTTTGCATTTGCAGTGCCACGGGGTGGAGAATGTTGCCTCTTTGCGGAAGTGTTTGGAAGGTTACTGTGGAATAACAAAGGATATGCGGGACTATCAATAAAATGGGAATTGTTAATTTCTCAGGGTTTGGATCCCTGAGTGGCAAGGATTGTCAATTTGTAGGTGATGATCAAAAAGTGGTGACGATAGTACATTGGTTAAAGAGAGCATATTGGAGAAGAGGTGAATCCTGAAATGTTTGAGAATGAGATGAGCAGTATTGGTGTTAAACGTCTGACAGTCAGGGTGTAATGGGAGACCAAATGCCAATCTTTCTCACTTTTAAATTTATTCACAGAGTGAAACATTATGGGCAAAATCCTCTGGCTGGTTCACGCTCGTGGGATCATAGGATTTACAGTACAGAAGAAGGCCATTCGGCCCATCGAGTCTGCACCGGCTCTTGGAAAGAGCACTCTACCCAATGTTGCCTTTTCTTCTCTTACTCTTTTACTCTGTCCTTTCTGTTGCTCTGTTCCAATTATGGCAATCAGTGAGTTTGCCCTTCTTTCTATGTTATCTGTATTTTAATGCTTAGAGACGCCAGGTATCAAATGATACCACCACACGGTTCAACCGGCTATCGATCAAAGAGCCAAACACCAGTTAGTTAGTTCAAGGTCAAGGGTACTTTATTTACACACAATTAGTCATGCAACATAAACACCACTAGTTAACTACACCTATCGACTATGACAACCTGTACTTAACTTCAGGCACTCGGCTTAGGTCAGAGAACAGTGGCCGCTGTTCGATTGTGGATCTTCTTGAGTCCGAAAGAGTAACTGCTGCTCAGCTGGGCTCATCTGTCTGGTAGCGAGCATTGAACTTAGACTTGCTTCTGGTGTTGCTGCAATTGGTGATGGCCGCGATCGGGGTACCAGGTCCAAGAGAGGACGAACATGTGGCAAACTCTTCTTATACTTCGGGGTTTTCGCGCTCTTTTGGGCAGTCCTTCAGTTTTGGCCCCACTAATTGGGTGATCCCTGATCACTCCGTTCGATTCCTAACCAATAAGTGGGCGGGGATCTGGGTGGCTGGGCGTGTCCCAAGTGGTCACTGACCCCGTTGTTTTTGTTTTTTTAAATATTTTATTGAAAATTTTTGGTCAACCATCACAGTACATTGTGTATCTCTTACACAATAATATAACAGTATAAATAACAATGACCTGTTTTATAAACAAAGAATAAATAATATATAACAAAAACTAAAACTAAAACTAAATGGCAACTGCCTTGTCTCAGATAAACACTCTCCAAAAATATGATTTAACAGTCCAATATACAATTATTTATAGCAACGACCTATACATATTATACATATATATTAACAACCCTGAGAGTCCTTCTGGTCCCCCCCCCCACCCCCCGTGGGCTGCTGCTGCTGCCTTCTTCTTTTCCATTCCCTCTATCTTTCTGTGAGGTATTCGACGAACCGTTGCCACCGCCTGGTGAACCCTTGAGCCGATCCCCTTAGGACGAACTTAATCCGTTCCAGCTTTATAAACCCTGCCATGTCATTTATCCAGGTCTCCACCCCCGGGGGCTTGGCTTCCTTCCACATCAACAGTATCCTGTGCCGGGCTACTAGGGACGCAAAGGCCAAAACATCGGCCTCTCTCGCCTCCTGCACTCCCGGCTCTTGTGCAACCCCAAATATAGCCAACCCCCAGCTTGGTTCGACCTGGACCCCCACTACTTTCGAAAGCACCTTTGTCACCCCCACCCAGAACCCCTGTAGTGCCGGACATGACCAGAACATGTGGGTGTGATTCGCTGGGCTTCTCGAGCATCTCGCACACCTATCCTCTACCCCAAAAAATTTACTGAGCCGTGCTCCAGTCATATGCGCCCTGTGTAACACCTTAAATTGAATCAGGCTTAGCCTGGCACACGAGGACGATGAGTTTACCCTACTTAGGGCATCCGCCCACAGCCCCTCCTCAATCTCCTCCCCCAGCTCTTCTTCCCATTTCCCTTTCAGCTCATCTACCATAATCTCCCCCTCGTCCCTCATTTCCCTATATATATCTGACACCTTACCGTCCCCCACCCATGTCTTTGAGATCACTCTGTCCTGCACCTCATGCATCGGGAGCTGCGGGAATTCCCTCACCTGTTGCCTCGCAAAAGCCCTCAGTTGCATATACCAGAATGCATTCCCTTGGGGCAACCCATATTTCTCGGTCAGCGCTCCCAGACTTGCGAACTCCCCATCCACAAACAGATCTTTCAGTTGCGTTACTCCTGCTCTTTGCCATAATCCAAATCCCCCATCCATTCTCCCCGGGGCAAACCTATGGTTATTTCTTATCGGGGACCCCACCAAGGCTCCCGTCTTTCCCCTATGCCGTCTCCACTGTCCCAAATTTTCAAAGTCGCCACCACCACCGGGCTTGTGGTGTATTTCTTCGGTGAGAACGGCAATGGAGCCGTCACCACAGCTTGTAGGCTAGTCCCCCTACAGGACGCCCTCTCCAATCTCTTCCACGCCGCTCCCTCCTCTTCTCCCATCCACTTACTCACCATTGAGATATTGGCGGCCCAGTAGTACTCACTTAGGCTCGGTAGTGCCAGCCCCCCACTATCCCTGCTACGCTGTAAGAATCCCTTCCTCACTCTCGGGGTCTTCCCGGCCCACACAAAACTCATGATACTCTTTTCGATCCTTTTGAAAAAAGCCTTCGTGATCACCACCGGGAGGCACTGAAACACAAAGAGGAATCTCGGGAGGACTACCATTTTAACCGCCTGCACCCTCCCTGCCAGTGACAGGGATACCATGTCCCATCTCTTGAAGTCCTCCTCCATTTGTTCCACCAATCGCGTTAAAGTTAACCTATGCAATGTACCCCAATTCTTGGCTATCTGGATCCCCAAGTAACGAAAGTCCCTTGTTACCTTCCTCAGCGGAAAGTCCTCTATTTCTCTGCTCTGCTCCCCTGGATGCACCACAAACAACTCACTTTTCCCCATGTTCAGTTTATATCCTGAGAATTCTCCAAACTCCCGAAGTGTCCGCAATATCTCTGGCATCCCCTCCGCCGGGTCCGCTACATATAACAACAAATCATCCGCATACAGAGATACCCGGTGTTCTTCTCCTCCTCTAAGTACTCCCCTCCACTTCTTGGAACCCTCAATGCTATTGCCAGGGGCTCAATCGCCAGTGCAAACAATAATGGGGACAGAGGGCATCCCTGCCTTGTCCCTCTATGGAGCCGAAAGTATGCAGATCCCCCGTCCATTCATGACCACACTCGCCACTGGGGCCCTATACAACAGCTGCACCCATCCAACATACTCATCTCCAAAACCAAATCTCCTCAGCACCTCCCACAGATAATCCCACTCCACTCTATCAAATACTTTCTCGGTATCCATCGCCACCACTATCTCCGCTTCCCCCTCTGGTGGGGGCATCATCATTACCCCTAGCAGCCTCCGTATATTTGTATTCAGCTGTCTCCCCTTCACAAACCCAGTTTGGTCCTCATGGACCACCCTCGGGACACAATCCTCTATCCTCATTGCCATTACCTTGGCCAGAATCTTAGCGTCTACATTTAGGAGGGAAATAGGTCTATAGGACCCGCATTGCAGCGGGTCCTTTTCCTTCTTTAGGAGAAGCGATATCGTTGCCTCAGACATAGTCGGGGGCAGCTGTCCCCTTTCCTTTGCCTCATTAAAGGTCCTCATCAGTAGCGGGGCAAGCAAGTCCACATATTTCCTGTAAAATTCAACTGGGAATCCGTCCGGTCCCGAAGCCTTCCCTGCCTGCATGCTCCTAGTTCCTTTCACTACTTCCTCTATTTCAATCTGTGCTCCCAGTCCCACCCTTTCCTGCTCCTCCACCTTGGGAAATTCCAGCCGGTCCAGAAAGCCCATCATTCTCTCCCTCCCATCCGGGGGTTGAGCTTTGTATAATTTTTTATAAAATGCCTTGAACACTCCATTCACTCTCTCCACTCCCCGCTCCATCTCTCCTTCCTCATCCCTCACTCCCCCTATTTCCCTCGCTGCTCCCCTCTTCCTCAATTGGTGGGCCAGCAACCTGCTCGCCTTCTCCCCATATTCGTACTGTACACCCTGTGCCTTCCTCCACTGTGCCTCTGCAGTACCCGTTGTCAGCAAGTTAAATTCTACGTGTAGCCTTTGCCTTTCACTGTACAGTCCCTCCTCCGGTGCCTCCGCATATTGCCTACCCACCCTCAGAAGTTCTTGCAGCAACCGCTCCCGTTTCCTACTCTCCTGCTTTCCTTTATGTGCCCTTATTGATATCAGCTCCCCTCTAACCACTGCCTTCAGCGCCTCCCAGACCACTCCCACCTGGACCTCCCCATTATCATTGAGTTCCAAGTACTTTTCAATGCACCCCCTCACCCTTAGACACACACCCTCATCTGCCATTAGCCCCATGTCCATTCTCCAGGGTGGGCGCCCTTCTGTTTCCTCCCCTATCTCCAAGTCCACCCAATGTGGAGCGTGATCCGAAATGGCTATAGCCGTATACTCCGTGCCCCTCACCTTCGGGATCAACGCCCTTCCCAAAACAAAAAGGTCTATTCGCGAATAGACTTTGTGGACGTAGGAGAAAAACGAGAACTCCTTACTCCTAGGTCTGCTAAATCTCCACGGGTCTACTCCTCCCATCTGCTCCATAAAATCTTTAAGCACCTTGGCTGCTGCCGGCCTCCTTCCAGTCCTGGACCTCCAGCCCTGGACCTCGACCTGTCCAGCCCTGGTTCCAACACCGTATTGAAATCTCCCCCCATTACCAACTTTCCCACCTCTAGGTCCGGGATGCGTCCTAGCATACGCCTCATAAAATTGGCATCATCCCAGTTCGGGGCATATACGTTTACCAAAACCACCGTCTCCCCCTGTAGCTTGCCACTCACCATCCGTATCTGCCCCCGCTATCCGCCACTATAGTCTTTGCCTCAAACATTACCCGCTTCCCCACTAATATAGCCACCCCCCTGTTTTTCGCATCTAGCCCCGAATGGAACACCTGCCCCACCCAACCTTTGCGTAGTCTCACCTGGTCTGTCAGTTTCAAGTGCGTTTCCTGTAACATAACCACGTCCGCCTTAAGTTTCTTAAGTTGTGCGAGTACCCGTGCCCTCTTTATCGGCCCGTTCAGCCCTCTCACGTTCCATGTGATCAGCCGGGTTGGGGGGCTTTTTACCCCCCCCCCCTTGTTGATTAGCCATCCCCTTTTTCCAGCTCCTCACCCGGTTCCCACGCAGCTGTGTCCCCCCCCAGGCGGTGCCCTCCCGCCCATCCCACCCCATGCCAGCTCCCCCCTCTCCCCAGCAGCAGCAGCCCAATAATTCCCCCCTCCCACCCCCCCGCTAGATCCCCCACTAGCGTAGTTACACCCCCCATGTTGCTCCCAGAAGTCAGCAAACTCTGGCCGACCTCGGCTTCCCCCCGTGACCTCGGCTCGCAACGTGCGACGCCCCCTCCTTCCTGCTTCCCTATTCCCGCCATGATTATCATAGCGCGGGAACCAAGCCCGCGCTTCCCCCTTGGCCCCGCCCCCAATGGCCAACGCCCCATCTCCTCCACCTCCCCTCCTCCCCCCATCACCACCTGTGGGAGAGAGAAAAGTTACCACATCGCAGGATTAGTACATAAAACTCCTCTTTGCCCCCTTTTTACCCCCCTCTTCGCCCCCCATACTCGCCCCACCACCTTGTTTCAAACGTTCTTTTTTAATAACCCGCTCATTCCAATTTTTCTTCCCCGATAAAAGTCCACGCCTCATCCGCCGTCTCAAAGTAGTGGTGCCTTCCTTGATATGTGACCCACAGTCTTGCCGGTTGCAGCATTTCGAATTTTAACTTCTTTTTGTGAAGCACCGCCTTGGCCCGATTAAAGCTCGCCCTCCTTCTCGCCACCTCCGCACTCCAGTCTTGGTATACGCAGATCACCGCGTTCTCCCACTTACTGCTCCGAGTTTTTTTTGCCCATCCAAGGACCATCTCTCTATCCTTAAAACGGAGGAATCTCACCACTATGGCTCTAGGAATTTCTCCTGCTCTCGGTCCTCGCGCCATCACTCGATATGCTCCCTCCACCTCCAGCGGACCCGCCGGGGCCTCCGCTCCCATTAACGAGTGCAGCATCGTGCTCACATATGCCCCGACGTCCGCTCCCTCCGCACCTTCAGGAAGACCAAGAATCCTTAAGTTGTTCCTCCTCGCGTTGTTCTCCAGCGCCTCCAGCCTTTCCACACATCGTTTATGGTGTGCCTTGTGCATCTCCGTCTTCACCACCAGGCCCTGTATGTCGTCCTCATTCTCGGCAGCCTTTGCCTTCATGACCCGAAGCTCCCGCTCCTGGGTCTTTTGCTCCTTCTTTAGCCCTTCGATCGCCTGTAATATCGGGGCCAACAGCTCCTTCTTCATTTCCTTTTTGAGTTCTTCCACGCAGCGTTTCAAAAACTCGTGTTGTTCAGGGCCCCATATTAAACTGCCACCTTCCGACGCCATCTTGGTTTTTGCTTGCCTTCCTTGCCGCTGCTCTAAAGGATCCACCACAATCCGGCCACCTTCCTCTCCTTTTTTCATCCGTATCCAGGGGGGATTCCCTTCTGGTTCACCGCACAGTACTTTTAGCCATTAAAATTGCCGTTGGGGGTCTTATTAAGAGCCCAAAAGTCCGTTCCACCGGGAGCTGCCGAAACGTGCGACTCAGCTGGTCATCGCCGCACCCGGAAGTCCTGACCCCGTTGTTTACGCGTTCCCTGAACAGGGAGTGGCGTCGAAATGTCTGGGACTGTACCGGTCGCTCGAGTACCAATCCTTTGTTTTGGTGAAGATGGGCCTTCAAATTCTAATCGGCCCCCTTACAATGCTAATTGGCCGGAGTTTCGATACCGTCTGGACTTGTTGCTTGAAAATATGCATTTCAGGCTCTGAGCCTGCCTGAGTCTTGGCTTGTCCATTTTACCTGCTAGGCTTTGCGAGTTTCCCTGTACCTAGTTGTAAGTGGCCATCCCAGATGGCTACACTCCGTCTTCTTGATCCTCAATGCGAAGCGTGAAGGATCACAATACTGGGTCTTCGCCTGTTCTCTGAAATGCCGGGTACCCTTAATCAAGGACAGGTTCTACCCTACTCTGTCCTATGGGTCAAAAACATTTACCTGAATGTCCCTAATACAACACATATCTAAAAATTCCTAAGGGGCCATTAAACATTCCATAAAAAAAAGGGAACCTCTAACTGTCTCTAACTAGACTACACTCATGCTGCTATTTTACAATCAAAGAACTTATCTTACAACACAAAAATCCGATAGCAGCATCACATTTCTTCTTATCATTAACATGCAGAAAAATAACTTTATTAACAAAAACAACACCGCGGAATTTATTAAAGAGAAAGTTTCAGAAGGAGTGTGGGGTTTGCTGGAATCTGAGGAAAGGGGGTCTAAAGGTGTATACTGGAGGGCGGGAGGCTCTGCTTCTCCATTTCCGAAATCTAATTGTCTGGATGACACTGCACAATATGGCTATCATGAGTAACGCTTCCACTGTGTAGGACTGGGAATACCACTTAACGAGATTCTCACACCATGGGGGGTATTGGTGGCTGGGTCTATGTGTGGTGTAGTGGCCGGGCTGGGGGTGCTGTGTTGAGTAGTCGTGTTCGGGGCTTGTGTGGTGAGGGAGGTAGGGGTAGGTAACGCACGCAACTATATAGTTCCAGCGACGACCATGATGTAGATCATCAGGGTCGTCTTCATTTTGTTCAGGCTTTCCTTTGTCGTTGAGTATCTTCGTATCTTTCTAGGGGAACAAGCATAGTGTCTGTTATAATCTTGTTGTTTAATATCTCGTTTGTCTGTCTGTTTCTCCTTAACGTCAATTCCCCATTATAATCGTCACCATATGTGACTCCCTTTTTTTTTTAAAACAACCATTTGCGGAGACGAGACATCCAAAAAAAAAATTGTCACAGTGCGAGCGCTCTCGCAGCCTGTGTTTGTTGGGCTGAGTGGATGGACAATTTCTCCGTCCTCTTCAAACTTGTTTTTCCAACCAAGTGAATCTGACATGTAAATAGTATGTGGGGGATAGCAACTGAAGGGTCGCCGGAAAGGGCAAAAGTTGTGGCAAAATGCATTCTTTAAACCACATGGAAGAAAAGGAACAGCAAAATAGTTTCGAAAACAATTCTCCGAATGGGGTGCTTATGATCCGCGGCAGGGCAAGAATGGGTGGAATCCCCGGGTAGGGCGGTGACCAGTGCCGTTGCTCCACTACCCGAGCTTGGCTGACTAAATGTATAGGGGGTCCTCAGGCAGGGCAGGGATATGTGCCGCCACTCCACTGCCTGAGTGACCTTCCAAGAGCAGTAAAAATTTGTAAATATATGGGCTCCAACAAACTTGTTTCTCTAACTGCCATGTGGCGTCAGAAGAGTAGTTATGACTGTATCAAGAAAGTGTCCGTGAGGCCGACACACAAAATCGTACAAGAGAGAACAAACAACATTTAAAAACAAACTAAACATAAAAGCGGGCAGGTTCCATCAGAGTATAAGACACCGTAAATCTCAATCGGTTCCTGACTCTCATCATCTGGACACCTCAAGGCTCCATTCCGAAAAGATTTTCAAAGGGGTTATCATGGTGGGAGTCAGACTCTGAGTTGTCACCATCTCCCGAGTGCCAAACTCGTTCATGGAGTTTCCATGCTAATGCGGCGTGTGACGAGGTGGGGTCCATTTTATCATTCCTTGTCAGGCGACAGGAATTACCACGGTGCCAGTGTTTCATGTTCCGTAGGGCGGTCGGGACAAGGGGGCTGTCGCCATCATCGGGTGGTGGGTCAGGTTCAGGTGTGGGCAAATAAATCATCTCAAAGAGGTTGAACATACCCTGGTTGGTGTCTCTGGGACTGTAGTGACTAGGGCCTGGTTCGTGGGTCCTTTGTTCGGGTCTCTCGGGCTTCAGTTGTTCTGTCGCTGTCACTAGCAGCCGAATCAAGCGTCAGGGTGAAATTTGATTTTGGGGGTGGGGTCAAGGTCGTGTCTGTGGATGTGCTGCTGCTGCTGGGGGAGGGGTAAATTGGGTTGTCAGTGGGTGGGTCCTCATTGTCTGCCATCGCCACTGAGAGGTGGTGCGAGTGGCTGCACTGAGGTCCATAAACCTTAAGCCGATTTACATGGAACCATCCTGATTTTCCGTTCGGATACGGGATTTTATAAACTGAGGGGCTTACTTTGTCTGAGATTGAATAATGTCCTGCAAATTTAGGGAAGAGGAATGAGCTGGGGTTGTATAAGGTGATCATCACTTGCTGTCCGACTGTATACTCTGTTGGGTGTACTATCTTATCAAAGCAGGCCTCACTCTGTGATGCACTATCAACTACAACAAGACGAGAGTAGAGAGTAATCGAGGCTTTATTAAGCTGAGATATGTGGCCTCCTGCAGCTGCTGCCAAAATGGCTGCAGCTCGGTGAGCACACACATTTATACTCCGCCTACTGGGCGGAGCCAGCAGGCAGGGATCTACCCCCGTACATGTAGTACAGGAGCCTTACCGTATTACATCTCGTATGTGATAGATACAATGGTGACTACCACATTCACCCCCTGTTAAAAAAGAGTTCAGCGGGGGGGGTGGAAAACCATTTACATGCATTTTAAGGTAAACATTTGGGGGAAAGTTCACAAATTCAGCCGATCGGGTGCCTTGATCCTCCGTTGTGAGCGCCGTAGTCCCGGTGGCGATGCAGGCGTCGGCTCGGTCGCCGGTGACTCCGGGAGTGTGTAGACCTCATCTTCATCCTCGGGTGGGACCAAGGGGAGGACAGATCGTCCTGGAGCGGGGGCTGTGGTGGGGTGAGCTGGGGGGAGGAAGGGTGGCGTCGGGGCAGGGGGGGACCCAGCTGGTGCCAGGTCCCTGAGGGAGACTGTGTCTTGGCGGCCGTCGGGGTATGCCACGAGGCGTACTGCGGGTTTGTATGGAGTAGCTGTACCCTCTCGACCAACGGGTCTGCCTTGTGGAGCCGCACTTGCTTTCGGACGAGAACGGGTCCTGGAGCTGCCAGCCATGTTGGGAGCGAAACTCCAGAGGTGGACTTCCTGGAGAAGGCAAGGAGACGTTCATGGGGGGTTGCATTAGTCGCAGTGCAAAGTAGCGATCGGATGGAGTGAAGGGTGTTGGGGAGGACCTCCTGCCAGCGGAAGACCGGGAGATTTTTGGACCGTAGGGCCAGCTGGACGGCCTTCCAGACCATCCCATTCTCCCGCTCCACCTGTCCGTTTCCCCGGGGGTTGTAGCTGGTCGTCCTGCTCGAGGCGATGCCCTTGCTGAGCAGGTAGTGATGCAACTCATCGCTCATAAATGAGGATCCCCGGTCACTGTGGATGTAGGCGGGGAAACCGAACAGGGCGAAGATGGTGTTGTTGAGTGCTTTGATGACGATGGCAGACGTCATATCGGGGCATGGGATGGCGAAGGGGAATCTGGAGTATTCATCGACCAAGTTAAGGAAGTACGTGTTTCGGTCGGTGGCGGGCAGGGGCTCTTTGAAATCCATGCTGAGGTGTTCAAAGGGGCGGGAGGCCTTCAATAGATGCGCGCAGTCTGGCCGGTAGAAGTGCGGTTTGCACTCCGCGCAGACCTGGCAGTCTCTGGTGATAGCCCTGACCTCCTCAATGGAGTAGGGCAGATTGCAGATCTTTATGAAGTGAAAGAACCGGGTGACCCCTGGGTGACAGAGAGCGTTGTGTAGGGTCCATGCGCTGGCACATGTACCTCGGGATAGGGCATCGTGGTGCTCGTTGAGCTTACTGGGGCGATACAAAATCTCGTAATTGTAGGTTGAGAGCTCGATCCTCCACCTCAAGATTTTATCATTTTTGATCTTGCCCTGCTGTGTGTTATTGAACATGAAGGCAACCGACCGTTGGTCAGTGAGGAGAGTGAATCCCCTGCTGGCCAGGTAATGCCTCCAATGCCGCACAGCTTCTACGATGGCTTGGTCCTCCTTTATGACGGAGGAGTGCCGAATTTCGGAGGTGTGGAGGGTGCGTGAAAAGAATGCCACGGGCCTGCCTGCCTGGTTGAGGGTGGCGGCCAGAGCGACGGCCGATGGATCGCTCTCGACTTGGAAGGGGAGCGTCTCGTCGACCGCGTTGATACGGTTGAAGGCCTGGTGAGCCTCGGCCGTCAGGGGGAAAGCGGTGGAGTGAATGAGTGGGTGGGCCTTGTCCACATAGTTAGGGACCCAATGGGCGTAGTATGAGAAGAACCATCGTTTGGGGGCCTTGGGGTTGTGGGGGGGGGGGGGGGGGGGAGTTCCATGAGGGGGCGCATCCAGTTGGGGTCGGGCCCAAGGACTCCATTTTGCACCACGTAGCCGAGGATGGCTAAGCGGTTGGTGCTGAACACGCACTTCTCCCTCTTGTACGTTAGGTTGAGGAGTTTGGCGGTGTGGAGGAATTTGGAAAGGTTAGCGTCGTGGTCCTGCTGGTCGTGGCCGCAGATGGTGACCTTATCCAGGTACGGGAAGGTGGCCTGCAGTCCGTACCGGTCAACCATTCAGTCCATCTCCCGTTGGAAGACCGAGACTCCGTTAGTGACGCCGAAAGGAACCCTAAGGAAGTGGTAAAGGCGGCCGTCTGCTTCAAACGCAGTGTATGGGCGGTCCGCCTTGCGGATGGGGAGCTGGTGGTAGGCAGATTTCAGGTCCACTGTCGAGAAGACCCGGTACTGTGCAATCTGATTGACCATATCACATATGCGTGGGAGTGGGTACGCGTCGAGCTGCGTGTACCGATTGATGGTCTGACTGTAGTCAACGACCATCCTGTTTTTCTCTCCAGTTTTCACAACTACCACTTGGGCTCTCCAGGGGCTGTTGCTGGCCTCGATGATGCCTTCCCGCAGCAGCCGCTGGAATTCAGCCCTGATGAAGGTCCTGTCCTGAGCACTGTACCGTCTGCTCCTGGTGGCGACGGGTTTGCAATCCAGGATGAGGTTTGCAAACAGAGAAGATGGGTCGACCTTAAGGATCGTGAGACCGCATACAGTGAGGGGTGGTAGGGGCCCGCCGAATTTCAGGGTGATACTTTGGACGTTGCACTGGAAGTCCAGGCCAAGTAGCAAGGCAGCGCAGAGGTTAGGGAGGATGTAGAGCCGGATGTCACTAAACTCTACACCTTGGATGGTGAGGGTGGCGGTGCAGTACCCCCGGATCGCCACGGAGTGGGATCCGGAGGCCAGGGAGATTCTCTGGTTAATGCGGTGTACCGCAATGTTGCAGCGCCTTACCGTATCGGGGTGGATGAAGCTCTCTGTGCTCCCGGAGTCAAGAAGGCATGATGTCTTGTGCCCGTCGACCTTTACCGTCGTCAAAGGGATCGCGAGGTTGTGCGGCCGGGACTGGTCGATCGTGATGGAGGCGAGCTGTAGCTGGTGTTGGAAGGCTGTTGCAGGCGATGAGCGGCCCGATGAGGTGCCCAACGAGCAGGGGTCCTGAGGCGGGGAAGATGGCGGTGCCCACGAGCCGCACGTGTACTGAGGCAAACAAGATGGCAGCACCCACGGGCCGTACGTGTTCTGAGGCGAGAAAGATGGCAGCGCCCACAGGCCGCACGTGGGTTGTGGGGGCGAAAATGGCGGCGCCCTGGGCCGCATGTGGGGGGTGCAGGAACAATGGCCCTGGTCACCGCGGCGATCGAGGGGACTTGGCACACAGCAGCAAAATGCCCTTTCTTCCCGCAGGCTTTGCAGAGCTCGCTCCACGCCGGGCAGCGCTGCCGGGGGTGCTTTCTCTGTCCGCAGAAGTAGCACTTGGGTCCCCCGAGGTTGGCTGGCTGGTGCGCGGCGCAGGCTTGGGGTTGGCTGAGGGCAGTCGCTGGTGGGGTCCACGATGTTCAGGAAGGTGGCGCCGTGTGGTCGGGGGCGTATGCTTGTACATTACGGGAGGCGACCGTCAGTGAGATCGTGAGTTTCTTGGTCGCCGCGAAGTCGAGGATAGCCCCTTCGAAGAGGCGCTGGCGGATGTACGACGACGCTATGCCCGTAACGAAAGCGTCCCTGATTAGGAGTTCGGAACCTTCAACGGCCGAAACAGCCTGCCAATCGCAGTCCCTCGCCAGGGCGTGCAGGGAACGCCAGAAATCTTCCACAGACTCTCCGGGAGTTGATGCCGCGTGGACAGGAGGTGCCTGGCGTAGAGTTTGTTGGTCTGCTGGGTGTAGTTCTTTTCAGAAGCACCATGGCCTCAACGTAGGTAAGCGCGTCTCAGATGAGGGGAAAGATATCGGAGTTGAGCCGTGTATACAGGATC
Source organism: Scyliorhinus torazame (assembly GCF_047496885.1). Taxonomy (NCBI): domain Eukaryota; kingdom Metazoa; phylum Chordata; class Chondrichthyes; order Carcharhiniformes; family Scyliorhinidae; genus Scyliorhinus; species Scyliorhinus torazame. The sequence continues at coordinate 98,752,491 of NC_092716.1, forward strand.
TGGAGTTTCTGTGCCTCTGAGGGTGGTTCTGTCGCAGATCCGATGTAGGCTTCGAAGCAAGCTAGCCAATGGGCGAAGGCCGACTTGGCGTTGTCGGCTTGAGGGTGCAGCTGCAGGCGATCTGGCTTAATGCGGAGGTCCATCGTTGTAAAATCTCAGCTTAATAAATTGATGCACTATCAATTACGACGAGACGAGAGTAGAGTGTAATCGAGGCTTTATTAAGCTGAGATGTGTGGCCTCCTACAGCTGCTGCCGAAATGGCTGCAGCTCGGTGAATACACACATTTATACTCCGCCTACTGGGCAGAGCCAGCAGGCAGGGATCTACCCCCGTACCTGTAGTACCGTATTCCATCTCGTATGTGATATATACAACAGTGGTGACTACCACACTCTGCTTTCGTTTAGTGCCTAGTCGAACAGCTGCAGTGAGCTGTGCTGCTTGAATATTTTCTACCATGTGCTGGACTGCTTTCTCATGAGTCAAGGCGGTGACTGCGGGGCTGGCCAAATCAAGTCCAAATAAGTATTCGGTACCCTTCATGTGTCGCCCGGTCATGAGGGTATGGGGGGGTATATCCTGTTGAGCTCGATGCTGTGTTCCTAATAAACATCAGTGCGAATGGGAGCACTGTGTCCCATGTTGTGTTGTGCTGCTGCACCATTTTTCTAGGTGTGGCCTTTAGTGTCCGATTCATGCGCTCCACAATGCCGCTGGACTGCAATGTGGAACTTTTGCTTAATACCAAATATCATCATAACATTTTTCATGACCCTGCCTGTAAAGTGGGAACCTTGGTCCGACTCAATACTATGGGGGAGTCCCCATCTCGTAAAAATTTGATCTTTGCCGAGGCCTTGGCTGTATTTGTCCTCGAGGGGAAAGCTTCGACCCATTTCATAAATGTGTCGATTACTACCAACACATATTTGTATCCATTTCTGCAGGGGGCGGAGGGGACCAATATAATCTAATTGAAGGTTTGTCCATGGGCCATTTACAGAGCGGTTGTGGCATAGCTGGGCTTTTTTCGCATACCTATCTGGGTTGTCTTGTGCACACATCAAGCAGTTTTCAACATAATGACATACGTCGGTTTTCAAGTCAAGCCACCAGCAGAGGGGTCTGAGGTGGGCAAGGGTGGATTCAATCCCTTGGTGTCCATGTCTGTCATGGAACTTACAAATTATCTCATTCCTGTCCTGGGTGGGGACTACATAAATGCCATCTTTTAAAACGATTGCCTCATGAATCGCTAAGGAATTCCTAAACTTTTCGTAGGAGGCTGGGAAGTTTCCTTTTAAAATTTCCTTTAATGCCTCGTCTTCCTTCTGTGCCTAGGCTAAGTCTTGGATGTTGGCCTGTGAGACCTGAACTGCGTGTACTGGGGTACTCTCAGGGGTTGCCAGAAGTGGCCATGTCGTGAGCCTGCATTCGCTAGGGTGTCAGCTTTCACGTTACCGGGTGGGGAGGAACGGTGGTGACTTCTTACTTTGACTATGCCATATTTCCTGCCTTTAGCTGTCTGGAGGATGTGTTTGACCAATGGGGCTGAGGGTAGAGGTTTTCCGTCGGCGGAAATAAATCCTTTAGATTCCCACAGGGATAGGAATTCTGTTAGGCTGTGCAGATGTACAAACTGTCTGAATATATGTCTGCAGGGGTCGGGAACGAATCGGGGTGCTGGACAATGTAAGCAATGGCTGCTAACTCGGCTGCCTGCGAACCTAAGTGCCCAGGCAACTTTAAAGCAATTTCTTATAAAACGCGTCCATGCACGTCCTCTACATAAATACCACATCCTGTTATCCTTTTTCCACCAAGGACTGTGGAGGAGCCGTCTACGTAATTTCTCAGTGCTTTGTCTGTGGGCTGGGTCGTCCGTTGTCCGATACCTGTCTTTTTTGATACCGACTTGGGAACAAAGGGGCCTGTACTCTGCTTGGGGGCAATGATCTCGCACTCATGTGGGGTTCCTGCATAGTGCAAATTATCATCCAGAAACGTGTGCGTTTAGGTCCGTTTTACGGTAATGTCGTGTCCTTGTCGGAGTAGGGTCCATCCCACTGCTCGAGTTTGGCTTACTGTGCCGTCTTTTAGTCTGCTGTCCAAAACAGCTGCGTCGGGGTGTGCTCGGTCAAAATGGTTACTGGGGTGAGGCCGGTTATGTACGAGAAGTACTGTACCGCTCAGAAAACTGCTAACAGGTGCCTTTCGCAGGCTGAAAATCCCTGTTCCACTGGACCTAAGATTCATGAGGCATAGGCTACGGGTCCTAGACGATCGTGCCTTTCCTGCAGGAGTACGGCCGAAAGGGTTCGGTCGGTGGTCGCTACCTCTATCGCGTATGGGGAGTGTGGTTCTGGGGCTTTCAGAGCGGGGGCTGTGCTCAGGGCGCGGGGGCTGTGCTCAATGCATCCATGGCATCCGTGTGCTGTGGAAGCCATTCCCATGGGGCCTGTTTCTTTAGGAGCTCGGAAAGTGGAGCTGCTTTCGTGGCGAAACCGTCTATGTGATTTCTACAATATCCAACGAGTCCTAAAAGTGACCGGAATGCTGTAACGTTTTGGGGCAAGGGCAAGTTTACAATGGAATCAATGCGTTTGTGTTCTATCTCACGCTTCCCATGCGTGATGACCGTACCTAAATATGTGACTTTTTCCTGGAGGATTTGGGCTTTCTTGGGGTTAATTTTGCATCCAATTGTTGTGAGTAGTTCCAAGAATTCTGAAAGAGGCGAAATGTGCTCTTCCTTGGCGTCAGTCTGTAGGAGCAAGTCGTCCACATACTGAACAAGATATTCAGGGCGGGAAAATTTAGATAAGCTGTTTGCCAATTGTCTGTGAAAGATGGAGGGGGAGTTGTGGAAGGCACGTCCACGTGTACTGCTGTCCCTGAAAAATGAAACCAAATTTATACTGGCATGCTTTGTCCAGTGGTATGGACCAAAAGCCATTGCTGATATCCAATACTGTGAAACATTTTGACTGGAGTCCCTGTCTCAACATGGTCTCGGGATTCTTGGCAACGGTGGGGGCTGCTAGGGGAGTCACTTTGTTCAACTCTCTGTAGTCGATGGTCAGTCGCCATGAACCATCAGGTTTTCTTACTGGCCAAATCGGGGCATTGCTCGTCGATGCTACAGGTCTAATCACTCCTTGAATCAATAAGCTTTGAATTACCTTGGCTATCTCTCCCTCGGCACGCTGGGGGAACCGGACTGTTTCTGGGGTTTAGGATCGGGACCTGTAATGTTTACTACTCCTGGAATTTTGCCGCAGTCGTGCTTATGCTGGGCAAATGCTGCTTTATGTCTTTTCAAGACCTCTCTAACCGCTTTGTCTGTGGTAATGGTTTGTGGATCAAACCACTACTCTCCTACTGAGCTGATTCTATGGGCACAATCTCCTACTGTGAGCGTGGCAGGGGCTCGCGTTGCTCTAGCTATTTTCCATATACATTTGTTGACTGGGTCGAATGAAAGGTTGTGCGTACTCATGAAATCTATGCCTTGGATGTGTTCTGCTGTCTGGGGTAAATCTACTAAAACGACCGAGTGTTTTGTTTTAATATTACTGAGCTGTACATCCACAGGGGCTGTGATGTGTCCCTGCTGGAGGTGACCTGTAAAGCCACTAAGGGTAATGGTGTCCGTAGTGGGCCGTATCTCGTTCTGGTACATGGTGGAGGAGTTTAACGTGGTTCAGGACCCGCCTATGTCCCAAAGGAACTCTACTGGGAGTCCCCGGACTGTGCCTGCAACTACCGGTCTTCCGGACTTATTCCAAAGGGTATCGCAGACCCAAGTTGGGGAGCCCGAACACCGTCAATCGGTGGCATTCATGGCCAAATTATCTGGTTGGGCGCTAACACTGTGGATGGGTCTGGCATTGTTTCTGCGGGGTGGGGGGGGGGGAGGGCATTTGGGTGCTGATTCCTTTGCTGCTTCGGGGGGGCATTGCATTCTCAGGCATAGTGTCCTTCGTGTCCACAATTATAACATTCTTGTGTCTTGGGGTGCCGTGCCCTACTTCTGCCTTCATTTACCCATGCGGGGTCTTGGTGTGCCCTTTCTGGATTCATTGTGGCGTCTACTGTCTCGTACTCTGTCTTTCTCTGTATAGACTGTCCTCAAGCTCTGGACAATCGTTTTAGCACCCACACTTCATTGTGTGGCGGGTCTGAAGGGTCGTAATTGGCACATGCCTTCTGTGGCATTGGATACTAGCGTACGGGTCCATTTGGCCGTATTGTCTACCGATAGTTGGGTGCGGGCTAACTCGCCAAATACCGCAGTAAAATGGATCCAAAGACGTCCAGCAAACGCTGTTAATGCTCTCCCTTTTTCTGTTGGCACCGGTTGAGTCCTTCTACCGGGTCTCCTCTATTATAGCCTGTGGCGTCAAAAATGGCCGTTTTCAATTCTTGGAGGCTACCTCCTCCTACATTTTGTGGGTCGGGAAGGGCTGAACTAACTGACGGGTCTAGGCTCATCACTATGAGCTTTACCTCTTCCTGCTCATCTAAACCGTACATGAGGGTCTGTTGCTTTACTAGTTCGAAAAAGTGGTGTGGGTCTGATGCGGGGTGGAAAGTCTCTATCTTCTCATCTCACATACCGTGGGTAGAGCCTCAGTAGCTGTTTGTTGTTCACTTGTGTTGAGTAAATTGTCAGAGTCGTCATCTGGTGGCGCAACCAATGTGGGTGGACTGTCATTGTCTTGCTGTTGTTCTTCATTTGGCTTGGACTGTCATCATCGCTTTGTTCTTCCCTGTAGCATGATAGACCGTCATGGTCGTCCTGCTGTGCACTGGAGCGTGGTAGACTGTCATAGTCTTCTTGCTGTTTACTTGAGATGGCAGAATTGCATCGTCTGCCGCTAGTTGATCAGAGGAGATTGCTAGACCCTCATGGTCTTGTTCCTGCAAGGACTGCGCGTCGGAGTCTTGCGTTTCTTCTTTCTTAGAGTCGGGAACCCTGAGCAGTGCGTGGACCACGCTTTGTATGGCAGGGCCGTTCTCTGTGGGCTTGTACCGCTCTCTGTCTCTTGGTTTCAGGCTGCAGCATCATCCTGCACTCACGCGTTGGGATGTCATATTTGCTGGGCTGAAGATCCTCAAATCCGAAGAACGAATCCGCGTCTGCGTCGGATTCAGTACGGGGGTCACCATTTCTAATGAAAAAACCTTCGTCCGAATTGTAGTCTTCTAGGACCATGTCATCACTGTTTGCGTCGGAGCTGTCATTGGGCTCGCGAGGTCCAGAGAAAATGTAAAGGTCGGTATCGAAGTATTCAAGGTCGGAATCATCGGTTTGGGCATAGGTAACTGCTCGTTGCAGGGTTCTTCGGAGGTTAATTTCATTCGCTGGTTCAATTTGAGGCATTGTGCTTTCATTCCAGGTGAAGGAAGTTTGTTTTAGAACATAAGAACTAGGAGCAGGAGTAGGCCATCTGGCCCCTCGAGCCTGCTCCACAATTCAATGAGATCATGGCTGATCTTTTGTAGACTCAGCTCCACTTTCCGGCCCGAACACCATAACCCTTAATCCCTTTATTTTTCAAAAAACTATCTATCTTTATCTTAAAAACATTTAATGAAGGAGCCTCTACTGCTTCACTGGGCAAGGAATTCCATAGATTCACAACCCTTTGGGTGAAGAAGTTCCTCCTAAACTCAGTCCTAAATCTACTTCCCCTTATTTTGAGGCTATGCCCCCTAGTTCTGCTTTCACCCGCCAGTGGAAACAACCTGCCCGCATATATCCTATCTATTCCCTTCATAATCTTATATGGTTCTATAAGATCCCCCCTCATCCTTCTAAATTCCAACGAGTACAGTCCCAGTCTACTCAACCTCTCCTCGTAATCCAACCCCTTCAGCTCTGGGATTAACCTAGTGAATCTCCTCTGCACACCCTCCAGTGCCAGTACATCCTTTCTCAAGTAAGGAGACCAAAACTGAACACAATACTCCAGGTGTGGCCTCACTAACACCTTATACAATTGCAGCAGAACCTCCCTAGTCTTAAACCCCATCCCTCTAGCAATGAAGGACAAAATTCCATTTGCCTTCTTAATCACCTGCTTTAAAAGATTTATTCTTTGATTTGGGACGTTTCCCCTTTAAATGGGCGTGGTCCGAGGCCTCTGACGTCATGATGCATGTGACGTAGCGCGTAGGAGGCGATTGCGCATGCGCAGATCGCGATTCCTTTACAGGGGCCCGTTTTCGTGATTGTGCATGCACGGCGTCTGCATGCGTAAACGGACATCACGTTCTGTGTGCTTCTCGCGCAAGTGCAGTCCCTGTAGAAAGATGGCCGCTGACCAAAATTGTTCTCTGCTCCGGGATTTCGGCCTCAAGGTGAGTACTGGCGCTTCTCTTACCTTTACTTGCTGGTTGGAATGTGTTTTCCTCACAGTATTTGCCGAATTTGTCCAGGACTGCCTGGAAGTCGCTCCTGTTTTGCCCCTTGGAGAACTTGAATTTTTAAAAGATTTCTTCTGCTCTGGCACCGGCGATGGTGAGGAAAAGCTCTGTTTTTTCAGGATCGGCCACTTCTTCTAGTTCGGCTGCCACCAGGAAGATTTCAATCTTTTGCCGGAATGCCCGCCAGTTTTCGCAGAGATCGCCGTGGCACTGGAGCTGCTACGGAGCCCAGATCTCGAACATCTTGCCTGGGTATCGTTGCTGGTTGTCACTGTATGCTGAGGTATGGCTATCTGGATTGAAACAGTTCACTTCTGGTACCATGATTTGTTATGTTGTAGGTGTAACATAAGCGGCTTCCATGTGGTGCACTTGATAAAGGAAGGTTCAGACGTGGAGATAACTTCAACACGTTTATTAAACTATTTACACTTCTATTACTCGGGTTTGACACTACTGCTAATCCTACTATAGCTACCCTGACTGACTAACCAGCTGCTGCAATCCAGGTGGTGGGTGTAATATTGAATCAACCCTGTGTCTCTACTCACTGACTGTCTCCACTGGAAAGAGGCAGATCATGTGTGTGGTGTCCTTTATATATGGGTTGGTGTAATGCCCCCCTGTGGTCGTGTCACCTCCTTGTGATTCGTGAATGTCTATTGGCCCTGTCCTATCTAATTGATCATTTGGTTGAGCGCGTGTGTGTGATGTTTCTGGTGCTCCCTCTAGTGTCTAGCTAGCCTACATGCATTTACATTGATGCACATCACCACAGGGCCATCAAATTCTAATCGGCCCCCTTACAATGCTAATTGGTCGGAGTTTCGATACCTGGACTTCTTGCTTGTAAATATGCATTTCAGGCTCTGAGCCTGCCTGAGTCTTGGCTTGTCCATTTTACCCGCAAGTCTTTGCGAGTTACCCTGTACCTAGTTGTAAGTGGTCATCCAAGATGGCTACACCAAGCCCACACCTCCACCCTATCCCCATAACCCAGTAACCCCACCCAACACTCAGGGAAATTTTGGACACTAGGGGCAATTTAGCACGGCCAGTCCACTTAACCTGCACATCTTTGGACTGTGGGAGGAAACCGGAGCATCCGGAGGAAACTCACGCACACACAGGGAGAACGTGCAGACTCCGCACAGACAGTGACCCAAGCCGGGAATCGAACCTGGGACCGTGGAGCTGTGAAGCAATTGTGCTAACCACTATGGTACCGTGCTGCGGATCACCCGGTCTCGCTGGCAGCACACTCCCGCTATGGGATTCCCAGCAGCGTGGAGGGTGGATTAAATGGAGATTGACAGCGGCAGGGCCACCTCCCACCACTGAGAAACGCGCCACGGGGAGACGAGAGGATCCCGCACTGTAAGTGAATAGCTCCAAGTGTATTCCTACACCGGTGTAAATAAGTGTCTTGAATTGTGATCAAGCAATTGTCCAATCAATGCCCTACACCCTGTATTTATGCAATTAACAATTATTATGGATCAAAGCTAAATTTTAGTTCCATTATTTAGGCTAAAGGAAGACAAAGCACCAAGGCCCAGCAAGCTAAAGCTTAGAATCCTGAGGGATTAAGTTGCCAAGGCCTAGAGCGGCACGGTGGCGCAGTGGTTAACACTGTTGCCTCACGGCGTTGAAGACCCGGGTTTGATCCCGGCCCCGGGTCACTGTCTGTGCGGAGTCTGCACATTCTCCCCGTGTCTGCATAGGCCTCACCCCCATAACCCCCCAAAATATGCAGGGTAGGTGGATTGGCCACGTTAAATTGCCCTTAATTGGAAAAAAGTAATTGGGTACTCTAAATTTAAAAAAGTTGCCAAGGCCTTAGAGATCAGAGTTCAAAGATCTTTTTTATTCTTTCATGGGATTTGAGTGTCTCTTCCAAGGCCAGCATTTGCTGCTCATTCTTAATTGGCCTTGAGATGGTGTTGGTGAGCAGCCTACTTCAACTGTTGCAGTTCAGATGGTGTAGGTACACCTACAGTGCTGATAGGAAGGGCGATCCAGGATTTTGATCCAGTGACAGTGAAGGAATGACAATATAATTCCAAGTCAGGATGATGTATTGTTGATGGGGAACTTTTTTTAAAAATGCTTATTTATTCATGTTTTAACATGGACTTCCAGTGGCGGCATGTAGAAGGGAAGTGGCATTTTGGTGGATCCTGCTCGAGGTGCGTTTTTAGGAGTTATAATGTCCAGTCCTGGGGGCAATTTGTGAATGATTGGGTGTAGGAAGGTATAAAGAAGGCTAAGAATGTCAAAAAGTCAAAGGAAAACAGTCGCGAAGAAGGGAGGGAGTGAGGGTTCACCGTTGAGTGAGAGGGCCAGCCCGGGAGCTGGCAAGATAGTGACAGGCCATTGGAGGGGAGGTTGGTAAGCATGTATGATCCCAACTGGGATGATGTAGGGTTTGTAAAGAAGGTGTGTGGGGCCATCTCTGACGTGGATTCACATGAATTGATTGTGGGTGGACACTGGAACTTGGTGCAGGAGCCAAGATTGGCAAGTCACGGCTGCGCTCACTTATCCTGTCAGGGAGAGGTGAAGGCGTTGGCTGGACTAATTGTGGAAATGGGAGCAGTAGACTATTGGAGGTTTTTGCACCCGGGAAAGCAGGAGTATTCATTTTTCCCGTTGGTTCATAAGGTCTATTCGCGGATAGATTTTTTTGTGGTGGAGAAGGCGCTGTTGGCCGGGGTCAAGGCGTCGGAATATTTGGCAAATGTGATATCGGATCATGCGCTGCATTGGATGGATATGGTGTTGGAGAAGGGTGCAGTGCAGAGGCGGGGATGGAGATTAGATGTGGGGCTGTTGGGGGGCCGAGGGTTTTGTGATAAGATTGGGAAAGTAATTGAGGAGTACGTGAGGTTTAGTTGTACGGGGGAGGTTTCACAGGCAGTGGTATGGGAAGCTCTGAAGGAAGTGGTGAGGGGGGAGGTGATTTTGTTTAAGGCAGAGGTGAATAAGGAGGAGAGGGTGGCGCAGCAAAGGGGAATAAATGAGATGTTGGAGGTAGACAGGAGGTGTGTGGAATATGTGGATCCAGAACTGTTGGAAAAGAGGAAGGAGTTGCAGGCGAGCTTTGATCGGCTGTCCACAAGGAAGGCAGTGCGCCAACTGAGTCGGGCGAGGGGAGTGGTTTGCGAGTATGGAGAGAAGGCAGGGCGCATGTTGGCAGGCCAGCTTCGGAGGGAGGCAGCGGCAAGGGAAATTGTTCAGGTGCAGGATAGGGCAGGGAAGTTGGTGGTGGCTCCGAACCAGATTAACAGGGTGTTTGAGGAGTTTTATGAGAGGTTGTATAGGTTGGGGCCACTGGGGAGTATCGGGGGATACAGGAATTCCTGGATGGTTTGAGGTTGTGAGGTTGAAATACCCGAGCTACGATCCGTTCATACATGCCGTACTGCCCTCCTCTGACCCCGAACAAGAGAGAATCCTCTCCAATAAGAATGTTGGTGGCACTACCGAGAACTCCGGGAACAACCTCCTCACAAATCTGGAGGTACCTAAACATGTTCAAACCGGACAGCCCAAATTTCCCCCTCAATCCCTCCAAGCTGGCAAACTGCCCTTCCAAGAAAAAACTCACTCACTCTCTCACTGTCTCTTACATGCACCAAATGTGGCATCCAGCCTTGCCGGCACAAACAGGTGGTTCGTACAAATGGGAGCCAGGCTTGAGCCTGCCCCTAACTTAAAATGCTGGTGGAGTTGCCTCCATATTTTTAATGTGGACACCACCACTGGGTTCGCCGAGTTACCTTGCGCTGTTACCAGTGCCCCCAAGCTTGTCCCTCTACATGACCCAGACTCCATCTGAACCCAAAGAGCCCACGGATCCCTGCATCACCTTCTCCGCATAGAACAGCAAGTTTGGCAGTGCAAGAACCCCTGCCTGTCTGTCCTGCTGAAGGACCTCCTCCAAATCCTCGGGCCTTACCCGCCCAAATAAAGCTGGAGACAAGCCACTCGACCTTTCAGAAAAAGACTTGGGCAGGAACACCAGGAGATACTGCAATGAAAACAAAACTCTAGGCAAGATGTTCATCTTAACCAATTTGACCCGGCCTGCCAAAGTTAATGGGAGACTGTCCCACCTCTGTAGGTCTGCCTTAACTCTACTCACCAAGCTCGTATAATTTAACCTCTGGACCCACGCCCAATGCCCAGCCACCTGGATCTGTAAATATTGAAAACTAGCACCCGCTTACTGAAATGACAACCCCCCCTTCCCCAATCTGGCTCCCCTCCCCAATGCACTGACCACAAAATATTCGCTCTTCCCCATGTTCAACTTGTAACTGGAGAAGGCACCGAAGCCCTGCAAAATACCCATAAAACTGCCTATAGATGACCCTGAGTCCTTCACGTACAGCAGCAAATCATCTGCATATAATACCCTATGTTCCCCCCCCGCCCCCCAAATAATCCCACTTCACCCATTCGAGGCCCTCAAAGAAATGACCAACAGCTCAGTCGCCAAACAAAGCAACAAGGGAGACATGGAACGTCCCTCCCTCATACCCCTATGCAACCGGAAAGACCCCAAGCTTATGGTGTTAGGACAAATACTAGCAAACAGGGTCATATACAGCAGCTGTACCCACGACCAAATCTAAGCTTCTCCGCATCCAATGATCCCCTTATCTCCGATTCCGGCCCAGCTGAAGGGGTGAGCACCACATTCACAACCTCCACTACCTCCCGAAGGCAAAGCTCCAGCCTTAATGCTAACACCTCAACCAATAACTTGCCATCCACATTTAACAGGAAGACAGACAATATGACCCTCACTAGTGAATCCTAGTCCTTTTTCAGGACCAGAGAGACAGATGCCTACCTCAGCGTCCCCAGGAGGGCGCCCTGCGCCAAGGAGTCCCTAAACATGCCCAGCAACCACGCCCAACTGACCTGAAAACATCTTATAAAATTCCACCAGGAACCCTTCCAGCCCCGGTGTCTTCCCTGCATGTACCTCAACGCTATCTGAACCCCTCCAGGCCTAGTGGTGGCTCCAGATCCTCCCGCAATTCCTCCCCCACCGTGGGAACCTCCAACCCCCCCCCCCAAAGAACTCTTCTCCATTCATTCTCCGGCGGCTCTGACCTATACAACCTCTCATAAAAGGCCCTCTAAACTCTATTCACCTTCTCCAGGGCGGTGACCAGCCTACCATCCAAATCGCTAACTTGAACAATCTCCCTGGCCGCCTTAGCTGGTGAACCAAGAGACGACTGGCCTTCTCTCCATACTCATACATCGACCCTTCTGCACTCCTCAATTGGTGGACCACCCTATCCGTGGACAGCACATCAAGCTGCATTTGCATTTTTTTCCTGCATGCCCAGAGCTTCAGGGCCGGGTCCCTTGCATATATCTATGATCCACCCCCAGAATCTCATCCACCAGTTTCTGTCACTCCACCCTCGCCTCCCCATCCACATGTGCCTTATATGCTATGATCTCTCCTCTGATCACTGCCTTCAACGCCTCCCACAAAGACGAGGACGAGGCCATCCCATTATTATTATGTTCTACAAACTGCCATACGGCACTTTAACTCCTCGCACAGAACCCCAAGTCCGACAGCAACCCTACATCCAACCGCCACCCTCTGTGACGCTCCCAACTGACCTCCGACACCAGGTCCCTACAATGGGAGGCATGGTCTGAAATAACCAGCTCCGATCCCAACCTGTACCAACGACTTTAGCTTAGTGCGACCCACTTTCGGGTCCAATACACTGTTCATATCACCTCCAGAATCAATTGGTGGGTGTCCAGATCCGGTCCTGTAGCCAGCAACCCCCTCATAAACGATACATTGTCCCAATTCAGGGCGTACACGTTCACTAGGACCACCGACTTCCCCGCTAATGTACCTGCAGTCATCACATACAATTCCCACTAATCAGCTATGACCATCTCCGCCCGGAACCGGACCCTCTTAAGATTGCTATCCCCCGGGCCCTCCTATCAAAGCCCGAGTGAAACACCTGACTCATCCAGCCTTTCCAGAGCCTAATCTGGCCCTGTACCTGCAAATGGATCCCTTGGAAAAACACCATGCCAGCTCCCAAACTCTTTAAGTATGCAAAAACCCTCACCCTCTTTCCAGGTCTCCCCAGGCCTTGCAGGATCCAGGTGACTAACCTTGTTGGGGGCCTATCATCCCTCCTCCCTTTACCCTTGAGTCAGTCATTACCACCGTGATGAGTCATATCTTTATCACGAGGTTCTAGACCCCAGACGCACCTGAGATGGTCACTTGCCTCACCCAGCGGGTGAGACAAAGAAAATTCCCTGGTCACTGTTAGCTCCCCCCCACCTCATGCACACACAAAGCTGGCAGACTGCCTGCTGCCTCAACTAACTCTCTCCTTCCAGAAGTATTGAGCCCCACCAAACTGGCCCAACAAGTCACAGCCCCTCCCCCCACACCACTCCCGTTCACTAGCATACCCCTTAGTGCTAGCAAGGTGAACCCCAAGGCCCCGCTCACAAATGACCACAAAAGGATAACAACACCAGCTCCCTACTCCCTTGGCCAAATCCCAGCATCCTTACCACGTTTGTCTTTCCCTTCAATAACCATGTCAATCCACCCGTTTTGCCTTGCATCTAACCTTGTAATTGTGTCACTTGGGAGCACCTGGTATATTCTCCAGAACATAAATTTTCAGCGTTATACTGGATACAAGTTCTTGCCTTACGTATACATTATAATCTTTTGTACACCCTTCTCCAAAATTATAGAATTGAAACGTTTGGAGGAAACTGGAGAATATCATATGACATTCAATAATTCAAGCATTAATGTCCCCAGATATTACTGCAGAGCACAGGGCAGCAGATCATCCGCTGGAGATTGATGTGATCCAATTTGAAACCTAAATACAGAATGGGGAGAAAACAATGCCAACGTCATAAAAACATTTTAGTAATTCCGAACATATATAACCTTTATGTAGCTGCCCTGGACCCTATTGTGAATACATATTTTGCAGATTTGTTTAAAGTCATTGTACAAAGTGTTATGACGCCCTGGGCTATTTTGCAGTCCATTCCAGCCCAACACACCACAACACAAGTGACTTAACCAATAATTTGTATAAAGTTTTCAGAATCTTTGGCACTTGACTGCTCAATCAGTTGTAACCACCAGATTTGTAGGTTGAATACAATAACTGTTTATTTATAACAGGAACAAAGTTGAAATATGCGTTAATTATAACGGACTAACGGCGAGCTAAAGTACCATCTCCTTTTACCGTGCCACCCTTTACCCTAACACACACAAGACAGCCAAACACAGATGGAAGGGGCGGGGTACTAATGAGAGGGATTAAGATGAAAAGAATGTCCTTGTTGCTGATGTTGAGGTCGTTGCAGCAGGCTGTCCTCCCAGCACGCGGAGTGATTGGAATCACCGGTTGGAGGGCTAATGAGGATCTTCTCGCGAGAGCATTCAGTCAGAACTCCCAAGCAGCAGGATTGCCTCTTGGGATTCGTGTTAACTATTATTAACCTGGGTCTTCATTCAGAGAATCCGCCTCACAAACGTTAATTCTTACTTGTTTTCAGCTCCACCCGAATCACCAACAGCCTTAATGAGACGAGAACAGAGTTCCCCACACTAGATTTTAAAATGGATTTTTCCTCCCACAGTCCAAAGATATGCAGGTTAGGTGGGTTGGCTATGCTAAATTACCCTTCAGGTTAGGTGAGGTTCTTGGGTTATGGGGATAAAGTGGGTTGTGGGCCTGGTGGTGTGCTCTTAAAGAGGGTCGGTGCAGACCCGATGGGCTGAATGCCCTCCTTCTGCACTGTAGGGATTCTATGATTCTAACTGACCCTGCCTGCCGCTAATGGCTGGGCTGAATCTATCTGCAGTTCAATCTGGCTGTGGAGAGAGAAAGGTCTTTACTTTGGATCTTCAGAAAGAATCCAGAGAGATCAGGGGCGCGATTCTCCACTCCCACGCCGTTTGGGAGAATCGCCTGGGCCGCCAACATTTCCAGGGACGCCGTCCCGATGCCCTCCCGCGATTCTCCCAAGCGGCGGGAACGGCCCGGTCGAGTTTCAAGGGCCGCAGGCCGGAGAATCGCCAGAGACACCGAAAATGGCGATTCTCCGGCACCCCCACTATTCTGAGGCCCGGATGGGCCAAGCGGCCAGGCCAAAACGGCGGGTTCCCCCCGGCGCCGTCCACACCTGGTCGCTGCAGTCGTGAGCAGTGCGTGAACGCTGGGGGGCGGCCTGCGGGGGTCGAGGGGGGATCCTGCACCGGGCTTTACTTGAAATGTGGGCTGGCCCGCGATCGGTGCCCACCGATCGTCGGGCCGTCCTCTCTGAAGGAGGACCTCCTTCCTTCCGCGGCCCCACAAGATCCGTCCCCCATCTTCTTGCGGGGCGGACTTAGAGAGGACGACAACCACGCATGCGCGAGTTGGCGCCGGCCAACCCACGCATGCGCGGATGACGCCTGTTATGCGGCGCTGGCCACGTCATCTATGCGGCGCCACTTTTACGCGGGCGACAAGGCCTGGCGCGTGTAGATGACGCGGCCCCGATCCTGGCCCATTGTCAGGGCCTGAATCGGTCGGGACCAGGGCCGTTCCTCGCCGTCGTGAACCTCGACGGCGTTCACGACGGCGCAGCCACTTCGGCGTGGGAGTGGAGAATCGCGCCCCAGGGCTGTAACCCTCCAGCTTCTGACCAAAACAGAAGTAAAACCTGGTCTCCCAAACGAACATTCCAGAGACAGCAAAACCAATTACTGCCTCATCCTCGAAGACCTGGCACTTGGGAATAACTCATTGGCCACCAGCCAAGCCAGTCAGTCTGGGTCATCAGTGATGTCAGACCATACAGTACATCCTGCTGGAGTTTCCTGTTTTTAAATTAAAGGTAAGCTGCTTGGTCTTTCAAGGCATTAACCATCCATGGACAAAAAATGGCAAAAGTGTACCGGTTAACTGAAATTAAAAGGAGGAAGGAGGACCGACAGGGATTAAACAGGGGGATCCTTACATATTCTCCTCCTCCCTCCCTCCCCCACCTCCAAAGAATGAAACTTCTGGGCACGGACGTTTCATTATGAGGTATGCAAGGGTGACACGGTGGCACAGTGGTTAGCACTGCTGCTTCACAGCACCGGGGTCCCTGGTTCAATTCTGGCCTCGGGTGACTGTGTGCAGTTTGTACGTTCTTCCTGTGTCTGCATGAGTTTCCTCCGGGTGCTCCGGTTTCCTCCCATAGTCCAAAGATGTGCAGGTTAGGTGGATTGGTCGTGCTAAATTGTCCCTTAATGTCCAGGTTAGGTTATGGGATTACGGGGATAAGGCGGGATGGACACTTATAAATGGCAAAGTGCTCATTTGAAGGGGCGGTGTAGACTCGATGGACCGAATGGCCTCTTTCTGCACTGTAGGGATTCTATGAAACTATGATTCTAAGACATAAACACCCACACAAGCCTATCCAAACCAGCTCCATTATACAAGTCCCTTTTCTCATTTCTACATTAGTAATGAGTCCGCTTTTAAACACATGACAAAGTATTTACCAAGGCACAAGAGCACTATGTGCTGTGGTTAGAGATTTGAACTCCGTATGTATCCAGTCCCTTCTTACATATTGGTATTTCATCCAGCTTTGCAGGGGACATAAATAAACCTGTCAGAAATGCACCATTTCTACTGTCTGAAAGTAGATAGAGAGTGTTTTTTAACCACTGTGTTGCGCCTGGCGCGGATCTGGGCGACTAAATAGCAGGAAAGGCCAAAATTGGGGTTGGGGAGGTTTCTCAGAGGTGTTGGGCTCATATGGGGGGCTGAAGCGTTGCAGGTAGGGGGTCATCCCTGGGTTGGTGGGGTGAGGGGCTTTGCGTCTGCGAGGCCTTCAGTCCATTTTTAAATATTGCGGAGACCCAAAACAGGGCCAACTACAGTTGCTGCCAGTCTGTCCATCTGAACAAATACTTCCAGGCCAGAGAGTCCTGTTCTTGGTTCTATGCTGAAGGTCATTTTAACTCCCTTTGACTGTGAGCAGCCTCAAGCTTCATAGCTGAAGGCTATTGTTAATGAGTATTTGGCCTTGTTAGTTGTGAGAGCACTTTGCTGCTTGTTCCTGCTGGTGGTTTCAGATGCCTGGAGACTGTGGTTGCTACTTCCTTCCTGTTCTCTAACAGAAAGAAGGACAATTTATTCTAAGGTACCTGGGTGCTGGAACACTGGGCTCGGGGGGAACATATGGATCCAGAAGGCAATCTGGTTTGAGGCAAGATGATGTTGTGGGCCCTGGTGTGCAACACTAATTCAAATGGACCTCCTGATGACGCTGTTGAAGAGATGCTTTTGTTGTTGGTGTGGTGAGTTAACATGTAACTGGCATGTCACGATGGGTTAAACACGTTGGAAGTCAAGGATGTTCTGCTGCACCTTGAGCTCCGGTGGAATATGTGGATGCCAGGATTTGGTTCCGGTGAGATTGGGCTGTGTGGGAGGGCCTGCACAGCTGTGGCACCAGGACAGAGAATGGCACTGATGTATGGAACAAGTAACACATTGATAGACAGATCATTTCTACATCAAAGTTCTGGACATAATAACACATTCTCAGGCTTATCCTCAGTTTCTGTTCAGGAACCTGCGATGGGGTATACCGTGTGTTCTGTTGTTTTTGTGAAAATCAGCTGATGTAGCTTTCTATTGGTACCAATATAGAACAGTGACATTTCCTTGTTGATTAATGGTTAGTGCAATATGTGGAATGCTATGTAGATGATTTTCAAATCTTTGACCGTTTAATAAACAAAATATTCTCAAGTGACTTCTCGTGGGCACACATGCTCTGTCTCAGAGGATGATTAGTGCATCGCATTTCAATCAAATCTTGAAGCCTGAACACTGTGCCAGAACTCCAGGAGCGTCAGCACCATAGAGGCAGCAGCCAATAATCAAACACTCACGTGTTTCCCGTGGGTAGACGGGCCATGCAGCATGTGGGAGTCATTGTCTAGCATTCCAATTAAACCTTGATACCTGGACACTGTGTGGGACTCAACACCACACACACAGGGCAGCAAGGTGGCACAGTGGTTAGCACTGGGACTGCGGTTCTTATAGCCATCTGGGGTGGCCACTTTCAGCATACAAAATGGACACTCGCAGAGCATACAGGGAAAAATGGACAATGCAAAGTAACAAGCAGGCACGGAGCCTGAATGTGTATTTGGAAGACAGACTGCAGACAGAACCAAAACTCTTGGCCGATTTGCACATTGATGGCCCATCTCCGATAAACAAAAGACTAGTGTTCAGGTAGCCGATACCATCCCAGACATTCCAGCGCCACTACCTCAGCAAGAAGATACAAACAAAGCAAGGCCAACGGCCACTTAGGACACGCCCAGCCATCAAGGCACCCGCCCCTTTATTGGCTCAGATCGATGGCGGTGATCAAGAAGCTGCCCAATTGATTGGGACCAAGTTTAAGGTCCGCCAAAAAGCGCACGAAACCGCCCCCCCCACCCACCCCCCCGCCCCCGAGTATAAGAAGGAACCCCCCGCCATGTGTTCGCTCTCTTGGAATAGGCTCTCAACTGGAGAGACCCCTCCACCTGCACCACCAAAAGCAAGTAAGTTCAAGTTCAACGCCCGCTACCAGACAGACGACCATAGCTATACTCCTGCTACCTCTTCAAACACAACAGCCTCAGATCCGAACAACGGTCATTGTTCCTCTGACCTAAGCGGGTACCCGAAGTTAAGTATAGGTGTTAGTGATAGACATAGTTTAGCCTGTAGTGTTATTGTGCATGAGTAAACCATACTGTGTGTAAATAAAGTACTATTGACTTTGAACTAACTAACTGGTGTATTGGCTCTTTGAGCGATATTCGGTTGGACCTTTTGGCGGTATCAAGAGATACCTGGCGACTCTGAAAGCATATTCATAATTAAGATTAAGAAAGGCAACCTTAGTAACCGCCATATTTATAGTCACTAAAAGAGAGCAACATTACTGGCGACATCTGACGGGACTCGACCTAGAAGTGACTTTGTCACTCTGAGAGAACCCAACTTTGAATTAGAAACCCAATTGGAAAAAGTAAAAACCACAAGCATAAGACCAGTATCAATCAAACCTCCAAGATTCGGCAGTGTGTAATTTGCATGCGTACTAACAAGGGATATAAAGTAACCTCGATAGATTTTGTTACGTAAAACTGTCGGGAGTTTTGTAGACCGGAAAATAGCTTAAGCCGTACCCGTGTTTGCATCACCGCTTTATTCCCCCCCCCGTTCCAAATTTACGGTAGAAACCCAGAGATTACAGTAGGGATGGCAATGAAGGCAATGGAACGCCTTATGAACCCCCAGGAATTCGAGGTAACAGCGACCAATAGAGCAGAGCAGTGTCCCGTATGGGAAGAGGAGATTAGGAAGTATCTAAAAGGGCAAGGATGGCCCCTTTGGAACAAATTATGCGCAAATGAGGAAACAGGTCCCGGAAGTATAGGACAGACTTGGTGGGATAACCTGACCGAGATCCATAAAAAGAGTTTAGGAAAAGTTCGCAAGCCGATGGCAATCGTGTCCTGCTTGGCACAATTGCGAGGCACAGAGGAGGTTGTGAAAACGCTCCGCAGAGAGATTCGAGACAGAGAGAATAATAGTGAGGGACACGTCAGCGAGTGCGAGAAAGTTAATAAGCAACTCAAGAGAGAAGTTAGCAGCGAAGGACAAGGAGATGGCTGATGTCAAACGGGCACACCAATCTTGTCTCGCTCACCTAAGCAGCTTTCAGTCCCAGTACGATAAGGCCGACCAAGACACGCAACGTGCGGTGTTGGTACGAGAAGAGACAGAACATCAAGTCGAACAATTAAAGATGCAATGTCAGAATTTAAAGGCAGGCCTACGAGCACTCCACAGTTTGCCCACGAAACAAAGGCAGAGTTCAGTGGACCACGCCAAATGCCGAAAGCAGATTGCAGACCTGCAATCCCTGCTCTCAGTACAAAATGATTTCTAAGATACATTTGGACCCCAGCTAGATCAGGAATATGGCCCCGATTGGCAGGAGTTAAATGAAACTGCCCACCGCTATGTGCATGGAGCATGTACTCAAGATAAAACCCAAAAAAGGAAAGCACCCCCACCCCCGACTGCACAGGTAGAGCACAATCCCATGAACCCTGTCACCACACAACACAGGGCCACAACAAATGGAGACCCTGAATTTCTGTACACCACCCCATTAACCGCCATCCAATTAAGGGATGCGTGTGACAAAATCAAACCGTTCCAATCCACATCGGACCCGTACCATTATTTTGCAAAATTTTTTTTTTTTTAAATAATATTTTATTGAAAATTTTTGGTCAACCAACACAGTACATTGTGCATCCTTTACACAACATTATAACAATACAGATAATAATGACTTTTTTTATTTAAACAAGAACAAAAGAAAACAACAACAAATAAATAAATATTAAATAACAAAAAATAAAAACTAGCCCTAATTGGCAACTGCCTTGTCTCAGGCCACCCCCCCCCCCCCCACACCCCACCCCCCAAGTCCTGGGCTGCTGCTGCTGCCTTCTTTGTTCTCCCCTATCTATCTTTCCGCAAGATATTCGACGAACGGTTGCCACCGCCTAGTAAACCCTTGAGCCGACCCCCTTAGGACGAACTTAATCCGCTCTAACTTTATGAACCCCGCCATATCATTTATCCAGGTCTCCACCCCCGGGGGCTTGGCTTCTTTCCACAAGAGCAATATTCTGCGCCGGGCTACTAGGGACGCAAAGGCCAAAACATCGGCCTCTTTCGCCTCCTGCACTCCCGGCTCTTGTGCAACCCCAAATATAGCCAACCCCCAGCTTGGTTCGACCCGGACTCCTACTACTTTCGAAAGCACCTTTGTCACCCCCATCCAAAACCCCTGTAGTGCCGGGCATGACCAAAACATATGGGTATGATTCGCTGGGCTTCTCGAGCACCTCGCACACCTATCCTCCACCCCAAAAAATTTACTGAGCCGTGTTCCAGTCATATGTGCCCTGTGTAATACCTTAAACTGAATCAGGCTTAGCCTGGCGCACGAGGACGACGAGTTTACCCTGTTTAGGGCATCTGCCCACATCCCCTCCTCAATCTCCTCCCCTAGCTCTTCTTCCCATTTCCCTTTTAGTTCGTCCATCATAGTCTCCCCTTCGTCTCTCATTTCCCTATATATATCCGACACCTTACCGTCCCCCACCCATTTCTTTGAGATGACTCTGTCCTGCACCTCTTGTGTCGGGAGCTGCGGGAATTCCCTCACCTGCTGCCTCGCAAAAGCCCTCAATTGCATGTACCTGAATGCATTCCCTTGGGGCAACCCATATTTCTCGGTCAGCGCTCCCAGACTCGCAAACTTCCCATCCACAAATAGATCTTTCAATTGCGTTATACCTGCTCTTTGCCACATTCCATATCCCCCATCCATTCCCCCCGGGGCAAACCTATGGTTGTTTCTTATCGGGGACCCCCCCAGTGCTCCGGTCTTTCCCCTATGTCGTCTCCACTGTCCCCAAATCTTCAGTGTAGCTACCACCACCGGACTCGTGGTATAGTTCCTTGGTGAGAACGGCAATGGGGCTGTCACCATAGCCTGCAGGCTGGTCCCCCTACAGGACGCCCTCTCTAATCTCTTCCACGCCGCTCCTTCCTCCTCTCCCATCCACTTACTCACCATTGAAATATTAGCGGCCCAATAATACTCACTTAGGCTCGGTAGTGCCAGCCCCCCCCTATCCCTACTACGCTGTAAGAATCCCTTCCTCACTCTCGGAGTCTTCCCGGCCCAAACAAAACCCATAATACTCTTTTCTATCCTTTTGAAAAAAGCCTTCGTGATCACCACCGGGAGACACTGAAACACAAAAAGGAATCTCGGGAGGACCACCATCTTAACTGCCTGCACCCTCCCTGCCATTGACAATGCTACCATGTCCCATCTCTTGAAATCTTCCTCCATCTGTTCCACCAACCGCGTCAAATTTAGCCTGTGCAATGTGCCCCAATTCTTAGCTATCTGGATCCCCAGGTAACGAAAGTCTCTTGTTACCTTCCTCAACGGTAGGTCTTCTATTTCTCTACTCTGCTCCCCTGGATGCACCACAAACAGCTCACTCTTTCCCATGTTCAATTTATACCCTGAAAAATCCCCAAACTCCCCAAGTATCCGCATTATTTCTGGCATCCCCTCCGCTGGATCCGCCACATATAGTAGCAGATCATCCGCATATAAAGATACCCGGTGTTCTTCTCCTCCCCTAAGTATTCCCCTCCATCCCTTGGAACCTCTCAGCGCTATCGCCAGGGGCTCAATCGCCAGTGCAAACAGTAATGGGGACAGAGGACATCCCTGCCTTGTCCCTCTATGGAGCCGAAAATATGCCGATCCCCGTCCATTCGTGACCACACTCGCCACTGGGGCCCTATACAACAGCTGCACCCATCTAACATACCCCTCTCCGAACCCAAATCTCCTCAACACCTCCCACAGATAATCCCACTCCACTCTATCAAATGCTTTCTCGGCATCCATCGCCACTACTATCTCCGTTTCACCCTCTGGTGGGGCCATCATCATTACCCCTAACAACCTCCGTATGTTCGTGTTCAGCTGTCTCCCCTTCACAAACCCAGTTTGGTCCTCATGAACCACCCCCGGGGCACATTCCTCTATTCTCATTGCCATTACCTTGGCCAAGACCTTGGCATCTACATTGAGGAGGGAGATTGGTCTGTAGGACCCGCATTGTAGCGGATCCTTTTCCTTCTTTAAAAGAAGCGATATCGTTGCTTCTGACATAGTCGGGGGCAGTTGTCCCCTTTCCTTTGCCTCGTTGAAGGTCCTCGTCAGTAGCGGGGCGAGCAAGTCCAAATATTTTCTGTAAAATTCAACTGGGAATCCGTCCGGTCCCGGGGCCTTTCCCGTCTGCATGTTCCTAATTCCTTTCACCACTTCTTCTACCGTGATCTGTGCTCCCAATCCCATCCTTTCCTGCTCTTCCACCTTGGGAATTTCCAGCCGATCCAAAAACTCCATCATTCTCTCCCTCCCATCCGGGGGTTGAGCTTCATACAATTTTTTATAAAATGTCTTAAACACTTCATTCACTCTCTCCGCTCCCCGCTCCGTCTCTCCATCTTCGTCTCTCACCCCCCCTATTTCCCTCGCTGCTCCCCTTTTCCTCAATTGGTGTGCCAGCAATCTGCTCGCCTTCTCTCCATATTCATACTGTACACCCTGCGCCTTCCTCCATTGTGCCTCTGCAGTGCCTGTGGTCAGCAAGTCAAATTCCACATGCAGCCTTTGCCTTTCCCTATACAGTCCCTCCTCCGGTGCTTCCGCATACTGTCTGTCCACCCTCAAAAGTTCTTGCAACAACCGCTCCCGTTCCTTACTCTCCTGCTTCCCTTTATGTGTCCTTATTGATATCAGCTCCCCCCTAACCACCGCCTTCAACGCCTCCCAGACCACTCCCACCTGAACCTCCCCATTGTCATTGAGTTCCAAGTACTTTTCAATGCATCCCCTCACCCTTAAGCACACCCCCTCATCCGCCATTAGTCCCATATCCATTCTCCAGGGTGGACGCCCTCTTGTTTCCTCCCCTATCTCCAAGTCTACCCAGTGTGGGGCATGATCCGAAATGGCTATAGCCGTATATTCCGTTCCCCTCACCCTCGGGATCAATGCCCTACCCAACACAAAAAAGTCTATGCGTGAATAGACTTTATGGACATAGGAGAAAAACGAGAACTCCTTACTCCTAGGTCTACTGAATCTCCACGGGTCCACCCCTCCCATCTGCTCCATAAAATCCTTAAGCACCTTGGCTGCTGCCGGCCTCCTACCAGTCCTGGACTTCGACCTATCCAGCCTTGGTTCCAACACCGTGTTAAAGTCTCCCCCCATTATCAGCTTTCCGGTCTCTAGGTCTGGGATGCGTCCTAGCATTCGCCTCATAAAATTGGCATCGTCCCAATTCGGGGCATACACGTTTACCAACACCACCATCTCTCCCTGTAATTTGCCACTCACCATCACGTATCTGCCCCCGTTATCCGCCACTATAGTCTTTGCCTCGAACATTACCCGCTTCCCCACTAATATAGCCACCCCCCTGTTTTTCGCATCCAGCCCCGAATGGAACACCTGCCCTACCCATCCTTTGCGCAACCTAACCTGATCTATCAGTTTCAGGTGCGTTTCCTGTAACATGACCACATCTGCTTTAAGTTTCTTAAGGTGTGGGCGTGCTCGTGCCCTCTTTATCGGCCCGTTAAGCCCCCTCACGTTCCACGTGATCAGCCGAGTTGGGGGGCTTCCCACCCCCCCCCCCCTTGCCGGTTAGCCATCATCTTTTTCCAGCTTCTCGCCCAGTTCCCACGCGGCTGTATTTCTCCCAGACGGTGCCCCCCCGCCCATCCTTTCCCGCACCCACTCCCCCCTTTCCCCAGCAGCAGCAACCCAGTAATTCCCCCCTCCCCCCCCCCCCCCCCCCGCTAGACCCCCCGCTAGCGTAATTACTCCCCCCATGTTGCTCCCAGAAGTCAGCAAACTCTGGCTGACCTCGGCTTCCCCCCGTGATCACGGCTCGCCCCGTGCGGCGCCCCCTCCTTCCTGTTTCTCTATTCCCGCCATAATTATCATAGCGCGGGAACCAAGCCCGCGCCTCTCCCTCGGCCCCGCCTCCCATGGCCAACGCCCCATCTCCTCTCCCTCCCCACCTCCCCCCATCACCACCTGTGGGAGAAAGAAAAGTTACCATACCGCAGGATTAATCATACAATCCCTCTTCGCCCCCCCCCCCCCACTCGTCCCACCACTTTGTCCAAACGTTCATTTTCGTAGTCCAATCATTCCAATTTTTCTTCTACAATAAAAGTCCACGCTTCATCCGCCGTCTCAAAGTAGTGGTGCCTCCCTTGATATGTGACCCACAGTCTTGCCGGTTGCAGCATTCCAAACTTTATCTTTTTTTTGTGAAGTACCGCTTTGGCCCGATTAAAGCTCGCCCTCCTTCTCGCCACCTCCGCACTCCAATCTTGATAGACGCGGATCACCGCGTTCTCCCATTTACTACACCGAGTTTTCTTCGCCCATCTAAGGACCATTTCTCTATCCTTAAATCGGAGAAATCTCACCACTATGGCTCTGGGAGCTTCTCCTGCTCTCGGTCCTCGCACCATAACTCGGTATGCTCCCTCCACCTCCAACGGACCCGTCGGGGCCTCCACTCCCATTAACGAGTGCAGCATCGTGCTCACATATGCCCCGACGTCCGCCCCCTCCACACCTTCAGGAAGGCCAAGAATCCTCAAGTTGTTCCTCCTTGCGTTATTTTCCAGTGCCTCCAACCTCTCCACAGATCGTTTCTGGTGTGCCTCCTGTATCTCCGACTTCACCACCAGGCCCTGTATGTCGTTTTCATTCTCTGCTGCTTTCGCCTTCACGACCCGAAGCTCCTGCTCCTGGGTCTTTTGTTCCTCTTTCAGCCCTTCAATCGCCTGTAATATCGGGGCCAACAACTCTTTCTTCATTTCCTTTTTTATCTCCTCCACGCAGCGTTTCAAAAACTCTTGTTGTTCAGGGCCCCATATGAAACTGCCACCTTCCGACGCCATCTTGGTTTCTGCTTGCCTTCCTTGCCGTTGTTCCAAAGGATCCGCTGCAATCCGGCCACTTTCCTCTCCTTTTTCCATCCGTGTCCAGGGGGAACACCCTTCTGGTTTACCGCACGGTGTTTTCAGCCGTTAAAATTGCCGTTGGGGCTCCTATCAAGAGCCCAAAAGTCCGTTTCACAGGGAGCTGCCGAAACGTGCGACTCAGCTGGTCATCGCCGCACCCGGAAGTCATCTATTTTGCAAAATTTAAGCAACAGGCGACCATGTACGGCCTGGACGCAAAAGAGCAAGTTAAGCTCACAATTTTGAGCCTCGACCTCTCAGTCGTGACAGCCCTTTCTGACCCACAAAATGTAGGAGGAGGCATCCTCCAAGAAATGCATGCAACGATCCTAGATGTGATCGGCTACAATAAGGGAGATCCCGTAGAAGGACTCAATAATTGCAGACAGAAAAAGACCGAGCACCCAACAGCGTTTGCTGGATGCCTTTGGACCCACTTTAAAGCAGTATTTGGAGAGTTAGCCCGCGCCCATTTGACACCAGAAAATATGGCCAAATGGACTTGTATCCTAGTCTCCCACACGACCGAAGCAGGACAGAGAGCTTGCGCCAATTATGACCCCTTAGACGACACGCATAATGAGAAATGGGTATTAAAGAGATTATCCCGAGCTTGGAAACAGTCCCTTCAGGAAAGGTCATAGCAAGGAACAGTAGAGGAAGAGCAGGCAGATGCTAACATGCATCCAGTCAGGACACATCAAAACCCCGCATGGGTAAACGAGGGAAGAAACAGCCCACAGCAGCCTAAATCACAAGAATGCTGTAATTGTGGACAGTCAGGACATTACTCCCGAGAGTGCAACACCCCCCAGAAACATCAGCGAAACCAGCAGGCAAATGCCCTAAATAAGAACAGAGCCAAGCCCATTCACAGTTTAGCGCCCATTCCAAGAACGCAGACATGAACCGCCCGATTGACGGTGTTCGGACTCCCCAACTTGGGTCTGCGACACCCTTTGGGACAAGTCCGGAAGGCCGGTAGTAGCAGGCACAGTCCGGGAACACCCCGTAGAATTTCTTTGGGATATAGGAGGGTCCCGTACCACGTTAAATTCCTCCACAATGTTCCAACGGGACACATGGCCCACCACAGCCACTTAGCGGCTTCACAGGACACTTACAGCAGGGACACATTACGGCCCCTGTGGCTATTCAGATAGGCAACATTAAGACAAAACACCCCATTGTTCTAGTAGATCTACCCCAGACAGCCGAACACATTTTGGGGATAGATTTCATGAGCTCCCACAATCTTTCGTTCGACCCCGTCAATAGATGTGTGTGAAGAATGGCAAAGGCAGCACGAGCCCCCGCCACACTCACAGTTGGAGACTACGCACACAGGATTAGCGCAGTAGGAGACTTCTGGTTTGATCCACGAACCATTAGTCAAGACAAAGAAGTGAGAGACGCTTTACAGAAACACAAAGCATCCTTGGCCCAGCACAAGCACGACTGTGGCAGGATCACAGGTTTAGTTAACATCACAGGTCCCGATCCTAAATCCCAGAAACAGTACGGTTTCCCCCAACAAGCAGAGGGAGAAATTGCAAAAGTCATCCAAAGTTTACTTGACCAAGGCGTACTTCGTTCAGTAGCCTCAACTAACACTGCCCCAATTTGGCCCCTAAGGAAAACCCGATGGCTCATGGCGACTGACCATCGATAGCCTGGTGGGAGTCAGACTCTGAGTCATCATCTTCTCCCGGTTGCCAAACTTGTGACTGGAGTAGGTGTGCCAAGGCGGCCTGGGTCGATGTGGGGTCCATCTCATCGTTACGGATGAGTCTGTAGGAATTGTCGTGGTGCCAATGCTTAGTGTCTAGGGTGGAGACGGTAGGGGGCAATCCATCGTCATCGGGCGGTGGGTCCGGTTCAGGGGCTTTTACATAAGTGGTCTCGTAGGGGTCAAACATAACCTGTTCGGAGTCTCTGGGAGTGGGGCCTGGTGCAGAATGTAAATCGTGTGGCAGTTCCATGAGGTCTAACGTATCAGTGCTGTCGCTGTCGCTGTCGGTGCTGGTCGAATGAAGGGAGGGGCGGAGTCGTGTGTCTGGGGTGGAGTCGAAATGGTGTCCGTGGGCGGGCTGGACTGGTTGGGGCAGGGTAGGAATAGGTCGTCCATGGCGGGGCGTGTTTGTGTGCTGCTGCGAGTGAGATGTGGTGGGAGTGGTTGCACTGTGTGCCATAAGCCTTAAGCTGGTTTATGTGAAACCATCCCAACTTGCCATTCGGATAAGTGATCTTATAAACGGAGGGACTGACTTAGTCTGAAATTGAGTGGGGTCCTGCGAATTTGGGGGAAAAAAATGAACTGGGGTTGTACAGGGAGAGCATGACTTGCTGTCCTGCTGAAAACTCCATTGGGTGTACTGGTTGATCAAAACATGCTTGACTCTGTTTTTTTTATGTGTCAATCCTAACAGCTGCGGCGAGCTGGGCTGCTTTAACGTTTTCCAGGATTTGTTGTACTGCTTTCTCATGGGTGAGGGCGGTGACTGTGGGGCTGGCCAAATCAAGCCCTAACAAGTATTCTGTTCCCTTCATGGGTCGTCCGGTCATGAGGCTGTGGGGGGTATATCCTGTCGAAGTCGATACCGTGTTCCTAATGAACATGAGTGCAAATGGGAGAACTGTGTCCCATGTGGTATTATGCTGCTGCACCATTTTCCTAAGGGTTGCTTTGAGGGTTCGATTCATGCTTTCTACGATTCCGCTTGATTGGGGGTGATAGGCTATATGAAATTTTTGTTGTATGCCGAAAATTGTGAGGACATTTTTCATGACGCGTCCTGTGAAGTGTGAGCCTGGGTCTGACTCGATACTACGGGGAAGGCTCCCTCTTGTGAAAATTTGCTGTGTTAGAATCTTGGCTGTCATTTTAGCCGTGTTAGTCCTCGATGGAAAAGCTTCCACCCATTTCATGGAGGTGTTGATCACTACCAACACATATTGAAAACCATTCTTGCAGGGGGGTAGCGGTCCTATGTAATCAATCTGTAAATTCGTCCAGGGGCCATTAACAGGGCGGGTGTGACTGAGTTGACCTTTCCTCGCATACCTGTTGGATTGTTCTGGGCGCAAATCAAACAGTTCTCAATGTAATGAGTCACATTGGATTTCAAATCGGGCCACCAGGGAGGTCTGAGGTGGGCAAGGGTTGAATCTATCCCTTGGTGTCCATGGTTGTCATGGAATTGGTAGATAATCTGGTTTCTATCTTGGGTGGGGACCACATAAATACCGTCTTTTAAAATTATGCCCTCGTGTGCTGTTAAAGCGTTCCTGTACTCATCATAGGGGGCTTGGAAGTTACCTTTTAAAACTTCCCTGAGCTTTTTGTCTTCCTTCTGTGCTTGGGCTGAATCTTGAATATTGGTCTGTGAGACCTGGACCGCATGTACTGGGGCACTCTCGGGGGGGATTCCAAAAGTGACCATGTCTGGAAACCTGCTTTTGCTAGGGCGTCTGCCTTAACGTTACCGGGGGGGGGGGGGGGGGTGGGGGGGGGGGGGGTGGAGAGAACGATGGTGGCTGCAAACCTTAACGATACCGTATTTACGGCCTTTAGCTGTCTTGAGGATATGCTGGAGTAATGGGGCTGAGGGTAGGGGTTTTCCGTCTGCAGAAACAAAACCTCTAGATTCCCACAGGGGTAGGAACTCAGTTAAGCATTGCAGACATATAGGCGGTCGGAGTATATGTCGGCTGGGGTCGGGAACGAGTTGGGGTGCTGTACAATGTAGGCTACGGCTGCTAATTCGGCTGCCTGCGAACCTAGATGTCCAGGCAATTTCAGTGAGATTTCTTCTAACGCGCGTCCCTGCGCGTCCTCTATATAAATACCACAACCTGTGATTCTTTTACCATTTAAAACTGTGGAGGAGCCATCCACATAAATCCTAAGAACTGCGTCTGTGTCTGAGGGCTGTGGTAGGCACGTTCACATGTATTGCTGTCCCTGGAAGGTGAAAGCAAATTTGTATTGGCATGCTTTATCCAATAGAATGGACCAAACGCTGTTGCTGATGTCCAACTTCGACTGGAGTCCCTGTTTTAACATTGTCTCGGGACTCGTGGCCACGGTGGGGGCTGCTAATGGGGTTATCCCTCCAGCTACACCACCAGAAGTAAGTAAGTTAAAGTTCAACGCTCGCTACCAGACAGACGACCATAGCTATACTCCTGCTACCTCTTCAAACACAACAGCCTCAGATCCGAACAACGGCCACTGTTCCTTTGACCTAAGCGGGTACCCTAAGTTAAGTATAGGTGTTAGTGATCGACATAGTTTAGCCTGTAGTGTTATTGTGCATGAGTAAACCATACTTTGTGTAAATAAAGTACCATTGACTTTGAACTAACTAACTGGTGTATTGGCTCTTTGATCGGTCTTCGGTTGAACCTTATGGCGGTATCACGAGATACCTGACGACTCTGAAAGCATATTCATAATTAAGATTAAGAAAGGCGACCTTAGTAACCGGCATATTTATAGCCACTAAAAGAGGGCAACACTCTGAGGACCTGGATTCGAATCCCGGCCCTGGGTCACTGTCAGTGTGGGGTTTGCGCATTCTCCCCGTGTCTGCTTGGGTTTCACCCCCACAACTCAAAGATGTGCTGGTTAGGTGGATTGGCCACACTAAATTGCCCCTTAATTGGAAAAATAAATAATTGGGTACTCTAAATTTTAAAAAATAGCACTTCACACGCAGCAGCTAACATCCGAACACCCAGGGGATGGGACACCGCTCCCGGGACATGACCACGGGCAGAGGGTGGGTGGGTGCCATGGGGAGGGGGGGAGGGGGGTTGCCTGGAGAGATAGGCAACGGGTCCGGGGGTCAGCCCGCACAGCGGAAGAAAGTGACAGAGGCATCATAATGGTTGTGCAAAATGTTATTTAATGTGCTGTATAATACTTCATTTCCGAGAGTGCCCGGCCCCCTCCCCCCTACTCCAATGCCATCAGTGATGTTCAATGTGCCTTGCCCTCCTTGGTTTACCACTGTGTCTTGGTGTTTCCCCAGGATGCACATCTGAGGACATGTCCCACAGAACCCCATCGCGATCGGCCTGGTTCTGGGTGACATCCCCCAGTGAGGCAGACATACGGCCGAGACCAAAGCCATGGCCATCACCTACTGAGCGACACCTTAGACACCTTCACTCATTGTGCTGATGTTGTGTACTAGGCTCTACACTGTGGTCGCCACCCTAGCAGTGTTGGCCTCAGTGCCACTCATTGCCAGTGCCATCTCCTGAGCTCGTAGCTGCTGGGACTCCTTTAAATGGCTATGGATCTGCTGGAGAGAAGCTGACATCTCTCTGAACGTCCCGGCCACTCCCTTTCGCCTCCATCAGCTCCGGGTAACCCACTTCTACAAACTCGGCATCAGGCTGGACCCAGCTGGGTCCAGGGATCCAGCAGACCTCCGACTTCTGCTTTGCCTGGGGGTTCCTGCCTCTGTACATCAGCAGCAGTGTGGTGCTCACCAGATTATGCCCCAGACGCTTGACCACTAACATTTCCCACCAAGGTGTGTGTGTAGCTGCACTGGTGGAGGGTGACAGCTGTGCCACGGCTATAACAGTTGCATCCACGGAGCTCTCCTCCGAGGTGTTCTCCTCCGAGTCAGGAGAGGGGGCTGCCCGGGATGGACCGGCGCCGTTGGCTGCTGGATCTGTGGGAGAATGGACATGTGGTCAGTGGGAGGAATGGGTCAGTCAGTAAGGCAATCACTACTCACGTTTGACAGGTCCTCCGGGTGGTGCCCGATGGTTCCTCACCTCTGCAGCATCCGCCAATCTCCACGTGGGTGGCCGCCCTGTCCTTGGCCATAGCAGTCATCTCCAGGGCCCACTCCTCGATGGAGGTGAGGATTCTCAAGTCCTGCACCCCACCGCCAGTCTGGGCCCTCTCTCACTGATTATGGGAGAGCTTTTCCTGAGATGACACAGAGGGGGCATCATTAGCCACACGTGTGGTTCACAGGTGTGAAGAGAGGGTTGGGGTGGAGGGAGAGTTGAAGGGGTGGGGGGAGGGAGTGCTGAAGGGGGAGAGTGGCGGAGGGAGGGTTGGGGTTCGCCTGGGAGGAATGCTTCCTTGGGGCAAGTTGGGGGTGAGACGTTGGTGTCTACTCACTCTGGCTGCCCTTCTTCTGACACTGGAGGCCAGTCCTCCTGGTCACACTGCCCGAGCGAGCTGACTGCTGCTGACACCTCATCCCAGGCAGCACTGGCTGCCTTGTGGCTCACCCTCCAGGTCTCTCGTTGAAACAGGGCATCCGTCCTGGCATCCACTGCATCCAGGCGCCTCCCCTGGTCAGCATCGCCGAATCTTGGGGCCGATCTCCTCGGCGCCATTGTTGCTGGCTGGGGTTGGCTGAGCAATTGCTGCTCGGCGTTGTTAGCGGGGGGCTGGCGAGCGCGATCCTGGTGAATCAGCTGGTGAGCTGGCATTTGGGGCGGGAAGCCAGTGAGGCCCCGTTAAGTGGACCAATTAACATTGAATAGTGTTGCCGGCCGAGCGCCAGGAAACATGTGGCAGTTCCCGCTCGCTACAGCTCTTTTTCCGCAGAATCATGCCCTGTGGTTTGCATCAATGGAGGGTACTTGAGATGCATTTAAGCATGAAGGGAAAGATAAATAAACAAATCCCCTATGCAGCTGTGTCTGGACCAATACAACTGTCAACCTCACGCTAGTGAAATGTATTGCTATGTGAAATTAAATGGAAGATTTGCAATTCAAAGGAAACCTCTGCACTTCATAGAATCATAGAGTCCCTACAATGCAGAAAGAGGCAGAAACTCAATCCAGTTTCCTTTGTCCGAGGCAGCAGATATTGGGGAAGGGTAAGTGAAAATGCAGTGATTTTTCACTCTACTCCTGTACTGCTTTTTAGCTTTCAGGCAGGGGTAACTGTTGGGATCTCTCTTGGGGGTCTTTGATGGGGCAGGGGGATGATTTCTGATGGGGTTGGTATCTGATGGGGGATCTCTGATGGGGCTTCACTGATTGAGGGGTCACTGATTAGGAGGTCTGATGGCAGGAGTTGTGTGTGCTATTGGGGAGTCTACTGTTATTCCCCTGGAGGGATGGGGTGGATGCTCATTGTTGTCAACCTGTACTGATCTTCAACTTTCAGGCGAGTATGACAGTTGGCGGTCTCTTCTGGGGTGGGGGGGTGGGGTGGGGGGGGGGGGGTTGGGGGGGGGAGTGCCCGGGGTGCCCTCCGATGAGGGGTTGGGGAGTCTGGGCGTTCTGGGTCACCCTCATGCATACATGCTGTGGGGAAGTGACCCGTTATTCCTGTGTGGGGAGGAGGATGTCCCAACTTGTCGACGGGAGGGAGGGGCAGGATTTGCGTTGTGCGGAGGAAGAGTGCCTGCCACCGTAACTTGGTATCGGGCCGCCCACTCAGAATGGCAGCTAAACACCAGGATCCCCCATGCATAAATTAGCATGGTAGAGGGGAGTGACTCGCATGCCAGGTCCCGCTCCTAGCACCAGTGGAGACCAGTCGCGATTCATCTGCCATTCAAATGCCAGCTCACCAGAATGGAGAATCCCTGCCGGTCACATTTTGCTTTTAGTAAACCGTCAAAATGCTGAGGATTGATTTTTATCTTTTTTATTAGAATTGGATTAAGTTTCTTCTTAAATTTCATTTCTAAGTACACCGCCCTATGCTTTCATTGCGCTTTCTAACTCATTCTCGTTTTTCACTGCTAAACTGTGAAGCTTGTTCCCTCCCATGGCCATGCCCCCTTGCAATCTTGAGGTTTTTAACACCACAGATTGTCACAGCCAAACCACTAATTTACCTTTACCTTGCCTTCTTCCCTACTTCTGCTCAAGACAATCTCAGATTACATTTTTTTTAAATCGGTTCATAAGTACTTGAAGGTCAATAGGTTGAGGCATGAAATTAGTCTTTGCCATTAGACGTCAATGGAGAAAATAAATTCCTGCTTGATGTAAAACGGGTTGTCGATTTGCTATAGGCCTGCTTCCACTGCTGCACAGACCAGTTTTAGCCCCTTGGTTTCCTAGCATTGTCTTCATGCAGTAGCTTGGATTCAGGCTATGTTTACTAACTGCAGTTAAACCTTTTAAGTCCATAATTTGACTTGTCCCAGTACTTTGATTCTTAACCAGTTTTTTAACGAGTAACATTGCTACCCATCTGTATGGTCAGGAGACTGAGATGTTGACCATAAGTATAACCTGAACAGTCCTTACGATAGTTACACAGCAACTACGTTTACATTTAACTTAATCATTCTTTTAACAAAAAAATTACAGGAATTATCGATCCCTTTAATCAGCATAAGTATATTTGGTAAGGGTCTTTTCAAAGGCATATTCCAAATTTGGCTCCACAATTATTGGAGGCAAATATCTTCAGCAGACACACAAATTCAACTCAGGCAAAGTTTCCCTGCTGTGTTGTTTGATCTGCCTTCAGGCTTTAAATATAAAATATAGAAATGATTTCCCAGACACACACCCACACATAAATATTCAGCTGGAAGGAAGAGACAAAAGCAAGGCCATTAGGAGAGTGCTTAATTGTGCTCCTCCAAATCGACCTTGGTTGAAAATTGCGAGAGAGGATGCGGCAGGCAGAGTCAGGAATAATGAGATCGGGGGGGGATGAGGAACGGGCAGAAGGGAGGTTGAACAGCAATACGCAGCAGCAACATTACCTGTGGACCCAGCCCTATCACTATCTTAGTGAGGCACTCAGCACATGGTCTATGTCTGAGTGGCACGCTGTGAGCTCTGTGCTCTGAGCTACCTCCTAGTAGAATGAGCGGGAACTGCGGTGTTCCCTGTTTTATAGTGCGTGTGCTCTCACTAGTGATTGGCTGCGATGTTATGTGTGTGCTGGTTGGTCCAACTGCCTGTCCATCAGTGTGTGTGTGATTGCACCATGATATGCTGATGTGGATATCATGATAGGTATGAGCAGCAGATGATAAGGAGGTCTGAGCAGCAGCAGGCAAGAGGAGTGCCACAGTGGGAGGAAAAGGGGCTGACTAGTTGCGAGCAGGAAGGGCAATGAGCAGCAGGGAGGTGGGGGTGGGGGCAGATGGGCAGGTTAAGCTGCAGCAGACAGGAAGGGAAACTAAGCAGACAGGATGGAATGGAGAATGATTTTTTTTTTTTTAAATTTAGAGTACCCAAATATTTTTTTCCAATTAAGGGACAATTTAACATGGTCAATCCACCTACCCCGCACATCTTTGGGTTGTGGGGGTGAGACACACACAGACACGGGTAGAATGTGCAAACTCCACATGGACCGTGACCAGGGGCCGAGATCGTTCCCGGGTCCTCAGCGCCGTGAGGCAGCAGTGCTAACCACTGCACCATTGTACCGCCCCTTGGGGTGGGGAGTGATGATCAGTGAGTAGGTGGGGAGGTTGAGCAGCAGTGGGCAGGAGGTAGGGGCTGAGCGTGATAGCATTGAGTACAATATGAGGGCTGACCAAAGGGAGGGGAGGGCTCTGAGCAGCCTCTGGAAGGAAGGCAGGGACTAAGCAACAGCAGCTAGATATTGAGGAGCAGAGGACAGGATGGAGTGGGGACCGAGGAGCAGAGGGCAGGATGGAGTGGGGACGGAGGAGCAGAGGGCAGGATGGAGTGAATACCGAGGAGCAGAGGGCAGGATGGAGTGGGGACCGAGGAGCAGAGGGCAGGATGGAATAGGGACCGAGGAGCAGAGGGCAGGATGGAGTGGGGACCAAAGAGCAGAGGGCAGGATGGAGTGGGGACCAAAGAGCAGAGGGCAGGATGGAGTGGGGACCGAGGAGCAGAGGGCAGGATGGAATGGGGACAGAGCAGCAGAGGGCAGAATGGAGTGGGGACAGAGGAGCCGAGGACAGGATGGAATGGGGACCGAGGAGCAGAGAGCAGGATGGAGTGGGGACAGAGCAGAGGGCAGGATGGAGTGGGGGCAGAAGAGCAGAGGGCAGAATGGAGTGGGGCCAAAGGAGCCGAGGACAGGATGGAATGGGGACCGAGGAGCAGAGAGCAGGGTGGAGTGGGGACAGAGCAGAGGGCGGGATGGAGTGGGGGCAGAGGAGCAGAGGGCAGAACGGAGTGGGGCCAGAGGAGCACAGGACAGGATGGAATGGGGACCGAGGAGCAGAGGGCAGGATGGAGTGGGGACCGAGGAGCAGAGGGCAGGATGGAATGGGGACCGAGGAGCAGAGGGCAGAATGCGGTGGGGACAGAGGAGCCGAGGACAGGATGGAATAGGGACCGAGGAGCAGAGGACAGGATGGAATAGGGACCGAGGAGCAGAGGGCAGAATGGAGTGGGGCCCGAGGAGCCGAGGACAAGGTGGAATGGGGACCGATTAGCACAGGGCAGGATGGAGTGGGGACAGAGGAGCAGAGGGCAAGATGGAGTGGGGACCGAGGAGCAGAGAGCAGGATGGAGTGGGGACAGAGGAGCAGAGGGCAGGATGGAGTCGGGACAGAGGAGCAGAGGGCAAGATGGAGTGGGGACCGAGGAGCAGAGAGCAGGATGGAGTGGGGACCGAGGAGCAGAGAGCAGGATGGAGTGGGGACAGAGGAGCAGAGGGCAGGATGGAGTCGGGACAGAGGAGCAGAGGACACGATGGAATGGGGATCGAGGAGCAGAGGGCAGGATGGAGTGGGGACTGAGGAGCACAGGGCAGGATGGAGTGGGGACAGAGGAGCAGAGGGCAGGACGGAATGGAGACAGAGGAGCAGAGGGCAGGATGGAGTGGGGACCGAGGAGCAGAGGGCAGGATGGAGTCGGGACAGAGAAGGAGAGGGCCGGCTCTGGGTCACTGTCCGTGTGGAGTTTGCACATTCTCCCTGTGTTTGTGTGGGTACGCCCCCACAACCCAGAAAATGTGCAGAGTAGGTGAATTAGTCACGCAAAATTGCCCCTTAACTGTAAAAAACTAATTGGGTACACTAAAAAAAAATGTTTACGCGGGGGAGAGAACAAGGTGGAGTTGGGACCGAGGAGCACAGGGCAGGATGGAGTGGGGACCGAGGAGCAGAGGGCAAGATGGAGTGGGGACCGAGGAGCAGAGGGCAGCATGGAATGGGCACCGAGGAGCAGAGGGCAGAATACGGTGGGGACAGAGGAGCCGAGGACAGGGTGGAATGGGGACCGAGGAGCAGAGGACAGGATGGAATGGGGAACGAGGAGCAGAGGGCAGAATGGAGTGGGGCCCGAAGAGCCGAGGACAGGATGGAATGGGGACCGATTAGCACAGGGCAGGATGGAGTGGGGGCAGTGGAGCAGAGGGCAGGATGGAGTGGGGACCGAGGAGCAGAGAGCAGGATGGAGTGGGGACCGAGGAGCAGAGAGCAGGATGGAGTGGGGACAGAGGAGCAGAGGGCAGGATGGAGTGGGGACAGAGGAGCAGAGGACAGGACGGAATGGAGACAGAGGAGCAGAGGGCAGGATGGAATGGGGACCGAGGAGCAGAAAACAGGATGGAGTGGGGACCGAGGAGCCGAGGGCAGGATGGAGTGGGGACCGAGGAGCAGAGGGCAGAATGGAGTGAGGACAGAGGAGCAGAGGACAGGATGTAGTGGGGATCGAGAAGCAGAGGGCAGGATGGACTGGGGACCGAGGAGTGGAGGGCTAGAATGGAGTGGGGACAGAGAAGGAGAGGGCAGGCTCTGGGTCACTGTCCGTGTGGAGTTTGCACATTCTCCTTGTGTTTGAGTGGGTACGCACCCACAACCCAAAAGATGTGCAGAGTCGGTGAAATAGTCACGCAAAATTGCCCCTTAATTGTAAAAAACTAATTGGGTACACTAAAAAAAAATTTTTAAGCGGGGGAGAGAACAAGATGGAGTTGGGACCGAGGAGCACAGGGCAGGATGGAGTGGGGACCGCGGAGCAGAGGGCAGGATGGACTGGGGACAGAGGAGTAGAGAGCAGAATGGAGTGGGGACTAAAGAGCAGAGGGCAGGATGGAATGGGAACCGAGGAGCAGAGGGCAGAATGGAGTGGGGACCAAAGAGCAGAGGGCAGGATGGAATGGAGACCGAGGACCAGAGGGCAGGATGTAGTGGGGACCAAAGAGCAGAGGGCAGGATGGAGTGGGCACAGAGGAGCAGAGGGCAGGATGGAATGGAGACAGAGGAGCACAGGACAGGATGGAATGGGGACCGAGGAGCAGAGAGCAGGATGGAGTGGGGACAGAGCAGAGGGCAGGATGGAATACGAACCGAGGAGCAGAGGGTAGAATGGAGTGGGGACCAAAAAGCAGAGGGCAGGATGGAATGGGGACCGAGGAGCAGAGGGCAGGATGGAGTGGGGACAGAGGAGCAGAGGGCAGGATGGAGTGGGGACAGAGGAGCCGAGGACAGGTTGGAATTGGGACCGAGGACCAGAGGGCAGGATGTAGTGGGGACCAAAGAGCAGAGGGCAGGATGGAGTGGGCACAGAGGAGCAGAGGGCAGGATGGAATGGAGACAGAGGAGCATAGGACAGGATGAAATGGGGACCGAGGAGCAGAGAGCAGGATGGAGTGGGGACAGAGCAGAGGGCAGGATGAAATACGAACCGAGGAGCAGAGGGTAGAATGGAGTGGGGACCAACGAGCAGAGAGCAGGATGGAATGGGGACCGAGGAGCAGAGGGCAGGATGGAGTGGGGACAGAGGAGCCGAGGACAGGTTGGAATGGGGACCGAGGAGCAGAGGGCACGATGTAGTGGGGACCGAGGAGCAGAGGGCAGGATGGAATGGGGACCGAGGAGCAGAGGGCAGGATGGAGTGGGGACCGAGGAGCAGAGTACGGGATCTAACAGGATTAAACGGGGTAAACGTGGGGGAATCCAGAACTAGGGGTCATAGTTTGAGGATAAGGGGTAAGTAAACCTTTTAGGACTGAGGTGAGGAGAAATTTCTTCACCCAGAGAGTGGTGAATCTGTGCAATTCACTACCACAGAAAGTAGTTGAGGCTAAAAGTTGTGTAATGTTAAGAAGAAATACGATATAGCTCTTGGGGTTACAAGGGTTCGAGGGATATG
Source organism: Scyliorhinus torazame (assembly GCF_047496885.1). Taxonomy (NCBI): domain Eukaryota; kingdom Metazoa; phylum Chordata; class Chondrichthyes; order Carcharhiniformes; family Scyliorhinidae; genus Scyliorhinus; species Scyliorhinus torazame. Next base: position 98,790,753 of record NC_092716.1, read on the forward strand.
GGGAAGGCGGGATCAGAGCATTGAACTTGATGTTGCATCATGATCATAATGAATGATGGAGCAGGCTCGAATGGCCTCCTCCTGCTTCTATTTTCTATGCATGTTTCTGAGTATGGGACGAATGAGAAACAGTGGGCAGGTTGGGTGGACCGAGGAGCAGAGTGGGGGTTGAGGAACAGTGGGCTGGATGGAGTGGGGACTGTAGAGCAGTGGGCAGGGTGTGTGTGCTGAGTAACAAGGGCAGGATGAGGAGCAGGGATAGTGTGATGTGGGCAATGAGGAGCAGAGGGTGGGATGCTATGAAGAATCAGCAGTATCAATTTCTTTTGTTGTGCCACTGATGGTGAATTGTTTCTAAGCATGATTCCAGACCAGACCCCAACACTGTCGAGGATACTGGATTAAAACCCCAATATTTTAGTTTATTTTGTAAGACTATGTGGAAAAAATGATTCGCTCTAGGAATGATTGCATGAAGAAATAGAGATTTGGTATTTTTAAAACAAAACTTTATTGTTAACACAATATTGAACTCTTTAACATCACACCCAAAAATAGCCTACAATTACCCCTTAAACAATACAACTCAATACAGTAAATACCCTTAATTACTATCTCTATTCCCAATTAAACAAAAAAGATAAAGCATACAGCTCTCAATCCATCCTACATCCCAATGGTACAGAGTAATACTTATTTTCCAGAACAGATTTGGCTCCTGTTAGAACCCCACCAGACTCTGGCTGGATGTCTTCAAAAAGATGGGCGCGATCTTCTGGCCTCGTTTGGGTAGCACAGTAGCACAAGTGGATAGCACTGTGGCTTCAGAGCGCCAGGGTCGCAGGTTCGATTCCCTGCTAGGTCACTGTCTGTGCGGAGTCTGCATGTTCTCCCCGTGTCTGTGTGGGTTTCCTCCGGGTGCTCCGGTTTCCTCCCACAGTCCAAAGACGTGCAGGTGAGGTGGATTAGAACATAGACCATAGAACATAGAACATTACAGCACAGTACAGGTCCTTCGGCCCTCGATGTTGCGCCGACCTGTGAAACCACTCTAAAGTCCATCTACACTATTCCCTTATCATCCATATGTCTATCCAATGACCATTTGAATGCCCTTAGTGTTGGCGAGTCCACTACTGTTGCAGGCAGGGCATTCCACGCCCTTACTACTCTCCGAGTAAAGAACCTACCTCTGACATCTGTCTTATATCTATCTCCCCTCAATTTAAAACTATGTCCCCTCGTGCGAGACATCACCATCCGAGGAAAAAGGTTCTCACTGTCTACCCTATCCAATCCTCTGATCATCTTGTATGCCTCAATTAAGTCACCTCTTGACCTTCTTCTCTCTAACGAAAACAGCCTCATGTCCCTCAGCCTTTCCTCATAAAATCTTCCCTCCATACCGGGCAACATCCTGGTAAATTTCTTCTGCACCCTTTCCAATGCTTCCACATCCTTCCTATAATGCGGCGACCAGAATTGCACGCAATACTCCAAATGCGGCCGCACCAGAGTTTTGTACAGCTGCATGACCTCATGGCTCCGAAACTCAATTCCTCTACCAATAAAAGCTAACACGCAGTACGCCTTCTTAACAACCCTCGCAACCTGAGTGGCAACTTTCAGGGATCTATGTACATGGACACCGAGATCTCTCTGCTCATCCACACTGCCAAGAATCTGACCATTAGCCCAGTACTCTGTCTTCCTGTTATTCCTTCCAAAATGAATCTCCTCACACTTTTCTACATTAAACTCCATTTGCCACCTCTCAGCCCAGTGCTGCAGCTTATCTATGTCCCTCTGTAACTTGTAACATCCTTCCGCACTGTCCACAACGCCACCGACTTTAGTGTCATCTGCAAATTTACTCACCCATCTTTCTACGCCCTCCTCCAGGTCATTTATAAAAATGACAAACAGCAGTGGCCCCAAAACAGATCCTTGTGGCACACCACTAGTAACTGAACTCCAGTCTGAACACTTCCCATCAACCACCACCCTTTGTCTTCTTCCAGCTAGCCAATTTCTGATCCAAACTGCTAAATCTCCCTGAATCCCATGCTTCCGTATTTTCTGCAGTAGCCTACCATGGGGAACCTTATCAAACGCTTTACTGAAATCCATATACACCACATCAACTGCTTTACCCTCATCCGCCTGTTTGGTCACCTTCTCAAAGAACTCAATGAGGTTTGTGAGGCACGACCTACCCTTCACAAAACCGTGTTGACTATCTCTAATCAAATTATTCCTTTCCAGATGATTATACACCCTATCTCTTATAAACCTTTCCAAGACTTTGCCCACAACAGAAGAAAGGCTCACTGGTCTATAGTTACCGGGGTTGTCTCTACTCCCCTTCTTGAACAAGGGGACAACATTTGCTATCCTCCAGTCTTCTGGCACTATTCCTGTAGACAAAGATGACTTAAAGATCAAAGCTAAAGGCTCAGCAATCTCCTCCCTAGCTTCCCAGAGAATCCTAGGATAAATCCCATCCGGCCCAGGGGACTTATCTATTTTCACACTTTCCAGAATTGTTAACACCTCCTCCTTATGAACCTCAAGCCCTTCTAGTCTAGCAGCCTGAATCTCAGTATTCTCCTCAACAACATTAGCCATTGGCCATTATAAATTGCCCTTAGTGACCAAAAAGGTTAAGAGGGGTTATTGGGTTACGGGGATAGGGTGAAAGTGAGGGCTTAATTGGGTCGGTGCATACTCAATGGGCCGAATGGCCTCCTTCTGCACTGTATGTTCTATGTAACTTTATGTACACTCAAGTGTAACGAGGCCGGTGAATAGCAGGAGTGGCCAAAAATGAGATCCGTCCTGGCGCCAAACAGTCTGCGGTGCAACTGGCCCGCTCCCAAAGGCAAAATCAGGATCTCGCCGTAGCATGGTGTTATGGGTCCGGGTTTACAGAACCCCAAAGTGTTTCATGGAGTTCAACCGACCCACAACATTCAATAGATTGTGGTGTGGGAAGCACATGGCGTACTCTCCAGGTGTGATACAGCAGAAATGGACAAGTGTTTTTTAAAACAAAACAATGTTTATTCTATGAACTCAAGTTAACCCTTTAAAAACAAACACTGAATATCTTAACACCCATTACTTCAAAGACAACCTCAAAAGACTACAACACTAAATAATCCTTCAAACTGTTCCTTTAAACATCCAAAAGACTTCAAAGTTTCAAAAATAGTAGCACTTTAGGTTACATTCAATATATTTATAGTCTTTGGATTGCAGAAATCAACAGACCAGCTCTGTGTTTCTTCCTGCAGCTCACAGCAAAACACACAGACACTCCCAGCTGCCTTCTCAAACTGAAACTCAAAAAGCAGAAGTGAGCTCAGCTCCCCCACCCTCTGACATCACTTCAGTAATATGATCAACTCCATTTCTTAAAGGTACATTGCTTAAACATCCATTTCTTAAAGGTACTCTCACATGACAATGGCAAGAAGCCAATTATCACCACTTATGTCCCATTTCCATACAGTCAATAAGAGCGACCCCATATCCACCAGCCTCAGTCATTCATCGGCCGCGCCAGCATGTGGCCACGCTGGTGCTGATTAGTACTCCTTTTTAAAAACGTGAACCTGGCGGAATTGCTTCAGTGGGTGCCAAGGAGGTGAGTAGCAATCTTTGCTCATTGCCAAAGACCCCGGGTGTGCTGGGCTTGCCACCTCAGTGCTCGGCAGGGGGTGGGGGACCTTCCGCAGGCATGGGCCACCATGGAAGGGTGGGGAGGAGGCGCTGGGGGAGCAATCGCTTGCGGCACCACCATGCCAACCCCTGGATCCCAACCCCATTCCGGGGGCAACCCTTGTCCCTGCCCGTCTGCCCCACCGATCACCCATAACCCCCCTCCCCCACCGACTGCTGAGGCCTCTGACTACGCGGCTGAAGACTTTTTCTAATAGGGAATTGGCAATCGTGGATAAGTGAGCACTTGACATATACCAAGTGGATTCCCGTTAGTAGGTGGGCCTCTTAGCATATGGGAGACGTTGCCTAGCTTTCCAATCGCACCTTGATACCTGAACACTGTGGGAGACAACATCACAAACGCAGCAGGCAACATCCGAACACCCAGGGGATGGGGCACAGCTCTGGGGACATGACAACAGCCTGAGGATGGGTGGGTGCCACGGGAGGTGGGGATTGCCAGGAGAGATGGGCAAAGGGTTTGTGGGCTAGCCCGCATCGCGGAAGAAAGTGACAGAGGCATCATAATGGTTGTGCAAAAAGTTGTTTAATGTGCTGTACAATGCCCCCTTCCCCGGTGCCCTCAGTGATCCTCAATGTGCCTAGCCCTCCTAGCTCTACCACTAAGTCTTGGTGTTTCCTCAGGATGCACATCTGAGGTGGAGGCAGCCAGCTGCTTACCTCATCCCATGGCCCTCGATGCCCCTTGTGGGCATCCTCTGAGACCGGAGAGCTCCTGCTCACTTGTTAGCAGCACATGCACAGCCGTGCCGCCCTGTCCCGTGTCCTGCCTGTGAGACGCGGCCTCATCAGAGGGGTGGAACTCGGGGGAACTGCTGGCCACTGTTGCCGTTCGATGGGATGGGTCGGGTTGGCACCCAGCACCCTCTCTCCCAAACAGTGCCCATAGATCCCTGGGGTTAACCTTGGGATGGAGGGGCAGCTGATTTCAGCCCCGGCTGCCCCTGCATCATCTGGCTCTGCCAGCCCTGGCGGTTCTTCATGGTCTGCACCATCGTGTCGACGCCCTCGGCGATGCTCCTCCGTGACTGGGACATTCTCTGTAGCGCCTTGGCAATACCCACCTGCGACTGTGACAAGCTCTGCATTGCCTTGGCCATGTCCATCTGAGAATGGGACATGTCCCGCAGGACCTCATAAAGGTTAGCCTGGTGCTGGGTGACATCCCTCAGCGAGGCAGACATACTGCTGAGACCCTCAGCCGATGCTGGCACCAACTGTGTAACGCCTTGGATACCTTCATTCATGGTGCCGACGTTGTGCACCATGCTCCCCACTGCGGTCACCAACCTAGCAGTGCGGGCCTCGGTGCCACTCATTGCAGGCACCATCTCCTGCGCCCGTAGCCTCTGGGATCCTCCCAAGTAGCTATGGATCTGGTGGAGTGATGCTGACATCACCTCTGAATGTTCCGCCCGCTCCCTATTGTCTCCATCAGCTCTGGTAATCCACTTCCAGAGGCTCCGCATCAGGCTGCGACCCAGCTGGGTCCTGGGATCCAGCAGACCTCCGACTGCTGTCTCACCTGGGGTTCCTGCCTCCACCTGATGTACATCAGCTGCAGTGTGGTTCTCACCAGATTGTGCCCCAGAAGCCTGTCCGCTAACATGTCGCACTAAGATGTGTGTATCTGTGCTGGTGGAGGATGGGGATTACAGCTGTGCCGTGACTATAACGGTTGCATCCACTGAGCTCTCCTCCAACGTGTTCTCCTCGGAGTCAGGAGAGGGGGCCACACAGGATGGGCCAGCGGCGTCGGCTGGAGAGCCTGCAGAAGAATGGACATGGGGTCAGGGGGAGGGATGGGTCAGTCAGTAAGACAATCACTACTCATGTTTGACACGTCCTCCGGGTGGATCCCGGTGGCTCCTCACCTCTGCGGCATCCGCCAACCTCTGCATTGGTGACAGCCCTGTCACGGCCACACCGCTCACCACCAGGGCCTGCTCCTCGAAGGACATGAGGATTCTCAAGACCGACACCCCTCCACCAGTCTGGGCCCTGTCCCACCGATTGTGGGAGAACTTTTCCTGAGGAGACACAGAGACATCGTTAGCCACACACGTGGTTCACAGTGGGTGGAGAGTGGGTGTGAAGGCAGGATTGGGGGGGAAGGGGAGGGAGGGCTAGGGGTCACTTGGAGAGTTGGTGGGTGGATGCTCCCTTGCGGAGGGTGGCGGTAGCATTGGTGTCTACTCACTCGTGCTGCCCTGTGTAGGTCGTTGATCTTCTTCCTGCACTACTGGCCAGTCCTCTTGGTCATACTGTTGAAACTGACTGCTGCTGCCACCTCGTCCCAGGCAGCGCTGGCTGTCTTGTAACCCACCCTTTGCATCGGTGAGGCTCTGGTCCCCTTGAGCTGCATACCAGAAAATGGAAATGGCTAATCACCTCCTCGCTTCCCCTCAATAGCCATTATACCAGGTCCCCGTTTTTGAAAAGGAGCACGAAATGACGCCTGGGTGACTTCCTGCTGGGGAGTTGGGTAATTCCTGAGAGGCTTGTTAATGAGCTTGAAATAAACGCAAATGAGGGTTAAAGATATTCTTGCCATTTTTGGACATAATTCGGAACACACCATCGAAAGCAGGCCAGGTGAATCGCAAAATGGTTTGCGCCCAGCACGAATCTCGAATTTGCCCTCTCCCGCTATATACCCAGCACGCCCCAATCCGCGTCAGGAACAACACGATCGCCAAATCACGGCCATAGCTTCACGACTATTCTTAGTCTTTTCCACTATATTCAAAACTTCGCTGACCTTTGCTGGTTCCAGAACTGCTGATCAACCTGTGAAATATATGATTGCCACAGTCAGCCTCTGAGCACCACCTTGAGCATACAGGAAACTGCAAACCTTGCACTTCGCCAGGCTGCCAGTTCATCATCTGCAATATCTCTTTTTCTATAAATTGCTTAGCATGGAATTATGCCAACATTAGTTCTGAGGGAATTCCTGTTTTAAAAAACATTTACTTATCTGCCCATCTTCCACTGTCTCCAATGCTTTCTATCCTTGTAATCTACCTCTCCTATCGTGACTCTGAGCAAACTTTCCTCTGATTTTGTCACGCTAAGGCTTTCAGACATTTTTGCAGGATGCTGTGCCTGCCAAGATAATCCTTGAGAGAATGCAACAACTTTTACTCCGGGTGCCCAATGTTAACACTTTCAAATACAGGTATAACACAAGTTATTGCAGTTTTACATTCAGACAACAGAAGAAAACAGATTCAATTCTGGCAACTACTTTTCCAATTCTGTGAACCCATTGTCAAATAAATAGTAGATCTTAGTGGTGGACCCATTGCTTTGGGGTTGCACCCAATCATCACACTAAAGGAACTTTACTGCACTCAATTATGTATATATTTTTAAAATTTAGAGTACCCAATTCTTCTTTTTTTCCAAGTGAGGGACAATTTACCGTGGCTAATCCACCTACCCTGCACATTTTTGGGTTGTGGGGGTGAGACCCAAGCAGAGATGGAGAAAATGTGCAAACTCCACATGGACAGTGACCCGGAGCCGGGATCAAACACGGGACCTCACGTCATGAAGCAGCAGTGATAGCCACTGCGCCACTGTGCCGCCCCTACGACACACATTTATAATCATGCTGAACCTTCCATTATTCCCAAATTGGAACTGTTGTGATAGACAGAACCAGCTGTCGAATCAGTGACGATGCAGATTGAAGTAAATCCTGGACTGGGGACATCTATGAATAATAATTGTGGCCATCTAAGATGGCCGCCTGCAAAGAATGATGGGAATTGTGGTCAGGTTTGGGACACTGACAAGCTTCAGCTTGTGTATTTGCAAACAACAGCTCAGACTTATGCAGGAACTCACACTTGCTGAAAGCCACTCAAAGGTCTTCCCGGGACAATGGACTCCAGATAGAAACTAACAATACATGGCAGACTCGGGGGCGCCTGTTTGTCTTATTTGGGAGAGCCTACATGCCTTGGACATTAACAGCCATAGCCGACTAGGACCTGCGCAGCCATCAAGGTACCCACCCTTAATTGGCCAGGATCGATTAGGGTGATCAAAACCCTATCGATCCATTGGATCCCCACCAGAGATCGCCCAAAAGAGCATGAAAGATTGGAGGATAAGAAGAACTGCGCAACCAGCATTCAGTCTCTTTTGGACCGGCTCCTGACCACCAACTGCAGCACAGCTCCTGACACCAGCCAAATTCAACGACCCACGGCATCTACTGGAAGACGACCACTCAGCACAGACGACCCAGCCGACCTCCAGTCGCCACACGTGAGGAAACAGATAAAGGCCTTATCTACCCTGCACCGAACCAGTCATTTGGAAGTTAAGTCAAGATTGTTTAAACTGATAGCTATAGTCTAATGTGAAGGAACGTGTGATTTCTTAAGTAGAGAACTAATCTGATGTTCAATAAATAAACTTGTGTGATCATTTGTTCAATACACGGGGTACACACACACTGTGGTTATATTAGTAAACGAGACAGAAGTCAACATAATAATCTTTATTATTGTCACAAGTAGGTTTACATTAACACTGCAATGAAGTTACTGTGAAAAGCCCCTAGTCATCACATTCTGGCTCCTGTTTGGACACGCAGAGAGAGAATTCAGAATGTCCAATTCACCTAACAGCACGTCTTTCGGGACTTGTGGGAGGAATTCGGAGCACCCGGAGGAATCCCACACAGACACGGGGAGGACGTTTAGACTCCGCACGGACAGGATCCAAGCGGGAATCGAACTCGGGACCCTGGTGCTGTGAAGCAACAGTGCTAACCACTATGCTACCGTGCCGCCCATAATAGCTATATCTTTAAAGGAAGCGCAAGTGTTTTACCTGGTTTTACAAATTCAGTTTTAAAATATGCATATAATCTAAAATAAAAGACAAAGAGAAGACAAGATTTGTGTAGACCAAATTTGAATAAATCATTTAAATGCTGAATTTGTTTAATAATTAAATAGATTGCTGAGTGAACCTGATAAATAATTAAAGTATCCAATAACTTATTAAATATTGTGCTGATTCAATGCATTAAATTTATTGAGTTTTACAAATCATAATTATTATTTACAATTCTCACAGATTCAAATTCAGGACTGAGGGGCGAGATTCTCCGACCCCCCGCCGGGTCGGAGAATCGCTGGGGGCTGGCGTGAATCCCGCCCCCGCTGGTTGCCGATGTCTCCGGCACCGGATATTCGGCAGGGGCTGGACTCGTGCCGCGCCGGTTGGCGGGCCCCCCGGCGCGATTCTCCGGCCCGGATGGGCCGAAGTCCCGCAGCTAAAATGCCTGTCCCGCCAGCGTAGATTAAACCACCTACCTTACCGGCGGGACAAGGCGGCGCGGGCGGGCTCCGGGGTCCTGGGGGGGGGGGCGTGGGGCGATCTGGCCCCGGGGGGTGCCCCCACGGTGGCCTGGCCCGCGATCGGGGCCCACCGATCCGCGGGCGGGCCTGTGCCGTGGGGGCACTCTTTCCCTTCCGCCTCTGCCACGGTCTCCACCATGGCGGAGGCAGAAGAGACTCCCTCCAATGCGCATGCGCGGGAATGCCGTCAGCGGCCGCTAACGCTCCCGCGCATGCGCCGCCCGGAGATGTCATTTCTGCACCAGCTGACGGGCCGCCAAAGGCCTTTTCCGCCAGCTGGTGGGGCGGAAATTCGTCCGGCGCCGACCTAGCCCCTTAAGGTTGGGGCTCGGCCCCTAAAGATGCGGAGCATTCCGCACCTTTGGGGTGGCGCGATGCCTGACTAATTTGCGCCGTTTTGGGCGCCAGTCGGCGGACATCACGCCGTTTCCGGAGAATTTCGCCCGAGGTTTTCTAATTCCTTTCTACTATGTGAGTCCACAAATCTCCTCAGTTATTTCCACCACTGTCTTATCAGATTAGTTCAGGCTGCTTAACATTTTATTTTGATTCTGGATTGTCCTCTTGCCTATTTCAATCTGCCAATGCTCCTCTATATGAGCTGGATTCTGCATTCCTTCCTGGCATGCTTCTCACCTAGTCCCACACCTCCACTTTCTTGAAGCTGTCAATCTCCTAGATATTTGTCTCTATCTTCCCTTAATTTCTTCTTAAACACCTGCCAAAGTGCTTAGACTCCGTCTTTGTGCTTCTGAACTGTTCTTACTTCCTCCTTTTTGCAAAGCCTTCCTGCTGCATGTACAGGAGTTTATGTGGCTGGGAATAGGGGCACACTTTTCTCTGTACTTTTGAGAAAAGAGTTCATACACTTAGTGCGGTCTAAATTTCTATCACAATAATAAACGATTGCTTCAAAGCACCTTCCCTTGGGACATTCATGGTTCCCAAGTAATTTCTCCCTGATTCATTTCCATTCGCCCATAAACACAATTACACGCAATTCCTGTCTGGGTTTTTTTCAACTTCCCGATCAAGTTCACACTGTGTATTCATGCCCGTCTTCTTCAGAGTAAAATTTCAACTTCTGTTTTCATTCAAGGTTTACAACAATTTATTTTCCAAGCTACTGCAACAACAATTTATATTTAGACACCACCTTTAACATAATGAAATGTCCCAATGTGTTTCACAGGAGTATTATTTAAAAAAATATGATTCCGTGCCACATATGGTGACATTAGGTCAATAGCCTAAAGTTTGGTCAAAGAGGTAGTTTTTAACAAGTGTCTGAAAGGAGGAAAGCCAGGTAAGGAGGCAGAGGGATGTAGGGAGGAAATTCCAGAGCTCAGACTAGCTGGAGATGAGGAGGAATTTCTTTCCTCAGAGGGTTGTAATCGTTTAAATTTTATAACCCAGAGAGTAGTGGGGGCTGGGTCATTGAATATATTCAAGACTGAGTTACACAGGTTTTTGATCTACAAGGGAGTCAAGGGCTATGGGTGGAAGGCAGGAAAGTGAAGTTGAGGCCACAATCACATCATTCATGATCCTATTGATGGCAGAGCAGGCTTGAGGGACCAAATGGCCTACTTCTGCTGCAGTTTCATATGCACTTAGGTTAAACCTAACATGCAACCACTAATGTTGGATCACTGGAAATTAGGGATGCTCAAAAGTCCAAATTTTGAGGAGCATAGAAATGTCAGAGGGTTGTAGGGCTGAATGAGATTACAGAGATAGGGAGGATGAAGGCTATGGAGGGATTTCAAAACAAGGATGAAAATTTTTAAATCAAGGTGTTGCTTCACCAGGAGCGAGTGTAGGTCAGCAAGTATAGGCGATAGGTGTGATAAGGGAAATGGGATTTGGTGTGATTTTTGGTTGCCATCAAGTTTACAGAGGGGTGAATGTGGATGATCTGTCAGGAATGATTTAGAATAGTCAAGTCTAGAGATAAAGGACTGGATTTTCCGGCCACGCCTGCCGCAAGATCGCCACTGACGGGACGGGGACCGTGTAAAGGTCCGTTGACCTCGGGCCGAAATTTCCAGTCGCCGGACAGGCACGGCCAAAACATCCCCGCCCAATAAAGGCATGAATAAGGATTTTAATAGCAGATAAGCTGAGAAAGGCAAAAGTCATTCGATGTTATGGAAGTGGAAATAGATGGTCTTAATGATGGAGTGTATATATGGTTGAACGCTAATCCTGGTGTCAAATATGACATCATGATTTAGTCTCAAATCGTTGCTATGGAGAGGGATGGAGTGATATATTTATTACTTATACAGTTTTCAGCAAATTGTCTCTTGATAGCACCAAGCCCTGCACCCCTCCTTTGATTGGAGATTTCTATTCGATATTTGAACCACGTATGTAGTCGGTTATTGATATTCAGGTTTGGTCATCCACTCTCTCATTCTGTCATTCTACTAATGTGTCAACCTCTTAAATTTGATTCTGATATGCTCACATTAAAAGTGACTCAGGTTTCTTATACTTCCCCCTTACATCCCACATCCCTTTTATAGTTTTTTTTGTAAACCATATATTTGTTTTGTCCCTAATTGCTGTAAGATCTGCGGGTTAATTTAAATCTCCTGTCTCCCTTGTAGCTTTTCTCAACACCGTTGTCTAAACTAGTAACTAGTCTGGGGTCTGCCCTACTTACCAACAGCTTTGGGCTTTACATGCATAAAAATATGTTGCTACAATACACAGCATGAAACCACAAAATGAAAGTAGAGTGAAGGCTTTGATTTGATATGAAACTATTAGGGTAGACTGCAAAATGGGAGCTGAACAAATTATTTAACTCCAAAACAGATTATTTAAAACTGCTGAGGAACTCATCCAGATACTTCACACATTCTCCCTTCTTTTTCCTTCTCTTAAAATAAGAGGTAGCAAATTTAAAACGAGTTGAGGGGAAACTACTTCTCCCAAAGGGTTGTGAATCTGTGGAATTTGTTACTCCAGTGTGCGGTGGACGCTGGGACAGTGAGTAAATTTAAGGAGGAGTTAGACAGATTTTTAATTTGTAATGGGTTGAAGGGTTATCGAGAACGGGCAGGACAGTGGAGTTAAGACCAGAATGAGATCTGCCATGATCAAATGGCGGAGCAAGCTCGATGGAACAAATGGCCTAATTCTGCTCCTATATCTTATGAACTTTTGAATTTATCTCTTCTAGTCTTTCAAAATATGTCAGTGGAGTAAAGTATGTTCTGAACAGAGGAACACAAATTATTTCTTGGTAAACCTGAAGTATCGTGGCAGAATTTGTTTGTAATGACTGTGCCAAACTCTTGCACACTTGCATTACTTTGCAGACTACCACTAATGAGTGGGTATGACACCATTTACTAGATACCAGGTTGGGTATTTATTGCTCTTCATTACATTAGTCAATCCTTTTTTGCTTAAAATTGGGTGTGAATATCAGCACCTCTTTATTTGTTTTTCTTTTAACATTTAGAATAAACCTTAAATCTTTCTTACTCTATTGAATTTTGAATAATGACACTGAAGAAAGCAGGCATAATATCTGTATATTGGATTACTCTCTTGGCATTATTAGTAACACTGAAGAATATTAGCACAATTCACTAATGATCAATATTGTTCGGCAGAGTCCGGAGTAATGCTGGAGACTGGAATAAGAATGTTTATTTAATGAATACATTTCCACGGAGTTTTAGAGACTCCATGGCTTATCCAAAATGGCACTAAGAACCTTGATCCATAACTCATGCCCCATTTCCAATTGATCCTATTTTCGCTGGTAGAGGAAAGGGGGTGTGATGTGACTCGAATGGGGGAAACCGAAACACAGGAGGGCCAGTGAACTTATTGTTGAGTTCAAATAGACCCCACCTTTGCTGGAGCGAGGGCCTTAATGCACAGTGTGAGAGTTATGATTTTCTAGAGTAGACGTAAATACTCAGAAAGCTTAGTTAAGGTCTGAGGAACTGTCAAGTTTTTTGAATGGCCAGCCCATTAAATTGATTCATTATCAAACAAAACCTGTTTTTAAAATCAAGTTGCAATAATTGGTACACACACAATTGCAGTCTGAAATTATGATTATCTATCCCTTCTTAAAAATTCGCCAATGCACACACATACGCAAACAAACTAAACAGATAGGGGGCATGATTCAGCGAACAAAAGCTAAAGTCTGCGTTTGGGCGCATATGGCAGGGTGTTCCTCGGTAGCTGCAATGTCTAGATTCATCCCGCTACTCACTGGCACTTTGCCGGTGTTTGAGCCTTGGGGAGTTTCTCCCCGCCAAGGCCCCATTTAGAGAGATTTCCTGCTCACAGATTGGAACGCCATTTTGACCAGCAGCCCCAATCTTTCTCCACCCCCTTTCAGGCCACTCCGCTTTCTGGATGTCACCCCAGTCACACTCCCCAACCTTCTCTAGACCCTTGGAACCACCCCCTCACCCCTCTCCAATTGGCAAGGCTTCCCTCCAACCTGGCACCCTGGCAGTGCCACAAGAGCACACGAAGTGCCAGGATGCCTGGGTGGCATTGCCAGGGTTCCAGGCTGGCATTTCCAAGTGCCAGGGTACTAGCCCTGTACCTGACCAACCGGGGGTCTTAATTGGCCTGCAAGGTCTCCCCGAGGTACTGTCACACCTGGTCCACGTTTGTAGAAACCAGTGCTAAATGGCTCCTCGCGAGGTCTCGCAGGCACGGCTGTTGACTCCCGGGTGACGGGTGAATCCGGCATTGGGTTATGAGATCCTCATCGTGCCGGGCAAAGTGAGTCAGGTGACTCGCGATTCACCTGTTGCAATTCACCTGTTGCGCCCGGATCCATGCCCGATACAGCATGGTCACTGGGGTGGGAATAGGCTTTATAAATAAAGGATTAAATTTGCATGGTTTTGACACTGTCAAACTGGAGCTCTTTCGTATGATGACGTACTACTGTAGATGACTGGAGGTTCTCACCAACAGAGCTTTGATGTGGAGAAGAATATGAGCTGGAATTAATTTTTCTTGCCTCAGCTATGCATTTTTCCAAATGTAGAAAGATTATACTCAGATGAGGATCCTCTGACTAAAGATTGATAACCACACCCAGATTTTCAGGTAAGGCAGGAAGAAAGTGAGTTAGGGCAACCTTCTTTCTCGGCTAATTCCCCAAAACTGACTTCAAAAACAACAGGTTCAAAATCTAAAGCCCCTCTGTCAGGTGATTTCCAGAAAACCACCAGGCTTTTGCCTTTAAAGCAGTTTTTTTTGCAATTAAGATAATTGCAGTTGAAACAATCAAACAGATGTCCCCCTTCAAGGGCCATGCTAATCAGATATTCATTGAATTCTTACAGTACAGATGGAGGTCATTTGGTCCATCGAGTCTGCACTGACCATCTGAAAGGGCACCCTGCCCCACCCCAGTAACCGCATAATCCCACCTAACCTTTGGACACTAAGGAGCAATTTTATCGTGGTCAATCCACCTAATCTGCACATCTTTGGATCGTGGGAGGAAACTGCCGCACTCAGAGGAACTCACGGAAGCTGAAATCATGTGATTTCCTAGAAAAAACATACTTATTAACGTTCTGTAGTTAACCTATGACCTTTAAAACAAATCCAATGTCCAAATAATGCAAAATCCTTCTGAATATTAGAAGAAAAAGACAGCTGCTGAAGATATGGCCCCATAACTTCCTGCACGATTCGCGCCTTAAGTCACTGGTGCGCTGCACATGCGCGGCGTGACAGGCTTTCAGACAGGCGCGCTAAGAGCGCATGATGTTCAAACTCCCAGCTGTTTATTTTGACAGCCCTGCATCGTGCTGGAGCAGCTGAATGAAAAATCCAGCTACAGAGCCAACTTGGGCCACTGACCCAGATTTGTGGTGAGCTTTTAGTGTTTGACGTTTATAAATATGTTTAAAATGCGACTAAAATTAAAGGAAGATATATATTTTTTATAGCCTTGGTTTGTCGAGGCTGTGAATTAAAAGGGTACTTTACTGTATGAAGTGAGTTCTTTTTTTAAAAATATATTTTATTCAAGATTTTTGGCCAAACATAACAGTACGTAGTGTTTCTTTTACACAACAATAAAGCAATATAAATAACAGTGGCCAGTTTTAAACAAATAAATAAATAATATATAAACAAAAACAAAACTGAATGGCAACTGCCTTGTCCAAAATAAATACTCTCCAAAAATACACTCCAACAATCCAATATACAATTACCTATAACAAATACCTATACATATTATACATATACAATAACATCTCTGAGAGTCCGTCCGATTCCTCCCCCCCACCTCTCTCTCTCTCTCTCTCTCTCTCTCTCTCTCTCTCTCTCCCCCCCCCCCCCCCCCCCCCCCCCCCCCCCCCCACCACCACCACCGGGTTGCTGCTGTTGCCTACTTCTTTTCCATTCCCTCTATCTTTCTGTGAGGTAATCGACGAACGGTTGCCACCGCCTGGTGAACCCCTGAGCCGAACCCCTTAACACGAACTTAATCCGTTCTAACTTTATAAACCCTGCCATGTCGTTTATCCAGGTCTCCACACCCGGGGATTTGGCTTCCTTCCACATCAACAATATCCTGCGCCGGGCTACTAGGGACGCAAAGGCCAACACGCCAGCCTCTCTCGCCTCCTGCACTCCCGGCTCTTCTGCAACCCCAAATATAGCCAGCCCCCAGCTTGGTTCGACCCAGACCCCCACCACCTTCGAAAGCACCTTTGCCACCCCCACCCAGAACCCCTGCAGTGCCGGGCATGACCAGAACATGTGGGTGTGATTCGCTGGGCCTCTCGAGCATCTCGCACATCTATCCTCCAGCCCAAAAAATTTACTAAGCCGTGCTCCAGTCATATGCGCCCTGTGTAACACCTTAAATTGTATCAGCCTTAGCCTGGCACACGAGGAGGATGAGTTTACCCTACGTAGGGCATCAGCCCACAGCCCCTCCTCAATCTCCTCCCCCAGTTCTTCTTCCCATTTCCCTTTCAGCTCATCTACCATGATCTCCTCCTCGTCCCTCATTTCCCTGTATATGTCCGACACCTTACCATCCCCCACCCATGTCTCTGAGATCACTCTATCCTGCACCTCCTGCGTCGGGAGCTGCGGGAATTCCCTCACCTGTTGCCTTGCAAAAGCCCTCAGTTGCATGTACCGAAATGCATTCCCTTGGGGCAACCCATATTTTTCCGTCAGCGCTCCCAGACTCGCAAACGTCCCATCTACAAACAGATCTCTCAGTTGTACTACCCCAGCTCTTTGCCATGCTCCAAATCCCCCATCCATTTTCCCCGGAACGAACCAATTTTCAATGTAGCCACCACCACCGGGCTTGTGGTGTATTTCTTTGGTGAGAACGGCAACGGTGCCATCACCATTGCTTGTAGGCTAGTCCCCCTGCAGGACGCCCTCTCCAATCTCTTCCACGCCGCTCCCTCCCCTTCTCCCATCCATTTACACACCATTGAAACATTGGCGGCCCAGTAGTACTCACTTAGGCTCGGTAGTGCCAGCCCCCCCCCTGTCCCTACTATGCTGCAAGAATCCCCTCCTCACTCTCGGGGTCTTCACAGCCCACACAAAACTCATAATACTCTTCTCGATTCTTTTGAAAAAAGCCTTCGTGACCACCACCGGGAGGCACTGAAACACAAAAAGGAATCTCGGGAGGACCACCATTTTAACCGCCTGCACCCTACCTGCCAGTGACAGGGACACCATGTCCCATCTCTTAAAGTCCTCCTCCATCTGTTCCACCAACCGCGTTAAATTAAGCCTGTGTAATGTACCCCAATTCTTGGCTATCTGGATCCCCAAGTACCGGAAGTCCCTTGTTACCTTCCTCAACGGTAAATCCTCTATCTCTCTGCTCTGCTCCCCTGGATGCACCACAAACAACTCACTTTTCCCCATGTTCAATTTATACCCTGAAAAATCCCCAAACTCCCCAAGTATCCGCATTATCTCTGGCATCCCCTCCGCCGGGTCCGCCACATAAAGCAACAAATCATCCGCATACAGAGATACCCGGTGTTCTTCTCTCCCCCCCCCCCCCCCCCCCCCCCCCCCCGAGTACTCCCCTCCACTTCCTGGAACGCCTCAATGCTATGGCTAGGGGTTCAATCGCCAGTGCAAACAATAACGGGGACAGAGGACATCCCTGCCTCGTCCCTCTATGAAGCCGAAAATAGTCAGACCCCGTCCATTCGTGACCACGCTCGCCATCGGGGCCCTATACAGCAACTGTACCCACCTGATATACCCATCCCCAAAACCAAATCTCCTCAGCACCTCCCACAAATAATCCCACTCCACTCTATCAAATGCTTTCTCGGCATCCATCGCCACCACTACCTCCGCTTCCCCCTCTGGTGGGGGCATCATCAGTACCCCTAGCAGCCTCCGTATATTTGTATTCAGCTGTCTCCCCTTCACAAACCCAGTTTGGTCCTCATGAACCACCCCCGGGACACAATCCTCTATTCTCATTGCCATTACCTTGGCCAGAATCTTAGCGTCCACATTCAGGAGGGAAATGGGCCTGTAGGACCCGCATTGCAGCGGGTCTTTTTCCTTCTTTAGGAGGAGCGATATCGTTGCCTCTGACATAGTCGGGGGCAACTGCCCCCTTTCCCTCGCCTCATTAAAGGTTCTCATTAGTAGCAGGGCCAGCAAGTCCATATATTTCCTATAGAATTCAACTGGGAATCCGTCTGGTCCCGGGGCCTTCCCCGCCTGTATGCTCCCAATCCCTTTCACTACTTCCTCCGTCTCAATCTGTGCTCCCAGTCCCACCCTCTCCTGCTCCTCCACCTTAGGAAATTCCAGCTGATCCAGAAAGCACATCATTCTCTCCTTCCCATCCAGGGGCTGAGCTTCATATAATCTTTCGTAAAATGCCTTGAACACTCCATTCACTCTCTCCGCTCCCCGCTCCATCTCTCCCTCCTCATCTCTCACCCCCCCCTATCTCCCTCACTGCTCCCCTTTTCCTCAGTTGGTGGGCCAGCAATCTGCTCGCCTTCTCCCCGTATTCGTACTGTACACCCTGTGCCTTCCTCCATTGTGCCTCTGCATTACCCGTAGTCAATAAGTCAAATTCTACATGTAGCCTTTGCCTTTCCCTGTACAGTCCCTCCTCTGGTGCCTCCGCATATTGTCTGTCCACCCTCAGAAGTTCTTTCAACAACCGCTCCCTTTCCCTACCCTCCTGCTTTCCTTTATGTGCCCTAATAGATATCAGCTCCCCTCTAACCACTGCCTTCAGCGCCTCCCAGACCACTCCCACCTGTACCTCCCCATTATCATTGAGTTCCAAGTACCTTTCAATACACCCCCTCACCCTTAAACACACCCCCTCATCTGCCAAAAATCCCATGTCCATTCTCCAGGGTGGACGCTGTTGTTTTTCTTCCCCTATCTCCAGGTCCACCCAATGTGGAGCATGATCCGAAATGGCTATAGCCGTGTACTCCGTCCCCGTCACCTTTGGGATCAGTGCCCTTCCCAAAACAAAAAAATCTATTCGTGAATAAACGTTGTGGACATAGGAGAAAAACGAAAACTCCTTACTCCTAGGTCTACTAAATCTCCAGGGGTCGACTCCTCCCATCTGCTCCATAAAGTCCTTAAGCACCCTAGCTGCAGCCGGCCTCCTTAGTGGTGGTGTTTCCCTTGATGTGTGTCCCACAATCTTGCCGGTTACAGCATTCCAAATTTAATCTTCCGTTTGTGCAGCACCGCCTTGGCCCGATTAAAGCTTGCCCTCCTTCTCGCCACCTCCGCACTCCAATCTTGATATACGCGGATCACCGCGTTCTCCCACCTACTGCTCCGAGTTTTCTTTGCCCATCTGAGGACCAGCTCTCTGTCCTTATATCGGAGAAATCTCCCCACTATGGCTCGAGGAATTTCTCCAGCCCTCGGTCTTCGCGCCATAACTCGATAGGCTCCCTCCATCTCCAGCGGACCCGCCGGGGCCTCCGATCCCATTAACGAGTGCAGCATCGTGCTCACATATGCCCCGACGTCCGCCCCTTCTACACCTTCGGGAAGACCAAGAATCCTTAAATTCTTCCTCCTCGCATTATTCTCCAGCACCTCCAGCCTTTCCACACACCTTGTGTTGTGCCTCGTGCATCTCCGTTTTCACCACCAGGCCCTGTATGTCGTCCTCATTCTCAGCAGCCTTTGCCTTCACGACCCGAAGCTCCTGTTCCTGGGTCTTTTGCTCCTCCTTTAGCCCCTCAATCGCTTGTAATATCGGGGCCAACAGCTCCTTCTTCATCTTCTTTTTGAGTTCTTCCACGCAACGCCGCAGGAACTCTTGTTGGTCAGGGCCCCATATTAAACTGCCTCCTTCCGACGCCATCTTGCTTTGTGCCTGCCTTCCTGGCCGCTGCTCTAGAGGATCCACCGCAATCCGGCCACTTTCCTCTCTTTTTTCCATCCGTGTCCAGGGGGGATTCCCTTCTGGATTACCGCACAGTGTTTTTTGCCGTTAAAATTGCCGTTGGGGCTCCTATCAAGAGCCCAAAAGTCCGTTCCACCGGGAGCTGCCGAAACGTGCGACCTAGCAGGTCATCGCCGCACCTGGAAGTCTTGAAGTGAGTTCTAAGTCACAGAAGGTGAAAGAATAATTTTTTTGACTTTAGTTTTTCATGAGTATGTTAATTCCATTAAAGGAACCATAATGTATGCGGGTAATGTCTCCAGCTGCAGCTCCTGGATGTCCGGGTTTCGGAGCTGGAGCAGTGGCTGGGAACACTGTGGCGCATCCGCAAAGCTGAGAATGTCACGGATAGCACGTGTAGAGAGATGGTCACAAAGCAGACTCAGGCTCCACAGGCAGGAAGGGAATGGGTGACCGCCAGGCAGGACAAGAGAGCTAGACAGGTAGTGCAGGGATCTCCTCTGGCCATTCCCCTGCAAAACCGATATACCACTTTGGTTACTGTTGGGTGGAATGATCTCTCAAGGGAAAGCCGCAGCAGCCAAATTTGTTGCACCGCGGTTGGTTCTGTTGCAGAGGGGAGGAATAGGAAGTGTGAAAATGCAATAGTTATAGGGGATTCATTTGTAAGGGGAATAGCTGGGCATTTCTGTGGCCACAAACTAGACTCCAGAATGGTATGGTGCTAGGGTCAAGGATGACTCGAGTGGTTACAGCACATACTGGACGGAGAGGGTGAACAGCCAGTGGTCGTGGTGCACATTGGTACCAATGACATAGGTAAAAAAAAAGGGATGAGGTCCTAAAAGCAGAATATTAGGAGTTAAGAAGAAAGTTGAGGTAATTTCAGGATTACTCCCAGTGCCACATGTTAGTCAGAGTAGAAATAGCAGGATATATCGAATAAATACGTGGCTGAAGAGATGGTGTGAGGGGGAGGGTTTCTGATTCCTGGGGCATTGGGACCGGTTCTGGAAAAGGTGGTACCAGAACAAATTGGACTGCTGTCCTCGGGGGGAGAATTTGCTAGAGTGATTGGGGAGGCTTTAAACTAATATGGCAGGGGGATGGAAACCTATGCAAGGAGTGAGAGGAGGAGGAAATAAGGACAAAAACAAAAAACAGACAGGGGAATAAGAAAAGTGATAGGCAGATAAACCAAGAACCAGATTCAAACAGGGCCACAGTGAAAAATATTTGGAGCGGGACTAATAATGTTAAAAAGGCAAGCTTCGCATTTCTGCAAGAAACGCATCTGAAGATTGGGGATCAAATTAGGCTTAGGAAAGGGTGGGTAGGGCAGGTGTTTCATTCTGGATTGGACCTGAAGACGAGGGGGGCTAGCGGTATTGATAAATAAACGGGTGGCTTTTGAAGTGGGGAGCATACTGGCAAACTCTGAACGGAGGTATGTTATGGTGAGTGGGAAATTGGAACGGGTGCCGGTGGTATTGGTGAATTTTATGCCCCGAACTGGGACAATGTAGAGTTCATGAGGCAGGTGTTGGGGAAGATCTCGGACCTGGACTCACACCGGTTGATAATGGAGGGGGATTTTAACACAGTTTTGGATCCAAAGTTGGATCGGTCGAGTCCGAGGCTGAACGACATGGGTGAGGTTTCAGCTGCCACGCTGTGGGAGGCATTGAAGGCAGTAGTAAGGGGGATTTTATATCGATACGGGCACACAGAGGGAGGACACCATGGAAGAATCAAGTAACCAGGCACTGTGGGTATAACTCAGAAACAGGAAGGAGACAGTCACTATGCTGAGGGTGTACTACAGGCCTCCCAATTGCCCATGGGAAGTTGAACAGATATGTAAGCAGATTCTGGATAGATGTAGAAATAATAGGGTTGTTGTAGTGGGAGACTAATTTTCCTCATATTGACTGGAAATCCCTTAGGGCTAGCGGACTGGATGGTGGGGAATTTGTTAAGTGTGTCCAAGAAGGTTTTTTGGAACAATATGTGGATAGTCCGACTAGAGATTGGGCTATATTGGACCTAGTACTAGACAATGAGCCCGGTCAGTTCATCAAAGTTGCAGTGGGAGAACATGTGGCGAATAGTGAACACAATTCCTTAAGGTTTCGGATACTCATGGAAAAGGACGAGTGTTGTCCTCGGGTTAAGGTGCTAAATTGGTGGAAGGCTAACTACAACCAGATTAGGCAGGATTTGGAGGCTGTTTGGGAGAGACTGTTTGAGGGTAAATCCACATTTGGCATGTGGGAATCTTTCAAGAAGCAGTTGATGGGAGTGCAGGACAGGCATGTGCCAGTAAAAAGGAAGGACAGGAAAGGCAGGATTCTGGAACTATGGATGACCAGGGAAATTGAGAATCTTGTCAAAAAGAAAAAATATGCATACATGAGGTACAGGCAACTAAAAAGAGATGAAGCACTTGAGGAATACAAGGAAAGTAGAAAAGAGCTCAAGCAGGGAGTAAAGAGGGCAAAAAGGAATCACGAAATGTCCTTGGCAGACAGGATTAAGGAGAATCCCAAGGCATTTTATACGTATATTAGGACCAAGAAGGTAGCCAGAGAAAGACACTCTAAGACAAAGGAGGGAAATTATGTGTAGAACCAGAGGAAGTAGGTGAGGTCCTTAATGAGTATATTACATCGGCATTCACAAAGGAGAGGGACACATTGGTTGGTGGTGTCTCAGTGGGATGTGTAAACACTTTTGAATAGGTCATTATGACACGGGAGTAAGTGTTAGGTGTATTAAAAAGCATTAAGGTAGACAAATATCCAGGGCCAGATGGCATCTATACCTGATTACTGAGGGAGACAAGAGATGAAATCGCTGGGCCTCTAACAGAAATCTTTGTGTCCTCGTTGGCCAAAGGTGAGATACCAGAGGATAGCCAATGTTGTACCGTTATTTAAGAAGGGTTGCAAGGATAATCCAGGTAATTATAGGCCAGTGAGCTTGACGACAGTGATAGTGAAATTGTGGGGAAAGATTCTCTGAGATAGGATCTATGCACATTTGGAAATGAATGGTCTTATTAGCGACAGACAGTATGGTTTTGTACGAAGTAGATCATGTCTCAGTAATTTAATTTAATTTTTGAGGAAGTGACAAAAATGATTGACAAGGGAAGGGCTATGGATATTGTCTACATGGACTTTAGTAAAGCATTTGATAAGGTCCCTCATCGCAGGCTGGTGCAAAAGATTAAATTACATGGGGTCAGGGATGAACTAGCTGGATGGATTCAGAACTGGCTTTGCCATAGAAGACAGAGGGTGGCAGTGGAAGGGTGTTTTTCCGAATGGAGGTCTGTAACTAGTGGTGTTCCGCGGGGATCAGTACTGGGACCTCTGCTCTCTGTAATAAATATAAATGATGTGGAGATGCCGGTGTTGGACTGGGGTGAGCACAGTAAGAAGTCTTACAAAACCAGGTTAAAGTCCAACAGGTCCAGCCCTGCTCCTTCCTCAGGTGAATGACGAGGTATGTTCCAGAAACATATATATAGACTAATTCAAAGATGCAACACAATGCTTAGACTGCGAACATTTGCAGGTAATTAAGTGTTTACAGATCCAGAGATAGGGGTAACCCTAGGTTAAAGAGGTGTGAATTGTGTCAAGCCAGGACAGTTGGTAGGATTTCGCAAGCCCAGGCCAGATGGTGGGGGATGAATGTAATGCGACATGAATCCCAGGTCCCGGTTGAGGCCGCACTCATGCGTGCGGAACTTGGCTATAAGTTTCTGCTCGGCGATTCTGCGTTGTCGCGCGTCCTGAAGGCCGCCTTGGAGACCGCGCAACCTCAAACAAACCATTGTTTGCAGCAAAATACCCAGCCTTCAGAACAGCGACCATGACACCACACAACCCTGCCATGGCAATCTCTGTAAGACGTGCCAGATCATCGACATGGATACCACCATTACACGTGAGAACACCACCCACCAGGTACGCAGTACATACTCGTGCGACTTGGCCAACGTTGTCTACCTCATACGCTGCAGGAAAGGATGTCCCGAAGTGTGGTACATTGGCAAGACCATGCAGATGCTGCAACAACGAATGAACGAACATTGCGCGACAATCACCAGGCAGGAATGTTCCCTTCCAGTCGGGGAACACTTCAGCAGTGAAGGGCATTCAGTCTTTGATCTCCGGGTAAGTGTTCTCCAAGGCGGCCTTCAGGACGCGCGACAACGCAGAATCGCCGAGTAGAAACTTATAGCCAAGTTCCGCACACATGAATGCGGCCTCAACCGCAACCTGGGATTCATGTCGCATTACATGTTGGACTTTAACCCCGTGTTGTAAGGCTTCTTACTATAAATATAAATGATTTGGAAGAAAATGTAGCAGGTCTGATTAGCAAATTTGCAGATGATACTAAGATTGCAGGAGTTGCGGATAATGATGAAGGTTGTCAGAAAATACAACAGGATATAGATAGGTTGCAAAATTGGGCAGAGAAAGGGCAGATGGAATTTAACCCGGACAAATGCGAGGTGATGCATTTGGGTAGATCCAATTCGGGTGGGAGCATAGAGACACAGAGAAGGCCCACAGATCCTTAAAAGTGGCAGCACAGGTGGAAATGGTGGTAAAGAAAGCATGTGGCATGCTTGCCTTCATAGGACGGAGTACAAAAGCTCAAAAATTATGTTATAGTTATATAGAACGTTGGTTAGGCCACATTTGGAATACTGGGCGGGATTCTCCCCTACCCGGCGGGGCGGGGGGTCCCGGCGGGATGGAGTGGCGTGAACCACTCCGGCATCGGGCCGCCCCAAAGGTGCGGAGAAATCCGCACCTTTAGGGGCCAAGCCCTGACCTTTAGGGGCTAGGCCCGCGCCGGAGTGGTTGCCGTCCCGCCGGCTGGCGTGGAAGGCCTTTGGCGCCACGCCAGCCGGGGCCGAAGGGACTCCGCCGGCTGGCGGAAGTTCACGCATGCGCGGGTGTGTCAGCGGCTGCTGACGTCATCCCCACGCATGCACAGGGGGGTCACCTACGCGTCGGCCATCGCGGAGACCTACACGGCTGACGCGTAGTAAAAGAGTGCCCCCACGGCACAGGCCCACCCGCGGATCGGTGGGCCCCGATCGCGGGCCTGGCCACCGTGGAGGCACTCCCTGGGGCCAGATCACCCCCCCCCCCCCCCCCCAGGACCCCGGAGCCCGCTCGCGCCGCCTGGTCCTGCTGGTAAGGGAGGTGGTTTAATTCACGCCAGCGGGACCGGCATTGCAGCAGTGGGACTTCGGCCCATCGCGGGCTGGAGAATCGCCGGAGGGGCCCCGCCGACCGGCGCGATCCCCCCCCCCCCCCGCCGCCGAATCTCCGGTGCCAGAGAATTTGGCGGGGGCGGGATTCACGCCGCCCCCCCGGCGATTCTCCGACCCGGTGGGGGGGTCGGAGAACCCCGCCCACTGTGTTCAATTCTGGTCACCTCACTACCAGAAGGACGTGGAGGCTTTGGTGAGAGTACAGAAAAGGAATACAAGGAATTGCCTTGTATGGAGGATATTAGCTATGAGGAGAGATTGAATAAACTGGGATTGTTCTCCCTTGAGAGATGGAGGCTGAGGGGCGACCTGATAGAAGTTTATAAAATTAATTGGGGTATAGATAGGGTGAACAGTTGGAGGCATTTTCCCAGGGCGGAATTGAAAATCACAAGGAGGCACAAGTTAAAGGTGAGGAGGGACAGGTTTAGTGGAGATGTGCGGGGAAAGCTTTTTACACAGAGCGGGGCTGGTGGCCTGGAATGCACTGCCACGTGAGGTGGTTGAGGCAGATGTTAGTGACCTTTAAGACTTATCTGGCACATGAACAGACGGGGTATAGAAGTATACAGGCGGTTGGTCTAGATGGGACCCGTGATCGGCGCAGACCTGTGGGCCGAAGGGCCTGTTCCTGTGCTGTATTGTTCTTTGTTCTTGTTCTTTGTTCACAGGGATAAGACATAGCGGGTGGAGATGGTAAGGTTAGTGGAGGAGATCTTTCAGGTGGACAGGAGGTATTCGGATGCCCCGGAGGTGGGGCTCTTGAGGGAGCGGCAGAAACTGCAGATGGAGTTTGGGTTATTATTTACGGGTAAGGTGGTAGGGCAGTTGAGGAGGGCGACGGCGGCGGTCTATGAATATGGAGAAAAGCTGAGCAGGATGTTGGCACATCAACTGAGGAGGCAATGAGGGAGATCAGAAAAGTGAAAGATCACGGTTTTGGATCCGGTGGGGGTGAATGGGGTGTTTAGGGATTTGTATAGGAGATTGTATGAGTCGGAGTCCCCAGCCGGGTGGAGGGAATGAGGTGATTTTTGGAGGGGTTGGAGTTCCCGAGGGTGGAGGAGGACCTGGTGGAGGGTCTTGGGGCGATGCAGGCAGGGAAGGCCCCAGGCTTGGATGGGTTCCCAGTGGAATTCTTCAAAAGGTTTTCGGGGGACCTGGGGCCTCGCTGGTGAGGGTGTTTAATGAGGCAAGGGAGCAGGGGGTGCTCTCCCCCGATGATATTGAAGTCCTCGATCTCCTTAATTTTAAAGAAAGACAAGGACCGGAGAAGTGTGGGTCCTACAGGCTGATTTTGTTGTTAAATGTGGATGCCAAGTTACTGGCCAAGATTTTGGTCTCAAAGATCGAGCACTGTGTGACGGGGGTGATAGGGGAGGACCAAACGCGATTCGTTAAGGGGTGGCACCTGTCGGACAACATCAGGAGGTTACTGAATGATATAATGATGCCCCCGGAGGGACGAAGTGTGAGGTGGTGGTTTTCATGGATGCGCAGAAGGCGTTCGATCGGGTAGAGTGTGACTATTTGTGGGAGGTGCTGGGTTTCGACAGGGGTTTGCGGACTGGGTCCGGTTACTGTACCAGGCACCGGTAGCGAGTGTGCAGACAAACTGGGTGAGCTCGGAATATTTCAGGCTGCACCTGGCGACGAGGCAGGGATGTCCCTCTCCCCACTGCTCTTTGCCTTGGCTATAGAGCCACTGGCAGTGGCGCTGAGAGCGTCAAGGGAATGGCAGGGAATAGTACGGGGGGTGGAGCATAGGGCCTCGCTGTATGCGGATGGCTTGCTGCTGTATATTTCAGACCTGTTGGAAGGTATTGGGGGATTATGAGGAATTCGGACGAATCTCGGGGTATAAATTGAATATGGGGAAGAGCAAGGTTTTTCCAATCCAAGCGAGGGGGCAGGAGAAGAGGCTGAGGGAGATGCCATTTAGGGTGGTAGGGGGGAACTTTCGGTACTTGTGCATTCAAGTGATGTGGGGTGGGTGGGAGTAGCTGCATAAGCTGAACTCGTCTTGGTTAGTGGAACAGATGAAGGGGGACTTTAGGAGGTGGGAAGTGCTCCCGCTGTCTTTGGTGGGACGGGTGCAATCGGTGAAAATATCAGCATTCGCAATAAAGTGGATGAACTAATCGCACAAATGGACGTGAACGGGTAAGATATAGTCGGGATTACGGAGATATGGCTGCAGGGTGACATCGGATGGGAACTGAATATCCAAGGGTACTCAGTATTTAGGAAAGACAGACAAAAAGGAAAAGGCGGTGGGGTTGCATTGCTGGTTAAGGCAGAAATTAACACAATAGTGAGGGAGGATATTAGCTCCAACAATGCAGAACCTGCGTGGGTAGAGCTGAGAAACAGCAAGGGGCAAAAAACGTTAGTAGGGTTATATATAGACCCGCAAACTGCAGTGATATTATTGGGAATGGCATTGAAAAGGAAATTAGAAATGCATGTAACAAAGGAACAACTGTAATTATGGGTGATTTTAATCTGCATATAGATTGGGAAAATTAAATTGACCACAATATCATAGAGGAGGAATTCCTGGAGTGTGTACGGGATGGTTTTCTGGATCAATATGTTGAGAAGCCAACTGGAAAACAGGCCATCCTAGATTGGGTACTGTATAATGAGAACAGAATCATTGGCAATCTAGTTGTGCGCAACCCCTTGGGGATGAGCGACCATAATATGATAGAATTTTTCATCAAAATGGAGAGTGGAGTAGTTGATTCTGAGACCAAGGTCCTGAATCTTAACAAAGGAAACTCCGATAAAATGAGGCGTGACTTGGCTATGATCAATTGGGGAATGTTACTTAAAGGGGTGACAGTGGCTAGGCAATGGCAAACATTCAAAGAGTGCATGGAGGAACTGCAACAATTGTTTATTCCTGTCTGGCACAAAAATAAAATGGGAACGGTGGCCAATCCATGACTTGCCAGGGAAATTAGGGATAGTATTTGATCCAAAGAAGTAGCATAAAATTGGCCAAGAAAAACAACAGGTCTAAGGATTTGGAGCTGTCTAGAATTCAGGAAAGAAGGACCAAAGGATTGATTAAGAAGGGGAAAATCAAGTACAAAAGTAAGCTTGCAGGGAGCATAAAAACTGACTATAAAAGTTTCTATAGGTATATGAAGAGAAAAAGATTGGTGAAGACAAATGTAGGTCCCTTACAGTGAGAAACGGGGGAATGTACTATAGGGGACAAAGAAGTGGCTGAGCAACTAAATACATACTTTGGTTCTGTTTTCACAAATAAGATACCAGAAATGTTGGGGAATGCAGGGTTTAGTGAGAAGGATGAATTGAAGGTGATTAATATCAGTAAAGAAATGGTGTTGGGGAAATTGATGGGATTGAGGCTGATAAATTCCCAGACCTGATACTCTACATCCCAGTGTACTGAAGGAGATGGCTCTAGAAATAGTGGATGCAGATTGGGGGGGGGGGTTGATGTAACTCCACTATTTAACAAAGGGGGTCGAGAGAAAGCAGGAAATTATGGACCAGTAAGCCTCACATGAGTAGTGGGGAAAATTCTAGATCCCATTCTCAAAGATTTTATAGCAGAAACCTTAGAAACCAGTGGCCGGATCGGACAGAGTCAGCATGGATTTATGAAGGGGAAATCATGCTTGACAAATCTACTGGAATTCTTTGAGGATGTAACTAGTAGAATTGATGATGAGGAGCCAGTGGATGTGGTGTATTTGGACTTTCAGAAGGCTTTTGACAAAGTCCCGCATAAAAGATTAGCATGTAAAATTAGAGCACATGGGATTGGGGGTAGTGTATTGAGATGGATAGAAAACTGGTTGGCAGACAGGAAATAAAGAGTAGGAATGAACGGGTCTTTTTCAAATTGGCAGGCAGTGACTAGGGATTGGTGCTAGGACCCCAGCTAGTCACAATATATATTAACAATTTAGATGAGGGAACAAAATGTCATATCTCCAAATTTGCAGATGACACCAAGTTGGGTGGGAGGGTGAGTGTGAGGAGGATGCAGAGATCCTTCAGTGTAATTTGAACAAGTTGAGCGAGTGGGCAAATGAATGGCAGGTGCAGTATAATTTGAATAAATGCGAGGTTATCCACTTTGAATGGCCATAAATTAGGAGAGGGGAGTGTGCAACGGACCTGGGTGTCCTCGTACACCAGTCACTAAAGGTAAGCATGCAATTGCAAGCGGTAAAGAAAGCAAATGGTATACAGGCCTTCATTGCGAGAGGATTCGAGAACAGGAGCAGGGATGTCTAGCTGCAATTATTCAGGGCCTTGGTGAGGCCACACCTGGAATATTGTGTGCAGTTTTGCTCTCCGAGGAAGGATGTTCCATCTGTACAGGGAATGCAGCGAAGGTTTACCAGACTGATTCCTGGGATGGCAGGACTGATGTATGAGGAGAGATTAAATCGGTTAGGATTGTATTCACTGGAATTCAGAAGAATGAGGGGCATCTCATAGAAACCTATAAAATTCGAACAGGACTGGACAAAGTAGATGCAGGAAGGATGTTCCCGATGGTGGGTGTGTCCAGAACCAGGGGGCACAGTCAGAGGATACGGGGTAGACTATTTAGGACAGAGATTAGGAGAAATTTCACCCAAAGCGTGGTGAGCCTGTGGAATTTGTTACCACTGGAAGTAGATGAGTCCAAAACATTATATGGATTCTGATGTGTTGGGTGCTCTGGATCCGTGGAACACATACAGGCTACCAACACTTAAAATAGTACAACACTGTTTTATTAAGCTAGAAATTGTTGAACATACTTTCACTGTGGGTTAACACGATGTTAGAAACAAAGACCTATGCCTGTCCTAACCAGTCTATGCACTCAGCACATGGTGAAGATCTGTGCTGTAAGCTGTAAGCTCTGTCCTTCTGAGAGGCTGCATCCCGAATGAGTGGGAAAACTGATGCCCTCTGTCTTTATAGTGCGTGTGCTCTAACTGGTGATTGGTTGCGGTGTTGTGTGTGTTGATTGGTCTTGCTGTGTGTCCATCAGTGTGTGTGTCTGCACCATGATATACTGGTATATGACAGTTTCAAGAAGCAGTTTGGTATAGCATATAGGGCGAAGGGGATCAAAGGAAATGGGAAAAGCGGGATTAGGCTATTGAGTTGGATGATCAGCCATGATCATAATGAATAGCGGAGCAGGCTTGAAGGGCCGAATAGCCTCCTCCTGCTCCTATCTTTCTATGTTTCTAATGCGATGATCACTTGCTAATGGGTATGATTGTCCACCTAAGATACTCAGTATTACTGGTTACGGGTTCTGTGGGTCTTTGCGTAGGTGATGAGCACGATCCTAGAGCTGCATCTTCAATCACCTACTTGGCAGGAGTTTCCAAAAGGTGGCATCAGTCCTTGGACGCCAAGTCACAGGGATTCCTTTCTCAGGCTCCTTTTCCGGGCCCCCTCTTGCCATTGGTTGCCATTGGGTGTTCTCGAAGTATTGTGACCCTTCAATCAATAGGTTCCTCCAAATAGTTTTCTTCTGAGCAAAGGTCCTCCAGGCATTGAAGTCTATGTTCCATTTCTTGAGGTAAGCCTACAAGGTATCCTTGAAGAGCTTCCTTTGTCCTCCTCTTGTTCGGGATCCTTCCTTGAGCTGGGTGAAGAAAGTTTGCTTTGGCAGTTGGGACTCTGACATCCTAAGCTTTTGGGCGGCCCAGCGGAGTTGATTTTGGATGATCGTGGCCTCGAAACTGGTGCTATTGACTCCTTCAAGGACACTAATGTCAGCACGACTGTCCTCCCAGCTAATTCAGAGCTAAAGTACATTTGGATTTTGCAATGTATTTTAAGCTGAGTTGTTTATGAGACTCCCTGATGTAATATTCATCGTTAGAAGTCTCAGTGATTACTTCAAATGTTCAACAAAGTTTAATGCCTTAGTTGATATATGCAAGCTGTAAGCCTCCTGTAAGCTAATGTGAACTAACCTGTGTGACAAATATTGCAGCGAATCAATCACCCACCCCTAAGAGTGTACTGCCAAAAGACATCCCACAATGATGTCAGAGTTATGTGTCAGAACACTGCGCTTCAGCAGCTGCTGCTTTCGGACATTTAGCTTGTCAATTAACAATTGTCAAAACCGTTTCCTCCCTCCATCTTTCCTTGCTCTCCTTCCCCCGCCCTTCCACAAATAGACAGAAACTTTGCATTTAAGTGAGAAAATATATTTTATTGTGAGAAATTTTTAAAAGTTGAGATAGTTTTTATGTCATTGTTCAGCTGAAGTTTTATGTCATTGTTCAGCTGATAAAGTTAAACATTCAGTTAAATGTTGACTGGTTTCAAAGTTTTGTATTTAAAAAAATATTTATGTCAATAAATGTGTCACATTAAACTTTACAAGCTTCTACAAATGTCTTACTGAAACATCAGAACACAACATTTAATTGTGATAATTATAAATGAATAAGATAATTGAAGTAAGCAAGGCAGAAACATATTTAACACGGGCAACACGGTGGCATACTAGTTAGCACTGCTGCCTCACAACGCCAAGGACCCGTGTTAAATTCAGTCCTTGGGTTACTGAGTGGTGTTTGTACATTCTCTCCGTGTCTGCATGGGTTTCTTAGAAACATGGAATAGAACCACAGAATTCCTTTCTGTGCGGAAGGAGGCCATTCATCCCATCAAGTCTGCAGTGACCTTCTGAAAGAGTACCCTACCTGGGTCCACTCCCCTGCCCTATCCCTGGAACCTAACCTGTACATCCCTGGACAATAAGGGGCAATTTAGCAGGGTCAATCCACCCAACCTGCACATCTTTGGACTGTGGGAAGAAACCAGAGCACCTGGAGGAAACCCATGCTGACACAGGGAGAACGTACAAAGTCCACACAGACAGTCACCCAAGGCTGGAATTGAGCCAGGTTCCTGGCGCTGTGAGGCAATAGTGCTAGCCACCGTGCCACCACGCTGCCGCCGTCTCCTCCGATTAGCCATGTTTTTTCCAACACCTCTGCCCGTTAGAAATGAAGTACCATTTCCAAATGAGTTTCATTTTTTAAATTTAAAAAAAAAAGTTTTTTAACACAATTTTTCTCCCTTACAAACAATAACCCCCCCCCCCCGTAACAAAAAAAACCGAGAAATCGCGCAGAGCAAGATATATACATGGCAAAATGATATATTTACACAGCTTTGTACACTGGCCCTCAGCCGTACGTGCCAGTTTCCCCAACCCTTCATGTTATCTCTTGCTCATCCACCCTCCCAGGCAGTTCCCCCCCCCCCCCCAAGGTTGCTGCTGCTGCTGACCGACCTTCCTCTAACGTTCCGCGAGATAGTCTAGGAACGGTTGCCACCGCCTGTAGAACCCCTGCGCAGACCCTCTCAAGGCGAACTTAATCCTCTCCAACTTTATGAACCCAGCCATATCATTTATCCAGGCCTCCAGGCTGGGGGGCTTCGCCTCCTTCCACATTAGCAAGATCCTTCGCCGGGCTACTAGGGACGCAAAGGCCAGAATGCCGGCCTCTTTCGCCTCCTGCACTCCCGGTTCGTCCACTACTCCAAATATTGCTAGCCCCCAGCTTGGCTTGACCCGGACTTTCACCACCTGAGATATTGCTCCCGCCACTCCTCTCCAGAACCCCTCCAGTGCCGGGCATGACCAAAACATATGGACATGGTTCGCCGGGCTCCCTGAGCACCTTCCACATCTGTCCTCTACCCCAAAGAACCTACTCAACCTCGCCCCCGTCAAGTGCGCTCTGTGGACCACCTTAAATCGTATCAGGCTGAGCCTGGCACATGAGGAGGAGGAATTAACCCTACCTAGGACATCAGCCCACAGACCTTCCTCGATCTCCTCCCCCAGCTCCCCCTCCTATTTACCCTTCAACTCTTCTACCAGCGCTTCCCCATTTTCTTTCAACTCCTGGTGTATTTCCGACACCTTGCCCTCCCCGACCCATACACCCGAGATCACCCTATCTTGAACTTCTTGTGCCGGGAGCAACGGGAATTCCCTCACCTGTCGCCTCACAAAAGCCCTCACCTGCATATATCTAAAGGCATTTCCCGGGGGTAACTCAAACCTCTCCTCCAGTGCCCCTAGGCTCGCAAACGTCCCGTCGATAAACAGGTCCCCCATTCTCCCAATCTCCGCCCGATGCCAGCTCTGGAACCCCCCGTCCATCTTCCCCGGGACAAACCGGTGGTTACCCCTGATTGGGGACCACACCGATGCTCCCATTGCACCCCAGTGCCGTCTCCACTGGCCCCAGATCCTTAGCGTTGTCGCCACCACCGGGCTCATGGTATACTTTGTCGGCGAGAGCGGCAGCGGTGCCGTCACCAACGCCCCCAGGCTCGTTCCTTTACAGGACGCCATCTCCATCCTCTTCCATGCCGCCCCCTCTCCCACCATAACCCACTTGCGGATCATCGCCACATTTGCTGCCCAGTAGTAGCTCCCCAGGTTTGGCAGCACCAACCCTCCTCGGTCCCTACTGCGTTCCAGGAACCCTCTCCTTACTCTCGGGGTCTTATTCGCCCACACAAACCCCATAATACTCCTGCCTACTCTCTTAAAAAAGGCCTTCGTGATCACGATGGGAAGGCACTGAAACACAAATAGAAACCTCGGAAGGACCACCATTTTGACCGACTGCACTCTACCCGCCAGCGAGAGCGGTAACATGTCCCATCTTTTGAAATCCTCCTCCATTTGCTCCACCAACCTCGTCAGATTCAGTTTATGTAGGGTCCCCCAACTCCTGGCTATCTGGATCCCCAGATACCGAAAGCTCTCCCCCGCCCTCCTCAGCGGTAGGTCCCCTATCCCTCTTTCTTGGTGCCCCGCCTGTAATACAAAGAGCTCACTCTTCCCTACATTGAGCTTATAGCCCGAAAACTCCCCAAACTCCCTTAGAGTCTGCATAACCTCCACCATCCCCTCCATTGGATCCGCCACATACAGCAACAGGTCATCCACATATAGCGACACCCGGTGCTCTTCTCCCCCTCGGACCACCCCCCTCCATTTATTAGACTCCCTCAATGACATGGCCAATGGTTCGATCGCCAATGCGAACAACAGGGGGGACAGGGGGCACCCCTGCCTCGTCCCTCGGTACAGTTGAAAGTACTCCGCCCTCCGCCGGTTCGTCACTACACTCGCCATCGGGGCTCTGTAAAGGAACTTAACCCAATTGATAAACCCTACCCCGAACCCAAACCTACGCAGCACCTCCCAGAGGTACTCCCACTCTACTCGGTCAAAGGCCTTCTCCGCGTCCATAGCTGCCACTATCTCCGCCTCTCCCTCCTCCGATGGCATCATTATCACGTTTAAGAGCCGCCGCACATTGGTGTTTAGTTGCCTGCCCTTTACAAATCCCGTCTGGTCTTCGTGGATTACCCCCGGGACATAGTCCTCGATCCTCGTGGCCAGCACATTTGCCAGCAACTTTGCATCCACATTGAGGAGCGAGATCAGCCTGTACGATCCACATTGCAGTGGGTACTTGTCCCGCTTTAGGATCAAAGAAATTGTCACTTCCGACATTGTCAGGGGCAGGGTCCCCTCCTCTCTTGCCTCATTAAAGGTCCTCACCAGTAGCGGGGTCAACAGGTCTGCGTACTTCCTGTAGAACTCCACCGGGAGTCCGTCCGGTCCCGGGGCCTTCCCTGCCTGCATGCTCCCCAAACGCTTGCTCAGCTCCCTCGCTGCCATCCTCTTACGGAGCTGGTGTGCCAGCATCCGACTAGCCTTTTCCCCAAACTCGTAGGTCGCCCCCTGCGCTTTCCTCCACTGTGCCTCCGCCTTCCCTGTGGTCAACAGGTCAAACTCCATCTGGAGCCGTCGTCTTTCCCCAAGTAATCTTTCCTCCGGGGCCTCTGCGTATCTCCTGTCCACTCTCAAAATCTCCCCCACTAACCTCTCCCTTTCCATACCCTCTGTCTTCTCCCTATGAGCCCTAATGGAAATTAGCTCTCCCCTGATCACCGCCTTCAACGCCTCCCATACCACCCCCACCCGCACCTCCCCGTTGTCGTTGGCCTCCAAGTACCTTTCAATACACCCCCTCACCTTCCCACACACCACCTCGTCCGCCAGCAGTCCCACATCCAGCCGCCACAACGGGCGTTGGTCCCTCTCCTCTCCCAGCTCCAGTTCCACCCAGTGCGGGGCATGGTCCGAAACGGCTATAGCCGAATACTCCGTCCCCTCCACCCTCGGGATGAGCGCCCTACCCAGAACAAAGAAATCTATCCGGGAGTAGGCTTTGTGTACATGGGAGAAGAAAGAAAATTCCCTGGCCTGCGGCCTTGCAAACCGCCATGGATCCATTCCCCCCATCTGATCCACAAACCCCCTAAGTACCTTGGCCGCCGCCGGCCTCTTTCCAGTCCTTGATTTGGAGCGGTCCAGTGCTGGATCCAACACTGTATTGAAATCCCCTCCCATTATCAGGCCTCCTATCTCCAGGTCCGGAATGCGCCCCAACATGCGCTTCATGAATCCTGCATCATCCCAGTTCAGGGCGTATACGTTTACCAACACCACCCACGACCCTTGCAGCCTACCGCTCACCATTACATATCGCCCTCCATTGTCCGCTACACTAGTCTTGTCCTCAAATGACACCCGCTTGCCCACCAATATTGCCACCCCTCTATTCTTCGCGTCCAGTCCCGAGTGGAATACCTGTCCTACCCATCCCTTTCTTAGCCTGACCTGGTCCGCCACCTTCAGGTGTGTCTCTTGGAGCATGGCCACGTCCACCTTCAGTCCCTTTAAGTGCGCGAACACTCGAGCCCTCTTCACCGGCCCATTCAGGCCCCTCACATTCCACGTTATCAGCCGGATTGGAGGGGCTCTCACCCCCCCCCCCACGCCCCGCCGACTAGCCATCTCCTTTTCTGGGCCAGTCCCATGTCCATGCCTCCCTCACCCTCCAGTCCCCCAGAGGGGGGACCCCCGTCCCGACCATCTCTTCTGTATCCCATTCCCTTTCGGCCAGTGCAGCAGCAACCCTTTCCCCCCCCCCATTTGCCCCCTCCCCTCCCCCCCGCTGGACCCCTGTCTAGCTTTTTTGCTCCCCCCATGTCACTCCCATAAGTCAGCTGACGCCTGCTGACCCCGGCTTCCCCCGCCGTCCCATTGACCTCCCCGCGTGGGAGTCTCCCAATCCATATGCATTCCTTCGTTCCCCTTCCCGCCTTTCTTCCCGCGCGCGGGAAAACACCCCGCGCTTTTTAAAGCCCGCTCTGCCCCCTCTGGCGCAGCTCCTGTCGCAGCCTTGTCTCTCTCCCCCAGCCCATGTAACATTTCCTGCGCGTGATTGACCCCGTATATACAACAACCATCACACACCAAACCCCAAAACATCCCCCCCACCCTCACAAACCCTCAGTTAGAGTCTAACTTTTCGGCTTGTACAAAGGTCCACGCCTCTTCAGGCATTTCGAAGTAATAGTGTTGGCCCTTGTATGTGACCCACAGTCACGCTGGCTGCAGCATTCTGAATTTCACTTCTTTCCGGTACAACGCCGCTTTGGCCCGGTTGAAACCGGCTCTCCGCTTTGCAACCTCCGTGCTCCAGTCCGGGTATATTCGGATTTCTGCATTGTCCCACTTACTGCTCCGCTCCTTCTTGGCCCATCCCAGGACCCACTCTCTGTCCGTGAACCGGTGGAACCTCACCACCATCGCCCTTGGCGGCTCATTTGCCTGGGGCTTCTTCGCCAGCTCCCGATGTGCCCCGTCCAACTCCAGCGGCCTCGAAGGGGCCTTCATGCCCATCATCGCCTCGAGCATCGTGCTCGCGTTTGCCCCGGCATCAGCCCCCTCCACTCCCTCAGGGAGACCCAGGATTCGCAGATTCTTTCTCCTCGATCTGTTCTCCAGGTCTTCGAGTCTTCCCGCCCACCTCTTGTGTAGCGCCTCGTTCTGCTCCACTCTCACCGCCAGGCCCACGAGCTCGTCCTCATTCTGACTGACTCTTTTCTGTACCTCCTGGACCTTAGCTTCGTGAGCCTTCTGGGTGATCCCGAGTCCTTCAATTGCCAAAAGCATAGGCGCCAACATCTCCTTGCGCATCTCCTCGCGCTGCTCCTCGAAGCAGCGCTTGATGAACTCCTGCAGCTCCCCTTTGTCCCTGGCCGCCGCCATTTTGTTTTCTTTCCCTCGCTTCTCCCGTTGCTCCAGTGCCGCTCCTTTGGCCGTTACACTTCTGATCCGTTTCATAGAAGTTGGAGGGGGACCCATGGCCGCCACCGGAAGCCTCGTCCCTGCTTCTTCAATGGCCTTGGTAGATCTTTTCACAGTTGTTCCCTCTGCTGCTAGAATTCACCTTTGATAGAGTCTAGTCAGATTGCAGCTTTAAGCTTGCCCTTCCCCCGCCTGCATGCTGGAAGAGGCCTTTGTCTATTCCTGCAGCACAAGCCAAATCTTTTACTGTTTCTGCCGGGTGTGGTAGCCAAAAGACATTACATTCCTGGGGGACACTGTCAGGGGAATGCTGCAGTCTTCTTCCCACACCGGGAAATGTCAAACAAATGCCGTGGGGGGCCCTGTAAAAGAGCCCAAAAGTCCGTTCCAAGCGGGAGCTACCGAATATGCAACCTAGCTCTGCATAGCCGCCCCAAATGAGTTTCATTACAAAGTGTGCAGGAAAGATATGCAAAATGCATAAACAAAATTCAAGCATGCACTCATTCAGCCATTCACTCTATATAGAGAGTCTGGACAGTTTTTTCTGCCTTTCTTACTTTCCGGGTAATTCTACAAAAATTACATTCTATATAATGCATCAGCAATTACATTGTCCTTCCCAGAAACACAAACAATCTTTAAGATATAAGGTTGTATTAGCAAACTCTTTCGGAGCAGCCTATCATTCTGAGTGCTGAATGTTTCCACAAAGTACTATGGTCATTTTATATCAGGGTTTCTTCACAGCATGACAGGTATATGCCTCTAAATATTTAAGAGTCAGTAACAATCCCAGGATTTTGTTTTCCACCTCAGTATAACTTTTGATGCTGATTTAACTTTTTACAAAA
This sequence comes from Scyliorhinus torazame, assembly GCF_047496885.1. Taxonomy (NCBI): domain Eukaryota; kingdom Metazoa; phylum Chordata; class Chondrichthyes; order Carcharhiniformes; family Scyliorhinidae; genus Scyliorhinus; species Scyliorhinus torazame. Next base: position 98,828,680 of record NC_092716.1, read on the forward strand.
GTTCTCCATTGGCTTCTCGATGCCAGATTCATCTTCTTGCCAGAAGACAAGCGGGTAGCACAAGTGGATAGCACTGTGGCTTCACAGCGCCAGGGTCCCAGGTTCAATTCCCCGCTGGGTCACTGTCTGTGCGGAGTCTACACGTTCTCCCACTGTTTGTGTGGGTTTCCTCCGGGTGCTCCGGTTTCCTCCCACAGTCCAAAGACGTGCAGGTTAGGTGGATTGGCCATGCTAAATTGCCCTTAGTGTCCAAAAAGGTTAGGAGGGGTTATTCGGTTACGGGGATGGGGTAGAAGTGAGGGCTTAAGTGGGTCAGTGCAGACTCGATGGGCCGAATGGCCTCCTTCTGCACTATGTTTTATGTAAGACCACCTCCACCGCCAAGTCATTGGTATCGATTGCCACCTTGAGGGGTTTATCAAAATTAGGGGCAGCTAACACCTGTTGGTTAGTTCGGATGGCATTAAGATTCTCAAAATCTGTCTGGCACTCTCTTGACCATATCATCTTTTCTTTCTTTTGCAACAATTCAGTTAGTGGAGCAGCTACTGTGCTTACATTTGGCACAAGCGTATGATAGAAGCCGCACATCCCAAAAAATCTCATGATCTCCCATTTTGTGTTAGGGACAGGGAATTCCATCAAAGCCTTTACTTTTGCTGTTCTTGGCAACATTTGTCCCTGCCCTATGATATGCACTAGATAAGTTACTCACGCCTTCGCAAACCCATTGTTGGCAGGGTTTATTACTAGATCTGCCAACTGTAATTGTTTAAGTAGGGCTTGCAATTGCTTTACATGATTTTACTTTAATTATCTTATCTTACATTCCTCAGCTCAAAAAAGATATTATTGCCATAGAGGGAGTGCAACAAAGGTTCACCAGACTGTTCCGGGGATGGTGGGACTGTCTTATTGAGATACATAGATACATAGAACATACAGTGCAGAAGGAGGCCATTTGGCCCATCGAGTCTGCACCGACCCACTTAAGCCCTAGGGTAAATGTGCCGTTCCTCGGGTGAGGAGACCAAATGTGTACACAGCATTCCAGGCATGGCCTCACCAATGCTTTATGATTGTAGTAATTATACTCCCATCCTTTTGTGATAAAAGCTAACACACCATATTGTTATGGGCGAGGTGTTTTCAGAACCCCAAAATGTATCATGGAGTTCACCCAACCCCCCCCCCCTTTATGGATTGTTGCTTTTGAAGCACACGGTTTGTTCCCCAGGTGTGGTATTACAATTATGGATACGTGGGTTTTTAAACAAAACAATGTTTATTCCATGAACACAATTAACCTTTTAAATAAACATTGGATCTCTTAACACCCCTTACTTCAAAGATAACCCTGAAAATAATACAACACTACCCAATCCTGGAAACTGTCCCTTTAAACATCCAAAAGACTTCAACCCTTCAAAAATAGGAGCACCACAGGTTACATTCAATATATTTATAGTCTTTGGATTTGCAGAAATCACCAGACCAGCTCTTATCCTTCCTGCAGCTCTCAACAAAACACACACACACTCCCAGCTGCTCTCTCAAACTGAAACTAAAAACTTCAAAATGGTCGAGCTGAAGTCCAGCTCCACCCACACTCTGACATCACTGCATTTCTTAAAGGTACATTGCTTAAACATCCATTTCTTAAAGGTACTCTCACATGACATCTCCCCCCAAGAAAAAAAAACATCAACTTCAAGATGGTTTCATTTTTAACCTTGCACCATCAATTAAGAAATGCACACAGTAAAAATACTTTTTTGTTTTAAAAAAAAAAACGACACATGCAAACAGGTATAATAATATAGTCCATTTTTCTTTGTTCTTCTTCCTCCAACCGAAATCCTTCTCGTTTGACAGTCTCTTTGAACAAGAAAGTCTCTGCACGATCCATCCATTCCTCTACTCCTCGGCATTTCTCTTTAGAATCAGATACTTTAGTTCAATCTGACGACAGAGCCCCTTGCAATTCTCCAAGACAGGAACATTGGTGATCACAGCTTTCAGGCAGTCAAATGCCTGTTGAAACTCCGCTGTCCATTGAAATTTTTGATGTTCCTTTAGCAAGTCCATCAGTGGAGCAATCACACTACAAATCTTGTGCACAAAGATTCGATCAAATCCATTCATGCGAAGAATGAATTGCATTATTTCCCTTTGTCTTGAGGGAAAATCCTCAAGGAAAATGATTAGGGCTTCTCCAAATTCACTTTCGGCTAGGTTCATCACCAAACCCGCCGCCTGAAGTCGATTGAAGAACTCCATATGATGTTTAAAATGTGCTTTCCATGTCTGGAAGTTGGAAATAAAAGTAGATTGTCCCACATTGTCAATGCAATCCTCCAAACGTGGGATAGGATAAGAGTTCATTCTTGTAACTGCATTCACCTTTCGATAGTTCACACACAACCGTTGGGTACCATCTGGTTTAGGTACCATCACTATGGGTGAGTTCCATTGGCTGCAACCCACTTCAATTATGCCATTTTTAAGCATACTCTCAATCTGTTTATTAACCTGTACCAATTTTAAAGGGTTAAGTCTATATGGATGTTGTTTGATCGGAACAGCATTTCCCACATCTACATCATGTATAGCCATTTTAGTACTTCCCAATTTATCTCTACAAACTTGCCCATGTGACATCAATAACTCTTTCAGGTCAGTTTGTTTTTCCCCTGGAAGGTAACTTAACAATTCATCCCAATTTTTAAGAACAACCTCATTTCCCAATTTAATTTGAGGTATGTCAAATTCACAGTCATCTGGATTTGGTTCGTCACTTTGAGTTAGAATCATTACAACCTCCTTTTTCTCTCCTTCCCTTTCATAGTACCTTTTAAGCATATTCACATGACACACTGGGTGAGTCTTCCTTCTATCTGGTGTTTTTACCACATAATTCACCTCACTTAATTTCCTTTCAATCTGATACGGTCCACAAAACCAAGCTTTTAAAGGCTCACCTACCACTGTTAACAACACTAAAACTTTATCCTCACTGTCAAAACTACGAACTTTGGATTTCTTGTCCGCTACCTGTTTCATCACATTTTCTGCAACTTTCAAATGTTGTCTAGCCAATTCACCTGCTCTATTTCATCACTAAAATTTAACACATAATCCAATAATGTAATTTCCGATTTCTCACCCACCAATGTTTCCTTAATCAATTTAAGTGGTCCTCTTACCTCATAACCAAACATTAGTTCAAAGGGACTAAATTTGGTAGACGCATTAGGTGCATCCCTAATTGCAAACAATACGAATGGAATTCCTTTACCCCAATCCTCTGGATAATCTTGACAATACGCCCGCAACACTGTCTTCATATGTCTGATGCCACCTTCCGAACGCTCCCTGCGATTCTGGATGGTACGCAGTTGATTTAAATTGTTTTATTCCTAAGCTATCCATAACTTCTTTGAATAACTTTGAAGTAAAATTCGATCCTTGATCCAATTGAATTTCTGTGGGTAGTCCATATCTAGTAAAGAATTTAAGTAACTCCTCCATAATCTTTTTAGCTGTAATAATACATACTGGAATGGCCTCTGGAAACCTAGTAGACACATCCATTATAGTCAAAAGATATTGATTCCCACTTTTGGTTTTAGGAAGCGGTCATACACAATCAATTAGGACCCTTGTAAAAGGTTCCTCAAATGCTGGAATGAATATTAAGGGTGCTGGTTTTATCACTGCTTGAGGTTTCCCTATCACTTGACATGTGTGACATGATTGACAAAATTTAACTACATCTTTATGTAGTCCAGGCCAATAAAAATGTTTCTGGATTTTAGCTTGAGTTTTCCTTCTTCCGAAATTACCTCCCACTGGTCCCTCATGTGCAACTCGCAACACCTCCTTTCGATACCCTACCGGCAATACTACTTAATGAACTTCTGCCCACTTTTCATCCGCCTGCATATGTACATATCTCCATTTTCTCATCAAGACATCACTTTTACGGTAATAGCACTCTGGTATACTCTCAGATTCCTCTTTCGTATATGCTTTCTGATACATCCGTTTTATTTCTACATCTTTCTGTTGTAACTCCGCCAATTTTCCTGAACTAAAAATATCCGCCTCATCCTCCACCTGTTCTTGTTCTTTTTTAACCATTTGATCAAAAATCGTTTCTGATAATTGCACTTCAACTTCATCTTCATTCTTTGATTTCTCCTCTTGTCTTAACCTGTGACTTTGTGACCTTGTTACTTCACAATCCGGAAAAATCCCAGGATATTTGTCTTTCAACACTTCAGTTGTCTGATTTTCCACTGGCTTATCAACCACAGTAGGCATCACTCCCACCTGCGATCCAGCTATCATTACCCAAGATAAACTGTATTCCTGGACACGATAGTTTCTCTATTACTCCTACTACCACTTCACCACTCTTCACTGGACTTTCCAGCCTTACCTTATATAATGGAACGCTACTCCTCTCACCCTGAATTCCACATATCACCACCTTTTCTGGCAATATTCTTTCCAAACTACATAATTCCTCATCTCGTACCATTAAAGATTGACTAGCCCCTGTATCTCTTAAAATTGTGACTACTTTACCTGCTCCTCCTGATACACATGAGTAAACTTCACCCACACAAGTAAATTATTTAAAGACATCTGGCACCTTCTTAACAATTACTTCTTGAACAGGCTGTACAATCGTTTGCACCTCCTTCGCTTCCCTTGGGCTTTCCTTTATCACTCTCACAAATCCCACTGTCTTATCCTGTTTTACCACATCAGCCTTCCCAGTGCTTTTCTTCAACCACCAACACTGTGACTTTACATCGCCTAGTTTATTACAGTGAAAACATTTGAAACTTTTCATTTCTTTTCCTGGATTTCTTTTTTAATCGGAGGTACATTCTCTTTATTGTCTCCCATCAGATCACCTTCACTGGTTTCAACTTGAGCATTTCTCATATCCCCAGTTTCTATCCCTCACTGGCTGAAACTGATGTCGGAAACCAAGCCTTGATTTATGAACTAATTCATAATCATCTGCCATTTCTGCTGCTAATCTCACAGTTTTAACCCTTTCTCTTCCACATGAATTCTCACTACATCAGGAATTGAATTTTTGAACTCCTCCAAAAGTATAATTTCTCTGAGAGCTTCATACGTTTGATCTATTTTCAAAGCCCTTATCCACCTATCAAAATTACTCTGTTTGAGCCTTTCAAACTCCATGTATGTTTGACCAAATTCTTTCCTTAAATTTCTAAACCTTTGTCTGTAAGCTTCAGGCACTATGCACTTAAGATGGATTTCTTCACCTTCTCATACATTCCAGATACCTCCTCCGGTAGTGATGCAAGCACTTCACTAGCTCTATCTACCAGCTTTGTTTGAATCAGTAATACCCACATGTCCTGTGGCCATTTCATTTGTTTAGCTACCTTCTCAAATGAAATGAAAAAGGCTTCCACTTCCTTCTCGTCAAACCTTGGCTTTCGACTAATGACGCTCTTTCTCACTATCCTCATCACTATCATCCAACTGTACGTTTCCCTTTACGTTTGCCAATTTTAACTGACTGACATGTTTCATAGCCAATTTCTGACATTCAAACTCCCTCTCTTTATCTTTTTCCCTGATCTGTATCTCCCTTTCTTTTTCTTTTTGTTCTGCGAGGGCTATTCTTCCTTTTCTCCTTTCTTCTCTCTCCTTTTCTTTTTCCTCTCTCTCTTTCTCTTTCTTTTTCTGCTCTCTCTCTTTCGTATTCAAGCCACTTTCATTCTTTCTCATGTTCCATTGGTTTAATTTGCAACTGAATTTTTGCCATTTCCAATGAGTCAAACGGTATCTCGGGCAACTTTAAATGCTTAACCACTGCCATAATTACCTCATCTTTTCGCATTTTGTCAGGTAATGTTAACTGCAATGTTTTTGCCAAATCTAACAGTCTGCTTTTAGTCTCTATCAATAAGGTACTGCATGTGACAGTCTCCACCCCCAAAAACTTCTGAGCCTCTGAAAGAGCCATTGTCCACAACACACTCCCCACTTAAACTAAAATATCACACCGGAAAAGCAACAATCCTTCACTGTCTTTAAATTCACAAAAGCCAATCCAATAGATAGCCTTTTATCCCCCTCGAGCCCCCAATTGTTATGGGGGAGGTGTTTTCAGAACCCCAAAATGTATCATGGAGTTCACCCAACCCCCCCCCCCCCTTTAATGGATTGTGCTTTTGAAGCACACGGTTTGTTCCCTCGGTGTGGTATTACAATTATGGACACGTGGGTTTTTAAACAAAACAATGTTTATTCCATGAACTCAACTTAAGCTTTTAAATAAGCATTGGATCTCTTAACACCCCTTACTTCAAAGATAACCCTGAAAATAATACAACACTATCCAATCCTGCAAACTGTCTCTTTAAACATCCAAAAGACTTCAACCCTTCAAATATAGGAGCACAACAGGTTACATTCAATATATTTATAGTCTTTGGATTTGCAGAAATCACCAGACTTGCTCTTTTCCTTCCTGTAGCTCTCAGCTACACACGGACACTCCCAGCTGCTCTCTCAAACTGTAACTAAAAACTTCAAAATGGCCGAGCTGAAGTCCAGCTCCACCCACACTCTGACATCACTGCGTTTCTTAAAGGTACATTGCTTAAACATCCATTTCTTAAAGGTACTCTCACATGACATGTCCTCCTAATTGTTTGCAGTACCTGAATGATAACTTTCTGCAATTCTTAAAAAAAATATATTTCTATTAAACATTTTTTAATAAATACAAAACCATAAAACAAAACAAACAGCCAAACACAGCAGCATCAACCCCTCCCCACTTAACAGTTGATGGTGACTAGCTCTTTAAAGAACACAATAAAAGGCCGCCGTATTTTGCACCCCTTGATGTGTATTTAACTTTCTCAAGATGCAAAAACTTAATGACATCCCCCAGCCACACTGAGGCACTGGGTGGAGAAGCTGACTTCCACTCCAACAGAACTCACCTGCAAACGATCAACGAGGCGAAGGCGAAGAATTCTGCCCTGCACCGTCTGCAACTCTGGCAGGTCTGACACCCCGAATATAGCCTCTAGCGGACTGGGCTCCAAATCTATCTGTAAAACCTCCAAAATGGTACTGAAGAAGGAGACCCAAAACCTCACAAGCTCATGACACACCCATAATTGCCGGGCCCCACCCATAGTGCTCACACTTATCTTCCACCCCCTCAAACAACCGACTCAACTGGCCCTAGTTAAGTGTGTCCGGTGTATCACCTTCAACTGTAACAACCCCAGTCTCGCCCACGACAAAGTGGCATTCACGTTATGCTAGGGCTCACACCATACCCCCTCCTATAATGCCACCCCCAACTGCTCCTCCCTCTTGGCCTTAATCCCTACCAGAGAAGCAGTATCCTGTACCATTATCCTCCCATAAATTCCTGAGGTTCTCCCTTCATGCAGCCCCTCGAGCGTCAAAACCCTTTCCAACAGTGAGGACGGCGGTGCTACCGGAAACAAAAGGAAAACCTTCCTCACAAAGACCCTCACCTGCAGATATCTAAAGCCTTCCACCTGCGAAAACCTGAACTTCTCTGACAGTTCCTCCAGGCTTGCAGTCAGCCCCTACAGAAACAAGTCTCCCATGCTCTTCACCCCCTTATCCACCCAGCCCCGAAACCTGGCATCTAGTCTTTTTTTAAAATAAATTTAGAGTACCCAGTTCTTTTTTTCCAATTCAGGGGCAATTTAGCGAAGCGGCCAATTCACCTACCCTGCACATCTTTGGGTTGTGGGGGTGAGACCCACGCATACACGGGGCGAATGTGCAAACTCCACACATTGAACGAGGTCCTCGGCAGCAGTGCTCACCAATGCGCCACAATGCTATCCCATCTGGCATCCAGTCTTGCCAACTCAAACATATGATTATCACAAATTGGTGCCCGCTTCAACATCCGACCTAATTTAAAACGCTGCCGAAATTTATGCCAGATTTTCAATGTCGCAGCCATCACCGGATTACCTGAATACTTCCCTGGAGAGAGCGGTAGCGAGGACGTCGACAGCGCCCACAGCCCGGTCCTCTTACATGAGCCTGACTCCATCCTCACCCACACTGCCTTCTCATCCCCACACCTTCTCGGCGTTCGCCGCCCAATAGTAGTAGATGAAGCTCGGCAACACCAAACCCCCTACTGCTGGTCCTTTTGCAGGACCTTTCGACAAATCCTAGCAATCGTACCCACCCAAATAAAGAACAAAATCAGCCTCTCGAACCCTGTAAATAATGCCTTTGACAAAAAAAATGGCAAGCATTAGAATAGGAACAGAAAACGTAGCAAAATGTTCATCTTCATGGACTGTACTCGGCCTGCCCAGGACAGAGGGAAGCTAACCCAGCGCTGTAGGTCCGCCGCAACCCTACCCACAGGACTTGTAAAGGTCAACTTACGAAGCTGAACCCAATCCTGCCTGCACCCTTAAATACCGAAAATGAGTGCCCGTCAAATGAAACGGCAACACCCCCAAATTAGCTCCCTTCTCTTGTGGGGCAACCGAAAAACACTCACTCTTCTCCAAGTTTAACTTAGAGAACTCACCAAACCGCTTCAACATAAGTTCATAAGATATAGAACATAGAACAGTACAGCACAGAACAGGCCCTTCGGCTCTCAATGTTGTGCCGAGCTTTGTCCGAAACCAAGATCAAGCTATCCCCCTCCCTGTCATTCTGGTGTGCTCCATCTGCCTATCCAATAACCGCTTGAAAGTTCCAAAAGTGTCCGACTCCACTATCACAGCAGGCAGTCCATTCCACACCCTAACGATTCTCTGAGTAAAGAACCTACCTCGGACATCCCTCCTATATCTCCCACCCTGAATCTTATAGGAGCAGAAGTAGGCCATTCGGCCCATCGAGTTGGCTCCACCATTCTACCATGGCTGTTATGTTCCTCATCTGTTACCTACAATGCTACAGGCCAAGAGCTGGATGGCGAAATCAGCCGTAGCATCTCCTCCCAAGAACACATGATCTAGGAGCAGGAGTAGGCAATTTAACCTCCCGAGCAGAAACACCATCAGTGTGATCATGGCTGATCACATCAGGGTCTCAACTCCACTGTCCTGCCCATTCGCCATAGCGCTTCAACCCATTACCAATTAAAAAACTATAACTCCTCCTTAAATTTACTCACTGTCTGGGCATCCACGGCACTCTGGGGTAGCGTTTTCCACAGATTCACATCCCTTTAGGAGAAGTAGGGCTGAATTCAACATTGCCATTGTTTGCTGACATGTGTGCTGCTAGCCGGGGGGCTTCTGCCAGGGCCAGGGGGAATAGCGGGGGGAGGGGGGGGTGGCTAGGAGGTGGGCTGTGTGGTTGGGATGGATGGGCACAGAACAGTATTGCCGCAGCTGTGCACGCCACTGACAGCCCACTGTGAACTTAGGGCCACGGGTCATTTGGTGTCCCCCCAGGCCACCTCCCAGTTGCCCTCTGGCCCCAGCCGACCCATCAGCTGTATGGGCGCGCTCCAGCACAATCAGTGCCATCTTGTTGGCAGGGATGAGTGTGTGTGGGCTCCTGAGTGTCAATTATGGACCCGGCGAATCCTGCACCGTTTTTCATTGGATTCGATTGTGTTCCACGTGGCGCCCGTGCTAGCCCCTCCACAGTCATTGAATCGGTCCAGGTTAGGTGCCAGTTTTGCTGTCGTGAAAGTCCACGAATCCTACCCTGGTGTCAGTACTCAGTACAGGAATGCAGAATCCAGCCCCTCATCTCTGGAATCAATCTGGTCAACTTCCTCTGAACTACCTTCAATGCCACTACATTTTTCCTCAAATAAGGGGACCAAAACTGTGCACAATACTCCAGGTGCAGTCTTTGTACAGTTGCAACAGCACTTCGTCACTTTTATACTCAATTCCTTTTTGTATAAATGCCAACATTCAATTTGCTTTCCTTATTATCTGCTGCAGCTGCATGCTCGTTTTCTGTGACTCATACATGAGGACATCCAGATCCCTCTGCATCAGAGCACCCCGATGTCTCTCCCCATTTAGTTAATAAGTTGCCTTTCCATTTTTTCGACCAAAATTCATGACCTCACTTATCCACGTTAGACATCTTGGCCCACTCTCCTAACCTATCTATATCCATTTGTAAGGTTCTTTTTTCCTCATTGCAATTTATTGTCCCACCTATTGTGTCATCTGTGAATTTGGTTGCAGAACCTTCTATCCCTGTGTCCAAGTCGTTAATATAGATTGTAAATAGCTGGGGCCCAAGGACCGAAACCTGTGGCGCCCCATTAGTTCCACATTTTGCCATCCAGAAAAAGACCCATTTATTCCGACTCTGTCTCCTGTCCGTCAACCAGTTTTCTATCCAAGTTAATAAATTACCCTTAAAACAATGTCATCTTGTGAATTAATCTTCTGTGCGGCACCTTACCAAATGCCTTCCGGAAGTCTAGATATACTACAGCTACAGGATCCCCATTATCCAATTTACTTGTTACATCTTCAAAGAACTCTAACGAATTAGTCAAACATGATTTGCCCTTCATAAAACCGTGCTGACTCTGATGGATAGCGCTTTGGCTTTCCAAATGTCCTGTTATTACATACGTGATAATCAATTCTAACAGCGACATTATGCCCCACATTGTAGGGACCAGGTCCAAAATGTACAGTAATAGATCATCAGCATACAGGGTCACCTACCCCCCTACCTCACCAGCCGCCTCCACTCACCCAAATTCCTCATCGCGATGGCCAAAGGCTCTATCGCCAACGCCACGCGAATAAGAGCAGGGACATAGGGGGCGGGATTCTCCGAAATGGAGGCAGAGTGTTCACGCCGTTGTGAACACCATCAAGGTTCACGACGGCGCGAACCGGCCCCTATCCCGACCGATTCAGGGCCCGATAATGGGCTAGGAGCGGCGCCGCGTCATTTACACGCACCAGGCCTTGGCGCCGTGTAAAGCCGCCGCCGCATACATGACGCGGCCGCTGCCGCATAACTGGCGTCACCCGCGCATGCGTGGTTGCCGTCCTCTCCGAGTCTGCCCCTCAAGAAGATGTCAGACGGATCTTGCGGGGCTGCGGAAGAAAGGAGGTCCTCCTTCAGAGTGGCCGGCCCGACGATCGGTGAGCACCGATCGTGGGCCAGATCCCATTTGAGGCCCCCCCCCGGTGCAGGATTACCCCCCCCCCCCCCCCCCCCCGCAGGCCGCCACCTCAGCGTTCCCACGCTGTTCCCGCCGGCAGCGACCAGGTGTGGACGGCGCCGGGGGGGAACCCGTCGTTTTGGGCTGGCCGCTCGGCCCATCCGGGCCTGAGAATAGCAGAGGTGCCGGAGCATCGCCATTTTGGGTGTCTCGGGCGATTCTCCGGCCTGCACCGCGCGGAACTCAATGGGGCCGTTCTCGCCGCTTGGGAGAATCGCGGGAGGGCGTCGGACCCGCGTCGCGGGAAAATTTGGCGACCCAGGCGATTCTCTCAACTGGCGAGGGAGCGGAGAATCGCACCCAGGGTACCCCTGCCTAGTTCCCCTATACAGCTGAAAATAATTTGAGCTCATATTATTTGTGCAAACACTCGCCTTAGGTTCCTTGTATAACAGTCTCACCCACGGCACAAATTTGGGCCCAATCCGGAACCGTTCCAAAAACGGAAACAGATACTTCCACTCTACCCTATCAAAGGCCTTTTCTGCATCCAGTGCCACAATGACCCCCTGCTCCCCCCGCCACCTCCCCCTCCCACCTCCAGTGGGGGAGGATCACATTCAACAGACTCCTCACATGAGTGGACAACAGCCTACCCTTCACAGACCCTGTTTGATCCTCCCTAACAATGTTCGGGAGGCACTCCTCGAATCTGAGTGCCAGCACCTTAGCATCCACGTTCATTAACAAAATCGGCTGATACGGCCTGCATTCCACAGGTCCTTCTTCTTCAGAAGCAGTGAGATAAATGCCTGCATCATCGCCTCTGGGAACGACCGCCGAGCAATTGAGTCCTCAAATGCCTCCAGGAACAACGATACCAGCCAGTCGACAAACAGAATCACAGAAAAATACATTGCAGAAAAGGCCCTTTGGCCCATTGAGTCTTCACCGTCGAAAATCTTTTATAAAATTCCACCAGTAACACATCTGTCGCAGTGGTTAGTACTGTTGCCTACAGCGCTGAGGACCCTGGGTCACTGCCTGAGTGGAGTTTGCACATTCTCCCCGTGTCTGCATGGGTCACACCCCCTGGTTAGGTGGATTGTGCAGGTTAGGTGGATTGGCCACTCTAAATTGCCCCTTAATTGGATAAAAGTAATTGGGTAGACTAAATTTATTTTAAAAGAGGAACACATCTGGCCCCGGATGTGTTCCTCTTTTAAAATAATTTTAGACTACCCAATTACTTTTATCCAATTAAGGGGCAATTTAGAGTGGCCAATCCACCTAACCTGCAACCTCCAGAATCTTATCCACCAGCAGCTGGCATTCTTCCCCAGCCTCCCTATCCACTTGCATCTTATATGCAATCATCTCTCCTTGCACAACGCCTTCAACATCTTCGTCAAGACCTCCCCATTTTTATTAAACCCGACATTCTCATCAGTCACCCGTGCCACCCTCACAGCAAACCCCAGATCTGTCAACAGCCCGACATCTAAGCTCAAGGCCGGCCATTGAGCCAGCCGCCTCTCCAGGACCACATCTACAAGGTGCAGGACATGACCTGAAATTACATAGAATTACATAGAATTTACAGTGCAGAAGGAGGCCATTCGGCCCATTGAGTCTGCACCGGCTCTTGGAAAGAGCACCCTACCCAAGTCCACACCTCCACCCTAGCCCCATAACCCAGTAACCCCACCCAACACTCAGGGAAATTTTGGACACTAGGGGCAATTTAGCACGGCCAGTCCACCTAACCTGCACATCTTTGGACTGTGGGAGGAAACCGGAGCACCCGGAGGAAACCCACGCAGACACGGGGAGAACGTGCAGACTCCGCACAGACAGTGACCCAACGGGGAATCGAACCTGGGACCTTGGAGCTGTGAAGCAATTGTGCTAACCACCATGCTACCGTGCTGCCCAAAATTTGCCAATTAAAATTGCCAAATATTTCGCTCCCCGAATCCCTGGCAACAGGGACCTCTCCATAATTCTAAAAAATCAATGAATAGACCTTATGCACCGTCAAGAAGAAAGAGAACTCCTCGCTCCCTGGGTGTAGGAACCTCCATGGATCTGCCCCGCCCATCTCCCACATAAGCGGCCAACACCTTCGCCTCCCCTGAAGGGGCAAATATATCTTCCCCCCCCCCCCCTGATCCGCCACCACTTGCTGCACCTGGAACCGGACTATTTTATTGATCAGGACAGCCACCTCTGGCCCTACTGTCAAAGCTCAAATGAAATGCCTGACTTACCCAGCCCTTACGAAGCCTTACCGGTCCTTCATCCGCAAGCGAGGCGCCTGCAACACCACCACATCAACCCAGAAGCTCTTCAGATGAGCAAAGGCTCTTGCCCCTTTTACCGGGTCCCGCAACCCCCCCCCGCATTCAATGTCTCCAACCAAATTGGGGATCTCTCACCACCACTCCCCTCCTTCGATCAGCTATCACCCCTACGGGGATGCACCCATCCGCCTAGCATTCCCCAACCAGCAGTCCCCGCCCAAATGGCACCTGGTCCCACCCATCAAATGGAGCCAAAAAACGACCCCAGTAACCGTCAACAAACTACCCCTCCCCATCCCATAAATCCCCAAACCACTGAGTCTCAAAACCGCTCTTGTCTCTCCCATTCCCATCCCCCACCATTCACACCTCCTAGGCATGCCGAAACCTGCACAAACCTGATCAGAAATCCGCGGCCTCGCCCCCCACCTCCCTCCCACTTTCTAGCGAACTGCAGTTTGCTAGCAGGGTAGCGATGAACAATACCAAATTAGCGATGAACAAACCAAAATACAAAGAAATACAATGCCCCAGATGCAACAAAAAAATCACAAAACACACAACCCTGCAATACCCCCCTTTTCACAACAAGGTCCCCCGTCCACCAGTCTCAGTTCAGTCCAAGACATTCTGCCATTTTGAACGCCTTCGCCTCCTCCGCCGTCTCGAAGAAGTGATCCCTCGAGTTGTGCATGACGTTCAACTTTGCTGAGTAGACCACTCCAAAATGCACTCTACTTTTGTAAAGTGCTGTATTTGCCTTGTTGGCGGCCACCCACCTCCTTGCCAACTCCACCGTCACATCTTGGTATATCCAAATACCACTGCCTTCGCACCTCGCCTCACAGTTCTGGTCAGCCCATCGCAGCACCTACTCCTTCATCTGGTAGCTATAAAGCAAACTATCACAGCCCGAGGTGGCTCATTAGCCCATGGCTTTGGCTGGAGCGACCGATGTGCCCTATCCAACTTGAAGGGGGAGGGTTCTTGCTCCTCCCCCAACAGTTTCCCAAACATTGCAGAAAAGTAATCCATTGGCCTCAAGCCCTCCACGTGCTCAGGTAGCCCCACAATCTGCAAGTTCAGCCGCCAGAACCTGTTTTCCAGGTCCTTGAGCTTTGCTCTTAGGCCCTTATTACTGTCCCCCACCTTCAACAGCTCAGCTTCCAAAGAAGCGAGCTGGTCACTGTGCCCCGAGAGCGCTGCCTCCACCCCCTTCAACACCTCACAATGCTCCCCCACCGACTCTGACATCTTTCCAATCGTCTCCCTCATCGGGGCCTAACAGGTCTTCCACCGACTGCTTAAGACTCTCCAACATTTCTCTCCGCTGCCACTCAAAATGCTTGCTGAACTGCTTCAAACTCAGCTGCTTCGCCAGTGCTTCCATCGTTACCATTCCACATACAGCCCCACCCAGAGAGCTCACCTCCGTCATCTTTCCTTCCACCGTCGCTTCACTGAATTCGACGACACCGGCAGACCAGCACTCACACCTTTTTTCAAAGTATTCTTTCTTTGGCTTTTGGGCATCCATTCATAACCAACACTTAACTGGGAAAGGTTTGCAATCAAATTCTCCCCCAAAAGTGGGTGAAGAAGGCCAAAAACCGAGGATTCTGGCTGGAGCCATCCAAAGTGCAACCTGCTCCTACACATCACCGCCGGAAGTCCCAACTTTCTGAAATTCTTAACATGGACTAACATTCTTTCGGTCTTGTTTTCCTCTTTTTTCATATTCTATATAATCTTTATCTTTATTATTGTCACAAATAGGCTTACATTAACATTGCAATGAATTAACTGTGAAAATCCCTGAGTCGCCACATTCCGGAGCCTGTTCAGGTACACAGAGGGAGAATTCAGAATGTTCAAATTACCTAACAGCACGTCATTCGGGACTTGTGGGACGAAACCGGAGCACCTGGAGGAAATCCACGCAGAGACGGGGAGAATGTGCAGACTCGGCACAGACAGTGATCCAAGCCGGGAATTGAACCTGGAACCCTGGAGCTGTGAAACAACAGTGCTACCCACTGTGCTACTGTGCCGCCCATGAAGGCATTTAACTTATGGGAGAACATGGAAAGATATTGCATGTAATTCAGTGTACTAAAAATAGTCATAAGTGTAGTCAGGGAATCTCTGGTGCATAACTGCTTCTAATAACCAACGTGCTTTCAGCTATGTTAGAAGTCAAAAGACCATTAAAGAACCTGTTATAGCCAACAGATTCATACAGATTCTCAAGTTATGGCCAATCTACTAAATTAACTATTTTGCATCAGTTTGTACTCCTGGATGATGCTCATGTTCCAGAAAGTGGATGTCCTGTATTGAATAACATTATTAATATTGAAATAGCAATGTCATATTGGATAGTTTAAGAAATCTCAGAATTGATCGGGCTCCAGGTCTTTATAATAGGGTGATAAGAAAGTGCCCCTTGCCCATATTATTGGTAGTTTACAGAGTCTGGGGTAGTTCTCTTCGACTAGAAAATAGCTTATGTAGATGTCTTAGAGAAACTGCTTTAAGAGAGTGATCCTTCAGGAAACAGCCTGCAGATTCTTGCCTGTGTCAGACTACTATTGAACTTCCCAACATTTGGCCCCTGTTCTATTCATAGCAAAATCTAAATTGAAATTCAACGCCTGACTGATTCAGCCCTGGCTTCTCCAATTAACTGCAAATCTCTATCCCACTAACTGGATTGTGACCATCTTACGAAGGCTAACTACAACCCCACAATTATCTAAACCAAAGGGAACCTTCTTTCTAGAAACAAAATTCTGTTAGCCCTAGTTAAGTAAACTCTATACATGCTTCGAATGAATGATGATCTAATTTTTACAATGCTTTAATTGCCCCTTCGGTTGCCCCAGTGTCAGTGTCTTTCAAACCAGAATTTTTTAAACTTGGCTGCAGTAAAGATATACACACACTAACCCAGATTTTTACCCATTACTGCACCAGACACATATAATACAATATATATCTTAAATTCCTACATTCATCACAGATTACTAAGGCGGGGTGAAAGTAGAGAATTAAGTTTGCGGTAGTTTGATAGCAAGTGGCAGCAACCTACTATTACATGCATTAGCATATCATCCATATTTATCAATATACCGTTTCACAGATTAAATAATAATTTAGCAATGAACTCTGCAGCAAATAAGAAACATGTGCGTTCAGATTCGCAACTGGTTAAAGATGCTGTGTAGCAGGCCAGGTAATTTTCCTTGTGGATTCGGATGCTTTTTTTCCATAGGAAGCTTTGTTGGACCATGGGAGAGGAGGCACTGAAGCATTGAGATTGAGTGGTGGCAGTGCAAGAGGATCGGAACATAGCTAACCAAGGGATGTTGGGAGGAGGGATGCTGCCTGTGAATAGAGGATTTGAGTATGGCTGACCAAGAGTGGGTTGGTTGTGGCGGACCTACGAGGACTTGTGGAGGGACAAAGGGCGGTAGCTGGACTACACAGGGAGAGTCAATCCCTACAAATAGGTCAAACACGAATGTGGAGAAATACAGGATTAGAGATGTTAGGTCAGTGGTGAAGTCCTAATAGTTGAGGATAACAGAGGATAGGTTGAAGCTAATTAAGAGAAGGTCAAAGGGAATTGAGGGAGCTTAGAGATATATTGCTATTGTTGTCCCCAAGGGTTTGTTCCTAGGCCTGCTACTCTTCATGCTATTTATTAATCTTGGATAACAGTATTGGGAGTATGGGCAGGAGACACTAAAATCTGAGTGGGTTAAATCAAAAATGGGAGTACAATCAAATGCAAAAATGTTTTGGTGTTAAGAGTGTGGGCCACAAATTTCCTAAATGATATTTAACTTTGATAAATGTAGTCTCTTGTATGTTTTTTTCCCATACTTCTTTGATGGGATGTGGGCATCGCTGACAAGGCCAGCATTTGTTGCCCATCCTTAATTTCTTTTGAACTAAGTGGCTTGCTCGGCCATTTCAGACGACAATCACATTGCTGTGCGTCTGCAGTCACATGTAGATCAGATTGGCTAAGGATAACTGATTTCCTTCCCTAAAAGACATTAATGAATCAGATGGGTTTTTTGCAGCAAAGATCGTTTCATGGTCACCATTGCAGTGACTAGCTTTATACTCCAGATTTATTAACTGAATTCAAATTCCACTGCCATGGTGGGATTTGAATGCATGTGCCCAGAGCATTAGCCCAGGCCTCTGGATTACTAGTACTGTAACGTTACCAATATGCCACCATCTTTGCTCTATGTTTATAATGAACAATATGGAAATTGGTCAAGAGAGGCGAAGATCTGGGAGCTATTGTGCACAGCGCCATGAAAGTTCATTGCCGATATAGGGAAACCATAGTTAAAGACAACAGCATACTGTTTTGGTTTGTGTTAATAGAACCCTTTAATATAAATCAGAGGACACCTTTGTGACATTATATAGGTCACTGTTCAGATCACACCCCCGGAGGGATTTCCCGATCGTTGTCACCAGCCGGATCGTCTGGTCCTGCCAATGGCGAACCCCCATCGCGGGTTTCCTTGTGGCGTGGGGTGGATTAAATGGGAAATCCCATTGAGATTGGCAGGCCACTTGCCGCCGCCGATAAACAGAGCTTTGCTTTACTTATCACTTATCAACCCCTGTCTATGCCATGTATATGCATGGGTTGTTCCCTTATCTGAGGAAAAGCGAGTGGACACTGCAATAATGAGCTTGCATCCCCACTCCTAATGTTATGATGAAGGGAAGATCAATGATGAGCCAGCTGAAGGTGGTTGGACCTGGAGAATGTCCAAGGACATTTGCTGCAATGTGCTGGACTTAAATCAGTAAAAAGTCTTACAACACCAGGTTAAAGTCCAACAGGTTTGTTTCAATGTCACTAGCTTTCGGAGCGCTGCTCCTTCAGCTGAGGAAGGAGCAGCGCTCCGAAAGCTAGTGACATCGAAACAAACCTGTTGGACTTTAACCTGGTGTTGTAAGACTTCTGACTGTGCTCACCCCAGTCCAACGCCGGCATCTCCACATCTGGACTTAAATGATTAGCCTCAAACAACCACAACTATCCTCCCCTGTGCTAGGTATGACTTCAGCCAGTGGAGAGTATCCCCCTGATCCCCATTAACATCAAATTTGACAGTGGTTTTGTGACTAAACTAGCTTTTAATTCCAGAGTTATCATAGATCATAGAATTTACGGTGCAGAAGGAGGCCATTCGGCCCATCATGTATTCAACGGACCTTGGAAAGAGCACCCTACCCAAGCCCACACCTCCACCTCATTCCCATAATCCAGCAACCCCAACTAACACTAAGGGCAATTTAGCATGGCCAATCCACCGAACCTGCACATCTTTGGACTGTGGGAGGAAACTGTGCAGATATGGGGAGAACATGCAGTGTCCGCACAGACAGTGACCCAAGCCTGGAATCGAACAGGGGACCCTGGAGCTGTGAAGCAACAGTGCTACCCACTGTGCTACCATGCCACTCATATTAATTGAATTTAAATTCCTCCGGTTGCTGAGGTGGGATAAAGACCTGTGTCCCCAGATCATTATTCTGGGATTCGCGATTGCCTGACTTTATGCTCCTTGGTGCCTGACATGGTCAAATGCTGCATTAATGGCAAATGCAGTAACACTTCCCTGATTTCTGGATCACGGGCGCGATCTACCCGGTTGGGAACAGAGTCCCATAGCGAGTTCATTTACCCAGGTGTTTCCGATGCTCGAAGCGCCGAAAAACACCACTCTATTGAATGCCTATTCGGGTAGATATGGGGCCACAGCGGAGAACACCCCCACGAGCCCACACTTGGTTCCATTTTCTGCACTGAGGACCTCTGCTTGCCAAAACCCCTCAGTGCAGAAGGAGATTAAATGGCATCCCGATCTCTCAAACTCTCTGATGTGTACCCCAAAGTCCCAACTCACCTTTAATGGGGTCCTCAGGCCCCCCACACTACACCCACATCGGGCACCCCCGGGCCTGACCCCCAGCACTGGGAAAATGGCAGCTTGGTATCTTAGCACTGCAAACCTGGCACCAACCCTGCCAACTGGCATTGCCACCTGGGCACTTTGACAGTGCCAGGCTGTCATCCAGGTGGCACTACCAGGGTG
The DNA here is from genome assembly GCF_047496885.1 of Scyliorhinus torazame. Lineage (NCBI taxonomy): Eukaryota > Metazoa > Chordata > Chondrichthyes > Carcharhiniformes > Scyliorhinidae > Scyliorhinus > Scyliorhinus torazame. The sequence goes on from NC_092716.1 coordinate 98,848,311, forward strand.
CAAGTGTCAGGATGGCTGAGCCAAGGTGCCCAGATGGCACCAGCAGTGCCAGGGTGCCAAACTGCCCAGATGGCAAACACCTGAGGGCTCCGATCTCCTGGGAGACCCCCATAAATGCCATTTCACCTGGTCTCCGTTTGTGGAGACCAGCACGAAGCGGCATTCGTCCGAGATCTCCAAGGCAAGGGGGGTTAGATCCCACACCTTGGTTAGATGGTGTGAGTGCATATTAGAGTGAGACTAGCTGTCTCACTCTAATACGCTGATTGGGGTGGGATTCACATCGCGACATGTGGCGAGCCGGGTTGATCTCAAATCAGGGATCTCCCGGCATCTACCAGGCACAATGCGGCTGGTAGATCACATCCTTCAATTCAGATCATGGTTCCTTCACCTGGATTACTCCATTGTTTGATTGTTTTAAAGATCTTGAGATCTTCAACATTCTAAACTCAGAGGAATAGAAACTAAATGTATGCAATCTGTCCTCATCCCTCTAAGTACTGGTATAATTCTTGTAAATCTATGTGTGGTAGTAACCACTGCTGTATATATTAGGGTATGTATGGTAAGGCCCTGTACTACAGGTACGGGGGTAGTCCCTCCTGCTGGCTCCGCCCAGTAGGCGGAGTATAAATATGTGTGCTCCCCGTACAGCAGCCATTTCGCCAGCTGCTGTAGGAGGCCACATATCTTAGTGTAATAAAGCCTCAGTTGTATTCAACTCTCGTCTTTGTGCAATTGATCGTGCATCAATTTATTAAGTTTTCAGAAGATGGACCTCCGCATCAAGCCGGATCGCCTGCAGCTGGATCCGCAATCAAGCAACGCCAAAAAGGACTTTGAACACTGGCTAGCTTGTTTTGAAGCTTGCATCAGGTCTGCACCAGATCCAATTCCGGAAGCTCAGAAGATCCAGATCCTCTACACGCGGCTGAGCTCCAGCGTTTTTCTGCTTATCCAGGACGCGCCGACCTACGATGACGCCATGGCGCTATTGAAAGAGAATTACGCTCAGCGGACTAGCACGCTTTACGCCAGGCATGTCCTCCAACCCGTAGTCAACTCCCTGGTGAGTCAATAGAAGATTCCTGGCGTGCCCTAATTCCCCTGGTCAGAGACTGTGACTGTCAGGCCGTCACGGCCCCGGAACACTCAAATTTAATCATGCGGGACGCTTTCGTTACGGGGATTGCGTCAAATCACATCCGCCAGCGACTTTTAGAGGGGGCCACTCTCGACCTCGTGGCAACCAAAAAGCTGGCGCTATCGATGACGGTCGCCTCGCGCAATATCCAGGCCTACACACCCAGCCGCGCGGCCCACCCCTCCTACGCATCGTGGACCCCGCAGATGGCCGCCCCATCGGGGACCCCACTCAGCCAACCCTACGCCTGTGCCAAGCGCCAACCAGCCAACCCCGGGGGCCCCAGATGTTACTTCTGTGGGTAACCAAAACACGCCCGCCATCGCTGCCCGGCCCGGAGCGCCCTTTGCAAGGCCTGTGGCAAAAAGGGGCACTTTGCTTTGGTGTGCCAGGCTCGCTCGGTCGCCGCTGTCGCTCCGACCCCCCCCCCCCCACGCGTATGGACAGTGGGCGCCGACATCTTCCCCCCCACGGACCACGGACAGCCAGTGGGCGCCGCCATTTTCCCCTCCCCAGGCCACATGCGGCCCATGGGCGGCGCCATCTTGTTCAACTCCCGCCACGTGCGGCCCGTGAGCGGCGCCATCTGTCTTCCTCAGGATCGTCAGGCACCGCCATCTTGTCTCCCCCACAGCACGTGGGCGCCACCATCTTTCCAGGACCCGTGCCCCCTGGGTATCCCATTGTCTGACACCAGCGACGACCAGCCGTGGCTCGCCTCGGTCACGATCGACCAGTCTCGCCGGCACAATCTAGAAACCGCTTGCTCAAGCGTGAAGATTGATGGGCACGATATCCCCTGTCTGCTGGATTCCGGGAGCACCGAAACCTTCATACGTCCCGATACGGTAAGGCGCTGCTCCCTCGCGGAACACCCCGCCAATCAGAGAATCTCCCTGGCCTCCGGGTCCCACTCCGTGGCGATCCAGGGATACTGCTTGGCACGCTCACTATCCAGGGCATAGAGTTCAGCGGCTTCCGCCTCTACGTCCTCCCCAACTTCTGCACTGCCCTGCTACTCGGCCTGGACTTCCAGTGTAACCTCCAGAGCCTAACATTGAAATTCGGCAGGCCCCTACCATCCCTTACTGTGTGCGGCCTCGCAACACTAAAGGTCGACCCACCTTCCCTAATCGCAAACCTAACCCCGGATTACAAATCCGTCGCCACCAGGAGCAGACGGTACATCACACAGGACAAGACCTTCATCAGGGCCGAGGTCCAGCGGCTGCTTCGGGAAGGCATCATCGAGAGCCCAGGTAGTAGTGGTGAAATCTGGGGAGAAACACCGAATGGTCGTGGACTACAGCCAGACCATCAATCGGTACACGCAGCTCGATGCGTACCCCCTCCCACGCATATCTGATATGGTCAATCAGATTGCACAGTACCAGGTCTTCTCAACTGTAGATCTAAAATCCTACCACCACCTCCCCATCCGTAAGGCCACGAGCGTGGCCCCCTCTAAAAGTCGCTGGCAGATGGCCGCCTCTTCCATTTTCTTAGGGTTCCCTTCGGCGTCACCAATGGGGTCTCGGTCTTCCAAAGGGAGATGGACCGAATGGTCGACCGGTACGGGCTGCGGCCACTTTCCCGTACCTAGACAATGTCCCCATCTGCAACCACGATCAGCAGGACTATGATGCCAACCTTGCCAAATTTCTCCACACCACCACGCTCCTAAACTTCACTTATAACAAAAAGAAGTGCGTATTCAGCAAGAACCGCTTTGCCATCCTCGGCTATGTGGTCCAGAACAGAGTTTGGGGGCCCGACCCCGACCGCATGCGCATGGAACTCCCCCTTCCCCACTGCCCCAAGGCCCTCAAATACTGCCTGGGGTTCTTTTCTTACTACGCCCAGTGGGTCCCAAATTATGCGGACAAGGCCCGCCCACTCATCCAGTCCACCCTTTTCCCCCTGACAGCCAAGGCTCAACGGGCCTCCAACCGTATTAGGGCCGATATCGCCAAGGCCGCGATGCACACAGTCGACGAGATGTTACCCTTTCAAGTAGAGAGCGACGCATCAGACATCGCTCTAGCCGCCACCCTCAACCAAGCAGGCAGGGTCGTGGCATACTTTTCAGGAACCCTTCATGCCTCCGAAATTCGGCACTCCTCCGTCGTAAAAGAGGCCCAGGCCATCATTGAAGCTGTACGGCATTGGAGGCATTACCTGGCCGGCAGGAGATTCATTCTCCTCACTGACCAACGGTCGGTAGCCTTCATGTTTAAAAACACACAGCGGGGCAAGATCAAAAATGATAAAATCTTGAGGTGGAGGATTGAGCTCTCCACCTACAACTACGAGATTTTGTACCGCCCCGGTAAGTTCAACGAGCCCCCTGATGCCCTACCCCGAGGTACATGTGCCAGCGCACAGGTGGACTGACTCTGGACTCTGCACGACAACCTTTGTCACACGGGAGTCACACAGTTGTACCACTTCATTAAGGCCTGCAATCTGCCCTACTCCGTCGAGGAAGTCAGGGCAATCACCAGAGACTGCCAGGTCTGTGTGGAGTGCAAACCGCACTTCTACCAGCCGGACCGTGCGCGCCAGGTGAAGGCCTCCCGCCCCTTTGAACACCTCAGTGTGGACTTCAAAGGGCCCCTCCCCTCCATCGACCGGAACACTTATTTCCTCAGCGTGGTCGGTGAATACTCCAGATTCCCCTTCGCTATCCCATGCCCCGACATGACATCTGCCACCGTCATCAAAGCCCTCAACACCATCTTCGCTCTGTTCGGCTTCCCCGCCTACATCCACAGTGACAGGGGATTCTCATTCATGAGCGATGAGCTGCGTCAGTTCCTGCTCCACAAGAGTATCGCCTCGAGCAGGACGACCAGCTATAACCCCTGGGGAAACGGGCAGGTCGAGAGGGAGAACGGGAAGGTCTGGAGGGCCGTCCAGCTGGCCCTATGGTCCAGAAATCTCCCGGCCTCCCGCTGGCAGGAGGTCCTCCCCAATGCACTGCACTCCATTCGGTCGCTCCTATGCACTGCGACTAACGACACACCCCATGAACGTCTCTTTGCCTTCCCCAGGAAGTCCACCTCCGGGGTGTCCTCCCGACTTGGCTCGTAGCTCCAGGACCCGTACTCCTCCGTAAGCACGCGCGACTCCACAAGGCGGACCCGTTGATGGAAAGGGTGCAGTTACTCCACGCCAACCATGCCTACGTAGTGTACCCCGACGGCTGCCAAGATACTGTCTCTCTCAGGGACCTGGCACCAGCAGGTTCACACGCACACACACACCCAGCCCTGCGCCACCCTCCCCTCACCCGGTGCACCCAGTAGCAACCCCCCCCCAGGACCATCCGACCTCCCCCTGCCCACGCCCGAGGATGAAGAGGATCTCGGCACGCTCCCGGATTCACCAAGGACCTGACCGACGCCAGAATCACCTCCACCACAGCGTCGCTCCCAATGTCAGATCAAGGCTCCGGACCGGCTAAACCTGTAATTGGTTCTGGACTCAAATTTCTTTTCTCTATATATAAAACTTGTGCTGTAGATAGTTCTCCACCAACCCCAGCGGACTCAATTTTAACAGGGGGTGAATGTGGTAGTAACCACTGCTGTATATGTTAGGGTATGTATGGTAAGGCCCTGTACTACATGTACGGGGGTAGTCCCTGCCTCCTGGCTCCGCCCAGTAGGCGGAGTATAAATATGTGTGCTTCCCCGTACAGCAGCCATTTCACCAGTTGTTGTAGGAGGCCACACATCTTAGTGTAATAAAGCCTCAGTTTTATTCAACTCTCTTCTTTGTGTAATTGATCGTGCATCACTATGCTCCAAGGTCACTATATCTTTCCTGAGTTTGTGGTGCCAAAACTGAATGAACAATCTTGATGTGGTCTGACCAAGGCTGCAGACAACTGAAGCATCAGTTCCTCCCTTTGAAATTTAACTCACTGGTTATGAAGGTCAACATCCATTTGCCTTTATGATTGCTTTTTGTATCTGCACTTGCTTTTAGAAGCTTGGAAGGACAAATACAAAATAATGCCACTTAAAGGCAGCATTGTATAGTCATTAACTAAACACCACTGATGACTGGATCAAGTCTTTAGAGATATAGACATTGAGTAAGTAAGATCTCCAAGACATGAAGTTTCCATATGGTGTAAAATTGCTACAACAAGGGTGGGGTTGAGCTGGTAATGAAAAGTTATTCAACTCTGAAACTAGCTGTTAGTAACTTGTTTCCACATGTGATTTCCTTTGCACTCTTCTTCATGACAGCTGTTTGTGGTCACTGATAATTGGGGAGGCTTAGTAGCACAGCTCCTAATGTATTTGAGTTGATTGCTGATTTTTTAAAAGCCAAAATAAATATAGTAACATTATCCATCCAGGAGCTAAATTTAAACTGCACTTCTTCTAACAGATGAAAATGTGCTTCTACCTCAATCCATTTGTGACACGGAGCACAAACATCAGCCAGCTATTTATGGAAATTGCCCTATTTCTGATAAAGCGACATTTACATTTTAACTTCATGAGTCAACATGCCTTGTGTACTTCAGGTATGAAATGTTTTAAACCCAAACTATTAATTTATGAAAGATTTTTTTTCTGGCTGGGGAGGAATTGAGGGAAATATAAGCAACAAGGCGGTTATATGAGCACCTTATTTGTAGCTTAGTTACTAAGGCTACAAGGTAGGTAAGCTGCACACCCAAACACGATTCTAGGTTTGACCCTCAGCCTGTTTGTTGATCTTGGTTGTAGCGCATGCTTCTGGGTGAGAGGGGGCTATAATAGGGCACGGTTTTCACAACTGAATGCCATCCAGTGGCCTCTGAGGCTTTGACACATGGGATTGGAAAGTGACAATGGAGTTGATGTTGGCTGTGATGTTCCCCACAGTGGAAAAAAACAGTTGATTTTCTAATCTGACACGTGATGAATGGCCCTTAGCTGAGGTACACAAGAACAGCTGGTGGCCTTGGAACCATATTTCAACCTTGAAAGAGGAAGAGGGAAACCTGGAAGAGAAAAACATCTTTTAAAAAAAAAACAGTAGTCATGTTATGTGCAGAAAGCCATCACCAAATGTTGTAATATAAGTCGAGTGAGCAGATAAATATTAAGTGAATATTCACCGATCACCAATGTTAGGTCCACTGAAAGCAAGTAAAACACTTTTGCAATTTGGGGTGCAGCCTATTTTCCCTTAAGAACCATTTTTGCTAGTCCTGCATGGCTGCCGTAATAGCCTAAGACACTTATGTTGATTGAAACCAGAATTTGGCTGAACGGGAAAATAGTCAGTGACTGATGATGTTGGTGAATCAAGCATTAACTTCATTAAGGACGTTATGTTTGAGGAAAGATTGACATTAACTTTTGGCAATAAATTTATCAAGAGAAAATCAATTTTGGACTCCATGTCATGGTTTTATCGTTAAAGAGGGGGGGGGATTGCCCACGCACCATATGGGCTGTCAGCAATGCCAAGGACTGCAGAAGGTATCTGAACCAGTTGTTAGGAAAACAAAGACAGTTTTAAGGGATTTATATTTGTAATGATAAACATTATAAATAAGGAATAGTTTAAATGTGTTTAATTTAATGTTTCTATGCCTGAAAGGGGAAAAACTATAGTTAGATTCATGCTGGACAAAGGTGGTTGTATGTGTATGGGTTGGTTAAGTTCCAACTGTGTTTCTATTGCCCTTAGAGAGGGCTATGGTGTGAAGAATAAATAAACCAGTAGTGGCTGTTTGGCAACTGGGGCATTGTAAGGTAGAGAAGCTTTTAAGTTTTAATTAGCTAATTTGATTGCAGTTGGAGATAGGTAGTGAGAGAGAAGGCAGCTCTGTTAGTAGCAGTTGGTTTTAGAAGGCTAAAGAGGTAACATCACCCTCTGCCTTACTAGAAGAAAAGCCAAACGATGGAGTAACGTTTAAGAAAGCAAATGCTGGAAATCTAAAGTCCAGCTAGCTAACAAAACTAGAGAAATGTAGAGGAGTATCCAAGGAATCTGGAGTTAAATGAGCAAAGACCAAGGTATGGTTCAAAAGAATTCAAGGAAGAGTAAGCACATTTTCTGAGATAGACAATTGCAGTAACCAAATTTAAAGTGGGACAACAGCATTCAAACATCTGATTCCATTTTAATACAGTCTGGGAATGGAGGGTTAAAGCAATTGCGAGCATTTTGCACAGCAGTCAAGACAAAGAAATCCTGAAGGGGTTGGTATAATATTCTGGACTGAATTCATTGTTAAAAGTGGAACGAAGCTTTGTTTAAAGTGTCAGTTGGAAAACCTTGTCTGGATTTCTGGAAAATATACATAGGGAGAAGATTCTAAAATGTCTTCTGAGTGGAGTTTGGAAATTCATCTGGGAGGATTCTGCAGAGAAATCCCCAGACACTAACTTGGGTTCAGAGCGGCATGTGTATTTGATCACAGACCAAAGCAAGTAGCTACAGGTCAGTTAGCTGAACATCTGTCGTAGGGATATTGCTGGAATCTATTATTAAGGAGGTTATAGCAGGGCACTTCGAAAATCTCAATGCAATCAAGCAGAGAAAGACCATGCTATTGAACAGGAATGTGCTTCATTTCTGGACCTTAGCTAGGAACACCCCGCTGAGGCTGCACTCAGTACCATTGGGGTAGACATTAAGTAAGTAAGATCTCCAAGACATGAAGTTTCCATATGGTGTAATAGTGTTCACTAAGAGCTCTGCTCGCCAGTGCAGGAAGAGATCGGAGCACCATTTAAAAACCATGGCTAGACCCCCCCCTCCCCCATTGTAGCCTCCAAACCCCACCCCCCACCAACTCATCTGTAAGGTGGTCCTGGAGCCTCCCGCATCCCACCCCTCATAAGGGTAGAGCACCCTCGGTCCCGGTCCCCGGAATGGGCAAAATGCCATCCGGACATCTTGACATTCCATTTGTCTTCCTATTCACTTGCTGTAATTGCATTCTAACCTTTCCTGGTTCGCAGGCACCCTCAGAGTTCTGCAATCTCTGTACATTTAAATAATATGCAGCTTTTCTTTTCTCCCTGCCAAAGTGGACAAGTTCACATTTTCCTACATTATACTTAACCTGCCAAATTTTTTGTCCACTCACTTAACCTATCTATGTCTCTTTGCAGACACCTGTCCAAACTCAAACCACTCCAATATATCAAACAGGTACAACCATTCTATTCGGTCGAATGCCTTCTCGGCATCCATTGACACTACAAATTCCATCCCACTTCCTCCTGCGGGCATCATAATTACGTCCAATAGCCTCTGTATATTGGTCGTTAATAGTGGTTCCCCCCCACCAGGGAGCCTTCCATCAACCGTTCACTAGCACAAATCTTCCACTCGGATTGGCAACAATCGTTTTCATTGTGAAAGCCACTCTCTTGCTTATTAACACAGCCACTCCTCTCCTCTTCATGTCAGTTCCTGAATGGTAGACCTGACTGACCCACACCCCTCTTAGTCTTATCTGATCTGCCGTCTTTAAGTGAGTTTCCTGGAGAAACATCGTCCGCCCTCAGATTCTTCAAATGCACAAATACGCGCGACTTCTTAACAGGTTCATTTGGTCCCCGAACATTCCAAGTTACCAATCGCGTGAGGGGGCACCTAGCTCCCACCACCCCCAATCATCCATATTATTGTTTAAGCCAATCACCCCAAGTCATCGAGTTGCACCCCTTTGGGCCTCCATAAGGCGTCCACCGACTTCTATATCTCAGCGTCCTAACATTACTTTCGATGTCAGCTTCGACGCACCCTCCCATCCTATCCCCTCGCTTCCCCCCTCAAACTAGACAGAAAAAGAGAAATATTCAAAACCCTGTCCTCCGCCATCTCATCCCCCACATCCCTTCTGATTACTGGTTCTCATACCAGTATGGGGCTCCACACGAGGCCTGCATCTTCCCTGATCCCACCATATCATTCAGGATCAAAACTGAAGCACCTCTGTTCAGATTAAAATTCAAGGAAGAATTAACTTTTTCAGACAGACCTGGCTCCTCCCCTTAAGTACATCACCTGTACCCAAGGCATAAGGCATTTTCTGCCTCCTCCCACAAGATGTCCCATGACCTGTTTAACCAGGACAAAATAAAATACTCCACATAAATGATCTACACCCCAGTTGTCCTTTAAATGTAAACAATATTCCAATAGCTAGTTAGTTGTAAACAAGTAAATGGTTCTCACATCTATTATCAGAACACTTCACCTGCAAAATCAATGATTATCTCATTTTTATGACCCCTTAATCACAGCCTTAGCAGACATACTTACTGTATGCATCATAACCCAGGTTTTAATAACAATACTGTAAAAAATATATCAATTTTATTCATCGCATTATTGACATATCTTACATGAACTGGCACTGGCAAAAACAGTGCATAGCAACAGTAAATTGCACTTTTAGGTTCTTAATCACTGTGTAAAGAGTTACAGGGGGAAATGTTCACAAGCCACCCCAAACTGCTGTTGACGTGCTTTAGAGACAAAGATTTAAAGGATAACACCATCTTTCTTGAAAATCTTCCTCTTTGCACACATATTAAATGCAGCAGATGGACTTTCAGCTATTGCCAAGCACACTATTTAGCCATACCCAGCTGTCATGTTGATAGAGGATGTTTCATAACAGCACTTCAGTGTTTCAATAGCAATAACTCTGATGCTACACAAACAAATAGTACTTTTTTTTTTAGTTCTGGCGTCACACACAAGCATCATGCAATAAACAAACATTACAAGAAGGAAAGCTGTTTTCTTTCTATTTATGCTTTGATGAAAAGTTCACCACAACTAATGGTGGAAATGTTCAGCAGGTCTGGCACTCTCTGTGGAAAAAGTTCACGAATGAACTATTCATTGGGGAAACAATTTGCTGTCCTTGCCTGGTCTGGTCTGACTTCAGACCCACAGCAATGTGGATACTCTTATATGTCCTCTGAAATGGCCTCGCAAGCAACTCAGCTGTATCAAACCGCAACAAAGTCAACAGGAATGAAGTTGAATGGACAACAGGCCTGGGCACCAGAAATGTCAATGGAAAAGCCAACCCTGTTGACCGTGCAAAGTCCTCCTTCCTAATATCAGGAGCCTTGTGCCCAAACTTTTTTTTAAATAAATTTAGAGTACACAATTATTTTTATTTTTTTTCCAATTAAGGGGCAATTTAGCGTTGCCAATCCACCTAACCTGCACATCTTTGGGTTGTGGGGGTGAAGCCCAAGCAGACATGGGGAGAATGTGCAAACTCCACACGGACAGTGGCCTAGGGCCGGGATTCGAACCCGGGTTCTCAGCGCCGCAGTCCCAGTGCTAACCACTGTGCCACATGCCACCCGCCTTGTGCCAAACCTGACAGCTGTCCCACAGTCTAGTCAAGCAGCAGCCTGACATGCCTCAGACACCACCATCACCATTCCTGGATATACCCTGACCCATCAACACCATTTACCACCCAGACCCCCCCACCCCACCCTCAGCTGAAGACTCAGTACTCCTCCACGTTGTTCACCAATTCAAAGAAACATTGAGGGTGGCAAGGGCACAGAATGTACTCTGGGTGGGGGACTTCAATATCCATTGCCAAGAGTGGCTTGGTAACACTGCTACTGACCAAGCTGGCCAAGTCCCAAAGGACAAAGCTGTTAGACTGGGTCTGCAGAAGGTGGTGATGGAACCAACAAGTTGGAAAAACCTACTTGACTTTGTCATCACTAGTCTACCTGTCACAAACACATGACCACTGTGCCAATGAGATAGATTTCAAATAGACACAGAAACTCTAAACTGAGCATCCATGAGGTGCTCTAGGCTAACAGCAGCAGCAGAATTGTATTAACCACAATTGCCTCCAATGAGAACGACGTTTCTCAACCTCACCAAGACGGGATCCTTTTGTGTCCATTCGCGGATATGCGAGGCTGTGATAGGAAGAGTATCCTTAAAGTTAATACGGTGGAGCCTTTTGGGTGGGCTTAACCTTGGCCGCCATAGGGTGGAGGCCAGCGCTGGCAACTCGGTACCCATGGATGACCACTTTGCGCACATGAAATTGCATTTCTCTTGACGCAGTCGAATACCAAAGTAATAATCTTTCTATTATTGTCACAAGTAGGCTTACATTAACACTGCAATGAGGTTACTGTGAAAAACCCCGAATCGCCACATTCCGGTGCCTGTTCGGGTACACAGAGGGAGAATTCAAAATGTCCAAATTACCTAACAGCACGTCTTTCGGGACTTGGGGAGGAAACCATAGCACCTGGAGGAAACCCATGCAGACACGGGGAGAACGTGCAGACTCCATACAGAAAGACCCAAGCCGGGAATCGAACCCGGGACCCTGGCGCTGTGCTAACCACTGTGCTACCATGCCACAGAGATGTCCGAGAACTTGCGGAGCGCTGCCTCCAGATTTTTCAGGTGTTCCTCTTCCGACAAGCCAGTGACCAAAACATCAACCAGAAAAACGGGCATTTGTGGCAATCGACGGAGCACGCTTTCCATGGCGCATGCGGAAGTCACCCTCAAGGGCAAATGTGTGTATTGAAATAGGCCATGTGGGTTTTGATAGTGACATAACGCCATGAGGCCGCATCCAACGGCAGCTGCAGATATTCGTTGCTCATGTCTAATTTTGTGAATGTAACGCCGCTGGCTAATTTGCCATAAAGGTCTTCTATTCGTGGAAGCGGATATTTGTTCCGGTGCCCAGGTGGCATTTTGCCTGTACTGGCCCATATGAGTTGAGTTGGGGGGTCTGGGGGTCGTGAAATGAGGTGACTGTGTGGAGTTTGCACTTTCTCCCGTGTCTGCGTGGGTTTTCTCCAGGTGCTCCGGTTTCCTCTCACTGTCCAAAGATGTGAAGGTTAGGTGGATTGGCCATGCTAAATTGTCCCTTAGTGTCCAAAGGTTAAGTGGGGTTATTGGGTTACGGGGATAGGGTGGAGGTGTGGGCTTAAGTAGCAAGTCCCTGGCGTCGCCTCCGACCGTCCACCCCCTCAGGTGTTCCTACGTTCACCTGCTATACCGGGTCAGCTGTCGCTGATCGGCTCATCGGGGGGCTCCGGCTGTGGCACCAGCTGGGGGTGGAGGACACCAGATGGACCCACTCCATCTCTGGCACGTCCTGTAAGACACCAGACAAGATGCATGATTAGACCGCAGGCCGGGGGGTGGGTGTGCGGGTGGTGGGGTGAGTATGGGGTTGAGGGTGAGGGTGGTGTGGGGGTGAGGGTAGTGTGGGGGTGAGGGTGATGTGGCGGTGAGGGTGGTGGTGGGTGAGGTGGCGTTGGGAGGAGGGGGTTTTGACACACACTCAGCAGGGTCTCACTTCCTCACCCTTCGCCGAACTCCACCTGGCGACCTCCCTTTCCTCCAGGCTGCTGACCACGTTCAGCATCACCGGTGCTAGCCCCTCGACAGTAGCAGAATCGGCCCAGGTGCATCTCCAGCTTTGCTGTCGTGGAACTCCACGAACTCTGGCCGGAGGGATTCTCCGTTTGCCGATGGCAAAATCGCATTCGCCGATCGGGTGAAGAAAACCTTTTGAAGCCAAAATCAGGGGCGGCGCCTGTTTTCGGATGCACGGCCCACTCCAAAATGGCAGCATCGGTGAGTATGCCGCATGCTATTGGGAGGGCCTCAGGATGTCACCTGGCAGAATGTGTACAGCGCCACCACAGTCGGGGGGGGGGGGAGCCGTTCCGCTGGCTGAGCGGGATTCGGTGGGGGCTGGAGAGACTGGAGTGGGGTGGTCCGGGGATGGCGAGAGGGGTTACAGGGGGGCACTATCTGACAGGCCAGGTCCGCGCATGGTTGGCGCCATGTTGCATGGCGCGACTGCTTCAGATCGTCGGCGTGCACATGTGCGGCCACAGACCCAGCAATTCTCTGGCCGATTCTATCTGGAACGCCGAGGGTTTTATGTGGCATGGCTGCTAGCACCCCACCGGGTGGAGCAACGGCAACTTTTTCTTTTTCTTTTTCTTAATAAATTTAGAGTTCCCAATTCATTTTTTCCAAAAAAGGGGCAATTTGGCGTGGCCAATCCACCTACCCTGCACATCTTTGGGTTGTGGGGGCGAAACCCACGCAAACACGGGGAGAATGTGCAAACTCCACACGGACAGTGACCCAGAACCGGGATCGAACCTGGGACCTCAGGTGCCGACTTTTTCATCGTAAGTCGAGACACATGCTCCGGGAGACATAGCCTCAAAATCGGAGAATCCAGCCCTTAGTCTCAGAAACGGAGAATCCCGCCCGCTACTTTTGATTTCAATTAGCCTCACAATACAAAATACTTGCCGTATCCATACTAAACTTTTCTGATTCATGCACACGGCACCCAGATCCCTCTGCATCTCGGTGCTCTGCAATATCTCACCATTTTATTTTTCCTGCCAAAATCGACAATTTCAGATTTTTCAATGTTTCTTTCATTTGCCAAATCTTTTCTGTTACGTATTCAAGTAACACTATTTGCTCGTGAAATGTCACGTGACATGTCGTGACATCAGTGCAATGTTTTTGCAAGCTTTGGGGAGCTCACCATCTTACCCTGTAGAAGCAATATCTCTGAATAAACTCTGCACTATCTTTTTACAAACTTGTGAGCGCGGTGCCCCTACTTCTTTTTCTCTTTGCGGCAACCAACAAAAATATATCATTTTCCCACTCATTTAACTTAACTATATCCGTTTGTTGTCAGCTTGCGTCCTATTCACAAATTACTTTCCTACCTATCTTTGTATCACCAGTAAATTTAGCAACCAAGGGTGCGAGCTACATAAATAGGAACAGAGTCCCATAGCCCGTGATTAGCCGGGTGTTTCCTGGCGCTCAGAGCATCGAGAAACATCACATTGAACGGCTATTCGAGTAGATTGGAGGCCTCAGTGGGGAATATGCAGCTGAGGCCACACTTAAAGTCCTGTTTACTGCACTAAGGAGCTCTGCTTGCTGGAACTCCTCAGTGCAGGGAGACATCAGGTCGCCATTTAAAATGACATCCCGATCTCTTGAACCCCTGATTCAACCCCCAACCTCTCCGCCACCCGCCCCGCCCCCCGCACTCGCACAAGGCACCCCAACTGGAGAAATGCCAGCCTGGCACTCTGGCATTGCCAGCCTTGCAGTGCCACCTGGGCATTGCTGGCCTGGACTCAGGTAGCACTGCCAGGGTGCCACACTGGCACTCCCATGATGCCAGACTGGCAGTGCCAGGTTGCCACCCTGTCCAGAGGACAAACCGCTCCGATCCCCTGGAGACACCCATGAGTGCTGTTCTGTTTGGCCCCTGTTTGTGGGGTCAGCACTGAACAGCGCTTGCCCAAGATCTCCAAGACGAGTGGGTTCGATCCCATACCTTATGTCGATCTCGGGAACACATATTAGCAGTCTCACTCTAATATGCAGATTTGCCAAAAAGTGATCCCACCCACAATGGGTGGGATTCTCGTGACGTCCCACAGGATTGTATTATGTTATGGGCCAGGGATTAGAGAACCCCAAAGTGTATCATGGAGTTCACCTGACCCACAACTTTAAAAAAAAAAATGTTTTATTAAAGTTTTTCCAATGAGAGTTTTTACATAACAAAAATAGAAATACAGATAGTAATAAAAAATAACAATAAACATATCCCAAAGCTTACAGTGAAACTACTTACACAACAGAATTTTTTTTTTAAACAGAACAAAGTGGGTTTTGTCTCCATGCCCAACTCACATTGTATCAACAGTACCCCCACCTGATCGGCTCCCCCCAGGATGCTGCTGCTGCTGACACTGCTCCCCTAGAAAGTCAAGGAAAGGTTGCCACCGCCGGGAGAACCCCATCAAGGACCCTCTCAAGGCGAACTTTATTCGCTCCAGGCTGAGGAACCCCGCCATATCGCTAAACCAGGTCTCCTCACCCGGGGGTTTCGAGTCCCTCCACATTAGCAAGATCCGTCTCCGGGCTACCAGGGAGGCAAAGGCCAGTACCTCGGCCTCTTTCGCTTCCTGCACTCCTGGATCCTCCGACACCCCAAATATCACTACTGTTGGACTCGCCTTCACCCGAGTGTCCAAACTCCTAGACATCACCCTTGTAAACCCCTGCCAGAATTCTTTAAGCGCCGGGCATGCCCAAAACATATGGGCATGGTTCGCCGGACTCCCTGCACATCTCGGGCACCTGCCCTCCACCCCAAAAAACTTACTCATTCTTGCCGCCGTTATATGCGCCCGATGCACCACCTTAAACTGAATTGAACTGAGCCTGGCACATGATGAGGAGGAGTTCACCCTGCCCAGGGTGTCGGCCCCAGGCCCTCATCCAGCTCCTCGCCCAGCTCCTCCTCCCACTTGCCCTTCAACTCCTCCACTGAGGGTTCCTCCACCTCCTGCAGCTCCTGATATATGTCCGACACCTCCTTCCCTACCCAGATGCCAGACACCACCCTGTCCGGCTACGCTCCAAGAATACCCTTGTGACTCGCGGGGTTTTATTCGCCCACACAAATCCCGTCACAATCCTATTCACCCGCTTAAAGAAGGACTTGGGGATGAAAATGGGGAGGCACTGAAATACGAAAAGGAACCTGGGGAGAACCGTCATCTTTACAGTCTGCATCCGTCCCTCCAAGGAAAGCGGGAGCATGTCCCACCTTTTAAACTCTCCCTCCATCTGCTCCACTAGCCGGGTTAAGTTGAGCCTGTGCAGGGCATCCCAGTTCCTGGCCACTTGTATCCCCAAGTACCGAAAGCTCCTCTCCACTATCCTGAGTGGGAGCTCCCTCAGTCTCTCCTCCTGACCCCTACCATGGACCACGAACAGCTCACTCTTCCCCACGTTCAACTTATACCCCGAGAACCTCCTGAAGTCCCCCAGGATCCGCATGACCTCCCCCATCCCCTCTAACGGGTCCGAAATATACAACAGCAAGTCATCCGTGTAGAGGGAGACCCGGTGCTCCTCCCCTCCGCGCACCAGCCCCCTCCAATCCCCCAAAGTCCTGAGCGCAATGGCCAACGGCGCAATTGCCAGGGCAAACATCAACGAGTACAGGGGACACCCCTGTCGCCTCTCTCTCTCTCTCTCTCTCTCTCCCTCCCCCCCCCCCCCCCCCTCCGAGGGCATCATGATAATATTCAGGAGCTTCTTCACATTTGCGTTCAGCTGCCTGCCCTTAACAAAACCCGTCTGGTCCTCCCCAATTACTCCCGGGACACAGTCCTCTATTCTGGTGGCCAGAATTTTTGCCAACAGCTTGGCATCCACGTTCAGGAGCGATATCAGCCTGTAGAACCCACACTGAAGCGGATCCTTCTCCTTCAGGATAAGCGAGATCAATGCCTGCGACATTGTCGGAGGGAGGGTCCCTTTCTCCTTTGCCTCATTGAAGGTTCTCATCAGGAGCGGGCTCAACAGCTCTGAGAACTTCTTATAAAATTCTACGGGGAAGCCGTCCAGGCCTGGGGCGTTGCCCGTCTGCATGCCTGCCATCCCCCTGACTACCTCCTCCAACCCAATCGGGGCCCCCAGTCCCTGCACCCGCTCTGCTTCCACCCTTGGGAACCTCAACCGGTCCATGAATCGCCTCATCCCTTCCCCCTCCCCGGGGGGTTCCGACTTGTATAACCTTCCGTAGAACTCCCTGAAGACTTCATTGACCCTCTCTGGGCTCAGCACCATGTTGCCTTCCCTATCCCGCACTCCCCCAATCTCTCTGGCCGCCTCCCTCCTGCGCAGCTGGTGCGCCAGCATCCTATTCGCCCTCTCCCCACACTCATAAACTGCCCCCTTCGCTTTCCTCAGCTGCGCCTCCGCCTTCCCCATGGACAGCAAGTCAAACTCCGCCTGTAATTTCCGGCGCTCGTTCAACAGCCCCCTCTCTGGGGCCTCCGCGTACCTCCTATCTACCCTGAGTATCTCTCCCACCAGTCTCTCCCTCTCCGCCCTCTCCTTCTTTCTATGGGAACTAATGGAGATTAACTCTCCCCTAATGACCGCCTTCAGAGCCTCCCAAACCAATGCCACCGTCACCTCTCCTATGTCATTCGCTCCCACATAATTCTCAATACTCCTTCTTATCCGCCCGCACACCTCTTCGTCCGCCAGCAGCCCCACATCCAGTCGCCAGAGAGGGCGCTGACCCCATTCCGCCCCCAGTCGCAGGTCCACCCAGTGAGGGGCATGGTCCGAGACCGCAATGGCCGAGTATTCTACCCCCTCCACCCTCGGGATTAACGCCCTACTCAACACAAAGAAGTCTATTCGCAAATAGACTTTATGGACATGGGAGAAAAAGGAAAACTCCTTCGTCCTTGGCCGCGTAAACCTCCAGGGGTCCACTCCCCCCATCTGGCCCATGAACTCCCACAAGGCCCTGGTCGCCGCCGGCCTCTTTCCTGTTCTGGACTTGGAACGATCCAAGCTCGGATCCAAGACCATATTAAAGTCCCCTCCCATAATCAGGTGACTTATCTCCAAGTCTGGGATCCTACCCAACCCACGCCTCATAAAGTCCGCATCGTCCCAATTCGGGGCATATACATTCACTAACACCAGCCGGGACCCCTGCAGCTTGCCACTCACCATTATATACCTGCCCCTCTTATCCGCCACGATGCTCCCCGCCTCAAACGGCACTCATTTACTGACCAGAATAGCCACTCCTCTGGTCTTTGAGTCTAACCCCGAGTGAAATACCTGTCCCACCCATCCTTTCCTGGTCCGCGAGCTTTAAGTGCGTCTCTTGCAACATGGCCACGTCCGCCTTCAACCCCTTCAAATGCGATAACACGCGGGACCACTTGACCGGCCCATTCAGGCCCCTCACGTTCCACGAGATCAGCCTGGTCAGCGGGGTAATCACCACCCCCCATCCCTCCAACTAGCCATCTCCCTTTTTTGGCCAACCGCGTGCCCCCGCCTCCCTCCTCCAGCTCTCCCCCGGCGGCCCCCCCGCCAGACTCTCCATCCATACCCCTCACCTGGCTCCCCTTCAGTCAGCAAAGCAGCAGCCCTTCCCCCCCCAAACCCCCTGCACACACCGCCCCCCCAGCCAAGCATCCGCTTAGCTCTGGAGTCAGCTCACCCATGCTGACCCCGGCCGCTCCCGCCTCTATATACCAACCCCTAACTTGTTACCTCATTCGGGCCACCCTCCCCCGCAGGGTAGAGGGGCAAGCACCATCTGGGACCTCCCCGTGTGCCGGACAGCCCATCCCGAGCGTTTCCCACCCCCTACCACCGAACACCTGGAAAACAAAACACCTGGAAAACAAGCAAAACAAACAACAAAACCCCCAACCAAACTAGGGCAGACATGCCCTTAAACTTATGCTTTACCCGCCGTCCTCCCCTCGGTCCCTCCGCACCCGCACATTTCACCCCCATACAACAGTCCCTTAGTTCAGGTCCAGCTTCTCCTGCCAGATGAACGACCACGCCTCGTCTGGGGTATCAAAATAGTGGTGCTTGTCCTGGTATGTTACCCACAGTCTCACCGGGTGCAGGAGCCCAAACTTCACCCCTTTACCGTGGAGGACCGCCTTCGCCCGGTTAAAACCTGCACGCCTCTTCGCCAGCTCAGCTCCCAGGTCTTGGTAAATTCGGATCTCGCCATCCTCCCACTTACTGCTCCACTCTTTCTTTGCCCACCACAGGACTCGCTCCCGGTCTGCCAAGCGCTGAAACCGTATCACCATCGCCCTCGGTGGCTCATTTACCCTTGGCTTTCTGGCGAGAACCCTGTGCGCCCCATCCAGCTCCAAGGGCCGCGGGAAGGCCCCCGCTCCCATCAGCGTCCCCAACATTGTGGCCACGTACGTGCTCGCGTCCGCCATCTCCGCTCCTTCAGGAAGGCCCAGGATCCGCAGATTGTGGATCCGAGATCTGCACTCAAGGTCATCCATCCTCTCCTGCCACCTCTTATGGAGCACCTCGTGCGCCTCCACTTTCACCGCCAGGCCCAGGGTCTCGTCCTCGTTCTCCGCCACCTTCCTCCTCACCTCCTTGATCTCCTTCTCCTGCGCCTTCTGGGTCACCACAATTCTCTCCATTGAGGCCAGCATGGAAGGTGGTTTCCAGAAGATATTTGAAAGGTGCCACAGGGGCGTTTATTTTCCACAATAACCTTTGATGTGGCACCTTTCAAGTATCTTCTGGAAACCACCTTCTCAAGGGCAATGCAGGCTGAGCAAGCAACACCTCCATCATGTGAAAGAATAAAGTTAAAAAATACTGAGTTAATGTTTCAAGACCGTGGCCTTTCATAACAGCTGGAAAAAGATAAGAGATACAACAGGTTTTAATCAAGTATTGACACAGGAGAGTGGGATGGTGTAGAGTGGAAGAATTAGGGAAGCTCTGTGACAGGGTGGAAGGCTTAAGGGATTAAATGTTTTTAAAAATGACAGTGCAAGACAAAGGGGGATGATAATGGGACAAACGATCAAAAGTTGGACCTCTCGGTGTATCTGCAGTATTTTGCCTTTAGGAATATAGGAACAGGAGTAGGTAATTTAACTCCGCTGCCAGTATCATCAGGTCCCACCAAAAATCAATGAATTTTTGGTTGGCCGTTGAATCTCCCATGACAGGTGCCACCATGACGGGGCCAGAGAAACCTGGCCCTCGAGTGTACTCTACTGTAACTATAAATTACCTGTTTATTCGGCATCGTAGAGATGTCTTACTGTGTAACTATCAAATTATTGTTTGTTACTCGAACTCTATTGAGTTTCTATTTTCGATAAGGTAACATTTTGATAACTGTAACTTGATAAAGTTGCTCCCTATACCGTTAGGCTATTCACTCTGAAGTCATTCAGAAAGGCAAAGATTAGAGTTTATGGCTGTAGTCTTCCTTTGTGTGGAATTGGAGCTGTAATATAAAATGAAACTGCAACTACAATAGGGAAATTTCATAGCAGACAGTGCAAGTACATGCAAGTTGGGATTGGGACAATTAATAGGAGGTAGTAATTGGGATGGTAGTACAGTTACTGTAGAAGAACTTTCACTGTAATAGTATTACAATTGTGTGGGGTTGTAGCTAGGACAATGTCTAATTGCTAGAGGAGTTGGATTATTGGCACAAAGAACACTTGATGTAAGTTGTAAATGAGGCTGTAACATGGACAAGAAGTCCAGCTGAGTTTGTAAGGCAAATGTTAGATAACATATGAAGTTTTCTCGACCGGGGAGCTGAAAGGTAAACTTTGCATTATTCCACATCATTAGGAAATGTAAACAACAGTAAGTTCTTGATCATGGCAATAAAATGCAGCTGCTTATTGCAACACCATAAATGTCAATTAGATGTAATATGACATGTAGGTCAACATGAATGCTGCATGTGCTACTGCAGATAAGTGATAAAGTACAAATAATTACCATAGTAATGAGTCTCAAGCTGATATTTGCTCTTTTATCACACAGGAAGTCAGGGGATCGAGTGGTGCAGCTGATGCTCCTGTCCACGAGGAAACGTTACAGAGGCTGTGGTGTGGGTCATTATTTAATGCAGTGTGTAAGTCTACTAGCCAATTATGTATCACATAAATAATTAGGGTCTTCAAGGGTGCTGCTAACAGCTGCAGCACAGGGCACATGAGACTCACTTTGAGTGAATTTCATTCATTTCAAACTGCAGATGAACTTAATTCAATATAAATACTAGGCGGGTTCCCCGTCCGCAACAGATTCCTGGTGCGGCGCGCCCCTGGGATTCTTCGTCTCGCCAGTCGGCCAATGGGGTTTCCCATTGTGGGCAGCCCCACGACGTCGGAAAATCCCCAGGCTGCCAGTGCAACGGATAATCCCAGCAGCGGAGAATCCAGCCCACTATGTGTTTTGCATGCGCATATACAATTGTTCTCCATCCACATGTTGATAACTGGACGAACATGTAAATCTGCATGGAAAAAATAGCCATCCGATATGGATTAGCATGTTAATTAAGAGTTTTTTTCAAAGACCACATTTACAAGATAATTTAAAAATTAATAACTGATTGATAGTGCACACACCCCACATATTATTTCCATCAAAACAGCTCAAGACGTCTAACAGGTGCCTGGGTGCGCTTTCCTGGGACCACTATGCAGGCAGCTGGATGCGTGTACCCAGGGGCCATTCTGCTGGTGCCTGAGTGCACGTACCTGGGATCACCCGGCTGGTCTGACAGCATCTGTGACAAGAAAAGGGAGCCAACATTTCAAGTCTGGATGAGAGTCAGACCTGACCAGTATTTTCTTTTTATGTTTCAGAATCCCGCATTTTATCACCGTGCTGATGTCTGTGTTCACATGCCGAGGAATCCCTGCTAGTATCCAGGGTCTGGTGTGCAAAACTGACAAACAAATTGATACTAGAAATGATATTTTATCCTTGCACTACAATGTATTATATGGAATAGACTCCTAACCAAGCCAATATATATTATGGGAGACATTTTCCACACCTATCACGGCGTTTTTTGCGGAGACGGACCATCATTGGTTGGTGGGGGGGGGGGCGGGGGTTACTTTCGGCGGGACCGGAAAATCCTGCTGAACAGTTGGAAAATCCCACCCACTTTTTTAAAATAAATTTACATTGCCCAATTCTTTTTTTCCACTTAAGGCGCAATTTAACGTGGTCAATTCACCTACCCTGCACATCATTTTGGGTTATGGGGGTGAGACCCACGCAGACAAGGGGAGAATGTGCAAACTTCCCACGGACAGTGACCTGGGGCCTGGATCGAACCAGGGTCCTCAGTGCAGTGAGGCAGCAGTGCTAACCACTGCACCATCGTGCTGCTCCATCCTGCCCACTGTTAATGAGCTCCTTCAAAAAGAAGCTGAATAAGTATTTGGTGGGAAATGTTATCAATGGTTATGATTGTAGGCATATATTAAGATGATTGAATGCACTAGAGTATAAAATGAATTATTTTCATCTGGACCCCAGATGTGTTGATTGACTGAATATGAAGTGGTTAAGATTTAGGTATAAACAGGTATCTTCCCTTTAATCACTTGATAGATATTTACTCAACTTTCCATCAGGAGAATAAATAGGTATGACAGGGTTAGGATAGCCAAATACTGTGAAAGGGTTGTACAATGTCAGTCGAAGCACATGGTTTGATGAGGCAAATAACCTCACCTTGTTCTGCAATTTTAAAATGTCTTCTGACATACTGGTATCACAAAACAAGGAACAGCATTAAAAATATATGAAGTAGTGCAATGGCATCTGAGTATTCATTTGTAATGTGGCAAAATGGGAACAGCTTGAGTGAGCATCACATGCCAATTCAGTTGTCAGATCTGGTGATGGACAAGAAGCTGAACACAGTGAGGACAGCAGTAGCATTGATAAGGCGTTGCACAATAGAATGGAACCTGAGGTGGGTAGGGATGTCTACCAGAATATGGAACACACTTTAGCATTCAACTAAGAGTGCCACAGTTATAGATAGCACTAACATCTTCTTCCGTGGGACTTCTGGTGCCAGGGATGTGCTGAGAGGTTGCACATCAGGTGGCTTTCCTCCCACAAACCTAAAAAATAGGCTCTTTTTGCCCGAAAAGCACCCACTAACACCAAAAAACATCCCCACACCACTAACGCAACAAGACAAGGAAAGAAAAATAACAAATAGCAGCTCTCCAGAGGACGGGTGGAAACCAGACGCGGAAAACGCCTGGACAAGCAAGCGACCGAGCCAGCCAACACACGAGGCGGCAAAATCCGGGCTTCACCAGAGCGAGAGGAACTGGCCCGCCGGACGAGAGGCCCCCCCTCACCAGCGCATGCGAGGAGGTTGTTTCTTTGAAGAGAATTGAGAGAGCATCAGGAAGAGACGAAGTCGGACATTCAAGCTGCAATGAAGGGTGTGGTTGCCGAAGCTCTGGCGACCATGCAGGTAGCCCTGGATGAAGCGAAAAGGCGACAGGAAGCCCAGGAAGAAACGATCAAGGAACTGGAAAAAGCTGTAACAGACCAGGGTGACCGGATTATCGCCCTGGAGAAGGAGGTAGCAAGGCTGGTCGCGAAGCAGGGGAATTTGAAAGGGGAAATCGAAGACCAGGAAAACTGGTTGAGATGTCAAAACCTACGGATCGTGGACCTGCCGGAGAGAACCCCCAGACTGTGGCCCAAATGCTGGGCAACCTGGTGGGAAGGGATAGCTTCCCCAACGCACCACAAATCATCAGAGCGCACCTGTCGCTTCGCCCAAAGCCGGGGAACAGACAAAGGCGAAAATCGGCAAGGTGCACCGGTACCAGGACCAGGAACGAATCCTGCGATGGGCCAAACAAACCAAAAACTGTTACTGGGAAGGCCATCGGATTCTGATTCATCAGGACATTGGAGCCAACCTGGCCAAGCACCGGGCCGAATTTAATAGGGCAAAGGCCGTGTTATACAAAAACGGCAGAAGGTTTTGGATGCTGTACCCAGCCAAGCTCTGGGTCACATTCCAAGGCAGGGAGCACTTCTTCACGGCCCCTGCAGACACGGACATGTTCATCTCAGTGAACGGACTAGAGAAGCGACAGCAGGGACAGCGATGAAAAGGCCACTGGATGATGCTCTTGATGCTTAATGTCTACTTTTTGCATTCTGTACTGCCAACTGTGAACCATCACCAAATCGACCACTTTGCACTTTGCAGGGATCGGTGCTGGGTCCACTGTTATTTGTGATTTATATTAATGATTTGGATGAGAATTTAGGAGGCATGGTTAGTAAGTTTGCAGATGACACCAAGATTGGTGGCACAGTGGCTAGTGAAGAAGGTTATCTAGGATTGCAACTGGATCTTGATCAATTAGGCCAGTGGGCCGACGAATGGCAGATGGAGTTTAATTTAGATAAATGTGAGGTGATGCATTTTGGCAGATCGAATCAGGCCAGGACCTACTCAGTTAATGGTATGGCGTTGGGGAGAGTTATAGAACAAAGAGATCTAGGAGTACAGGTTCATAGCTCCTTGAAGGTGGAGTCGCAGGTGGACAGGGTGGTGAAGAAGGCATTCGGCATGCTTGGTTTCATTGGTCAGAACATTGAATACAGGAGTTGGGACGTCTTGTTGAAGTTGTACAAGACATTGGTACGGCCACACTTGGAATACTGTGTGCAGTTCTGGTCACCCTATTATAGAAAGGATATTATTAAACTAGAAAGAGTGCAGAAAGGATTTACGAGGATGTTACCGGGACTTGATGGTTTGAGTTATAAGGAGAGGCTGGATAGACTGGGACTTTTTTCCCTGGAGCGTAGGAGGCTTAGGGGTGATCTTATAGAGGTCTATAAAATAATGAGGGGCATAGATAAGGTAGATAGTCAACATCTTTTCCCAAAGGTAGGGGAGTCTAAAACTAGAGGGCATAGGTTTAAGGTGAGAGGGGAGAGATTCAGAAGGGCCCAGAGGGGCAATTTCTTCACTCAGAGGGTAGTGAGTGTCTGGAATGTGCTGCCAGAGGTAGTAGTAGAGGCGGGTACAATTGTGTCTTTTAAAAAGCATTTAGATAGTTACATGGGTAAGATGGGTATAGAGGGTTATGGGCCAAGTGCGGGCAACTGGGACTAGCTTAATGGTAAAAACTGGGCGGCATGGACTGGTTGGGCCGAAGGGCCTGTTTCCATGCTGTAAACTTCTATGATTCTATATACTGCCTCATTCTGGGGATGAGAGGGGAAAGAGAGGAAAGTAGGAACGAGTGCAGCAAAGCATAGGAGATGGTGGTGGAATGGCAGACCAGAAGCTCAGGGATTAGGCGATGGGAGGACGCACAACTATCCCCAGGAGGGGGAGCCACCCTAGAAAGATAGTTAGCACTGGGAAGCGTGCAGGAGAGAGAGGCCGCGGTGCATCCCCCGCAGGGGGGAAAGCGCCTGGTGAGGGGGGGGTAGACATCAGGGATGAGGGGACAACTATGGGAAGAAACGGGGGGGGGGGCGTAGAAGAAGGGGTGCAGCTACAGGGTAGGGGGGAAAGGACCACAAGTGAAATACAGGCAAAGAGGGAATGAGGACAATAGGCTGGCTACAACAGGCCACACATGGTGACTTGGAACAAAATGGTGCTGCAAGAAACCACTTTGGAGCGTCCCTGAACAAAGGGAAACCCCGGAGTGCAGAGGCTCACTCACATGGCGTACTCACAGCTGGCGGCCATGCTGGATGTCTCCTGGACAAAGGGAAACCCCGGAGCGCAGGGACCTGACCTCATGGGGAGAACAGTGCCCGCGGCCAGATTAGACGTCCCCTGATCAAAGGGAAATCCCGGAGTGCAGGGGCGCATCCACCAGGTAAGTATGGTTGATCCCGCAGGAGCGGGGTGACAAAAAAGCCCCATCAGGAAAGTCACCTGGAATCTCAGGAGACTTAATGGCCAGTGAAGAGATCCAGAGTCTTCGCCTGTGGTGCTATGCTTCTGAATAGTTTGTACATAGTTAGTAATGCGACCTCCAACCAGCTGGTGGTGTCAGATATCGGTCACGTAATGTGAGACACTCGCCAGTTGGTAGCAAGACATACATCAGAACAATCGCACATCGGGTAGCTCCAGGAGAGTTCATAGAACTCACGTAGTAACTCTGTCTGTATAGTAATCTGTGTGTTCTCTTTCCACGTGTTCATCAATGAATCATTGTTCGAGTTAAACAACTAGATGTTCTGTGTGCACCATTGCAATGGCAAGATAACAGAACACAACATGGTACCAGGAGGACAGAACATTTAAAGGTAACAACAGAAAAGACGAGGCAAAATAGGCCAAGGAACGGAAAAGAGAAGATTCTTCCGCCGACCTGGTGAACTATATCTATTTGCGACTCAACGCAACAAACGACGGTGAAGTTCAATACGGAAGGTTTAAAGGCACCCCACCAGCTTCAGGCTTCGGGTAACGTAAATGATAACTAGCCCATTTTCAAACAGCAGTCTATGTTTCAGCCCTTGGCTTGCAGGCGCAGCCTGACGAGAGGTGCATTGCGTTGCTGCTCTCGGTAGCAGGTCCTCACGCAATCAAAATCTACATTACCTTCACTTTTGATCGCGAAGAGGAGAGCAAGAGATACGATGAGGTAATATAGTACTTTGTTCGGCATTGTTCTCCAAAAAAAAATGTAACATTTGAAAGATACATTTTTCGTATGCGTACCCAGAAACCAGGCAAATCTTTTGACAGCTTTGTAACTGACTTGAGGCTGAAGGCCCAGTCCTGCAATTTCAGTAATCAAAGTTTATCGATGATCCGCAACCAAATAGTGTTTGAGATATCGAATGATAAGCTCCGTGAGAGATTGTTATGGGAAGAAGACATGAAATTAGAAAATGCTATTAAGATTTGCCATGTGAGTGAGCTGGCTGCACAGTAGACCAGTACGCTCAGTTTGAAACATTTTGGCGGCAACAAGGAAGAAGATGCCACGCCATCAGCACTGTGATGCAATTCAATAAAAAATGTGTTCTCAGGGCAGGCGGCCATTTTAAGCAGCTGCCCGAGTCCACCTTCTTATGACAGAAATGTGGCAATCAACATGGGCCACGGTAATGTCCAGCTTATGGCGCAGAGAGAGGGAAAAGAGGGTGATAGGCAACAGCTAGTTGACTCCAGACTGGAGGCAGACCGGCGATACTCCGAGGCCCCGACCGTAGAGCTCCTGGTGGAAAGGAAAAAGCTATAGATGGACTTTGACCTGTTCTCTCTGAGGAGAGCAGTGCACCAACTCCGCCAGGCACTGGGGACCTTGTACGAGCATGGAGACAAAGCAAGCCGCCTGCTGGCTCACCAGCTGCGAAAGCAGGCAGCCATAAGGGAAATAGCCCAGATTAGGGACAGCAAAGGCAACTTAGTAGCAGAGCCGGATAAGGTCAACGAGGCATTCGAGACCTTCTACCAGGGGCTGTACACCTGCGAGCCCTCAGCAGGGGACTTGAGGATGAAGCAATTCCTCAATGGACTGGACGTGCCAGTCGTGCGGGAGGATAGGAGACAGGGCCTGAAAGCACCGCTAGAACTGGGAGAAATCATGGAGAGTACCAGTTCCATGTCGGCAGGGCGCCGGAACTGGACGGTTTCCCGGCAGACCTCTACAAAACATTCGCGACAGCACTGGCCCACACCTGCGGGAGATGTTCATGGCGAGGGGCACCCTGTCACCTACACAAGCCTCAATCTCGCTGATACCTAAGAAAGACAAAGACCCAACAGAATGCAGTTCCTACAGGCCCATCTTGCTGCTAAATGCAGATGCGAAAATACTGGCCAAGATCCTAGCTAAAAGGCTGGCGAACTGCATACCAGAGGTGGTAGCAGAAGACCACACGGGCGTTGTCAAGGGTAGCGAGCTAACATTGAATATCAGGCACTTGCTGAACGTGATTATGACTCCGTCCGGGGAGAGAACATCTGAGCAGATCATCTCCCTTGACGCAGAAAAGGCCTTTGACAGAGTCGAATGGAAGTACCTCATAGAGGTACTGGAGCGGTTCGGGCTTGGAACAGAGTTCACCGCCTGGGTGAAACTCCTGTACAATGCCCCCACAGCGAGCATACGGCCAAATACCACCAGCTCTGAATACTTCCAGCTGCACATGGCACAAGACAGGGATTCCCATTATTCCCGCTGCTGCTTGTCCTGCTGATCGAACCACTAGCGATTGCGCTTAGGGCGGCAAAGAACTGGAAAGGAACTGAAGAGGAGACAGAGAGCACAGAGTCCCACTGTATGCGGATGACATTCTCCTCTACATCTCGGACTCACGAAGCAGCATGGAAGGAATCATGGTTCTCTTGAAAGAGTTTGGAGCCTTCTTGGGCTACAAACTTAACCTGAGCAAAAGCGAGATCTTCCCAGTGAGCCTGCGAGGGGCAGAGCTGGAGGGGTTGCCTTTTAAACAGGCCCAACACAAATTCCGCTACCTGGGGATGCAAATCACTCATGACTGGACAGGGATCCACAAGTGGAACCTGACCAGCATGATGGAGAAAGTAAAAAAGGATCTGCAGAGATGGAACAGACTCCCATTCTCCCTGGCAGGGAGAGTGCAGATGATCAAGATGAATGTACTGCTCAGGTTCCTCTTCCTGTTTAGATAACATAACGTAACAGGAGCAGGGTACATGTGCAGATGAGGGAAGAAGGCAAGATAAATGACCAAGCGGGGTAGAGGAGGATAGGGAGGGTGGGAGCAGGGGAAACAGCCAGAACCAAAAAACCAATGGGGAACGAAAAACAAGAAATCTCCACCGCTGCAAGAAAAAGCACGACAATGTATGTATGTAAATAATTGAAACCGACCGGCTTACGTGTAAATACTTTTCTTTATCTGTGTCTCCTACAGTTTTTCCACACTTCTCCTTGTTTTGTACACCACAACAAACTCAATAAAAATATTTTTTAAAATAAATAAATAAAATCTTCTTCCATGGTGAAGATTTTTATTAGATCATAAACTAACAGGCCCATAAGACATAGGAGCGGAAGTAAGGCCACTCGGCCCATCGAGTCCACTCCACCATTCAATCATGGCTGATTTCAACTCCATTTACCCGCTCTCTCTCCATAGCCCTTAATTCCTCGAGAAATCAAGAATTTATCAACTTCTGTCTGAAAGACACTCAACGTCCCGGCCTCCACCACCCTCTGTGGCAATGAATTCCACAGACCCACCACTCCCTGGCTGAAGAAATTTCTCCTCATCTCTGTTCTAAAGTGACTCCCTTTTATTTTAAGGCTGTGCCCCCGGGTCCTAGTCTCCCCTGCTAATGGAAACAACTTCCCTACATCCACCCTATCTAAGCCATTCATTATCTTGTAAGTTTCTATTAGATCTCCCCTCAACCTCCTAAACTCAAATGAATATAATCCCAGGATCCTCAGACATTCATCGTATGTTAGGCCTACCATTCCTGGGATCATCCGTGTGAATCTCCGCTGGACCCGCTCCAGTGCCAGTATGTCCTTCCTGAGGTGTGGGGCCCAAAATTGCTCACAGTATTCTAAATGGGGCCTAACTAATGCTTTATAAAGCTTCAGAAGTACATCCCTGCTTTTATATTCCAAGCCTCTTGAGATGAATGACAACATTGCATTTGCTTTCTTAATTACGGACTCAACCTGCAAGTTTACCTTTAGAGAATCCTGGAATAGGACTCCCAAGTCCCTTTGCACTTCAGCATTATGAATTTTTTCACCGTTTAGAAAATAGTCCATGCCTCTATTCTTTTTTCCAAAGTGCAAGACCTCGCACTTGCCCACGTTGAATTTCATCAGCCATTTCTTGGACCACTCTCCTAAACTGTCTAAATCTTTCTGCAGCCTCCCCACCTCCTCCATACTACCTGCCCCTCCACCTATCTTTGTATCATCGGCAAACTTAGCCAGAATGCCCCCAGTCCCGTCATCTAGATCGTTAATATATAAAGAGAAGATAGAATAGAATACCTTGCACCAAGTCCTGTGGATTTTGTATTTGCTGGAGTGTCAGTACAACTACTTATGGAGCAGCATTGTATAATAGTACTCTAGCTTACTTCTACTAAAAGCGTACTAACCCTTGGAAAACTCAGAAACCGAATCCCAACACATAATATTTTCATTGACAGAGGGTAGACAGTGACCTTGGAGACAAAACAGCATGCGAGCTGATCCCTTACAATATCAACATTGCTGGCCTTTTAGAAAGAAGAAAGCCAGCTGATGGAAATCAATGGGTGGCGCATATTCTATTGGATTGGTAGGTCTGAAAATGAGAGACATGAATAAGGGGTTGTTTTTTTAGATCATTCAGGTCACTGAGATAAACTTGTAAGTTTCAAAAGGAACATTGACAACAGAAACATGATGGTAAGAATGTACCGTTGTGCATCTGCAGTCAAGGATATCTACACCAACTGTAAGTAGCAATGATAAAGACTACTGCACTCAGCTGAGTTCTGTCAAAACCGCATTGTTTTTGTTTCGTATTGACAGGGTGTCCACCTTCGTGACTTTAATACTGAATTGGACAATAATCACCAAATCTGAAAGACATATGTGGTGTAGCCACTACTATAGTAGTGACCTGCAACTGTCCTTGTATGCCAACAATCACAATCTTCAGACAACGAGACAACTTTTAAAACTTCTTCTAAGGGGTATGGGCTTCACTGGATTTGTTGTCCATCCCAAATTGCCTTTGAACTGAGTTGCTTGCTAGGCCATTAGAGAGGGCATTTAAGAGTCAACCACATTGCTGTGAGTCTGCAGTCACATGTAGGCCAAACCAGGTAAGCATAGCAGACTTCCTTCCCAAAAGAAAGGGAATCAGATGGGGTTTTACAACAATCGATGATAGTTTCATTGTCACCATTATCAAGACTAGTTTTTGATTCCAGATCTTATTAATTAAATTCAAATTCCACCGGCTGCTGGTGTCTGAAGCTCTTGTTCAACTTAGAAGAAACTTGTAGGGTGTTCTGAATTCCCCACTCTCTCTGCTGCTTGACTTAAAGATCCATGCCCATTAATCACCCTTGGATCAAAAATGATAACGGCAAAATAAAAGAAAGGGAAAATAAGAGATTAAACACCTTATAATAGGATTTGGAAATCTTTGGAAAAGCTCATAAATCTGTCAAGATAATGAAATATTTACTTAAATAGCCACCTAAAAGTCATTATCCTCTTTAAAGCTCATAAATCTGTCATAATAAAGAAGCGCACATACCTCTTGACATCTATATCAACAAACACTGCTGAGCATAATCAATTTATGGGTTGGAAGGCAGCCAAGCGTTTACAATGACATTCCACTAAACAACTATATAAAGAACACCTGCGTGGGGCAGCACAGTGGCACAGTGGTTAGCACTGCTGCTTCATGGCATTGAAGACCCAGGTTCAATCCCAGCACCAGGTCACTGCCCATGTGGGGTTTGCACATTCTCCCTGTCTCCCTGCATGGGTCTCACCCCCACAACCTAAAAAAGACATGAAGGGTAGGTGAATTGGCCATGCTAAATTGCCCCTTAATTGGAAACAAAGAATTGGGTGTTCTAACTTTATTTAAAAAAATAAAGAACTACTGCTGAGCAGAATCTATTAGAGTCTTGGAACACAACCATAAGTTCAGCCATCTGTCAAAGCTTTGAAATATCCAAATAGATGGCTAATCTGAACTTTACAGAATAAAATAAAGCATTGGGAATATTCTGCACAATCAGATCTGGATTTCAACAGGGTTCTATGCAGGATAGATACTTTCTCCAGTTAATAATGTGCTATAATGCATCTGGAAACGTTTCCACTTTCACAGTGCTATTTTTTCCCATGACTGCTTGCCAATTTCCAAAAGTAACAACATGATAACCACATTATTTAATGATCACTAGCCTCTTCAAAACAAAGCACCATGGTCAATCACTGTAGTAAAAAGAGATATAATTTATGCTACAGCAATTCATAATGATGTAAAATAGGCTTCACCTTTTGTACTTCCCTCTCATAACGTTCCCACCTCCAAACCATGGTTTACAACACCACTGTGCTGGTGTGAATCATGTCACCTATCAATGCCTGCCTTCTTCCATCAAAATTGCGTGGGTTCAGAAATGCCGGCAACATTGGGGTGACAGCATCCAGCCCCCTGACCTCACTTATCCCACTACATTAAAAATCACTGGCCCCAGGAATAGGGCAGAAATTCCATATTTGAGTCCTGCCCGGCATTTTTAAAGCTGGCCTGACGTATTATGCCCATGTCAAAACAGGATAATCTGGTGCATAATGTTTGATCCCCACAAGAAACAGAGGCTGCGATCTAACAAGATCTCACGAGTCATTGAGGGGATATACCGATTTGCATATTTAAGTGTGCAGTTAAGCTCACTTTGTCGCAAGCAATGTTATTATCATAGAATTTACAGTGCAGAAGGAGGCCATTTGGCCCATCGAGTCTGCACTGGCTCTTGGAAAGAGCACCCTACCCAAGGTCCACACCTCCACCCTATCCCCATAGCCCAGTAACCCCACCCAACACTAAGGGCAATTTTGGACACGAGGGCAATTTTGCATGACCAATCCACCTTACCTGCACAGCACGGTAGCATTGTGGATAGCACAATTGCTTCACAGCTCCAGGGTCCCAGGTTTGATTCCGGCTTGGGTCACTGTCTGTGCGGAGTCTGCACATCCTCCCCGTGTGTGCGTGGGTTTCCTCCGGGTGCTCCGGTTTCCTCCCACAGTCCAAAGATGTGCAGGTAAGGTGGATTGGCCATGCTAAATTGTCCTTAGTGTCCAAAATTGCCCATAGTGTTGGGTGGGGTTGCTGGGTTATGGGGATAAGGTGGAGGTGTGGATCTTGGGTAGGTTGCTCTTTCCAAGAGCCGGTGCAGACTCGATGGGCCGAATGGCCTCCTTCTGCACTGTAAATTCTATGAAATCTTTGGACTGTGGGAGGAAACCGGAGCAGCCAGAGGAAACTCACACATACATGGGGAGGATGTGTAGACTCCGCACAGACAGTGACCCAAGCCGGATTCGAACCTGGAACCCTGGAGCTGTGAAGCAATTGTGCTATCCACAATGCTACCATGCTGCCTCGGAGAATCAACCTCGGTGGGATAGCAGACACTGTAATAGGAAAGTCACCATAGTTCCATATGCTGCTTTCGCCTTTGAACTGACTGATGGTGATTTAATCTGAGGATCAGCACACCTCAGGCAAGGGGCAAGGTTGAGAAGGCAGGGCCTTCACAAATAGCTTCAGCCAGTACAGGAATTGAACTTGCGCTGTTGGCCTCACTGCATCAAGAACTAGCTGTCCAGCCAACTGAGCTAAATCAAAGCTCTGCAGAGGTTGAGCACTCTCGTAGATATCCTTCTGATGAACAACCCATAATCATAGGATTATAGAATCCACAGTATAGAAGGAGGTGATTCAGCCCATTGAGTCTGCACCGACACGCCACTGCCCTATACCCGTAACCCTGCGCACTAATCTTGGCCACCCACCTAACCTGCACATGTGTTTGGCAGATCGTGATCTCTGTGCTGCTTATTGATGCACGATTAATGACTACTAAAGCGAGGTTGTAGTCCAACTGAAGGCTTTAATAAGTTAGATGTTTCCCCCAGCAGCTCAGGTACAGAAAGAAGGCTGCTGGGGTGGCACGGGCTCTTATACCCCGCCTTGCAGGGCGGAGCTACCATACAGCTTGACCAATGGGAAACATACAATATCAACCAAAGGTGTTCCAGCATTACTAGTAATACCTCTACACAGACTACCACATTCACCCCCTGTTAAAAAAGAGTCCGGCAGGGGTGTTGGCTTAGTATTACAACATGGTAACATGGTAGAAGTTATGGTTATGGAGGTACCGTAATACCTCCGTACAGCGTTTTCCTTATTGTCGTAACTATTACAATTTCACAATTAACTATATATACTTTAAGATGAAGCAATCAGTCGATCGGGGGCCCTGGTCGTCCTCTGTGATCGTCGAAGCTTTGGTGGTGACGCCAGTGGAGGCTCAGGCGTCTGTGACTCCGGGAGCGTGGCCTCGATCTCTGTGACAGCTTCAACATCCCTAGACGGCGCTGGTGGGGAAGCTGATTGACCTGGGAAGGGAGCGTCTGGGGGGTGCGTCGGTGGGCGGGGGGGTCTAGATGGGGCCGGCGGAAGAACCGATCCTCCTGGGAAGGGGGCGGCTGTAAGGTGCACCGGTGGGAGGGAGGGTGGGACTGCTGGCTGGGGTGTGCGTGGGGATCCGGCGGGCACCAGGTCTCATAGGGAGACCGTATCTTGTCGGCCGTCGGGGTATGCCACGTAGGCATACTGGGGGTTAGCGTGGAGAAGGTGGACCCCCTCGACCAACGGGTCCGACTTGTGCACCCGCACGTGTTTTCGGAGCAGGATGGGTCCAGGAGCTACCAGCCAGGTCGGGAGTGAGGTCCCAGAGGAGGACTTCCTGGGGAAGACAAGGAGACTTTTGTGAGGTGTTTGGTTGGTCGTGGTACAAAGCAGTGACCGGATGGACTGAAGGGCATCTGGGAGGACTTCCTGCCAGTGGGAGACTGGGAGATTCCTGGACCGTAGGGCCAGTAGGACGGTCTTCCAGACCGTTCCGTTCTCCCTCTCTACCTGTCCGTTACCCCGGGGGTTGTAACTGGTCGTCCTACTCGAGGCAATGCCCTTGCTGAGCAGGAATTGACGCAGTTCGCCGCTCATAAAGGAGGACCCCCTATCACGATGTATGTAAGCGGGGAACCCGAACAGCGTAAAGATGCTATGGAGGGCCTTGATGACGGTGGCTGCGGTCATGGCGGGCAGGGGATGGCGAATGGGAACCGGGAGTACTCGTCAATCACGTTTAGGAAGTACGTGTTGCGGTCGGTGGAGGGGAGGGGGCCTTTGAAGTCCATATTGAGGTATTCAAAGGGACGGGAAGCCTTTATCAGGTGCGCTTTCTCTGGCCTGTAAAAGTGCGGCTTGCACTCCGCGCAGATTTGGCAATTCCTGGTGGCTGTCCTGACCTCCTCGATGGAGTAGGGCAGGTTGCGGGCCTTGATAAAGTGGAAGAAGCGAGTGACCCCCGGGTGGCAGAGGTCCTCGTGGAAGGCTCGGAGGCGGTCCACTTGTGCGTTGGCACATGTGCCGCGGGACAGGGCATCAGGAGGCTCGTTTAGCTTCCCAGGACGATACAAGATCTCGTAGTTATAGGCGGAGAGTTCGATCCTCCACCGCAAGATCTTATCGTTTTTTATCTTGCCCCGCTGTGCATTATCGAACATGAAGGCGACCGACCGTTGGTCAGTGAGGAGAGTGAATCTCCTGCCGGTCAGGTAATGCCTCCAAAGTCGCACAGCTTCTACTATGGCCTGGGCCTCCTTTTCGACTGAGGAGTGGTGGATTTCCAGCGATTTCCCCAGGGATTTGTTGCCTCATCGCTAGCAGATGTCGGGCATAGACCTGGTTTACCGGGCGAATATAATGTCCTTGTAGTAGCTCCATTGCTCCATCGAAGTCGTCCCCGTCCTCGATGAAGGTGTAAATTTCTGGGCTCACCCTTGAGTGCAGGACTTGCAATTTCTGTTCTCCCGTGGGTGTGTTTTCGGCCGTTCCGAGATAGCCGTTAAAACACGCCAGCCAGTGCTTGAAGGTTGCCGCTGAGTTTGCCGTGTGGGGGCTAAGTTGCAGACACTCCGGCTTGATTCGGAGCTCCATCATTTTAAATCTAGCTTATTAAATTGATGCACGATCAATGACTACTAAAGCGAGGTTGTAGTCCAACTGAAGGCTTAATAAGCTAGATGTTTGCCCCAGCAGCTCAGGTACAGAAAGAAGGCTGCTGGGGCTGCACGAGCTCTTATACCCCGCCTTGCAGGACGGAGCTACCATACAGCTTGACCAATGGGAAACATACAATATCTACCAATGGTGTTCCAGCATTACTAGGTACCGTAATACCTCTACACAGACTACCACACTTATAAAAGTTTTTTTTTAATGTTGCCGCATCCTCTTTAGTCTGTTGAAGTCATTGGGGCGATTTTGCACCCACATTTGTCACAAGCTAGAACAGCGATGTGGACACAAAATCTCACAAGAGACGGGAAACAAGATTCTCACCAGTGAGATCTTGTTTCCAGATTTTCCCTGCTCCTCACTGGTGATGTAATGGTGGGAACCTCATTTAAATACATCTCAATGAATTTAAATATGATTAAAGGGCCTACCCACCGCATGTTCACCCTTCATGGATGTCACGTAGGTGAGCTTTACAACAGCTCTGAGAGGACAGAAAACAGTCGAGGGGATCTTGCCGGGGGCCCCATGGTAAGTACAGCCCCTGGGGGGGTAGAGTGACATGCAGGGCACTGTTCCCGGTACTTTGCCAGAGGCCAGTGCTAGGGTGGGCTCTCTGGGGTGGGCTCTCTAGCCACCTGGGCTAGGATGGGGGGAGTTCACATTATGTGTGGCTGTCTTAAAGCACATCGCGCGACAATCACCAGGCAGGAATGTTCCCTTCCAATCGGGGAACACTTCAGCTGTCAAGGGCATTCAGCCTCTGATCTCCGGGTAAGCGTTCTCCAAGGCGGCCTTCAGGACGCGCGACAACGCAGAATCGCCGAGCAGAAACTTATAGCCAAGTTCCGCACACATGAGTGCGGCCTCAACCGGGACCTGGGATTCATGTCACCTTACATTCATCCCCCACCATCTGGCCTGCAAAATCCTACCAATTGTCCTGGCTTGACACAATTCACATCTCTTTAACCTGGGGTTACCCCATCTCTGGATCTGTAAAGATTTAATCACCTGCTATTGCTCGCATTCCAAGCATTATCTGGCATCTTTGAATTAGTCTATATATATGTTTCTGGAACATACCTCTTCAGTCACCTGAGGAAGGAGCAGCGCTCCGAAAGCTAGTGATATCGAAACAAACCTGTTGGACTTTAACCTGGTGTTGTAAGACTTCTTACAGTACTTATGTAGTTACATTGTATATGTTGTGTTGCCCTATTATGTATTTTCTTTTATTTCCTTTTCATGTATTTAATGATCTGTTGAGCTGCTCGCAGAAAAATACTTTTCACTGTACCTCGGTACACGTGACAATAAGCAAATCCAATCCAATCCAAAACCCATCTCTCTAGACAAACCTTTAGCCATCCTTCCTAATATCTGTTCCTTTGGCTAAGTGTGGATTTTAGTCTTATTATGCCTCTGTGAACCAAGTTTTGTCCTTAGCATCCAATATTCAAATGATGCAAATACTGGAAATAAATTGGAGGACATATGTCCCTCATTGTGTTCTCTTTCCTTGCATTCATTCAAATAATAAAGGGAACATCTCCTGAGCTTGGCACCAGGAAAGCGGATAAAGAAGACAGAAGTGGGATGCAGCAGTATTTTTCAGTCATAGCCTCTCCCAGATCCACCAAACTGTCAGCAAAGGGCAGTCAGAAAGTCTGGTTCAAGTTGAGGATGTTGTGCTTGGTCCCTTGTACTTTACGAAGTAACTCACCAAACACTTTGATAAGTCCAAACCAGGATCCTTTTATTGTGTCTCATGTGGTAAGATGGGAATCTGATACAGAGCACGTTATTATGGAGTCTTGCTACTCCTCTGGAATTTACATCTCGCATTGACCAATTACATGTATGTCTTATTACCCTCTCAATCTTCTTCTGAAGGTGGCCGGATGTGTCTCCCTTTATATCCGAGTCACAGGTCACGTGACCTGCTGGTTGGAGGTCGCACACCATCCAACCGTGCAATAGCCCCTAGGCATATCACCACAAAGAAGAGTTTGCTGAAACCTATTCGGGGCCAATAGGAACACAATCCCAGGGTCCAGTGATTTGCCCCACCACTGTGTTCCGTCAAACCACACAACAATAGCCAAATATTTAATGTCCTTTTTAAAGTGAAATTACTAAGCATTGCAAAGCCATGGGGATCAACCTTTCACCAAGTGCAAGATCACCACCTGCTGACCAAGAAAAATGTTTTAAATGTACTCTATTGTCTTTGTACAAAACATAATGGCATCTTGTTCATTTAAAACATTTTTCATAGCCTGAGGAAACCCCAGTGCTGAGAGCTCATGGAATCATAAGTCCAAAGTCACCTACTCCTCCCAAGCACGCTACATTTTCTACATCATGCCTCAAGTTGCTCATATTGGTATCCCAAAATGGTAATTTCTGAAAGGAAGTCCTCAGGATAGTGTCCTAGGCCCAACCATCTTCAGCTGCTTCATCAATAACCTTCAATCATAAAGTCAGAAGTGGGGATGTTTGCAGATGCAGATGCACAATGTTCAGCACCATTTGCGACTCCTTAGATACTGAAGCAGTCCATGTACAAATGCAGCAAGACCTGGAAAATATCCAGGCTTGGGTTAACAAGTGGCAAGTAACATTCATGCCACACAAGTGCCAGGCAATGACCATCTCCTACGAGAGAGGACCTAACCATTGCCACTTGACATTCAATGGCATTACTACTAAATCCCCCACTATCAACACCATGGGGGGTTACCATTGATCAGAAACTGAACTGGACTAGCCACATAAATACTGTAGCTATCAGAGCAGGTCAAAGGCTAGGAATCCTGCGACGAGTCACTCACCTCCTGACTCCCGAAAGCATTTCCACTATTAACGAGGCACAAATCAGGAGTGTAATGGAATACTCCCCGCTTGCTTGGATGAGTGCTTCTCGAACAACACTCAAGACGCTTGATTGGTACCCCTTCCACAAACATTCAATCCGTCCACCACTGAAGAACAGTGGCAGCCGTGTGTACCATCTACAATATGCACTGCAGGAAGTCACCAAGGTTCCTAATACAGCACCTTCCAAACCCATGCTATTAACATCTAGAAGGACAAGAGCAGCAGATACCTGGGAACACCACCACCTGGAGGTTCCCCTTCAAGTCACACACCATTTTGATTTGAAACTATATCACCATTCATAGAACAGTACTGCACAGAACAGGCCCTTTGGCCCTCGATGTTGTGCCGAGCATTGTCTGAAACCAAGATCAAGCTATCCCACTCCCTGTCATTCTGGTGTGCTTCAAGTGCCTATCCAATAACCGCTTGAAAGTTCCTAAAGTGTCCGACTCCACTATCACAGCAGGCAGTCCATTCCACATCCTAACCACTCTCTGAGTAAAGAACCTACCTCGGATATCCCTCCTATATCTCCCACCCTGAATCTTATAGTTATACCCCCTTGTAATAGCTACATCCACCCGAGGTAATAGTCTCTGAACGTCCACTCTATCTATCCCCCTCATCATCTTATAAACCTCTATTAAGTTGCCTCTCATCCTCCTCCGCTCCAAAGAGAAAAGCCCTCGCTTCCTCAACCTTTCCTCATAAGACCTATCCTGCAAACCAGGCAGCATCCTGGTAAATCTCCTTTGCACCCTTTCCAATGCTTCCACATACTTCCTATAATGAGGTGATCAGAACTGCACACAATACTCCAAATGTGGTCTCACCAGGGTCATGTATAGTTGCAGCATAACCCCGCGGCTCTTAAACTTAAGCCCCCTGTTAATGAACGCTAACACACTATAAGCCTTCTTCACGGCTCTATCCACTTGAGTGGCAACCTTCAGAGATCTGTGGACATGAACCCCAAGATCTTTCTGTTCCTCCACGTTCCTCAGAACCCTGCCGTTGACCCTGTAATCCGCATTCAGATTTTTTGTACCAAAATAAATCACCTCGCACTTATGTAGGTGGACTGCAATCTGATCGTTCACCGTACCAAGTCCCTGTCTGCCCTCAGTTGAATATAAAAGATCCCATGACATTACATTGTACAAGAGCAGGGGAGTTATCACTGATGCCCTGGTCAATATGGATCCTGCAATCAACATCACAAAGACAGATTATCCCGTCCTTATCACACTTTTGTCTGTGGGATCTTGCTGAGTGATTTTTGTCTGCCACATTTTTAAAATGTTTTTATTGATTTTCATCTCTTTTGGTACATAATTCCGTCATCACTGACAAAGTCAGAATTTGCATTTTGACATATTCGCTTCTTGTGGGGGGAGGGTTTGGGGGGGGAGGGCAGTGGATCGAGACCCCCGAGCAGAGTGAAAAAAAAAAAATTGCTTATTGTCACAAGTAGGCTTCATATGAAGTTACTGTGAAAAGCCCCAAGTCGCCACATTCCGGCGCCTGTTCGGGGAGGCTGGCACAGGATTGATTTCAGAGGCTGATGAAGTGGTTCGAGACTGAGAATGTAGTTCCTGGGGTGGAGCCCTGAGACGAGTGTACATACATACGTGTATCAACCTGGAACTTTTTGGCTGTCTACCTGTTTCTTTCCCCCCCCCTCCCCTGTGGCTGCGGTCCTTATTTGGCCATCCTGCCCTGTTTGGACACTTTGTGATGGCCCTGGCGTGCAGAGCCCAGCGAGCTGTTTTTGACTCTGTACCCTCCCTCTTGTTTTCGGGCCCCTCCTCCACAGCTCTGCCGCTTGTGTTCTGTGGTCTGCCTGTAGAGTCTGCCCCACTCCTTCCTCCCCCCCCCCCCCCCCCCCACATCGTTTCACTTCCTCCCCCCTTCCTTTACGTTTTTGTGGCATGCCTGTAACCACCCCCCCTTTCCCGCTGTATTGGCAACTGGCTACAAACAAGTCTTTTGGGCATGGCTTCACCTTCACCCCCGCAATCTTGGACATTCAAAGAAGGTTGTCCAGAACCCGAAAACGTCTGGGGCAGGCCTGAAGCATGTTGGTGTGGTTGGCCGGGCCTCCCTGGCGCCATTCACATTTTCCTCCACCTCCTCTAAGAACCTGTTCATTCAGGTTCTGGTTAGGTGTACTCTGTGCACCACCTTTAGCTGGCTTAGCCCTGCGCTTGTGGGGGGGGGGGGGGTTGTTCTGTTTAGTGCTTCGACTCAGAGTCTCCTCCCCTACTTCTATCCCTTGTTCTTCCTCCCATTTTTCTCCCATCTAGCGGGGGGAATGTGCCTCCTCCAACAGTCACCCATACAGGTTCCTGTAGATCCCTCTCCCTAAGTCGTCCGTATCCAACAGTTCCTCTACCTGTGAGTGTCTAGGCGTCCCTGGGTACGTCATTGTTTTCCTCTGGAGGAAATTTTTAATTTGTATATGTCTTAACCCATTTCCTTTGGGCAGTTGAAACCTCTCCGCAAGTTCTTCCAGCGTTGCTAATCCATCATCTGTCTAAAAGTCACTAACTATCAACATCCCTCCAGTCCTGTCTCCACCTTTTAAAGGTGGTGTCCATTGTTGCTGGCGTGAACCCCGTGATTGTTGCAGATGGGGGCCACAGACATTTCAGTCAGGCCGAAGTGTTGCCTCAATTAGTACCATGTCCGGAGTGTGGCTACCACCACTGAGCTTTTTGAATATTTGGCTGGCGGGGATAGGAGGGATGTCCCCATGCAGGAACTTTCCTCCATCTTCACCCACTCTGCTCCCGCTCCTTCACCCATCCCCTCACTCTCTCTACTGTGTCGGGCCAATGGTAGAATTGGAGGTTTGGGAGGGCCAGGCCTCTCCTGATTCTTTTCCTTTTCAGGACTCTTTTTGGGATCCTCGGGTTCTTCCCCACCCTCCCTTCCCCCAACACAAACACCATGATAGGTTTGTCCACCGTGTTGAAAAAGGCTTTGGGAATGTAGAGGTAGGGATCTGAACAGGAAGAGGAACCCGGGCAGTATGTTCATGTTGATCATCTGTACTGTGTCCCACTTCTTCAACATCCTCCACCAGGCTGGACAGGTTCCATCCTTGTCCAGTCATGGGCAATTTGGATCCCCAGGTAGCGGAATTTTTATTGGACTTGTTTTAACAGCATTCCCTCCAGCTCTGCCCCTCTCCCTTGCTGGTTCACCGGGAAATTTTCACTCTTGTTCAGATTGTGTTTGTAGCCAGAGAAGGCTCCAAACTCTTTCAGTAGCTTCATGATTATTTCCATGCTTGGTTAGTTCCTTCACAATTGGTGGTCAAAATCCTGAATTCTCTCCCTAACAGCACTGTGAATGTATCTATATCTCAGGAACTGCAACGGTTCAAGAAGGCAGCTCACCATCACCTTCTGAAGGGCAACTAGAGATGGACAATAAATGCTGGTCTAGCCAATGACGCCCTCATACTACAAAATGAATAAAATACAATTTCTGTTATTAAAATTGTTTCTTATTTTACTTTAAGTTTAGATAGCTTTTCATACAACTATTAGATACTCAGTGAGACCTTGGTGTCCTTGTGCATCAGTCACTGAAAGTAAGCACGCAGGTATAGCAGGCAGTAAAGAAGGAAAATGGTATGTTGGCCTTCATAGCGAGAGGATTTGAATATCGGAATAGAGATGTTTTACAGCAATTGTAGAGGGCATTGATGAGGCCACACCTGGAGTATTATATGCAGCTTTGGTATCCTTATCTGTGGAATGATGTTCTTGCTATGTTAAGGGAGTGCAGCAAAGGTTTACTAGGCTGATTCCTGGGAAGGAGGGACTATCATATGAGGAGAGAGTCGGTTAAGATTATATTAATTGGAGTTTAGAAGAGAGAGGGAATCTCATGGAAATGTATAAAATTCTAACAGCATTAGAGAGGGTAGATTCAGAAAAAATGTACCCGATGGAGGGGAGTCCAGAACTAGGGGTCAGAGTTTGAGGGTAAGGGGTAAATCTTTTAGGACTGACGTGAGAAGAAATTTCTTCACCCAGAGTGTGGTGAATCTGTGGAATTCGCTACCACAGAATGTAGTTGAAGCCAAAACATTGTGTAATTTCAAGAAGGAATTAGATATAGCTCTTGGGGCTAAAGGGATCAAGGGATATGGGGGGAAGGCAGGATCAGGGTATTGAACTTGATGATCAACCATGATCATAATGAATGGCGGAGAAGGCTCAAAGGGCCGAATGTCCTCCTCCTGCTTCTATTATCTATGTTTCTATTGATAAAAGCACTGTCCTGAACTGAGAACTATACAGTACTTACAGCGAATACATGGACTTGCTCCAAATTCCATTATTATTGAATTTGCTCATAGCTGGAATCTCGAGACACGGCAAATTGATAGGACCAATTGATAGGACCAATTGATGGGTAGCACGGTAGCATTGTGGATAGCACAATTGCTTCACAGCTCCAGGGTCACAGGTTCGATTCCGGCTTGGGTCTCTGTCTGTGCGGAGTCTGTACATCCTCCCCGTGTGTGCGTGGGTTTCCTCCGGGTGCTCCGGTTTCCTCCCACAGTCCAAAGATGTGCAGGTTAGGCTAATTGGCCATGATAAATTGCCCTTAGTGTCCAAAATTGCTTTTAGTGTTGGGTGGGGTTACTGGGTTGTGGGGATAGGGTGGAGGTGTTGACCTTGGGTAGGGTGCTCTTTCCAAGAGCCGGTGCAGACTCGATGGGCCGAATGGCCTCCTTCTGCACTGTAAATTCTGTAAATTCTATGACCCTGATCTCTGGCCAGAGCTGATATCACTCTTCATGTCAAAGCTGCGATATTTTACTCTTTTAAGGTGAGAGTGGCAGAAAAGGTACAGGAGTGGTGTGGTTACCACATTCAGGTACATCCTTCATGAACATCCTTTGTTGCTTCAGGGCCAGTGGTGTGATGAATGTAGAAATTCCAGATATATATTATATGTAGCTGGTGCAGTAATGGTTAAAAGCCTGGGTTACGGTGTGGATATGAGTGCTACAGTAATGTATTTAGAAATCCTGGTTTGAAAGGCAGTGAGACTTTGGGGCTACAGAAGTGTAAGTAAAATATTGTAAAAGCTCTTGGCACGATTCAACGGGAACATTTCTAAATGTAACTTTGGGTGCGTTTGGCGGGGTGTTTCTCGACAGCTGCATTGGTGACACTGCAGCCCCTCTTCAATGGCACTTCGTGACAAAATGAGCCACCACAAGCTATTGGCTGTCTCGCCATCTGATTTACTCACATAGAAACATTGAAAATAGGTGCAGGAGCCTTTCGAGCCTGCACCATATTCAATATTATCATGGTTGATCATGCAAATTCAATATCCCACTTCTGCTTTCTTTCCATATTCCTTGATTCCTTTAGCTGCAAAGGCCACGTCCAGCTCCTTCTTAAATATATCCACCAAACTGGCCCGAAGAGCTTTCTGTGGTAGAGAATTCCACAAGTTCACAACTCTCTGAGAGAAGAAGTTCTTCCTCATCTCAGTCCTGAATGGCTTATCCCTTATTCTTAGGCTGTGACCCCTCCTTTACATTGGGACTTTTTCGTGTTTGCGCATGCACGGATTCTCGCACATGTGCATACGGACATTCCCATTCTGTGCGCTTCTCGCGCAACTGCGCAAGTGCAGTCCCTGTAGAAAGATGGCCACCGACCAAACTTGTTCTCTGCTCCGGGATTTCGGCCTCGAGGTGAGTACTGGCGCTTCTCTTACCTTTTCTTGCTGGTTGGAGTGTGTTTTCCTCACAGTATTTGCATAATTTGTCCAGGACTGCCTGGAAGTCGCTCCTGTTTTGCCCCTTGGAGAACTTGAATTTTTTAAAGAATTCTTCTGCTCTGGCACCGGCGATGGTGAGGAGAAGCTCTATAGTTTCAGGATCGGCCACTTCTTCTAGTTCGGCTGCCACCAGGAAGATTTCAAACTTTTGCCAGAATGCCCGCCAGTTTTCGCGGAGATCGCCGTGGCACTGGAGCTGCTGCGGAACCCGGATCTCGAACATCTT
This sequence comes from Scyliorhinus torazame, assembly GCF_047496885.1. Lineage (NCBI taxonomy): Eukaryota > Metazoa > Chordata > Chondrichthyes > Carcharhiniformes > Scyliorhinidae > Scyliorhinus > Scyliorhinus torazame. The sequence goes on from NC_092716.1 coordinate 98,892,701, forward strand.
GACTGGGTATCGTTGCTGGTTGTCACTGTACACTGAGGTATGGCTATCTGGATTGAAACAGTTCACTTCTGGTACCATGATTTGTTATGTTGTAGGTGTAACATAAGCGGCTTCCTTGTGGTGCACTTGACAAAGGAAGGTTCAGACGTGGAGATAACTTCAACACGTTTATTAAACTATTTACACTTCTATTACTCGGGTTCAACACTACTGCTAATCCTACTATAGCTACCCAGACTGACTAACCAGTTGCTGCAATCCACATGGTGGGTGTAATATTGAATCAACCCTGTGTCTGTTCTCACTGACTAGCTCCACTGGAAAGAGGCAGATCATGTGTGTGGTGTCCTTTATAAATGGGTTGGTGTAATACCCCCCTGTGGTCGTGTCACCTCCTTGTGTATCATGAATGTCCATTGGTCGTATCCTATCTATCTGATCTATTGGTTGAGTGTGTGTGTGTGATGTTCCTGGTGCTCCCTCTCGTGTCTAGCTAGCCTACATGCATTTACATTGATGCACATCACCACAATCCCCTCTCGTTCTTCTAAACTCCAGTGAGTACGAGCCCAGTTAATCCAGTCTTTCTTTCTATGTCAGTCCTGCCATCCCAGAAATTAAACTGGTGAACCTACGCTGGACACCCTCAACAGCAAGAATGTCGCTGACCGTATCCTCAAACTAGAAAACCAAAACTGCACACAATACTCAATCTGTGGCCTCACCAAGGCCCTGTATAACTGCAGCAAGACATCCCTACTCCTCTACTCAAATCCTCTCACTGTGAAGGCCCAGCATGCCATTAGCTTTCCTCACCGCCTGCTGTACCTGCATGCCAACCTTCAGCGCCTGTCCCACCATGACACCCAGGACTCGTTGCACTTCCCCTTTTCCTAAACTGCCATCAATCAGATAATAATCTGCCTTCCTGCTTTTACCAGCAAAGTGGATAATCTCACATTTATCCACATAATATTGCATTTGCCAAGTATTTCCCCACTCAGCCAGCCTGTCCAAGTCACCCTTTAGCCTCTTTGCATCCTCCTCACAGCCACCCAGCTTAATGTCGTCTGCAATTCATCGAGCGTTAATGGGCTAGCATCGGTGCCACGTGGAACACGATTAATTCCAATGAAAAACGGTGTCCGATTTACCAGAGTCGGGATTGGCACTTGAGAGGCTCACAAGATGCAGCCACATACAAGCATTCAACTCCCCACACACACTCATCCCAGCCAACAAGATGGCAGCAAGAAGAGCAGCACCCTGTTTCACCAATGTGGAACTGGAGACAATGCTAGACCAGGTGGTGGAGAGGCGGGCCACCCTGTACCCCGGGGTGGGAAGGAGGCTGCCACCCGCCGCTGTGCACCGGGCCTTGGCGCAGGGGGCAACACCACCAGGACTGGCCAGCAGTGCTGTAAGAAACTGCACAACCTCCTCAGGGCAGCCAGGGTGAGTAGGCAGCACGGTGCCCCTGGCACTAACCCCCGACCCACACACCCATAACGCCACCCCTCCCTCCCCCCACCCGGAGTGTGATCGAACCTCCACCCTGCACCACATGCCTGCACCCATACCGGGTGCCATGGCCAGATGCCCTGGCCATGAAGGCCACCAGCTACCCACCAACTATGCTGCATGCGTCCAACTGTCTATCAATGTGCGTTTTCTGTCTCTCTCCCCCCCCCACAGGAGAAGTTTGCCCATAACCAGAGAGGGAAAAGACCGGAGGGGGACCGCCAAACCTGCGGCTCCTCACTGCAGCAGAGCAGCAGGCATTGGACCTGATCGGTGGGCCCGGGGAGAGGGCAGTCACTGAGGCGGAGGTCAGCATTGGGTGAGCAAGTAAGACCTCCTGAGTTGCGGTTCCCGATGGCACGTGTAACGCCACTCCCCACATCCACCTCCAACAGCACCACCCCAACCCACGATCCATACATGCGTCTTCTCTTGTGATTTGCAGGATCTCCTGGTGATAAGGCTGGCACTTCTGGTGCTCCCGCCTCCAACCCCAACCACAACCCCAGGAGGAGAGCAGTGAGGAGCAGGAGAAGGAGGATACGGTCAGCGACAGAAGGCCTCAACCCGCAACCCGAGATACCCCAGAGCATCAGTCCAGAGACGACACTGACTTCACATCACAGCTGCTCCAACACCCTCCACCATCCCAAAGACAGTCACCTCGGTTGGGCATGTTAGCAAAGAGGCTCCTGAGGTACTATCTGGTGTGCACCACACACGTGCTGCGGTACATTAGCTGTAGGTAGGAACACCTGAGGGGGCGGACAGTTGGAGGGCGACCCAGTCTCAGGACTAACTGCCACCCTGACAGGTTTCGGGCTTCTGGAAAGTGCGGTCCCATCTATAGTGGAGATGCAGTCACAGAGTCAGGGACTACATGATGGGGTGTCGGCAACCATCCAGCTCCTGCAGGTGCAGTTGGAGGAGTCATAGAATCATAGAATTTACAGTGCAGAAGGAGGCCATTCGACCCATCGAGTCTGCACCGGCCCTTGGAAAGAGCACCCCACTTAAGCCCACACCTCCACCCTTTCCCCATAACCCAGTAACCCCACCGAACCTTTTTGGACACAAAGGAATTTATCATGGCCAATCCACCTAAGCTGAACATTTTTGGACTACAGGACCCAAGACCTGCAGGAACTGGAGGTGGTGCGACCATACACACCACCCAGCTCAACGCCGCATGGGTGGCATCCGCGAAGGTTTCAGCAATGGGTCAGGATGTCCAAGGCGCAGGCTGCATGGCTGCGCAGGACTTTGCACTGCTGCCTCACGATGCTGAAGAATTGGGTTAGATCCCGGCTCCAGGTCACTGTCCGTGTGGAGTTTGCATATTCTCACCATGCCTGCGTGTGTCTCACCCACACAACCCAGAAAGATGTGCAGGGTAGGTGAATTGACCATGCTAAATTGCCCCTTAATTGGAAAAAAAAAGAATTGGGTATTCAAAATTTATTTTTAAAAAAGGATGTCCATGGCCTAGGGCACTCTGTCCGGGCATTGGCCGAGGCCCAGGACAGGGCTGCCCTATCACAGGAGCCATGTACCAGGGCCACCTGGACATTGCAGCGGCGCTCCTGTGCGTGACCCAGTCACTGCGGGCAACGGCTAAGGGTATCAGTGGCATTGCCCGGGCGCTGGCCGATGTGACACACACCCAGAAGGAGGTGGCGCAGTCACTGGCTGATGTGGCACAGACCCAGACGATGGTGGCACAGAGACAGCATGATGTGACGCAGTCCCAGAGGGAGGTGGTCCACCCCTGTCCTCCATTGCTGTGAGTATTGAGATCCTGGTCGGGACCGGTGCGGGCCTCCATAACTGGCAACGCCAGGTGGCGGGGGAGCCTCAGGGGTTAACTCCACTCGTAAGCCCGTCCCACAGAGTAGCATTGTGGTAGTCACCACTGTTGTATATATCACATATGAGATGTAATACGGTAAGGCTCCTGTACTACAGGTACGGGGGTAGATCCCTGCCTGCTGGCTCCGCCCAGTAGGCAGAATATAAATGTGTGTGCTCACCGAGCTGCAGCCATTTCTGCAGCAGCTGCAGGAGGCTACACATCTCTGCTTAATAAAGCCTCGATTACACTCTACTCTCGTCCCGTCACAATTGATAGTGCATCAATTTATTAAGCAGAGATTTTACAATGATGGACCTCCACATCAAGCCAGATCGCCTGCAGCTGCACCCTCAAGCCGACAACGCCAAGTCGGCCTTCACCCACTGGCCAGCTTGCTTCGAAGCCTACATCGGATCTGCGACAGAACCACATACAGAGGCACAGAAACTCCAGGTACTGTATACACGGCTGAGCTCCGATATAGTTTCCCTCATCCGGGACGCGCTCACCTACGCTGAGGCCATGGCGTTTCTGAAAGAGAACTACACCCAGCTGACCAACAAACTCTACGCCAGGCACCTCCTGTCCACGCGGCATCAACTCCCAGGTGAGTCTGTGCAAGATTTTTGGCGTTCCCTGCACGCCCTGGCGAGGGACTGCGATTGCCAGGCCATTTCGGCCGTTGAACATTCCAAACTCCTAATCAGGGACACTTTCGTTACGGGCATAGGGTCGGCGTACATCTGCCAGCGCCTCTTAGAAGGGGCTACCCTCGACCTCGCGGCGACCAAGAAACTCGCGATATCATTGACGGTCGCCTCCCGTAATGTACAAGCGTACGCTCCCGACCGCACGGCACCCCCCTCCTGGACATCGTGGACCCCACCAGCGAACAGCCCATCGTGGACCCCACCAGCGACCGCCCCATCGTTCACCCCACCAGCGACCGCCCCCAGCCAACTCCAAGCCTGCGCCGCGCGTCAGCCAGCCAAGCCTGGGGGACCCAAGTGCTACTTCTGCGGACAGACAAAGCACCCCCGGCAGCGCTGCCCGGCGCGGTGCACACTCTGCAAGGCCTGCAGGAAGAAAGGACATTTCGCTGCTGTGTGCCAGGCCCGCTCTATCGCCGCTGTAACCAGCTCTATTGTTCCTGCACCCCCCACGTGCGACCCATGGGCGCCGCCATTGTCGCCACCGCAACCCACGTGCGGCCCCTGGGCGCCGCCACCTTCCTCGCCTCAGGACCCCTGCTCGTCGGGCACCTCATCGGGCCGCTCATCGCCTGCAACCGCCTTCCAACACCAGCTGCAGCTCGCCTCCATCACGATCGACCAGTCCCGGCCGCACAACCTCGCAGCCGCGTCGATGACGGTAAATGTCGATGGGCACAAGACATCATACCTTCTTAACTCCGGGAGCACAGAGAGCTTCATCCACCCCGATACGGTAAGGCGCTGCTCCCTCGCGGTACACCCATCACACAACAAATTTCCCTGGCCTCCGGATCCCACTCCATGGAGATCCGGGGGTACTGCACCGCCACCCTCACCATCCAGGGCGTAGAGTTCAGCGAATTCCGGCTCTACATCCTCCCCAACCTCTGCGCTGCCTTGCAATTCAGCCTGGACTTCCAGTGCAATCTCCAAAGTTTCACTCTGAAATTTGGCGGGCCCCTACCACCCCTCACTGTATGCAGTCTCACGACCCTTAAGGTCGACCCGCCTTCTCTGTTTGCAAACCTCACCCTGGATTGAAAACCCGTCGCCACCAGGAGCAGACGGTACAGTGCCCAGGACAGGACCTTCATCAGGTCTGAGGTCCAGCGGCTGCTCCGGGAAGGCATCATCGAGGCCAGCAACAGCCTCTGGAGAGCCCAAGTGGTAGTTGTGAAAACTGGGGAGAAATCAGACCATCAATTGGCACACGCAGCTCGACGCGTACCCCCCCTCCACGCATATCTGATATGGTCAATCAGATTGCACAGTACGGGTCTTCTCGACAGGGGACCTGAAATCTGCCTATCACCAGCTCCCCATTCGCGAGGCGGACCGCCCATACACTGCGTTTGAAGCAGACGGCCGCCTTTATCACTTCCTTAGAACATAGAACATTACAGCGCAGTACCGGCCCTTCGGCCCTCGATGTTGTGCCGACCTGTGAAACCACTCTAAAGCCCATCTACACTATTCCCTTATCGTCCATATGTCTATCCAATGACCATTTGAATGCCCTTATTGTTGGCGAGTCCACTACTGTTGCAGGCAGGGCATTCCACACCCTTACTACTCTCTGAGTAAAGAACCTACCTCTGACATCTGTCTTATATCTATCTCCCCTCAATTTAAAGCTATGTCCCCTCATGCTAGACATCACCATCTGAGGAAAAAGGCTCTCACTGTCCACCCTATCCAACCCTCTGATCATCTTGTATGCCTTAATTAAATCACCTCTTAACCTTCTTTCTAACGAAAACAGCCTCAAGTCCCTCAGCCTTTCCTCATAAGATCTTCCCTCCATACCAGGCAACATTCTGGTAAATCTCCTCTGCACCCTTTCCAATGCTTCCACATCCTTCCTATAATGCGGCGACCAGAATTGCACGCAATACTCCAAATGCGGCCGCACCAGAGTTTTGTACAGCTGCAACATGACCTCATGGCTCCGAAACTCAATCCCTCTACCAATAAAAGCTAACACACTGTACGCCTTCTTAACAACCCTCTCAACCTGGGTGGCAACATTCAGGGATCTAAGTACATGGACACCGAGATCTCTCTGCTCATCCACACTGCCAAGAATCTTACCATTAGCCCAGTACTCTGTCTTCCTGTTATTCCTTCCAAAATGAATCACCTCACACTTTTCTGCATTAAACTCCATTTGCCACCTCTCAGCCCAGCGCTGCAGCTTATCTATGTCCCTCTGTAACTTGTAACATCCTTCCACACTGTCCACAACTCCACCAACTTTAGTGTCATCTGCAAATTTACTCACCCATCCTTCTACGCCCTCCTCCAGGTCATTTATAAAAATGACAAACAGCAGTGGCCCCAAAACAGATCCTTGTGGTACACCACTAGTAACTCGACTCCAGTCTGAACACTTCCCATCAACCACCGCCCTTTGTCTTCTTCCAGCTAGCCAATTTCTGATCCAAAGTGCTAAATCTCCCTGAATCCCATGCCTCCGTATTTTCTGCAGTAGCCTACCATGGGGAACCTTATCAAACGCTTTACTGAAATCCATATACACCACATCAACTGCTTTACCCTCATCCACCTGTTTGGTCACCTTCTCAAAGAACTCAATAAGGTTTGTGAGGCACGACCTACCCTTCACAAAACCGTGTTGACTATCTCTAATCAAATTATTCCTTTCAAGATGATTATACATCCTATCTCTTATAAATCTTTCCAAGGTTTTGCCCACAACAGAAGTGAGGCTCACTGGTCTATAGTTACCGGGGTTGTCTCTACTCCCCTTCTTGAACAAGGGGACAACATTTGCTATCCTCCAGTCTTCTGACACTATTCCTCGGTGGCCTCCCGTAGCATTGATTCTTTATGCTAATCAAGTTGGGCTTATCACTCATAACTACTGTGTCGCATGTTGTGTGAATGCTCTGCAACTAAAATCCAAGGGCAAGCCTAGACAATATTTATGGAGAACCTGGGCTGCCTAAATGCCAGGGTCACCATCTCAACCTCCCTGGTTGACTCCTGAGGAATGCAAAGCTCTACGTTTGGAACTGGCTTGGTTGCAGAAGTTTCAAGACAGGTGACATATTTAGATATCAGTTTGCCTTTGAGCTCCACTCCAGATTTTTTGCCAGGGTTTACTCACCCCTGAGTTATCCATAAGGCAGTGGAGCTATTCACCCACAGCTGGGAGTTCAGTCTATAAGTGCCAGAGCATGTCCATATGCCAGTGGACCTGCATACTATACTGCATGTCGGTATGCCAAAACTCCTCTGAGTTCCTCTAAAGTTTTAGCCTTGGACCACGAGGGACCCAGCTTCCTGTGTCACCACGAGGAGGCACAGCTGAGGGCTGGTCGATAGAGAAGTTGTGTACTGACAAGAAGAGACTTGCATACTTGGCTCTCTTTTTTGAATTGCTGAAAATGAGAAGCAAACTGGCATGCAAAAGTGCAAAGCATGCTAAATCTCTTCACTTGTACACTAGACATGTCACATCGACCTGTTGAGCACATTGTCCATGGATTTAGGAACCATGGGCTGGATTTTTCGGCAGCAGGATCCTCCGTTTCACCGGCAGCGCACTCACCCCCGCGGATTTCCAGTCGACGTGGGGATATCCACAATGGGAAACCCCATTGGCCGGCTGCCTGCCGGGACAGAGAATCCCACTGCCGGTGGGGGCGTGCTGCACCAGAAAATGGGTGTGGTGGGACAGAGAATCCAGCCCCATATTTTTAAAAGAAAATCACTTGTCCACACTTCACCTGGAGATCACAACAGGTGTCTGCACTGTCAATTTTCTTCAGTGCCTTAAGGCCTCCAGGTGCTTTCAAACCACTGACTTCCCTTTTACATTGAAAAATGTAGCGTAGTTTCTGGCTTTTATAAAAAGATCCTGGGCGGACTTCTCCATCCAGTGACGCCGGAATCAGGAAATGCGATTGGGAGGAGAATTGCGTGTGAGGCGAAAATCGTGGCCGGTGCCAGGCGCCCGACAGAATTCCATGCTCCGGTGCCTCGACAGCGTCGTAAATGCATTCTACTCCGCACGTACAGTAAATGCCACTGGCAAATCATTAACGGGCTTGAGCCGGTACTCTCCGGGATACCGAGACGCTCCGCCTCTGCCAGGAGGAATTACCGAAGGCGAGTTTCACTTGTAGTTTTAAAAATCGGAAGCACGCGCCGTGGCTGATGAGGGAGGGAGAGGAGGAAGAACACATTCACAGAGGTGCGACCGCGGGCTGCTGGTCCTGTCGTTGGATTGGCTGGTTGGGGATATCTGCAGGGTTGGGGGGGGCAGGGGGAGTAGTGGGGGGGTGACCCCAGGGGGTGGGGGGGTGGGGGGGGGGTGACCCTCCTGGAACTGGGGTGTTCATGGCACCCCACTGACCGCCCACTGTGGCCCGTGGTTGTGCAGTGTGACACTGGGCGTATGGGTGCCCCACGCCACCCCCAACCCCCCTAAACCCCACTGTCGCACCCTCCCGCCACAACTGGACACCACCTGCCGGCGGGGTATCACACAGCCCATATAAGGGTACTGCTCTCGGTAACCCCTAAAGGAGGACACAGGACGGGGGCCGCAGAGCGGCATGAGTAGGGTCAACCACAGGTGCCAGAGCCAGAGGTCCCAGTGGTGCCAGTCACCAACGGGGCCAGGGGTGCAGTGTGGGGAGCAGCGTGCCAGTGGGAACAGACTGGAATGGGTGTAGGGATGGGGGAGAAGGGGTTACAGGGACATGCGGGGGCAGTGGCTGCAGTGAAGGCCGGGGACATCTTGTAGCCCGGTGGACCTGGTTGGGCACGTGGGTATGCACCATGCTAACATGTCTGCCTTTCACCCCCATTTCACCGCTGCAGGGAATGGACTTCAGAATCCAACCAGGAATGGTGGCCTTCAACCTGGTCGCCACAACCCTGGGGGTTGCACTGAGGCTTTACGAGCAGGTGCTGCTCGAGGAGGTCCTGCAGCACCGGAGCCTGCCCCAGAGGAACAGGAGTTGGCTGGTGAAGATGGAGAGCGGGCTGCCCAACAGGCTGAAGAAGAGGTGCGAAGGAGGCGCCACATGAGGCCTTGTGTGTACCGGCCTGTCATTCGAGGACCTGCCGGACCAGGCATGCCGTCGAAGACTCTGGCTGAGCAGGGGAAACAGTGCGGCATATCTGACGGATCATGTCAGACCTGGAACCGCAGGGGTATGTGGGAAGACACCTGCTCCCAGTGCCCGTCAAGGTGTCGGTCGCCCTGAACCTTTACGCCATGGGGACTTCCAGGTGCTGAGTGGGGACCTGTCTGGGATCTGACAGATCTCAATGCACAGGTGCATCCATCCCTTCACAGATGCCCTATATTCCCACTCGGCACAATATATCAAAGTCAATATGGAACAAGCCCATGCTCGGCATGGTGTTCACCACCATCGCCGGAATGTCCCAAGTACAGGGAGTGGTCGATGGGATGCATGTCTCCCTACGAGCAGCGGCCCATGACAGGCCGGTCTTCACAAACCAAAAGGGGTTCCACTTGATGGATGTGCAGCTGGTGTGTGACCATAAGCTGCACATCATGCACATCTGCGCCTGATAGCCGGGCACTGTGCATGACGCCTTCATTTTGGCACACTAGACAATTCCCAACACCTTTGAGGTGCACCCCCAGGAAGAGATCGGGTCCAGGACGACAGGGGGTATCTGCTGCGGTCGAGGATGATGACGCATATCCAGAGGCCACTGACTGACGTGGAGACATGCTACAATGACGCCCATGCAGCAACCATGGACATGATTGAGCGGTACTTCGGCACCCTGAAGATGCAGTTCAGGTGCTTGGACCGCTCTGGAGGGGACCTCCAGTATAGCACCCCCTGATTCAAAGAACAGCACAGCACAGGAACAGGACGATTCGGCCCTCCAAGCCTGTATCGGTCATGATAGCAACCTTGGCTGAACCCTCAACACTTCCTTGTGCCGTATACCTCTATACCCATCCTAGTCATGTATTTGTCAAGATGCCTTTTGAACGTCGTTAATGTATCTGCTTCCACAACCTCCCCAGGCATCGCATTCCAGGCACTCACCACCCTCTGTGTAAAGAACTTGCCTCTCACATTTCCTCTGAACTGTGCCCCACGGACCTTAAATGTATGGTCCCTGGTGACTCACCTCTCCATCCTGGGAAAGACTGCCTGCCCATCCACTCTATCCATGCCCTTCATAATCTTGTAGACCTCTATCAGGTCACCCCTCAACCTCCATCGTTCTAATGAAAATAGTCCGAGTCTATTCAGCCTCTCCACATAGCTAACACCCTCCAGACCAGGCAACATCCTGGTGAACCTCCTCTGCACTTTCTCCAAAGCCTCCATATCTTTCTGGTAGTGTGGCGACCAGAATTGTGCACAGTATTCCAAGTGCGGCCTTACCAAGTTCTATACAACTGTAGCATGACTTGCCAGTTTTTATACTCGATGCCCCGTCCACTGAAGGCAAGCATTCAGTATGCTTTCTTAACTACCGTGTCCACTTGTGTTGCCACTTTGAAAGATCTGTGGACCGGCAATCCCGGATCTCTCTGACTTTCTATATTCCTAAGAGTTTTGCCATTTACTGTATATTTCCCCTCTATGTTAGACCTACCAAAATACATTAGTTCACATTTATCTGGATTAAACTCCATTTGCCATTTCCCTGCCCAAGTCTCCAACCTATCTATGTCCTGCTGTATCCTCTGACAATCCTCAACACCAGTGTTTTTCAAACTTTTTTCCGGGGACCCATTTTTACCAACCGGCCAACCTTTGGGACCCAACACGGCTGACCTTCGCGACCCACACGGCCGACCTTCGCGACCCACGCCGGCCGACCTGCGCGATCCACCATTTTCACTTACTTTGTTCGGTGCTGACAAAAATGGAAGAAATGGTTTTGGGTTCCTTTGGCCCCAATGGTCCCTTTGGCTCCCCAAACTTGAAAAAAAAAGGCTGCGACCATATTTTTAAAAATGCGGCCACACTGCGCATGCGTGCCCAATTATCGGTGCGCATGCGCATAGTTTTGCACATGCATACCGATGAACAGCACGCATGCGCAGTGCGGCCCAATTTTTAAAATCTGTTGCTGTCCATTTTGAAGGCCGCTCGCAGCCGGCATTATTAAAAGCTGGCTGCTGCGGCTGTTGTGCGCGGATTTGCCGTTCGGGAGCGCCGCGACGAACGGCTCCACGACCCTCCCGACACCCGCTCGTGACCCACCCGCGGGTCGCGCCCCTGAGTTTGACAATGCCTGCTAAACACTATCTGCCACTCCACCAACCTTGGTGTCATCCGCGAACTTACTAATCAGACCAGTTACATTTTCCTCCAAATCGTTTATGTATACTACAAACAACAAAGGCCCCAGCACAGATTCCTGTGGAACAGCACTAGTCACAACTTTCCATTCAGAAAAACACCCTTCTACTGCTACCCTTTGCCTTCTGTGACCGAGCCAGTTCTGTATCCTTCTTACCACCTCACCTCTGATCCCATGTGACTTCATCTTTTGTACCAGTCTGCCATGAGGCACCTTGTCAAAGGCTTTACTGAAGTCCATGTAAACAACATCTACCGCCTTCCCTTCATCAATCATCTTTATCACTGCCTCAAAAAACTCGATCAAGTTAGTGAGGCACGACCTCCCCTTCACAAAACCATGCTGTCTATCGCTGATGAGTCCATTTGTTTCCAAATGGGTATAAATCCTGTCCCTGAGAATTCTCCCCAATAATTTACCATCTACCGAATGAGGCTCACTGACCTATAGTTTCCTGGATTATCTCTGCTACCTTTCTTAAACAGCGGTACCACATTAGCTATTCTCCAGTCCGCTGGGATCTCACCTGCAGCCAATGAGGATACAAAGATGTCAGTCAAGGCCCCGGCAATTTCCTCCCTTGCTTCCCTCAGTATTCTGAGATAAATCCCATCCGGCCCAGGAGACTTATCTACCTTAATATCTTTTAAAGGACCCAATACCTCCTCCTTTTCGATGTCAATATGGCCTAGACTGTCCACACACCCGACACAAGAATCATCTTCCACTACGTCCTTTTCTTTGGTGAACACTGATGCAAAGTGCTCATTTAGTACCTCGCCCATTTCCTCTGGCTCAACACATAGATTCCCCCCTGACTTAAGTGGTCCAATCGTTTCCCTGGCCACTCTTTTGCTTTTTACATATGAATAAAGAGATTTTAGATTCACCTTAATCCTACTTGCCAAGGACTTTTTATGACCCCTTCCTAGCCCTCCTAATTTCCCGCTTAAGTACCTTCCTACTTTCTTTATACTCCTCAAGGGCTTTGACTGTCCCCACACTTCTAGACTGTAAAAAAGCCTCCTTTTAAAAAAAATTTAGAGTACCCAATTAATTTTTTTTTCCCAATTAAGGGGCAATTTAGCGTGGCCAATCCACCGACGCTGCACATCTTTGGGTTGTGGGGGCAAAACCCATGCAAACACGGGGAGAATGTGTTAACTCCACACGGACAGTGACCTCGGTGCCGTGAGGCAGCAATGCTAACCACTGCGCCACCGTGCTGCCCTTCCTTTTTCTTTTCGATGAGGTTCACAATATCCCTCGTTATCCAAGGCTCCCTAAACTTCCCATACTTGTCCTTCATTCTCTCAGGAACGTGACTTTCCTGAATCCTAATCAACTGTCGCTTGAACGATTCCCACATGTCCAATGTTGATATACCCTTCAACAGCCGCACCCAATCCAAAATCTTCAATTCCTGTCTAATGTTAACGTAATTTGCCTTCCCCTTAATGTGAGGGTTACCCTCATCTCTATCCAAAAGTACCCTAAAACTTACGGAATTGTGTTCACTATTCCCAAAATGTTCCCCTACTGAAACCCCAACTACCTGCCCAGGCTCATTCCCCAATACAAGGTCCAGTATTGCCCCTTCCCTAGTTGGACTATCTACATATTGCATCAAGATGCTTTCCTGGATACACCTTAGAAACTCTGCCCCATCCAAGCCCCTAGCACTAAGTGAGTCCCAGTCAATATAGGGAAAATTAAAATCCCCTACCACAACAACCCTGTACTTTTGCACCTATCCAAAATCTTTCTACCTATCTCTCGCTTGCAGTTGGGGAGCCCCCAACATTGTGATTGCCTCTTTCCTGTTCCTGAGCTCTACCCAGGTTGGCTCATTGTATGACCCCCTCCGAGGTATCCTCCCGCAGTACGGCTATAATATTCTCCTCAACCAGTAATGCTACATCCTCCTCTATCTCTCCTGGAGCATCTCTAGCCTCCAATATTCAGCTGCCAATCCTGCCCTTCCTATAACCATGTTTCTGTGATAGCCACAACATCATATTTTCAAGTACGAATAAGTGCTCTCCGTTCATCTGCCTTACCTGCTATACTTCTGGTGTTGAAACAATTACACTTCAAACCACTGCATTTGAGCAGACAGGGTGATGTTGTTCTCTTATTTTTGTTCTCTATTTCCCCTTCAGTTATTACACCTTCTAAGCTAACACTTTGGTTCCCACCCCCCCTGCCACACTAGTTTAAATCCTCCCGAATGACTAGCAGACTTCCCAGCCAGGATATTGATGCCCCTCCAGTTTAGATGCAACCCATCCTTCTTGTACAGGTCAAACCTCCCCGGAAGAGATCCCAGTGGTCCAGAAATCTGAAACCCTCCCTCCTACGCCAGTTTAGCCACATATTTAGCTGCACTATCCTCCTATTTCTAGCCTTACTGGCACGTGGCACAGTGAGTAATCCGGAGATTACAACCCTAGAGGTCCCACTTTTTAATTCACTGCCTAACTCCCTGAACATCTTCTGCAGGATCTCATCACTCTTGCTGTCTATGTTGTTCGTACCTATGTGTACTACGGCCTCTGGCTGTTCACCCTCCTGCTTCAGGATATCTGTGTTTGTTCAGAGACATCCTTGACCTTGGCACCAGGGAGGCAACATACCATCCTGGAGTCTCTTTCACATCCACAGAAGCGCCTATCTGTGCCCCTTACTATAGAGTCCCCTATAACTATTGCTCTCCTGCACTTTGCAGGAGGGGAGGTGGGGATCAATGGGGGAATGGAGGGTTATTGGGGTGGGAGCACCACTGTTTTCCAGTCTAACACCCTCTCCTAATTCCTTACAGGTATTGAACGGTATGGACGGTATTTTGGACCCCGAAGAACTAGCCCTAGTGCTGCTGCTGGTAGGCAGCGCGGCCAGGAGCCAGAGATGGCAGCAGCAGCGTCTGCAGAGGCTCGAGTGGGCTGCCCATGCTCCGAACACCGCCCACATCCTGAGGAACCGGCTGCCCATCTGGCCTGGGTGAGACCCAGAGGGAGTGGCCTGCGACGGCCCAAGGTGTACAAGTGTCAATGTTCGTTTGAGCAGATGATGGACAGCGCATGCCACAGGAGGCTCCGCCTCAACAGGAGACGGTGCGGCACCTGTGCCATATCCTCGTGGACTTGGCACCACGTAGAGGAGGAGGACACTCACTCTGTAAAGGCCACTGCAGCTCTGAACCTTTCCGCCTCGGGATCCTTCCAGGGCTTGAGCGGGGACCTGTGTGGCACCCCTCAGGCTACAGCCCACAGGTGCATCTGACAGGTCGTGGGTGCCCTGTTTGCCTGGATGGAAAACTTTGGCATGGACTTAGCCCAATAAGATACCCAGGCAGCAGGATTCTCCCCAATCGTCAGTATGCCCCAGGTCCAGGGGATGATAAACTGCACGCTTGTTGCCTTGCGCGCACTAGGCCATCTGGAGTGCCCTACATTAACAAGAAGGGGTTCCACTCCCTGAATATCCAGCTCGTGTGTGACCACCATCTTAGGACCATGCACGTGTTGCAAGCTTCCCAGGAAGTGTGCATGACAGTTATAAACTGTGGTATAAGGGGTACCTGCTGAGGACCTGGCTAATGATGCCAGTGCGGAGGCCGGTGACCAAAGCGGAGACCCTTTACAACGAGGCCCATGTGAGGCCTAACGCCCGCGCTGACATTGAGCGGTGCCTTGAACTGCTCAAAATGCGGTTCCGATGCATTGACTACTCCGGTGGTGCCCTGCAGCACACCCCCCTGAGGGTCACACGCTTTGTGGTGGTCTGCTGTGTCCTCCACAACCTGGCACAGCAGCGGGGCGACGTGCTAGAGGTGGGGGACGAGGGACATGTGGCCACTTCCGAAGAGGAGGACGTGGATGATGAGGAGGCGCCAGAGCAGATGACTGGAGGACGATCCCGGGGAGGGACCGGAGGACCAGTCGGAGGCTACAGGACAGGCGGCAGTGGCGAGGGTCCGCCTGGGAGGCCCTCATACTCGCCCGCTTCACATAGGACGTGGCCTGGTCTGCCCACCCAGGGTGTGTGTTATATTAATCCAGTGTGCTGGGACTGTGTCGGCACTGATAGCGGGTCACTGTCGAGGGCAGGGGGTAGCCTTCGATGCCCCTGGTGGTTGGAGGGCCCGAGCACACTTGATGGCGGCACATGCACAGCGTGCTGACTGCGAGAACCGGCATCGTGAGAGGGGTGGACCCCATGGGATGGGTTCTCGTTGGTACCCAGCGCCCCCTCATCCCGCTCAGTGGCCATTGGGCCCCAGGGGTTCACCTCGGGACAGAGGAGCAGCTGGATTGAGTCCCAGCTGCCCCTGCATCATCTGGCTCTGCTGGCCCTGGCGGCTCCAAAATATCTGCACCATGGCGTCGATGCCCTCGGCGATGCTCCTTGGTGACCGGGCCATGCTATATAGTGCCTAGGCAATGCCCAACTGCGACTGGGACAAGCTCCGCAGCGACTCGGCCATTCCCATCTGAGACAGGGACATGTCCTGCAGAACCTCATCAAGGACCGCCTGGTATTGGGTCACGTTCCTCATCGAGTCGGACAGTCTTCCGAGGCCCTCAGCCATGGCTGCCACTGACTGTGCCATGCCTTGGACACCTCCACTAATGCTGCTGACATCGTGCACCAGACTCTCCACTGCAGTCGCCACCCTAGCAGTGTTGGCCTCGGTACCACACGTTGCCGCCGACATATCCTGCACCCGTAGCTTTCTGACTCTGCCAATCGGCGATGGACCTGCTGGAGTGCCGCTGACATCACCCTCTGAATGTCCCGGCCACACCCTAATGCCTCCATCATCTCCGGAATAGCCTGGTCCAGAGGCTCAGCAGCTAACTGGGATGCTGCTGGGACCTGAAATCCAGCAGACCTCCGAGTGCTGTCTCCCCTGGGCAATACCGCCTCCACCTGATGTGCATCAGTAACTCTGTGGTGCTCACCAGAATGTGCCCTGAAGCCTGTCCACTAACCTTGCCCACTGAGGTGCGTGTCTACGCTACTGGAGCGTGGGGATTACAGCTGTGACACGTCAATGGTGGAATCCTCAGAGCTCTCCACCAAGGTGGTCTCATGGGGGTTAGGGTGGGGGACAATCCCGGATGTGCTACCACCGTCAACTGGAGGACCTGTGGGAGAACGGAAGCGTGGTCAGTGGGAGGGATGGGTCATTCGGTATGGCATTAACAACTCACATGTGACAGTCCATCTGGGTTCGGCCCGGTGGATCCTCACCTGTGCGGAGTGCGCCGACCTCCATGTTGGTGACTGCTCTGTCCACGGCCACCCCCGTTACCTCCAGGGCCCGTTCTCAAAGGTGGCACCCCGCCGCCTGTTTGAGTCCTATCCCAACAATTTTTGGACAGCTTTTCCTGCGAAGACACAGAGAGGGCATCATTAGCCACACGCGTGGTTGAGCGCGGGGGGGGATGGGGCGCGTTCTGCGGGGGGGGGGGGCCTTGGTTGGGGAGAGGGTTTGGGGTGGGAGGGAGAATGTTTTGGGGGGGCTTGGGGAGGGGGCAGCATGGGTAGCCCAAGGCACGGTGCTGGGTGGTGTCAGGTGCAGGCTCGTGTGGGAGGGGGGCAGGGGCGGGGGGGGGGGGGGGGGGGGGGGGCTGCCATCTCACCTGTGCAGCCCTGTGTAGGTCATTGGCGTTTTTCCGGCACTGGGTGTTGGTCCTCCTGTCACACTTCCCGAGCTGATGGCCACAGCCACTTCAACCCAGGTGGCAACGGCTGCCCTGTGGCTCACACTCTGGGACCCTCATGGGAACAGGACATCCCTCCTGGCCATGACATCCTCCAAGAGGCTCCCCAAATCTGCATGCCTGAATCGTGGGGCCGGTCGTCTCGGCACCATGATGCGAACTGAGGGGGGTTGGCTGTGCAAGTTCTATTGAAGTGTTGCTCGACCTTGTTTGTGGGGGGCTGGTGTACGTGGTCCTGGTGCATCGACTGGTGAGCCTTCATTTGTGGCGTGAAGCCCATGGGGCCTCCTTAAGTGGACCAATTAACTTGCAGTGATGGTCTCACTGGGCTGAGTGCCAGGGAGCTTGCGGCAGTTTCCGCTCTCTATCAGACTTAAAAACGCTTTGGAAGAATCGCACCCTTAGTTTCTGAAACGGAGAATCCCGCTGCATTTTTAAATATTAGGTTTGTTGTGCTGTTTACTTTTAATATTTTTTGTTCTGTACCTTTTCTTTGTGTGTCTGTTTGAATTATCGTTTCATTTTAAATAGACCCAGCTCTGTTTGCTTCATTTTATCTCCCTACCCCCACCAAGTCCTGTTTATTTTTGCTTTTTTAAAACAGACATGGGGCGGAATTCTCCGGTATCGGCGCGATGTCCGCCGACCGGCGCCAAAAACGACGCAAATCAGTCGGGCATCGCGCCGCCCCAAAGGTGCGGAATGCTCCGCATCTTGGGGGGCCGAGCCCTAACGTTGAGGGGCTAGGCCCGCGCCGGACTGATTTCCGCCCCGCCAGCTGGCGGAAGTGCCCCGCCAGCTGCCGTGGAAATGACATTGCCGGGCGGCGCATGCGCGGGAGCGTTAGCGGCCGCTCACGGCACCCCGCGCATGCGCAGTGGAGGGAGTCTCTTCCGCCTCCGCCATGGTAGAGACCGTGGTGAAGGCGGAAGGAAAAGAGTGCCCCCACGGCACAGGCACGCCCACGGATCGGTGGGCCCCGATCGCGGGCCAGGCCACCGTGGGGGCACCCCCCCCCAGGGGCCAGATCGCCCCGCGCCCCCCCCCCCAGGACCCCGGAGCCTGCCTTGTCCCGCTGGTAAGAGCTGTGGTTTAATCCACGCCAGCGGGACAGGCATCCTAGCAGTGGGACTTCGGCCCATACGGGCCGGAGAATCGCGGGGGGGGGCCCCGCCAACCGCCCCCACCGAATATCCGGTGCCGGAGAATTTGGCAACCGGCGGGGGCAGGATTCACGCCAGCCCCCGGCGATTCTCCGACCCGGCGGGGGGTTGGAGAATCTCGCCCATGCTTCTGAACCTTTTCTTCTGTCGCTTCAATAATGTTGATTTGTTTTTTTTTAAATAGTGCTCATGTTCTCTTTTCTTAAAAGAACAGTATCATGGGAGATCAAATAAAGTAATGAACATTTTGTACAAGTCCTTGTATTTATCCCTGAGGTGTACATTCAATGTTGTCGAGATGCCGGCGTTGGACGATGGTGGGCACAGTAAGAAGTCTTACACCAGGTTAAAGTCCAACAGGTTTATTTGGAATCACTAGCTTTTAGAGCGTAGCTCACCCTCTTCGGAACGGAGCTGCGCTCCAAAAGCTAGTGATTCCAAATAAACCTGTTGGACTTTAACCTGCTGTTGTAAGACTTCATACTGTACATTCAATGTGTGTTTCCAAGGGACTGCAGTCCAGTTATTAAATATATTTCTGAATGTTGCGACCAACTTTGGTCCGATTATAGTGCTTCCAGGCCAACAGCAGCAAACAGATACTTGAATGCTACATGAAACATTTTTAATTGTGTTAATGCAAAAGCAGAAAACATCCATCCGTCATATAAGTAGAAATTGGCTTGAAAACTGTTGAACCCATTATTTATGATGCTTGTGAAGAGGACTATGTAAAAGTTGTAAAATAAGAGCAGGTGTTAATGCTGTCTGAAATTTGCTGCCTTCTTTACCTTTATGATGTGATTGGGTGAAGTGTTGTTTATGGTGAACTTCTGTTTGCAAAGCTTTCAAGTGAGTGTGATTGTAATTGTTTTTTTTATGGATGTGGTTCTCAACTGGTTTATATTTGTAAACATTTATTCATGGAAAATGTAACTACCAGGGTCCATATAGCTGTAGACACAATTTACAAGGTAGATTGGAGGAAAGGTTAATAAAGCCTTAAAATGTAAATAAGATCTGATCGATAGCAGTATGGGGTATCAAAGCAAATAATGCCATATATATATAAATCAAGCATTAGGCCACAGTTTGACTGTTATGACTAATCTTACTTTAGGAAGCCATGGAGAGAGTGCAGAAGAGATTCACTCAAATGATACCAGGGCTGAGGGACCTCAGATTTGAAAACATAACAGAAAATGTCATAATATACACCAGTATATCCAATCAGCATACACAACACCGCAGCCAATCACCAGTGAGAGCACACGCACTATAAAGACAGGGAACAGGAGAGTTCCCGCTCATTCTAGTAGCAGCCAGTTCGGAGCACAGAGCTCACAGCCTGCAACACAGACATTCACCATGTGCTGAGTGCATCACTAGGCAAGGGTCAACAATTAAAGCTGGTATTGCATTTACCCACAGTTCAAGTATGTTAATATAGTTAACCTTATAATAAAATAGAGTTGCACCATTTCAAGTGTTGGTGAACTGTTTGTGATCTAGAACACCCAACACATCAGAAAACTGGGGGGGTTTTCATTGAAGTGAGATTTGAAAGGATATTTGAAGTGATAGAGTTGCTCAAAATTATGAAGTGTGCATCGGAAAAAAGCTATTTCCACTGATTAATAAGACAGTCGCTGACAGGTGTAAGATTACGGTCATCAACTAAAGAATGAAGCAAGCAGCTAGTAGAATTTTTGTTTTATAAAGTAGAAAGTTGCTAGGACAAGGAATGCTCTCCCAGAGCCAGTGGTGGAAACAGAACAATAAATCATTAGAGAAATTTTAAAAGCATATGCTACAAGGGGACGAAAATAAAAGGAAATGGAGCAAAAGAATATCCAAACATAAATCTTATTTGTTTCAGTACCTTATTTTAGCTCTATCTATTTTTATTGGGAAATTGGATTTTTTTTATTCATTCAAGGAGCGTGGGTGTAGGCCAGAATTTATTGCCAATCCCTAATTGACCTTGAGAAGATGGCAGTGGACTGCTTTCTTGAACACTGGAGTCCATGTGATGGAGGTACAACCTTAGTTCTGTTACAGAGGTAGTCCCAGGAGTCCCAAGATATGATTCTGAGTGACTTGGAGGAGAACGTGGAGGTGGCCTGTTCCCATGTGCCTGCTGTCTTTGTCCTTCTAGATGGATTATGGGTTTGGAGAATACTGTCCAAAGAATCTTGGTAAGTTACTGTTACAAGCAACTTGTAGATGGTACGCACTGCTGTCATTGTGCATCAGTGGTGGCGGGAGTGAATGTTTGTGGATGGTGTGCCAATCAAATGGCTGCTTTGTCCTGGATGGTGTTGAGCCTCTTGAGTGTTATTAGAGTTTCAGTCACCTAGGCAAGTGGTCAGTATTCTATCATATTCCTGACTTGTACTTGATAGATAGTGCATAGGCTTTGACGAGTCAGGAGATGAGTTACTCGCCGCAGGATTCCTATCCTCTGACCTGCTCGTGTAACCACTGTTTCTATCGCTATTACAGTTCAATTTCTGGTCATGGTTACCCCAAGGATGTTGATAATGTGGGATTCAGCAATGGTAATGCCACTGACTGTCAGAGTGTCACATTACCGTGGTGAGGGGACCAACAAGAGTTAAAAACGTAGATGACCTCGTCCTCACCAATCTACCTGTTGCAGGTGTATTTGTCCATGGCAGTATTGGCAGGAAGGACCACCACACAATCCTTGTGGAGAGGAAGTCCTGTTTTCAGATTGAGTATACTCACCATCAATTTTTGTGACATAACCATCGTGCTAAATGGGATCGATTTTGAACAGGTCTAGCGACTCAAAACCAGGCATCCAAGAAGCACTGTGGACTATCTGCAGCAGCAGAATTAAATACAACTACAATCTGTCACCTCATGGCCTGACCATATCCCTCATTCTATCATTACCATCAAACTGGGGGGTCAATCCTGGCTGAATAATGATTGCAGGAGACCGTAACAGGAGCAGCACCAGACATACTTGAAGATGAGGTGTCAACCTGGTGTAGCTACAACACAGGATTTTTTACATGTTAAACAGTGAAAGCAGCATGCAATAAACAGAAATAACCAATCCCACAACAAACGGATCAGATCTCAACTCTGCACTCCTGCAACATCCAGTCGTGAACAGTGGTGAACTAAACAACTAACTGGAGGAGGGGAGTCCTCAATGCTGGGGGAGCCCTGTACATTGGTGCATAAAATAAGGCTGAGGCATTTGAAACAATCCTCAGCCAGAAGTGCCAACTGGATCATCCATCCCTGCCTCCTGAAGTTATCAGCATCACAGAAATCACGATCGGCGCACGGGCGGAGAATGGACGTCAAACCCAAGCTGGGAATCGTGCGCGCATGGTCTACGCGGCGCGGGTCGGGAGCCATTGACAGAGAACCCCGCGGTGATTCTCTGACATAACTGGCCGAGTTCCCGACGGCGTGGTTCTAACCACGTTTTGCCTGTCAGGAATGGCCAGTGGCTGCTGCGGAGTCAGTCCGCGGCCGCCCTGGTGGGGGGCGGGGGGGATCCTTCACCGGGGGGGGGGGGGGGGGGCCTTACAGCTGGCAAGGCTATCGATCGGGGGCCACCGATCCGCGGGTGTGCGTGATCTCGGGGGGGGGGGGAGGGGGGGTACCTATCTTTTTGGTGGCGGTCCGCGGTGTGGGTACGCCATGTCGTGCGGGCGACCGTCACAGGCCACAGCCGTGCGCGTGCGCGGACCCCTAACCGGAAGTGTAGGGCCCCATATCGGCAGCCGGAGCTGCGAGGACTACCCTGGGGCCCTGCTAGCCCCCATCAGGTAGGAGAATCACTCTGAACTTTCTTCTGGAAAGTCCAGAGTGAACCCGCTGGCGAGGGGACATAGCCCCATTATTGGAAAAGCCCGCACCTTATCAACCAACCTCTGAACAGGCTGTTCACTCTTTTGCACATCTTCAGTTTCAACCATGGTTTTTTTTCACTTAAATAAACTTTACTGGCTTATCCTATTTTAAAGAGTCTGTCTTCCCACTACTTTTCTTAAGCTACCAACACTGCGGCTTTGTGTCCAACCCTATTACAATGAATATATTTAAGTTTTCTTATCTCTCATCCACCTTCATAAGTTTCCTTTTTAACCTGAGGCAAAGTTTATTTAATATCTCCAACTATACCTCCTTTGCCTTGACCACTTGTGGATTTTTCATTTCCCTAGTTTCACAGATTGAAATTAATGTTGAAAACCTAACCTTGATTTATGAATTAATTCAAAATAATCTGCCATTTCTGCTGCCTGGCTAGCAGTTCTAACGCTTTGCTCTTCCACATGAGTTCTCACTACTACAGGAAGTGAACATTTAAACTCCTCCAAAGTAGCCATTTCCCCAAGAGCTTCATACGAAAGAGCAATTTTTAATGCTATTATTCACCTATCAAAACTTTTGTTTAATTCTTTCAAATGCTACATACGTCTGACCATAGGTTCTTTCCCTAGATTGCTCCGCCTTTGGCTATAGGCTTCTGGCATTAGTTCATATGCACTTAAAATGTTTTTTCTCACCTCATCATAATCCCAAGATACCTCCACTGATAGTGATGCTAATACTTCACTAGCTCTACCTACCAACTTTATCTGAACCAACAATACCCACATGGTTTTTGGCCAATTCAATTGTTTAACTACTTTCTCATAATAGATTTTAAAAAGGCTTGCACATCTTTCTCATCAAACCTTGGCAGTGCTTGAATATATTTAAAAATAACCCCACTCGGCTGCCTCCACTCCTGATGTACCATCTGGGGATCCATCCAGTGGACCAGACCTGCCAACCCAGGGCCCACACTCCCGTAGTACGGCAGTTATGTATTATGGAGGGGGTTGCAGACGGGTGGGTGGCTGGGAAGAGGGGTGGGCTGTGGGTGTGTGATGCCGTGTCCGTGCCCCTGGTCACTCCGCTCCACCCAGTCGGTGAAGCTGGAGGCGATCAGAGCATCCCGTGCAGGTTGGCCCTGGCGGACATGTTGTGCGGCCTCCCGTGCCTGCCTGGGCCCTATGGCCTGTCCATGCTCGCCCACCCCTGCATCCTCCTTGTCGACTGCCATTCATCCTCCTCCTTCAGCACGTCGCCCCTCTGCTGCGCAATGTTTTGGAGGTCACAGCGGGCTGCCACGATGCGGGCAACCCTCTCATACTTGAGCACCTGGTCCAAGCACGGGCGTCGTTGTAGCGGGTCTCCCCGTCGGTCGGTGGCCTCCAGATAGACGTCATTAAGCCACGACCGGAGTGGATAACCCCTCCAGCCAGGAATCGTTGAGTGTGCCAGGATGAAGGTGTTGTGTGCACTGCCCGGGTATCGGGCGCAGACGTGCATGATGCACATAAGCTGCACGTTGATCGAGTGGAACCCCTTTTGGTTTGTGTAGAGCGGCTTGTCATCTGCAGGTGCTCGTAGTGTGAAAAGCTCCGGTTGATCACCCACTAGACCCGGGGCATGTCCGTGATAGCGGCTAACCCTGCTACCCGGGCATCCTGGTGGGCTCGGTCTGTATTGAAATGGATGTATTGTGCCAACTGGGCTTTCATGATGGCGCAGAAGGACCCCGTGGCATAGAGGTTCAGGGCGACCGTCACCCTGAGGGCCACAGGGAGTGAATGTCCTCCCCCATTCCCCCGCGGTGCCACGTGCGCCATGATCTGGCAGATACGTCGCACTGTCCCCCTGCTCAGGCGGAGTCTTCAGCAGGTCCTCAAATGACTGACGTGCCGGTATATGTGAGGCCTCATGCGATGCCTCCTTGCATCATCTACTCCTTCTCCTTCTCAGCCTGTTGTGCGTCTGGCTCTCCATCCTGAGCAGCTGCCTCCTGTTCCGCTTCTGCGTACTCCGCTGTTGCAGCTTCCTCCTCGAACAGCTGGAACTAGTAAAGCCGCTGTGCATCCCCCAGGGCTGCGACGACTAGGACGAAGGCTACCATTGCTGGTTGTATTCCAATATACATTGCCTGTAGTGGGTAAAAGGCCGATATGTTAGCATGGTGCATACCCCCGTGTCCAATCAGATACAACAGGCTACATGGTGCCCTCATTTGGCACTGCAGGCTCTGCCCCAGCATGTTCCCCCCTCGTCTCTGCACTCCTGCCCCATTGGTGGCAAAAACCGTGGGGGTCTCCAGCCTTGGCTCCCGTCCCTGCTGCCAGAGAGACGCGGCATCCATCCGGCGCCCCCCTAAGGATTGGGGGAGGTATGGCAGAGAGTGCGGTGCGGAGGTGGTAGAGTAGGGTGCGGGGGGTGGTGGGATGGGGGCTGAGGTGCGGGGGTGGTGGGGTAGGAGAGTAGGAGTTGGGGTGTGGTCCGTGCCTGGATACCACCTGGATACCACCCCAGTCCCATGGGGGGTCACCTCGGTCCCACGGCCCGTTCCCCTGTCACCACATCCCACCTCAGCCAGCCCGGCCAGTGTCCAGCCCAGCAACCCACGGTTGCGCCTCTGTGGAACCTACCTCCTCTTTCTCTCCCACATCAGCCGCGCCACCAGTTTCATAATTTTTAAACACACAAATGAAATTCGCCGTCAGGAATTCTCCCCAGTGCAGGCGAAGAATCATGGAGGCCCAGAGAATACCGGGTCAGGCCCCGTAATGATGATATGCCAAGAGTGTTTACTGTACGTGCGGAGTGGAACGCATTGACACCGCTGTCGAGGCGATGGAGAATTGTGAGTTGGCATGAAACCAGCGCCTGCCACGATTTTGGTTTGGACAGATTGACATTTGAATTGTATTGGGTTGCCCAATCGAACCTCCCTATTCTGAATCTGGAATGACGGAGAATCCCGCTGACAGTTTCAAAATTTGAAGATGACAGCAAATGGGGTAGTAGGGAAGGGATATTGACCAGCAGCTCTCAGATGCGGGACCTTCTCTTCTTTGTGGGACAAGTCCACCCAAGCACAAGTATGCTCGCCGTTGACAGTTATGCTAGGGACCATAGATCCCACTCCTCCTTTATAAAACTCAGCCCATTAATACTGTCGCTACAAAGGCAGGTCGGAGGCTAGGTATTCCAGAACAACTAATTCACTCTCCAGCACTCCAAAACCATTCTACTGTTTACAAGGCACAAATCAAAAGCGTAATGGAGTACTCTCCAACAATACACAAGAATCTCTCACCATTCAGGACAAAGCAGCACACGATTGGCACACAATTCATCACCTTAATCACTCATTCCATCACCAATGCACCATTGCTGCAGTGTGTACAATACATAAACAACACGGCAATTATTTACCAAGACCTCTTCCACCCCATCTCCTAAACTTGCGACTTCTCCCACCAAGAAGGATAAGGGCAGTTGATGCATGGTTACAACGCCACCTCCAAATTCTCTTCCCAGATACACACCATCCTGACTTGTAAATATATCACTGTTTCTTCATTATTGCTGGGTCAAAATCCTGGAACTCCCTCCCTCACAACATTGTGGATGTACCATCATCACAGTTCGCTGTGCTGCTGTGGATCAAGAAGGCGACTCACTACAATCTTGTTGAGGATAATTAGAGATAAGCAAAATATCCTGGCCTTGCCAGTGACACTGACATTCCATAAATTAATCAACAAAAGTCTCATGGAAGCCCCTTCTACCTCTGTCAAACTTGGAAATGGGTGGATTTGAAATGCTATCATCTGTTCTGACATTGTTATCATCTATTGATCAACATCTTTTCTGGCACCTTCTAACAGAAGAGCCATCAGGAACCAAGCCCTAATCTTTTTGTGGGGACAGGAAGAAGGTGATAAAATATCCACATGTTGGCAATCAAATAGTCAAAGTTCTTTGCCACATCATTACCATGCTGTGGAGCCATTTCCTGCAAACCAATAGGCTCAGAAAGAAAAGAGAGATGAGAAGGACATTCAAATAATTTGGCTCATCTTTCCTTGTATTCTGCAATCCTCATTACAGCATGGAAGAGCCTCTTGAATAACTTGACAGTCTTTGTCTCAACTACCCTACCAATGGCATTGATCAATGCGTGAAGAAATGCTGCCTCATACATGACCAGAATTTGCCTTTTTCCAGTTGATCACCATGTCAATGTGATTGGGAGTTGAATGTTAATTTAAAATTATGCTCCAGGTGCATCTTCTCTAACCGGTTCAATATTTCTGAAATATCCTTTCATTTGGCTCCTTTTAGGCTGAAAAGGGTATGGATCGAATTCTCCCTAGTTCCTGCCAGCAAGTTCGATGGCAATTATCAGGGAAGAATATAGCAAGATGCCCAAAAATTTGTTTCACATTAGCATGAATTTACTGTGGGATCTTCTGCTGGTGTCCGCCATGGCGAGTCATAAAGCCTACCATAGGCCAGCATGAATCTCATTTGCATCTTGTTAATGGGATACAGATAAAGACTGTTGCTCTTTCTAGCTTTAGTCGATTTGCTCTGTTTAGGTCACCTTTGCTCATGAGTCGCCAGGTATCGTTATGATACCGCCACGTGGTTCAAGTTTAGGTTATGATTAATAACACAGCACACCTCTTAGTAAGGATTAAAACAACGGTCATTTATTATATACAACAAGCAATATTAATACCCGAATACTACTTTCTATACAATAAACCTATCACTACTGGCCAATACTTAACTTAGGAAGAGCCCACCAGGTCAGGGAAACGAATGGCTTGTCCAATCAAATCTGGCCCGCGGGATTCAAAAGGCTGCTACAGGTCGGTGGCTAGGTGTCTCTACCAGATAGCGATCGTTGGATTCACACTTACTGCTCGACCGGTGGCTGGTCTTCCGAAGGTCTCGAGCAGGCGAAGATGAGAGAGAGAGAGATCTGAACTTGGACCTTTACTTTTACAGGGCCCAGGGGCTTCCCGCCTCCCGGGGCGGCCCTTGACCCTGAGTCCCAAGTGATTGGATTCTGTCCCCAATCTCTGGGGTCGATGTGTCCAATGGTGAGGCGATTCCTCGATCGGGGGTTGGTCGCTCACCTGTCTTTGTTTCGGCCACTGCAGGCGCCGACAGGTCTGGCCCGATATTCAATTGCTAATATGTTGCAATTGTTCCCGGGGATAGCCGATTTAACTGTGGATGTCTGAGTTGATTAGGTATAAACAGTCCTGAATGAAACTGCGGATACCTGGGTTGAAGGGCTGTTGATAGCCCTGAGTATCGATCTGGGCTACGTTCCCAGAGCTGAATATGCAAACCTGTCTGCAGCTGCCTGCTTGTGTCTTCTTGGCTGCTTTTCCCAGCAGTCTTTCGGGTTAGCCATTTTAAACTGGGTTTTGGCCAGATTAATCGGAACGCAGCCATTTTACATGGCTACAAGACCCAACCCCTACACTAGATTCTCCGCAATGCTGGTGGGAATACACGCCACAGCAAAAAAACGTCTGGAACAACATGGGGTGGGGATATCGAGATTCATTTGAACAATGCCTGGTGTTCCTCCGGTGTTCAGGGTGGAGACCGCCCGTGACCCTGGACCACCACACCAATGGGTCAAGGGTGCATCTGCAGTTGGATCTTCCAGATTAGGTGTTTTAAGGGGATGCGTCTTCCAGCCTCAGAATGTTCCCGAGCTCTACCTTCATTTTCAAGAGATCTACCTTATTGCTTCAATAGTGTGAACGATAGGGCAGCACGGTGGCACAGTGGTTAGCACTGCAGCCTCATGGCGCCGAGGTCCCAGGTTCGATCCCGGCTCTGGGTCACTGTCCATGTGGAGTTTGCACATTCTCCCTGTGTTTGCGTGGGTTTTGCCCCCACAACCCAAAGATGTGCCGGGTAGGTGGATTTGCCATGCTAAATTGCCCCTTAATTGGATAAAATGAATTGGGTCATCCAAATTTATTTAAAATAAATAGTGGGTCAACGATATTGGACACCCTTTCAATATGCCACCGAGACATGATGGTGGTCTACGCGCCATCCAGGCCACTGAATACAGCATAAAACACCCGAGTGCAGAATTAGTGAGGTTGGGGCCAGGGGATTTGGTGTGTTTTCCTGCCAGCTGCCACAACGGGAAACACTCCATGATCCCACCCTCATGGCACCTCATCTCAAAATAGGAGAATTCCACCCTATGTTCCAACCTATCTCGATCACGCAATCCTGTGATTTCATGGATAAAACTCTCAATCCTTTTTACTTCTATATGCTTGCCTCTTAGTGACCATACCTGACATACGGACAGCATTCAAGCAATGGCCTGGCCAGAAAATTGGTACAGGTTCACCAAAACAGCCTCGAATTATACTCTATTGATCTGGTAATATAATTCTGTTGATTTTTATCCTAAGGATACTTCCAGAACACACTCAGGTAGTTCAGTCCCACTCATTCATTGTGTCTCCCATAATTCCTTTCACCTGTCTGTATTTCATCTGACATCGTTATGCCCAGTTGCACATTCTGTTTGACCCCTCTCCAGACAGAATTGAGAAAACAATTGCTTAGGAATTGTGTTGACCTCCTGCTGTAGCATTAATTTCCTTTGTGTTTTGACTGATACAACAACTGTTGCTGATCTGCAGAAGTAAGTGTTTGGAGTACTTTCGAGATGTTCAGAAGTAATAAGGTAATCTCAGACTGATTCCCCATTGGGGAATCTCAGCAATGAATGGCACTCGCAGGGACTGCTGTTCAGGAAATTGCAGATCCATGTTCCTGATTTGCGTTTAAGTTAATTTATGGAAAAAGCAAATATTGCCTGTGTGGTGAACCACTGTAATAGGAGATGTAAGGTAGGACCTGCACTACAGGTTCGCCGGTAGCTCCTGCTGATGGCTCTGCCCACGGAGGACTGTATAAATATGCATGACCTCCAGTGCCCTGCCATTTCGCCAGCTGCAGCAGGAGGCCACACATCTGACTGTAATAAAGCCACAGTTGTACCCAACTTTAGTCTTTGTGCAATTGATCGTGCATCAGTCTGCTCACAGTTTCATTATTAGAGCGCGCGCTGTAAGCACTGCTCTTCACCAAAGAGCATCCGTCGGGAGAACAGCCTCTAGATGAATGCAATTATTGTTATATCCTTATCGTATCCTTAAAATATTCCAATGGTGCTTTCCTTTTAGAAACATAATCATGTGAGGGAATGCAGTAACTAAAATTAGGCACAACAAAATCTCACCAAAAATACCTACAATTAATTTTTGTGGGGTCTTTCATAAATATCTGGGCAAGTAGACAGTGAATTGAATTCATGGCCACAAAACGTGGTCCTGTAACACCTGTTTTTTGGTGCTGCGGGTAACGGTTTGCTTCCAAAATACATCTGTGTGCACACTCACTTCTGGTGTTATCCATGCTAGATATAATTTTGATGAAGGCATTAACAGCACACACGGATCCCCAGCTGAGGAATATGCCAATAGGTAGATTGCAAAAGTAACACTAATTTGATGCTAACGTTGCCAGTTTGGAGTGTAGTAATCCAGTTAAGGTGCTCTTATAACCTTCATATAGCTGGACATGCACTTAGCACTATTTAAAGGGGTTATCAACTAATTTAAAGTTAGTTGGTAATTGGTTTCTGCTAGTTCTTGCTGGATTACAGGTACATTTGGCAGTTTCTAAAGTTGTTAAAGTCTACAGAATATAGTACATGCTCAAGGAATTTGCCCTGAGTTTAAGAATCCTGGAGGAAAGACATTTGCTCCCAGACATGGTGCAGTAGTTGCCCTCAGACTGAAACATAACGGAGAATTGAGCTGAGGTAACACAGAGCAGGAAGAGAGAGAAAGAAGGGTAGAAGGGCTCTCAGAAAGAGGTCATAACCATCTTGTGTGTTCAAGAATTAATTCTATTTTTGAATCTCAGCAAGAAAGAGTGTGTCAACCTAGGGGTATTGTAGCATCTTTGATATATTACTGAATTAGTAATCCAGAAGTCTGGGGTATTTCTCTGGGGACATGAATTCAGATGCCACCATGACAAGAATTCAGATCCCATTTAAGATCAGTGAACTAAATAAATCTGGAATGAAAAGCTACTGTCAGTGATGGTGAATATGAAACTATTGGATTGTCATTAAAATCCAGCTGGTTCACTAATGTCCTATAGGGAAGGAAATATGTCATTCTTGCATGATCTGGCCTAAATGTGACTACAAACCCACAGCAATATGTTTGATTCTTAACTGCCTAGCAAGCCACTCAAGTGTATTCAATAGATCAGTTTATCACTGCCTTCCCAAGGGCAATTAGGGATGGGCAATGAGTGTTGATCTTTCCGAAAACACCCACATCCCATCAAAAATGTCTCCGCTTCACTAAAAGAAATCCTCGCCATTTGCTGCAGCCGCAGAGAAGGACAAGGAGAGCATTGCCAGTGGTTCTGAAGGTGTAAACATGAACCCGTGTGCGTTGGGCTCCTTCCAGATTGGAGCAGGTAATATCAGCAACAATTTGCCATCCACTGTTGAATATAGAATCATATCATAGAATTTAAAGCGCAGAAAGAGGCCATTCGGCCCATCGATTCTGCACCAGCCCTTGGAAAGAGGAGGTTCTGTATTGCAAAAGAGGTGAATGCATTTCATTTCCCTGTGGGAAAAAAGCAGGCAGAGTATGCACGCATGCAACCTTCTGACAATTGTAGACTTCACCATTGTGCAGGGTACCATTGAACGCACGCACATGTCAACACATGAGATGCACCGTAACTAAAAGGGATTCAACACCCTAAATTTTCAGCTGGTGTGCAATTATACGTAACGTATCATGTAAGTCAATGCCCAGTAGTCATCATTCCTTCATTCTGCAGTAGTCCACTGTGCCAGCTGCATTGGGCGGCATGGTAGCACAATGGTTAGCACTGTTGCTTCACAGCACCAGGGTCCCAGGTTCGATTCCCGGCTTGGGTCACTTTCTGAGTGGAGTCTGCACATTCTCCCCGTGTCTGCATGGGTTTCCTCCGGGTGTTCTGGTTTCATCCCACAAGTCCCGAAAGACGTGCTGTTAGGTGAATTGGACATTCTGAATTCTCATTCAGTGTTCCCGAACAGGCGCCGGAGTGTGGCGACGAGGGGATTTTCACAGTAACTTCATTGTAGTGTTAATGTAAGCCTACTTGTGACAATAATGATTATTATTATTATTTAAGCAATCACAACAAACCAGAGGGTAGGTACTAGGCAACAAGTGCTATCAGTTGACCAAACAGTTCATAATTCCAGGCACAACTCGCACACATGGTAGAACGCACGCAATGAAAGCTGTACTGCTACACAAAATGTAACCAAGCGACAAACATCTCCATTCTGGCCACTGTATGTCATTGACTCATCCAACTATAGCACCAGTGAATGCAACCCCAATTCCCCGTGCACCAATAGTCCTACAGCTTACCTTCTCTCTGTCACTGTTTTTCATGTTGCAGCTGTATAGAACCTTAGTAAGGCCACACTTGGAGTAAAGTGTTCAATTCTGGTCGCCACACTACCAGAAGGATGTGGAGGCTTTAGAGAGGGTGCAGAAGAGATTTACCAGGATGTTGCCTGGTATGGAGAGCATTAGCTATGAGGAGCGGTTGAATAAACCCGGTTTGTTCTCACTGGAACGACGGAGGTTGAGGGGCGACCTGATAGAGGTCTACAAAATTATGAGGGGCATAGACAGAGTGGATAGTCAGAGGCTTTTTCCCAGGGTAGAGGGGTCAATTACTAGGGGGCATAGGTTTAAGGGACAAGGTTTAGAGGAGATGTACGAGGCAAGTTTTTTACACAGAGGGTAGTGGGTGCCTGGAATTCGCTGACGGAGGAGGTGGTGGAAGCAGGGAAGCAGATGAGAAGGGAGATTTAATAATAGGAGACGGGGAAATGGCTGAGGAGCTGAACAGGTTTTTTGGGTCAGTCTTCACAGTGGAGGACACAAATAACATGCCAGTGACTGATGGAAATAAGGATATGATAGGTGAGGACCTTGAGATGATTGTAATCACTAAGGAGGCAGTATTGGGCAAGCTAATGGGGCTAAAGGTAGACAAGTCTCCTGGCCCTGATGGGATGCATCCCAGAGTGTTAAAAGAGATGGCTAGGGAAATTGTAAACGCACTAGTGATCATTTATCAAAATTCACTAGACTCTGGGGTGGTCCCAGAGGATTGGAAAGTAGCAAACGTGACACCACTGTTTAAAAAAGGAGGTCGGCAGAAAGCGGGTAATTATAGGCCGGTAAGCTTAACTTCGGTTGTAGGGAAAATGCTAGAATCTATTATTAAGGAGGAAATAGCGGGGCACCTGGAGAGAAATTGTCCCATTGGGCAGACGCAGCATGGGTTCACAAAGGGTAGGTCGTGTCTGACTAATTTGGTAGAACTTTTTGAGGACGTTACCAGTGCAGTAGATAATGGAGAGCCTATGGTTGTGGTATATCTGGATTTCCAAAAAGCTTTTGACAAGGTGCCACACAAAAGATTGCTGCATAAACTAAAGATGCATGGCATTGAGGGTAAAGTGGTAGCATGGGTAGAGGATTGGTTAACTAACAGAAAGCAGAGAGTGGGGATAAATGGGTGTTTCTCTGGTTGGCAACCTGTAACTAGTGGGGTCCCTCAAGGATCAGTGTTGGGCCCGCAGTTGTTCACAATTTACATAGACGATTTAGAGTTGGGGACCAAGTGCAATGTGTCAAAGTTTGCAGACGACACTAAGATGAGTGGTAAAGCAAAAAGGGCAGAGGATACCGGAAGTCTGCAGAAGGATTTGGATAGGTTAGGTGAATGGGCTAGGGTCTGGCAGATGGAATTC
Organism: Scyliorhinus torazame; assembly: GCF_047496885.1. Classification (NCBI taxonomy): domain Eukaryota; kingdom Metazoa; phylum Chordata; class Chondrichthyes; order Carcharhiniformes; family Scyliorhinidae; genus Scyliorhinus; species Scyliorhinus torazame. The sequence continues at coordinate 98,925,793 of NC_092716.1, forward strand.
AATGTTTCCAAGTGTGAGGCTATCCATTTTGGGAGGAATAACAGCAGAATGGATTATTATTTAAACGGTACGATGTTAAAACATGCTGCTGTGCAGAGGGACCTGGGTGTGCTGGTGCACGAGTTGCAAAAAGTTGGTGTGCAGGTGCAACAGGTGATTAAGAAGGCTAATCGAGTTTTGTCTTTCATTGCTAGAGGGATGGAATTCAAGACTAGTGAGGTTATGCTGCAATTGTATAGGGTGTTGGTGAGGCCGCATCTGGAGTATTGTGTTCAGTTTTGGTCTCCTTACCTGAGAAAGGACATATTGGCACTGGAGGGAGTGCAGAGGAAATTCACTAGGTTGATCCCAGAGTTGAAGGGATTAGATTATGATGAGAGGTTGAGTAGACTGGGACTGTACTCATTGGAGTTTAGAAGGATGCGGAGGGATCTTATTGAGACATATAAAATTATGAAGGGAATAGATAGGATAGATGCGGGCAGGTTGTTTCCACTGGTCAGGGAAAGCAGACCTAGGGGACATAGCCTCAAAATAAGTGGAGGTAGATTAAGGACGGAGTGTAGGAGGAACTTCTTCACCCAAAGGGTTGTGAATCTCTGGAATTCCTTGCCCAGTGAAGCAGTTGAGGCTCCTTCTTTAAACGTTTTTAAGAAAAAGATAGATGCCTTTCTAAAGAATAAAGGGATTCGGGGATATGGTGTACGGGCCGGAGAGTGGAGCTGAGTCCACAAAGATCAGCCATGATCTCATTAAATGGCGGAGCAGGCTCGAGGGGCCAGATGGCCTACTCCTGTTCCTAGTTCTTATGATAGTGACATTTAAGGGGCATCTTGACAAATACATGAAGAGGATGGGAATAGAGGGATATGGACCCAGGAAGTGTAGAAGATTTTAGTTTAGACGGGCCGCATGGTCGGCACAGGCTTGGAGGGCCGAAGGGCCTGTTCCTGTGCTGTACTTTTCTTTGTTCTTTGTTCTTTGTTCACTGATCATCACTTCATCCTCTTGACCATGATGCAAAAGTAAAAGCAACCACAAATATTCTAAACCAAATTGTGATAGATGTAGAAATTGTCATATATTGTATTTTATATTTGTTGCAGTTATGTTATTAAAAGTCTGGGTTAAGATATATATTTGTTGCAGTAATATTATTAATGAACCTAGGAGACTATGTGACTGCTAAAGCTGTAATTAAAGAGTCATAAATGGTGAGGTGATCATTCATTCCAACCATTACTTGGTTAGAGATAAAGGGCTAATGGGATATTGTTATGATTGGTGGAGATTCCCTGGATAGTAGATAATTTATGAAGGATTTTATTTAGTCCTAGCTAAACAGGTCATGGAACTTAATAGTGGGATACAGATGATGTAATTAATGGGAGGAGCCATGTCTGTCTGTCGTTTTTCAGTCTTATAAGATTTTAAATTGAACAACAGTTTGCCATGGGACTTGAGTCCTACAAGACAGAAGTGTACTGGACCTGCTCTTGAAAGGGTCTCTCAAAAAGTATCTACACAGAAGATCACAAGTAAACCTGTGAGTTGTATTGGGTTGCTTAATTGGAAGTAGTGGTAGGTTTAAATCACACAATGTTGTGTGCTAGCTTCAGCCTGTGTTTTCCCTTGGTGCCTGTCTTCCATGTGTTTCTGTGTAGTGCTATCCCAGTGGATGCAGCATGGCTACTGAAAAACTGCTGACTTTCACTGGGGAAGATTGCAGATAGCCTTGTAGGATGACATTGAACAGCTCTGACACTGGAAGACCCAGATTAGGACAGTTATCTCAGCAGTTTGGACAGATTTACTGACTGGTAACACGAGGGCACTGGCCAAGAGGCAAAGTTGGGAGGAAAAATGCTGTCAACCTGAGAGAGGACAGCAGGCACGTGCTCCACAGTGCCATTGCCTCAAGGCAGTGCGTCAGCATTCGCAGTATTTTGTTGGAGGACAGATTACTGGACTGTTATGACACCCTGCAAGTCCCTTTGAACACTGGTACCCACATCCATGATGGCTGCTGGTGGAGCTCATGTGAGAGCAGATTGAACTTGCATGATTTTCACTCCAGAATTCAGACATTGCGTGACTTCATTTTGGCTGCAATGCTGGCTGAGATATCAGCCATCGGACGTTGCATCATTGTTGAGCCTGCAAATGTCCAGGAGTTAGCCACCACTTACATGCTGGGAGGAAGGACTCTGAGCTCTGTGCAAAACCCTGTGCCATGTTGGTTCATCTTCTTGCCAGAGCTTTCTGGCAGGCATGCCAATGCAACGAGCAACATTATACATGGCCATTCTCATTTTTTGCAATACATCTGATTAAAGTCTTTGGTCGCGATTCAGCAACTGTGTTGTGTCCAGCGCAGATCGGGGTGAATAGCAGGAGAGGGAAAAATCGAGATTTGCGCCAGGCATGAACCATTTTGTGATTGAGCTGTCCCACTCCTAATGGCGACTTCCAGCTCACGGCAAAAATGGTGAGAATACCACTGACATATTTCCATTCCCCCGGCTATAAATGATGACCCCCCACCGCCCCCACGCTGTCAGTGCCCACTCAGTGCTCCATACTCTTCTTGATCTTCTGTGGTCTAGTGCTACATCTAGCTATGCCCCCAAGATGCACATTAGAGATGAAGACAGCCTGCTGCTTTCCATGCCCTGTGGCCTTTGATGCGCTTGGCAGATGTCCTCTGGAGGGCCTAGTCTTGGCCTACTTACCAGTGTCACTGCGGTCGCCATGCCAGCCTGTTATGCCCGCTGCCCTTGAGATGTGCTGGTATCAGCGGGGTTGTTCAGTAGAAATGAAAACCATCGTAGTCTCCTTGGTGGCTGGGCCTGGGTGGCCTTCAGCGCTTCCTTCTCCCTGACGGTGCACGTGGGGCCCTGGGGGACTGCATGGGAAGGAGGGGCTGCTGGAGTGAGCTCCCAGCCCTGGAGGCTCCCCATGGCGTCACAGCTGTCACTCGTACCTTCCACCAGAGCAAAGACACACACTCGGTGGACAGGCTTCTCGGGCACAATCTGGTGAGCGTGACACAGGTGAAGGCAGGAACATCCAAGGGAGACAGCCATCTGGATCCTGGAACACAGTGCACCATGGTATCAACGCCCTCAACGATGCTTCTCAATTACAGAGTCATGCTCTGCAGTGCTTTGGCAGTGTCCACCTGTGTCTGGGACAAGATGTCGAGGCCCTCAGCCATTGTCGTCACAGACTGAGCCATGCCTTGGACACCACCATCCAAGACGCGGACGTTGTGCTCCAGATTTTCCACTGTAGTGGCCACCCTGGCAGTGTTGGCCCTGGTGCCATGCATTGGCAGCGCCATCTCATGCACCTGTAGCCTCTGGGACTCTTCCAATTGGCTCTGCAGTCATTGGAATGTCACTGACACTCCCTCCTGATTCTCATGGATTTGTCCTATTATCTGCTTCAGCTCTGGGAAAACCTTGTCCATAGGCTTGGCATTTGGCTGGGACCCAGCATTGCTGACCCTGCTGCTGGTCCTCCGCCCCCCTCGAGGTAACAGGGTGCCCCGCCTCTCATCCACAGCATCAAGAAGCTTTGTGAGGTCGGCATCCCCAAAGCGAGGAGTAGGTCTGCACGCTGCCATGCTTGTGCGTTGACTGGGAGTGAGTGGTGAGGGAGTGCTTAAAAGCAGCAACCCCTTGTTAATGACAAGTGCCTGAGGCGTGAGTCAGACGAATCAGGCGGCGAGGGAGCCAATAATGTTGATAATCCCTTCGGGACTCAATTTTGGCACGAAGTGCCATTGAATTTGAACCACCAAATCTAGCCAAAACCAGACTTTAACTTGAGTCCGCTGATAGAGCCCTTCATCTGAATCCTCTGCAACACAACTTGTGTGTGACTTGCCATTTGTGCAACCCTCATCTCCTCCCCTGCCTACTGGCTACTTGTGCCTGGTGTCTTGCCATGTGCAGATTCAGTCTCAAAGCTATCCTCTAGTGCGCAATGTCAGTATCTGAGCTATTGGGTTCGGGTTTGAGAGCAAGTGATGCTGTTTCTTCTTGATCAATATTTTTCTACTCTTCTAGTTACTCCTCCTTTTCCTCCACTAATGTCTGGCTAGATTGAAATTCTTGCCTATCTGAAAAGAGACAAGCACACAGTAGAGTTGTGATGAGGGGAGCTTGTGTAGGTGGGGTGGGGGGGAGTGAGGTTAACGGTGTGAAGCAAGAGGTGAATGCTTACACCCTCGACAGCTCGTAAATTTGAAGACATTGTGGGGGAGGGAGAAGTGAGATTAGGTATCCAGACACCATCATCTTTGATTGTTTCAGCTCTGCCATTGACCATGACCTCACTGATGGCCACACCAATGATGGTGAGCACCGTCTCCTCAATGGGGTGAGGACATGCAGCTGTGCCCATCCCTCACTGGTTAGTTGTTACAGCCTCTAGTTATGTACCACCTATTTCTGAAAGAGAGAGGAAAGTGTGCCAGCGAGTTTGGCTCAATGTGTTTGGTTGATGTAGCTGTCATGGTTGATCTGATGACTTAGACCAGGCATTTGAGATTGGCCAATTGGAATACGAATTCCCTGATTAGTGGACCAATCAGAAAACCTCTTCTTTGTATATAACAGAGAGTGTCAAATTCCTCTGCACTCCCAGTATAGACAGCAAGCTGAATGCACCTGGTCGTACTGCTGTTGGTTTTGTTAATAAAAGGGATTCTGGTAAAGGGACTTCTGCCTTTGTGGACTTATTCCAGTGGCGACAAGGGTGGAATTAGAAATTATGCAAATGGCCCCACATGGATAGCAAGAATGGTCAAGGCCAGGACGGGACCTGTGTCATATCAGATACATGTAACAGAACACGTCGTAAAAAAGCACCTGGACCAGGTGAGAGCATCAGATTTGTTTCCTCCCCCGGACCTGACTCAGACCAGCATACCGAGGAACATAGAGAGTCCTCCCAGACAGCCTATTCACGCCTCTCCGGCACCACTGGTGAGGACATCAGACTCTGATATGGACACCATGGATGCAGCCGCAGTTGTCTCCCTGCTGCCGGAGGGAGAGGGCGAACCACCCCTCAAGCGCTCTCATTGAAAAATACGGGTGCCTAGCCGTTATACCTCCCCCTACGTCGGAGGCCGAATTGGAAGATCTGGACCTGGCGCAGAAACAAAGAAAGAGACCCGTGAGTCACGGGGACCACGGGGGCTCCTCGGAATTTTGGGGGGAGGGGTGTAATGACTTAGACCAGGCCTTTGAGATTGGCCAATTGGAATACGGGTTCCCTGATTAGTGGACCAATCAGGGAACCTCTTCTTTGTATATAACAGGGAGTGTCAGGTCCTCTGCAATCCCAGTGTAGACAGCAAGCTGAATGCACAAGGTTGTACTGCTGTTGGTTTTGTTCATAAAAGGGATTCTGGTGAAAGGACTTCTGCCTCCCTGGACTTGTTACAGTTGACTAACTGACAGTGTGTGAAAGCTGTGAGATGTGACTATGAAGCTTGGGTCGTGTTGGGTGCTCTGCTACACAGACGAACCAACACGGTTGCGGATGGTACAACTCAGTTTTATTACAATCTATATTTACAATGTTAAACTGGTTACTGTGGTTCGTTCATTACCCTTGAATCTGTGGACCTATCCCTAATACTATCTTGGAGTGGCACTCAGCACATGGTGGATGTCTGAGTGGCTTGCTGTGAGCACTGTGCCCTGAGCTGTCTCCTGCTGGAATCAGCGGGAAGTGTTGTGTTCCCCGTTTTATAGTGTGTATGCTCTTGCCTGTGATTGGCTATGGTGTTGTGCGTGTATTGATTGGTCCGTTGATCTGTCCATCAGTATGTATGTATGTTTGCACCATGATGTTTACCTGAATATCATGACATCCTCCCTTTTTTTACAAGAACATGTGCCTATGTGGTTATAAATGGATATGTGTACTGAGTGCAGCTGATTGTGTGTGTGTGCAATATCTACAGCACATACATGAGGCTAAACTATATACATGGGGCAATGTCAGGTGCGACATAGCAACGAGGATGTACCATAAACAAAACATGTGGAAATGTTAAACGTCAAAACGAACTCCTGTAACGACAAGGAAAAAGAGAAACATATTAACACAGTGGTATGATACATCAGTGAGTTCAATGTTCAAACAGGCTCATAAGTCCAGCCTAGTAGGTGGGCGACGAATTCGGGTTGACCGTTAGGGTGGCACACCATTCATCACCCGGATTGACGCTGTTCACTGGCATCGGCTGGTGGGTCCTGCCTGGAGACATCCGGTTCCTATCAATGACCGCAACATGGAAGGCGTCCCGGTCGTCTGTGTCACTAGTTTGGGTGTCGTCTGGGCACGACTCGTAGTACGGAGGCTGAATGGTCCGCACGTCCCTGCGAGGTTGTCGGAATTGGGGTGTATTGGCAGGTTGAGCTGCTCGACAGCAGGCAGCGTAGTGGCCCATCTTGCCACAGCGGAGGCATTGTCGTTTTTTTTGCCGGACATTGGCGCTTTAAATGTGCGGCTCCGCAGTTGCCGCACGTCGTGATGTCATAGCGTTCGTTGCGCCACCGCGCATGCGCAGTTCGGTCTTGCGTCGAGCGCGCCTGCAAATCATGTCCCTCTGCGTCGAGGTCTTTTTTGGCGCGTACAAGCGCGAGAGGTCGCAGAAAGCGCGCGAAATGGCCGCCCTCGTCCGGGCCACGGGCCGGGAGGTACTCGATCGCCTGGACCCGTTCGGCCTTGTAGGACGCCTGCCTTGCCGATTCGGGTGCGTAGGACCCCTGTGCGCCGATTTGGCCGCTTGAAACCGGGAGTAGCGGCTGGTCGGGTTTTCATGAAGGACACAGGCTTCGATTGCGGAGGCTAGGGTGAGGACTTTAATTTTGAGGAGTTGCTGGCATAGGGCGCCTGAGGTGACCCCAAAAATAATCAGGTCCTGAATCATTGAATCGGAGGTGGTGTCGTAACCGCAGGACTGCGCGAGGATACGGAGGTATGTAAGGAAAGATTGAAAGGGCTCATCCTTACCCTGCAGGCACTGCTGGAAGAGATACCTCTCGAAACTCTCATTTACCTCGACGCTGAAGTGTTGCTCGAGTTTGAGATGGACCATCTTGTAATTGGTCTTGTCCTCACCTTCCGCGAACACCAGGGAGTTGTAGACATGGATGGCGTGTTGCCCTGCCGTGGAGAGGAGGAGGGCGATTTTTCTGGTCTCCGAAGTGCTCTCCCTTTCGGTGGCTTCCAGGAAGAACTGGAAGCGCTGTTTGAACAGCTTCCAATTGACGCCGAGGTTTCCAGTGATTTGTAACAGCTGCGGCGTGCTGACAATGTCCATGGCGCATGATGGCGGATTCGTAGGTAGGTCTCACAGTTACCGGGTTCCAAACCTGGTACTATGTTGTGTTGGGTGCTCTGCTACACAGACAAACCAATACGGTTGCGGATGGTACAACTCAGTTTTATTACTAACTATATTTACAATGTTAAACTCGTTACTGTGGTTCGTTCATTACCCTTAAATCTGTGGACCTATCCCTAACACTATCTTGGAGTGGCACTCAGCACATGGTGGATGTCTGAGTGGCTTGCTGTGAGCTCTGTGCCCTGAGATGTCTCCTGCTGGAATCAGTGGGAAGTGTCGTGTTCCCCGTTTTATAGTGTGTATGCTCTTGCCTGTGATTGGCTGTGGTGTTGTGCGTGTATTGATTGGCCCGTTGATCTGTCCATCAGTATGTATGTATGTTTGCACCATGATTTTTACCTGAATATCATGACAGCTTGCAGCTGTGCTATGTATGTGAGGCTGAGGTGAAGTATGTGAATGTTATCTATGACACAGAGGTTTCTGGTGGTTGGCTGATGGAGTTGTGTTGCTTTGAGCAGTGTGTAAAGTTAGCTTATTGTCACAAGTAGGCTTCAAATGACATTACTGTGAAAAGTCCCTAGTCGCCACATTCCGGTGCCTGTTCGGGGAGGCTGTTACAGGAATTGAACCGTGCTGCTGGCCTGCTTTGGTCTGCTTTCAAAGCCAGCGATTGAACCCTGTGCTAAACAGCCCCACACATTTGAAGATTGATCACTAACCTTGTCATTTATCTGAGACTATTGAACTCGTGCCACTGCATTCAGGTCCTCGGGGTTAGAACTCTGACATTGACCACCACAACTATCTGCTCCACTGCAAATGAAACATATTATCTAAATGGTGAGAGATTGCAGAGCTCTGAGATTTAGGGGGATCTGACTGTCCTGAAGCCTGAGTCACAAAAGGCTAGTATGCAGGTACAGCAAGGAATTAGGAAAGCTAATAGAATTTTATTGTTTATTGTGAAGGGAAATGAATACAAAATTAGGGAGGTTATGCTTCAGTTATACATGGCACTAGTGAGACCGCGGGCGTCATTCTCCGACCCCCAGAGGGTCGGAGAATGGCCGTTGGCCGCCGTGAATCCCGCCCCCGCCGGTTGCCGAAGTCTCCGAAGGGAGAAAAGTTGGCGGGGCGTTAATGTCGCCGCTTCTGTCGGAGAATGTCACGGGTCTGCGCAAGGCAGCCGATTTTCGGCCTGCCGATATTCTCCCTTCCGGATGGGCCGAAGTCCCGTCGACGTGATGACCGTTCACGTCGACGTAAATTAAACCTCCTTTTCATCGGCGTGACCCTGTGCTCCAGGTTCACGCCGACCAGCGTGGAGGTGAGTGACGGCCTGGGGGGTTGGCTCTGGGCAGGCGATGGCGTGGCCGCAGTCTGAATGCGTGAGGAGAGGTGTGTCTCGGGTTGTGTGTGTGTGTGTGTGCGGCGGGGGGGGGGGGGGGTGGTGGTTAGAGTAGGCTGGGCTCCGGGGGAGTGCCGGGAGGGGGTCCGTGCCCGGGAAGGGGGATGGGGGGGTCCGTGCCGGGAAGGGGGATGGGGGGGTCCGTGCCGGGGAGGGGGATGGGGGGGTCCGTGCCGGGGAGGGGGATGGGGGGTCTGTGCCGGGGTGGAGGTTGGGGGGGGGGTCCTTGCCGGGGGGGGGGATGGGGGGTCCGTGCCGGGGTGGAGGTTGGGGGGGGTCCGTGCCGGGGAGGGGGATAGGGGGGTCTGTGCCGGGGAGGGGGATGGGGGGTTCCGTGCCGGGGAGGGGGATGGGGGGTCCGTGCCGGGGTGGAGGTTGGGGGGGGGGTCCGTGCCGGGGAGGGGGAGGGGGGTCCGTGCCGGGGAGGGGGATGGGGCGGGTACGTGCCGGGGAGGGGGATGGGGGGTCCGTGCCGGGGTGGAGGTTGGGGGAGGGGTCCGTGCCGGGGAGGGTGATGGGGGGGTCCGTGCCGGGGTGGAGGTTGGGGGGGGGGGTCCGTGCCCGGGGAGGGGGATGGGGGGGGTCCGTGCCGGGGAGGGGGATGGGGGGGGTCCGTGCCGGGTAGGGGGATGGGGGGTCCGTGCCGGGGTGGAGGTTGGGGGGGGGGACCATGCCGGGGAGGGTAATGGGGGGTCCGTGCCGGGGAGGGGGATGTGGGGTCCGTGCCGGGGTGGAGGTTGGGGGGGGGTCCGTGCCGGGGAGGCGGATGGGGGGTCCGTGCCGGGGTGGAGGTTGGGGGGGGTCCGTGCCGGGGAGGGGGATAGGGGGGTCTGTGCCGGGGAGGGGGATGGGGGGTTCCGTGCCGGGGAGGGGGATGGGGGGTCCGTGCCGGGGTGGAGGTTGGGGGGGGGGTCCGTGCCGGGGAGGGGGAGGGGGGTCCGTGCCGGGGTGGAGGTTGGGGGTGGGGCCGTGCCGGGGAGGGGGATGGGGGGGTCCGTGCCGGGGAGGGGGATGGGGGGGTCCGTGCCGGGGAGGGGGATGGGGGGTTCCGTGCCGGGGAGGGGGATGGGGGGTCCGTGTCGGGGTGGAGGTTGGGGGGGGGGTCCGTGCCGGGGAGGGGGAGGGGGGTCCGTGCCGGGGTGGAGGTTGGGGGTGGGGCCGTGCCGGGGAGGGGGATGGGGGGGTCCGTGCCGGGCAGGGGGATGGGGGTGTCCGTGCCAGGGTGGAGGTTGGGGGGTGTCCGTGCCGGGGTGGAGGTTGGGGGGGGGTCCGTGCCGGGGAGGGGGATGGGGGTGTCCGTGCCGGGGTGGAGGTTGGGGGGGGGTCCGTGCCGGGGAGGGGGATGGGGGGGTCCGTGCCGGGGAGGGGGATGGGGATGGGGGGTCCGTGCCGGGGTGGAGGTTAGGGGAGGGGTCCGTGCCGGGGAGGGTGATGGGGGGTCCGTGCCGGGGTGGAGGTTGGGGGGGAGTCCGTGCCCGGGGAGGGGGATGGGGGGGGTCCGTGCCGGGGAGGGGGATGGGGCGGGTACGTGCCGGGGAGGGGGATGGGGGGTCCGTGCCGGGGTGGAGGTTGGGGGAGGGGTCCGTGCCGGGGAGGGTGATGGGGGGGTCCGTGCCGGGGTGGAGGTTGGGGGGGGGGTCCGTGCCCGGGGAGGGGGATGGGGGGGGTCCGTGCCGGGGAGGGGGATGGGGGGGGTCCGTGCCGGGTAGGGGGATGGGGGGTCCGTGCCGGGGTGGAGGTTGGGGGGGGGGACCATGCCGGGGAGGGTAATGGGGGGTCCGTGCCGGGGAGGGGGATGTGGGGTCCGTGCCGGGGTGGAGGTTGGGGGGGGGTCCGTGCCGGGGAGGCGGATGGGGGGTCCGTGCCGGGGTGGAGGTTGGGGGGGGGTCCGTGCCGGTGAGAGGGATGGGGGGGTCTGTGCCGGGGAGGGGGATGGGGGGGGTCCGTGCCGGGGAGGGGGATGGGGGGTCCGTGCCGGGGTGGAGGTTGGGGGGGGGTCTGTGCCGGGGAGGGAGAGGGGGGTCCGTGCCGGGGTGAAGGTTGGGGGGTGGTCCGTGCCGGGGAGGGGGATGGGGGGGTCCGTGCCGGGGTGGAGGTTGGGGGGGGGTCCGTGCCGGGGAGGGGGATAGGGGGGTCTGTGCCGGGGCGGGGGATGGGGGGTTCCGTGCCGGGGAGGGGGATGGGGGGTCCGTGCCGGGGTGGAGGTTGGGGGGGGGGGTCCGTGCCGGGGAGGGGGAGGGGGGTCCGTGCCGGGGTGGAGGTTGGGGGTGGGGCCGTGCCGGGGAGGGGGATGGGGGGGTCCGTGCCGGGCAGGGGGATGGGGGTGTCCGTGCCAGGGTGGAGGTTGGGGGGTGTCCGTGCCGGGGTGGAGGTTGGGGGGGGGGGGGGGTCCGTGCCGGGGAGGGGGATGGGGGTGTCCGTGCCGGGGTGGAGGTTGGGGGGGGGTCCGTGCCGGGGAGGGGGATGGGGGGGTCCGTGCCGGGGAGGGGGATGGGGGGGTCCGTGCCGGGGAGGGGGATGGGGGGTCCGTGCCGGGGTGGAGGTTAGGGGAGGGGTCCGTGCCGGGGAGGGTGATGGGGGGTCCGTGCCGGGGTGGAGGTTGGGGGGGAGTCCGTGCCCGGGGAGGGGGATGGGGGGGGTCCGTGCCGGGGAGGGGGATGGGGCGGGTCCGTGCCGGGGAGGGGGATGGGGGGTCCGTGCCGGGGTGGAGGTTGGGGGAGGGGTCCGTGCCGGGGAGGGTGATGGGGGGGTCCGTGCCGGGGTGGAGGTTGGGGCGGGGGGTCCGTGCCCGGGGAGGGGGATGGGGGGGGTCCGTGCCGGGGAGGGGGATGGGGGGGGGTCCGTGCCGGGGAGGGGGATGGGGGGTCCGTGCCGGGGTGGAGGTTGGGGGGGGGGGACCGTGCCGGGGAGGGTGATGGGGGGGTCCGTGCCGGGGAGGGGGATGGGGGGTCCGTGCCGGGGTGGAGGTTGGGGGGGGGTCCGTGCCGGGGAGGCGGATGGGGGGTCCGTGCCGGGGTGGAGGTTGGGGGGGGGGGTCCGTGCCGGTGAGAGGGATGGGGGGGTCTGTGCCGGGGAGGGGGATGGGGGGGGGTCCGTGCCGGGGAGGGGGATGGGGGGTCCGTGCCGGGGTGTAGGTTGGGGGGGTCCGTGCCGGGGAGGGAGAGGGGGGTCCGTGCCGGGGTGAAGGTTGGGGGGGAGTCCGTGCCGGGGAGGGGGATGGGGGGATCCGTGCCGGGGAGGGGGATGGGGGTGTCCGTGCCGGGGTGGAGGTTGGGGGGGGGTCCGTGCCGGGGTGGAGGTTGGGGGGGGGTCCGTGCCGGGGAGGGGGATGGGGGTGTCCGTGCCGGGGTGGAGGTTGGGGGGGGGTCCGTGCCGGGGAGGGGGATGGGGGGGTCCGTGCCGGGGAGGGGGATGGGGGGGGTCCGTGCCGGGGAGGGGGATGGGGGGTCCATGCCGGGGTGGAGGTTGGGGGGGGGGTCCGTGCCGGGGAGGGTGATGGGGTGTCCGTGCCGGGGTGGAGGTTGGGGGTGGGTCCGTGCTGGGGAGGGGGATGGGGGGGTCCGTGCCGGGGAGGGGGATGGGGGGGTCCGTGCCGGGAAGGGGGATGGGGGTGTCCGTGCCGGGGTGGAGGTTGGGGGGGGGTCCGTGCCGGGGAGGGGGATGGGGGGGTCCGTGCCGGGAAGGGGGATGGGGGTGTCCGTGCCGGGGTGGAGGTTGGGGGGGGGTCCGTGCCGGGGTGGAGGTTGGGGGGTGGGTGGGTCTGTGCCGGGGAGGGGGATGGGGGTGTCCGTGCCGGGGTGGAGGTTGGGGGGGGGTCTGTGCCGGGGAGGGGTTGGGGGGGTCCATGCCGGGGTGGAGGTTGGGGGGTGGGTCCGTGCCGGGGTGGAGGTTGGGGGGGGGGGTCCGTGCCGGGAAGGGGGATGGGGGGGTCCGTGCCGGGGTGGAGGTTGGGGGGGGGTCCGTGCCGGGGTGGAGGTTGGGGGGTGGGTGGGTCTGTGCCGGGGAGGGGGATGGGGGTGTCCGTGCCGGGGTGGAGGTTGGGGGGGGGGTCTGTGCCGGGGAGGGGTTGGGGGGGTCCATGCCGGGGTGGAGGTTGGGGGGTGGGTCCGTGCCGGGGTGGAGGTTGGGGGGGGGGTCCGTGCCGGGGAGGGGGATGGGGGGGTCCGTGCCGGGGTGGACGTTGGGGGGGGTCCGTGCCGGGGAGGGGGATGAGGGGTTCCGTGACGGGGTGGAGGTTGGGGGGGGGTCCGTGCCGGGGAGGGGGATGGGGGTGTCCGTGCCGGGGTGGACGTTGGGGGGGGTGTCCGTGCCGGGGTGGAGGTTGGTGGGGGGGGGTCCCTGCTGGGGAGGGAGATGGGAGGGCAAGTGAGTTGGTCCACCTGGCCAGGTGCCAGCCTCCAACAGTTGGACCCATGCGGTCCATGCCACCTGGCTGGGGGGAGGAGGGGATATGGGCAATGATGACATGTCGTCGTTCCCCTCCCCCACCAGGCCGTCATGTTTTCAGATCATCCAGCGATGTTGGCCGCCGTGGCGGCAGCCGCTCATGTCTATGTTGCCCTGGATGAGGAGGAGGAGGAGCGTGCCAGAGAGGCGGCGCAGGCTGCTGCAGAGGGGCAGGCAGCAGCCGCCCAGGCTGGAGGGACACCCGACCGACAGGACGAGGAGGGGGAGGAGGACGTCGCGGCCCCACGGCAACGGAGGCACCCGAGGGCGCCCCATGTGTACCGGCCCAGGCAGTCATACCAGGACCTCACGGACCGGGAATGCAGGAGGAGACTCCGGATGAGCCGGGAAACCGTGGCACACATCTGCCACCTGCTGGCACACCTGTCACCGCGTGGCACTGGCGGGGGACACCCTCTCCCCGTGTCCGTCAAGGTTACGGTGGCCCTGAAATTTTATGCAACGGGGTCATTCCAGGAACCGAGTGGGGACCTGTCCGGCATATCGCAGACATCGGTGCACCGGTGCATCCGGGCAGTGACAGATGCCCTATATGCCATGGCGCACCGCTACATCCGCTTCCCCGTGGACCGGGCCAGCCAAGATGCCCGGGCCGTGGGCTTCTCTGCCGTGGCCGGGTTCCCCATGGTCCAGGGCGCGATCGATGGGATGCACGTCGCCGTGCGGCCAACTGCAGATAACAGGGCCGTGTTCACTAACAGGAAGGGGACCTATTCGATGAACGTACAGGTGGTCTGCGACCACCGCATGATGATCCTGCACGTCTGTGCCCGTCACCCAGGCAGTGTACACGACTCATTCGTGTTGTCGCGGTCATCCATCCCCGGCATGTACGAGGGACGCCATCCCCGGCTGAGGGGCTGGTTGCTGGGTGACAGGGGCTACCCATTGCGATCGTGGCTGATGACGCCTATACGGAGGCCACGCAATGAGGCGGAGAACCGCTACAATGATGCCCATGTAGCGACAAGGGGAGTGATAGAGAGGTGCTTTGGCGTGCTGAAGATGCGTTTCAGGTGCCTGGACCTCTCTGGGGGCGCCCTCCAGTATCGGTCAGATAGGGTCGGCCGCATCATTGTGGTGTGCTGCGTCCTGCACAACATAGCCCAACAGAGGGGCAATGTGCCGCAGGCAGAGGAGGGCGGAGTGGAGGAGCAGCAGGAAGAGGCGCAGTCCTCCCCAGATGAGGGGGATGGGGGTAATGGTCAGGGCAGACGGCGTAGACACAGGCGGGTGGCTGTCCACCGTTACCGGCTGGCCCAGCGGGCACGGGACAGACTGATAGACGCCCGCTTCACTGACTAGATGGGAGTGGGAATCGGGTAGTATGGCCACAGACCGCACACCATGGCAACAGCCGACCACCCACACCCCCCACCCACCCAGCACCCTCACCCCCCTCCCCAACCCCACCCACCCCACCCGCATGCACACCACCCCCCCCCCCCCCATTGCCGATCCACCTGCGGCACAATGGGCCGGGCTCACACAGTTGCGGGTGGGCGCGTGTCTATCGCAGGCCATGGAGGATGATGACAACCCGCCCTGCGGTGAGCTCCTGGCTCTACATCGTTGGACTATGTCTGACCCATGGCCACAGTACCACCATCCACCCGGACCATCCCTGCATGCGGCTGTGACACTGCAGCGCACGGTCCCGTCCTCTGCCCGGGGGATGTTGATGGCGGCCCAGGGGGAAGGGTGCAGACTCACCAGGGGCTGAAGTAAGACCACCCCTCACACACACACTTGCGCTCAACGTACATGACACCCCCGCACACTTTGGACAGAGCACAAAGGCAGCTTCTGTAGGTGTAACATTGACTTTAATAACCAAAGGAGTTCATGCACGTGCCCTAGCCCCTAAAACTCATCTGTGCCCTGCAACCGTGCCAACTTACTCAGTGTCTAATTGTTTGGCCTTACGGGCCCTTTGACTACGTCTACGTGGTTCCCCAGACGGTACAGCAGAACTGGAAGTGGACTCCTGTGATTCCTGCCCTCTGACACTGGATCCCTTTGGCGGCCATTTCCTGGGACGTCCTGGCCTAGGTGGGCCAGGCTGCGGCCCGGGCGACTGGGATGGCGAGCTGCCAGCCTGTCCTGCCCGTTGCCCACCCGATGCACCTGGGACGGAAGGGGGGAGTCCGAGGTGTTGCGGTGTACCGGGACCTCCCCTACAGAGGGAGCCGGGACGGACCACACCACCCCCTCCTCCCTCGGGGTGCCCGATGGCCCCCAGGCCTCTACATGGGTGGGGGATGCGAACGGACTGGCCATCCGACGCCCCCCGACATCTGGCGCTGCCAGTCCTGGAGGCCCGTGCTGGTATCGACAGGGGTCTGCAGGTTTGCAGCCATGGAGCCCAGGGGGTTGGCAAACCCTGTCTGTGACAGTGCGACGCCGGCTCGCACATGGCCACTGGCGCCGATGCCCTCAGCGATGGCCTGCAGAGATTGGGCCATGGCCTGCTGAGACTGGGCCATGGCCTGCAGAGACTGGGCCATGGCCTGCTGAGACTGGGCTATGGCGTTGAGCGCCTCTGCCATCTGGCGCTGGCACTGGCTCATGGCCTCCTGTGAGAGGGCAGCCATTTCCTGGGCCACAGACGCCGCCTGCACGGAAAGCCCCAGGCCTCGCAAACCGTTCCCCATGTCTGACACCGTTGCACCCATTGCCTCCACCGCGGACGCCACCCGTGCGGTGTCGGCCTGGGTGGCACGCATGACCGACACCACTCCCAGCTCCTGGACGCGGGTGGACTCCTCCACTTGCGACCGCAGCCGCCGCAAGCCGCCCGTCACCCTCTTCGCTTGTCTCCGGGTCGGTGGTTGCATCGGATCTATGTGTGGGTGTGGTAACTCCAGGAACCCGGGATCCATCTGGGCGACAGATGTTCGCTTGGGCTGGGCTGCCCTCCGACTGCCCGGCCCCTCTGCTGCTCCTACCTCCACCTGCTGTACCGGGACGGCTGTGTTGTGCGCACCAGTGAGTGTACCAGACGCCTCATCACTAAAGTGCCCAACCGAGGTGAGTGTTTCTGCGATGGTGGAGGGTGTTGGTGACAGCAGTGGCGTTGTGTCGTGCTCTTCGTCCCACTCTGAGTCCATGGCACTTTGGGTTGGGGGTTCGTCTCCACCCATCCACTCTGAGTCACTGTCCGGTATTTCGTCTTCCTGGGTAGTGTTGTCCCGGGTACTGCTGTCCCGGGTACTGCTGTCCCGGGTAGTGGTGTCCTGGGTAGTGGTGTCCTGGGTAGTGGTGTCCTGGGTAGTGGTGTCCTCGGTAGTGGTGTCCTGGGTAGTGGTGTCCTGGCTCGGATGTGACGGGGGCCTGTGGCTGCCCCCCTCATCGCTGGGTGGTCGCTCCCGCACGTGACGGGGGTGTTGTCTCCCTGTTGCTCCAGTCTCTCCATCTCCCGTGGTATGCGAGGGGCATCCTGTGGGCGTCGCATGCTGGAGGGTGCCGGTCTCTCCGTCTCCCGTGGTCTCCGAGGGGCATCCTGCCGGCGTCGCATGCCGGAGGGTCCGGGTCTGTCCGCCTCCCGTGGCCTCCGAGGGGCATCCTGCGGGCGTCGCATGCCGGAGGGTCCGGGTCTCCCCGTCTCCCGTGGCCTCCGAGGGGCATCCTGCGGGCGGTCTGCATCTGCGGGGATGGGTGCCTGGACGTTTGGTCCTGCGATACACAATGAAGCATGCATGGTTAGACATCAGGCAGTGATCAGGTGATACGGGGGAGGGGGATATAGGGGAGGGGGGATATGGGGACGGGCTGTCGGCGGCTCACTTGCTAGTACGCCCCCGACCTCTGCATCAGCAACCTCCCGGTCCTCAGGTCCACCAGCCAGTTCCAGGGCCCTTTCCTGGTGTTCGGTCAGTGGCCTCTCATCAGCGGGGCCTCCTCCAGTCCTCACATGCTCCCTATTGTTGTGTGCGCGCTTCTCCTGTGGTGGGGGGGGTGGCAGGGGTAAAAGGCAACACTGTTAGGCAGGTATATGAATGCACGCCATCGGTTGCGCGTGCATTGCAGAGGTTAAGGTTAGGGCTGGATTCACTTGGGGATATGGGGGAGGGGGGATATGGGGGAGGGGGGATATGGGGGAGGGGGGGATATGGGGGAGGGGGGGATATGGGGGAGGGGGGATATGGGGGAGGGGGGATATGGGGAGGGGGGATATGCGGTAGGGGGGATATGGGGGAGGGGGGGATATGGGGAGGGGGGATATGGGGAGGGGGGATATGGGGGAGGGGGGATATGGGGGAGGGGGATATGGGGGAGGGGGGATATGGGGGAGGGGGGATATGGGGGAGGGGGGATATGGGGAGGCTCACCCTGCCTGCTCTGACGAGGTCGTTCACCTTCTTGTGGCACTGGGTGCCTGTCCGTGGTGTCAGGGCCACAGCGGTGACAGCCTCTGCCACTTCCCTCCACAGACGCCGGCTGTGGAGTGGGGCAACTCTGCGGCCGTGCCCGGGATACAGGGCGTCCCTCCTCTGCTCCACTGCGTCCAGGAGCGCCTCCACAGCGCGTGACTCGAACCTCGGGGCTGAGCGGCGGCCAGCCATCCAGTCGGGTGTTGCGGTCGGGTGTTCCGGTCGGGTGGGGTGGAGCAGCGCGGCCTTATGAGCCGTCACGCCGTGCGGCGCGTATGACGCTGCACGGCGTGAACCACTGCGCAAGTGCGGATCCCGTTACGTCGCTGCTAGCCCATTTCGGGCCGGAGACTATCGACCCATTTTTCCGACGTGACGCAAGTCGGATTTGCGCCGTTTTTTGCGCCGATCAGCGGACTTTCCGCCGATAACGGAGAATTTCGCCCCGCATCTGTAGTGCTGTGTACAATATTAATACTTGACTAGTACCAAGAATGAGCGGGTTGTCTTATAAGGAACGGTTGGTCACACTGGGCTTGTATCTACTGGAGTTTAGAACAGTAAGAGGCGACTTGATTGGAACTTTTAAGATTCTGAGGGGTATTGACAGGATGGATGTGGAGATGATGTTTCCTTTTGTGGGAGAATCTGGAGCAAGAGGGGCGAGATTCTCCGATATCCGGCGGGCGGGCTGTACCGGCACCAAATAGTGGCGTGAACCACTCTGGCATCGGGCCACCCGGGAGGTGTGGAATCCTCCATACCTTCGGGGACTAGGCCGGCGCTGTAGTGATTGGCGCCGCGCCAACTGGCGCCGAAGGGCCTCCGCCAGCCGACGCGAGTTGGAGCATGCACAGGAGCACCAGCGTGTTCCCAGAACACGATCGCAGGCCAGGCCACCGTGCCCCCCCCCCCTCCCTCCCGGGGGTGGATCCCCCCTGCACCCCCCCCCCCCCCCCCCCCCCCCCCAGGACTTTGCAGACCGCCCTCAGAGCCAGGTCCAAACCTTGTGTAATTCACACCGGCGGGACTGGCCAAAAAGGGGCAGCCGCTCGGTCCATCGGGGACTGGAGAATCGCCGGGGGGAGGCCACTGGCAACGGCCCCCGACAGGCGCGATCCCCGCTCCCACCAGAAAAACGGTGCCAGAGAATTTGACAGCCGGCGTCGGAGTGGAGGGGCGGTCGTAGAATCCCGCCCAAGGTTCCTCATTAAAGATGGAGATGAGGAGAAATTATTTCTCTCAGAGCGTCGTGAGTCTTTGGAACTCTCTTCCTCAGTGGAAACAGAGCCGTGGGATATTTTTAAGGCAGAGCTGGGTAGATTCTTGATTAACATGGGGTGAAAGGTTGTTGGGGTAGACAGGAATTTGGAGTTGGGCAGCACGGTGGCAGAGTGGTTAGCACTGCTGCCTCATGGCGCCGAGGTCCCAGGTTCAATCCTGGCTCTGGGTCACTGTCCATGTGGAGTTTGCGCATAATCCCCGTGTTTGCGTGGGTTTCGCCCCCACAACCCAAAGATGTGCAGGGGAGGTGGATTGGCCACACTAAAAATTGCCCCTTAATTGGAAAAAAAATGAATGATGGTGGCTCCTCCTTTGTCTGCTGGTTTGATGACGATGTTGCGGTTGGTCTTGAGAGCGCGGGTGGCATTGTGTTGTGCTTGAGTGACGTTCGGGGCTGTCTTGTGAATGCGACTAATGAATCTGGTATTGATGCGACTCCTGACGGCTTGTGCATACATGTCAAGTCTAGGGTAGCCGCCTCCGACCGTACCGACCTCCTCAGAAGACAAACAAGGGACACAACTGACAGAGTATCTTACATCGTCCAGGACTTCCCTGGAGCGGAGAAACCACAACATCTTCTTCGCAGCCTTCAACACGTCATCGATGAAGACAAACATCTTGACAAAATCATCCCCACACCCCCACTACTTGTCTTCAAACAACCGCGCAACCTCAAACAAATCATTGTTTGCAGCAATTATCCCTCTCTCCAGTTGCTCCGTCTGGACCTGTAGACTTAATTACCTGCAAAGACTTGCATTCAAAGTATCGTATTGCATATTTGACTTTGTCTATATATATATGTTTCTGGAACCCACCTCTTCATTCACCTGAGGAAGGAGCAGTGCTCCGAAAGTTAGTGATTTGAAACAAACCTGTTGGACTTTAACCTGGTGTTGTAAGACTTCTTACTGTTTTTCAGTCTGGGCTAACGCATAGTGGTTTGACTGGAGAAGTCCCTGGGGAGTTGATGTGCTTTCAGTCCCTGGAAAGTTCATTTGTTTTTTAGCTTGGGGAGATTATGTCAGTGCTGGGTGGAGCTAAGAGAGATTTCCTTTGGAGAAAGAAAGTGAAGTCTGATCTGGCAACCCTTGTTTTTTAGACCATAAATAAGTAAGAGCAGTTTTCTTTCCCAATAGGATCGTTTGAAAAAAGAGTAATAATATTTTAAAAGCAGAGCAGTCTTGTCTGAAGACAAGTAAGAGGCTGAAACAACCCAGATGAAGCAGCTGTTTCAAGATACTCAGCCAGAGTCTGAAAGAGTTCGAACAAGAGCCAGAATCTTGAATTACTCTATGCCGTGATGATTTTAAAGATGGATTGAGAGCTATGTGTTCCTTGTTGTTTAATGGGAAATTGAGTAGTAATGTTAAGGGGTATTGTAAGCTGTCCTTTTTCGGGTGTGAAGTTAAAAAGCTTAATATTGTATTTATAATAACGTTTTATTTTAGAAATACCAGAGCCCTATTTTCTCATGCAATCACTCCTGGAGCAAATCATTCTTTCTGCACAGTCTTACAAATAAACTAAAATACAGTATCCTAGCCACTGTTGGACTCTAGTCTGGGATCATAATAAATCCTGCTCCTAATTTGTATGTTTGTATACCTTTGCACAGTTTGTTTTGAGCCCCTGTGAATCGAGGACGTTTCTGCATTTCCATCTCCTCTGTCAAGATGCCCAGTGCAACATCAGAAAACCTTGCTCACTTGTTCATCTTGTTCACAGACTCTTCCTCAATCTGTTCCAGCACCTGCTCCAATCAGGATGTGCATTCCTTTAAGCAGTGCAGGCTGGGTTTAAGTAATGCAAGCTAGCTTTAAGTGGTTCTAACTTCACTGAGTTACACGATTAAGGACTCCTTAGGCCCCCACTGAGATGTACGGCCGTTCAAAAGCATACTTAGCGTTGGCTGTATGCAGATCAGCAGGCAGCACAAGGTTTGTGTGCTGCTTGCAGCAGAAGCAATGGACATGGATTAATTACACATTGCAATACCTGGATCCAATTTCACAGACTACGTCTTATCTAAAACATGACATCTTCAAAATCTAGCACATCCCAGCACCACACTGCAGTTTCAGCTTAGTTTATGTGCTCAAGTTCTGGACAATTTTTCACTGCAAAGGGAGAGCATTATCAATTAAACTGTGCTAATGCCCAAAAGGAACTGTAAATTGATGTGTTAGCTTTGGCTTTATTCTTAAAAATGGTCAGGTTTGTTAATCAGTATTTATTCAGCGTCTGCGATCTTGAGTTGTTTGGGTTCTGAGATAAGTGCATTCAGCAGTGCGGTTTGGCAGGTGCTCTGGGACATATCAACTGTTTGTATTAGGTTCTGTATTTTCAGTATTAAATATTCAAACAGTGCTAAATCAAAAATCAACATTCATATGAGGCTGTGTATAAAAGTTCTGTTGTGATCAAACAGAAGTGTTTGGATAAGAGAGATTACATGAGTAAGGCAAGACATTTTTGTTGCTATTTTAGCTTTTATGTGTAGCTTAATTAATATGTTTGCTTCAGTCCTGCAATTGGTTTTCAATATATGCCATTGATTTTGTAGTGATGGTTATTAGACATATTTGGTTGCCATGGTGAACAAGAGTACAGGCACCGAGAGCCTGCATGAGAGAGTTTGATTTTCATTTTGTTTCAGCTGTTTAGTGTGAAAATAATTTACTTGTATCAGTGCAGAATGTTCCAATGTAATTATAAAACTGAACTTGTTTCAGATTAAATAAAGAGGTGAATTTTAGCTCTCAAAAAAGGTTAGCCTGCTTCGGACTGCCCTTAATCAAATCTGTCAATCAGGTTGACTCCAGACAGGGATTCTGTCAAGAGGAAGAGGTAAACGCTGTGAAGTTGTATACAAACATACAGACAAGGAGTAGGCCATTCGGCCCTTGAATCATGCTTCGCCATTTAATAAGAACATAGCTGATCTGATCATCACCTCAAATCTGCATATGGCCTATCTCTGGTAACCTATTAGCCCCTGACTTAACAAGGATCCAGCTCCTCTGCCTTAAAAATATTCAAAGACTCTGCTTCCACCACCTTTTCAGGAAGAAAGTTCCTGCTGCATCACAGTGCCAGGGACCCGGGTTGCTTTCCGACCTCGGGTGACTGTGTGTGGAGTTTGCACATTCTCCCTGTATCTGCGTGAGTTTCCTCCAGGGCTCTGGGTTCCTCCCACAATCCAAAGATGTGCAGGTTAGGTGGATCGGCCATTCTAAGTTGCCCTTAGTGTCCAAAAGGATAGGTGGGGTTACGGGGATAGGGTGGAGGTGTGGGCTTAAGTAGGGACTCCTTCCAAGGGCCAGTGAAGACCCAATGGGCTGAATGGCCTCCTTCTACTCTGTAAAATCTATGAATTCTAAGTGTCTTTCCTGCCCAGCTTGTTTACCATAATAAAAAATGATTTCGGTCAAAAAAGTACAAAGACATTGAAAAAGTAAGAACCTGGGCAAGATGCTCATTTTTATGGATTGAATTCTGCCAGCTAAGGAAAGAGGCAAATTATCCCAGCACTGTAAATGTGCTCTAATTTTGGCAAACAGGGGCGTCATTCTCCGACCCCCTGCCGGGTCGGAGAATGGCCGTAGGCCGCCGTGAATCCCGCCTCCGCCCCCGCCGAAGTCTCCGGTACCGGAGATTGGGCGGGGGCGGGAATCGGGCCGCGCCGGTTGGCGGGATCCCCCCGCTGGATTCTCCGGCCCGGATGGGCCGAAGTCCCGCCCAGAAATTGCCTGTCCCGCCGGCGTAAATCAAACCTGGTATTTACCAGCGGGACCAGGCGGCGTGGGCGGGCTCCGGGGTCCTGGGGGAGGGCGCGGGGCGATCTGACCCCGGGGGGTGCCCCCACGGTGGCCTGGCCCGCGATCGGGGCCCACTGATCCGCGGGCGGGCCTGTGCCGTGGGGGCACTCTTTCCCTTCCGCCTCCGCAACGGCCTCCGCCATGGCGGAGGCGGAAAAGACTCTCCCCACTGCGCATGCGCGGGAAACTGACAGCGGCCGCTGACGCTCCTGCGCATGCGCCGGGAAACTATCGGCGGCTGCTGGCGCTCACGCGCATGCGCCGCATTTCCGCGCCAGCTGGCGGGGCAACTAACGCCATTTCCGCCAGCTGGCGGGGCGGAAATCCCTCCGGCGTCGGCCTAGCCCCTCAATGTTGGGGCTAGGCCGCCAAAGATGCGGAGCATTCCACACCTTTGGGCCGGCGCAATGCCCGTCTGATTGGCGCCGTGTTTGGCGCCAGTCGGCGGACATCGCGCCGTTGGGGGAGAATTTCGCCCCTGGTTTGTAAAATTTGTTTTATAAAGAGAAATAAAAGAATTGGTGAAAACCAGCAAGAGATATACAGAACAGCAAACATCTGGAGGGGGATTTGCCTGGATAGAGCTGATCGAAAAACATTTGCTTTTGTTGGTATTTAATTTATAGCCGAAACACAAGCAACAGGGTCAGTATAATATAATAGAAGTTCATCAGCATACAAGGACACACGGTGCACCACACCAACTCAGTGAATACCCTTTAACAGTACTGATGACTTTCAGGCTATGGACAGAGGTTCTATCGCCAAAGCAAAAAGGAGTGAAGAGAAAGGGCACCCCTGACGGATTCCTCTGCATAGGGGGAAATACTTTGAATATAGAAAGTTAGTGTGCACACTTGCATTAGGGGAAAATATAGTACAAGTTTTGGACCAAAACTAAATTGCCTTGAAAATGGCATCGATGCGACGCACTCCGCGCATAGTTGAAACACCGTTCACATATCATTAGTGGGCTCACCCACAATGCTCCGCCTCTGATGGGCCGAGTTCCCAACGGCGCGGTTCATCAACTTTTAAACTTTCAATCAAGCATAATCTACACGCACAGATCAAATGCCACATATTAATACAGTTAATTCTCGGTGCCTTACAGATTTATGCACAAAGTTCTTGAGAATTCAGTCTGAGGATCACACCCTTCCTCAGAAAGCAGAGCAGGTCTCAAAAATGAAACTATAAACAGCAGACACAGGGCAGGGCTGAAAACAAAACTAAAACAGACTCAGCCCCTCCCATGAGTGACATCACAGCCTGTTTAGCCGTTAATCCCTTAATCACAGCTTTTACAGACATATAGGGTGAAATTCTCCGCCAACGGCGCGATGTCCGCCGACTGGCGCCAAAAATGGCGCCAATCAGACGGGCATTGCGCCGGCCCAAAGGTGCGGAATGCTCTGCATCTTTGGGGGCCGAGCCACAACATTGAGGGGCTAGGCCGGCGCCGGAGGGATTTCCGCCCCGCCAGCTGGCGGAAATGGCGTTTGTTGCCCCGCCAGCTGGCGGAAATGGCGTTTAGTGCCCCGCCAGCTGGCGCGGAAATGCGGCGCATGCGCGGGAGCGTCAGCGGCCGCCGACAGTTTCCCGCGCATGCGCAGTGGGGAGAGTCTCTTCCGCCTCCGCCATGGTGGAGGCCGTGGCGGAGGCGGAAGGGAAAGAGTGCCCCCACGGCACAGGCCCGCCCGCGGATCGGTGGGCCCCGATCGCGGACCAGGCCACCGTGGGGGCACCCCCCGGGGTCAGATCGCCCCGCGCCTCCCCCAGGACCCCGGAGCCCGCCCACGCCGCCTGGTCCCGCCGGTAAATACCAGCTTTGATTTACGCCGGCGGGACAGGCAATTTCTGGGCGGGACTTCGGCCCATCCGGGCGGGAGAATTGAGCGGGGGGTCCCGCCAACCGGCGCGGCCCGATTCCCGCCCCCGCCCAATCTCCAGTACCGGAGACTTTGGCGGGGGCGGGATTCACGGCGGCCAACGCCCATAATCTCAAAAGAAAGGAAACCCTAGATTGAGGAAGGTATCATTCTCTGGAGGTCCCGAGTAGTTTTCCCTCACCCAGCTGAGGCCCGAAAATGTATTAATTAATTAAAAAGAAGCAGAGTCCTGTTCAGTAACGAGGGGGGGGGAGAGACCACGCTAAATGGGCCCAAAATGAGAATTTTTTTTTCATTAAATCGCACCCGCTATTTGAGTGGCTAGAGAAGCTAGAGCTAAAAACGGGCATAGTCTCAGTGTAATTGAATTGAAATTTAGGAACAAGAAAATAACTTTCTTCACTCACAGAATTGTTAATCTTTGGAATTCTCCATCAAAAGGTTATGGTTGCTCAGCCAATGAGTTTTCAAGAACAGTAGTTTCTTGAGCACTAAGGTGATATAGAAGGAAAGTGGAGATAATACAGAAGTTCAGCCGTGATTTCTTTATAATTCATTCATGCGATTGAAGTTTTACTGTCAAGGCCAGCATTTGTTGGCATCCCTAACTGCCCTTGAGAAGGTTGGTAGTGAGCTGCCTTCTTGAAACTTTTCAGTCGATCGTGCTGTTGGGGAGGGCAATTGCAGATTTTCATAGAATCATAGAATCATTTTGACTCAATGACAGTAAAGGAATGGTGATAAGTTCCATGCCTCGATGGTTTGCAGCTTGGAAGGGTGTTGTTGTTCCCATGCATCTACCCTAGTCCTTCTAGATGGTGGAGGTCACATGTTTGGAAGATGCTGTTGAAGGAGGCAAGTTGATGCAGTGCATCTTGTAGATATTACATACTGCTGTCAATGTGCACCAGTGATGGAGTGTGTGAATGTTTAAAGTGGTGAATGAGGTGCGAGCTGTTTTTCCTAGATGCCGGTGAAGTTCTTGAGTCTTGTTGGAGCTCTACTCATCCCGATAGGTGGACAGTATTCCATCACATTCCTGATTTGTAGATGGGGGACAGGCTTTGGAGAGTCATGTGGTGAGATTCTCACTCAGAACTCCCAGCCTCTGACCTTCTTTTGTAGCCACAGCATTTATAAGGCTGATCCAGTTAAATATTTGGTCAATGGTGACTCCCAGGATGTTGATAGTGGGGGATTCATCAATGATACTGCCATTAACATCAAGGCGAGATGGTTAGATTCTTTCTTGTTGGAGACGGTTATTGCCTGACACTGTGTGGTGCAAATGCTACTTGCTGATTATCAGCCGAAGTCTGAATATTGTCCAGCTCTTTCTGCATGTGAGCATAGACTGTTCTTTATTTGAGAACTTATACATGGTTTTGAGCACTATGCCATTATCAGTGAACATCCCTACGTCGAACCTGATGGAGGGAAGGTCTTTGATGAAGCAGTTGAAGATGTTTGGGTCTTGGACACTACCATGAGGAACTCCTGCAACAATGTCCTGGGGTCGAGATGAGTGGCCTGCAAGAACCACAACCATCTTCCTTTGCGCTGAGCATGACTCCGACCAGTGGACAATTTTCCCACTAATTCCCATTGACTGCAATTTTGCTAGAACTCTTTGAGGCCAACTTGCCCAAATGCTGCCTTGATGTCAAAAGAAGTCGCCCTCACCTCACCTGGCAGAACAGGCTCAGCAGTATATATAGCCTACTCCTGCTCCTATTTCTTTTGTTCTTAATCCAAATCACTTCACAGCCAATGAAGCACTTTTGAGCTGTAATCACTTGTTGTGAAGTGCCAACTATTTTGTGCACAGCAAGGTCTAATCAGCAGCAATGAAATAATTAAGTAAGGAAAATTATTCTAGTGATGGAAGTTGAGGAATAAAAGTTGACCAAGTCAGCATCCTGCTAGTCTTCAAATAGTGCCTTGGGATCTTTTATTTCTATCTGAGCATGTAGATGTTCAACATCTCTCACCCAGCAGCACTCCCCTAAATATTGCATTGAAGTGCCAACCTTGATTATGGGCACAAGTCTTTAGAGTAGTCCTTAAGTCTACAACCTGTCGACTCGGAGGCGGGGATGCTACCACTGAGCCAAGCCTAACTCGTTTTGTAATTTGTTCCAGAAATACCAGGCATGATTTAATGGCCGTGTCGTGCTTGTGCAAGAACGCGACATGGGCGTTAGATTGCAGGAGAGGCCAAAATTGGGAGCTGCGCCGAGCGCTGATCGATTTTCGATCTAACCAGCCCATTTCCGTTGGTGAAATCAGGATCCCACTGTGGCGTAGTAGAAACCAATAATCACCAATTAAGGCCAATCTCCTTACAATTAACAGGAACGACCCCCTATCAAACGGCCTCCTGTGATATAACCGCCCCCCAGCAAGTGGTCACATGGGCGCCAATTAGTCCACCTTTTTAAAAACATGAAGCAGGCAGAATGGCTGCTGTGGGAATCTGAGGAGGCGCATAGCCATCTTCACTCCCCAGCAATGAGCCCAGTGGCATCAGGATGCTGCCCCAGAGCTCGGGAGGGGGGGGGAAAGCCGCGATTGTGGGGGAAGGTCAGCAGTCATCGGTGTGGGGGGGGGGGGGTGGGGGGGGGGGGGGGTGCGGGCACCCCTGGGCATAGGGGGGGCACCTCTGGGCAGAGGGGTGGAGGGTGCCTCCGCATCCGCGGGTCTGCCATGCCACCCACTGGATCTTGTGTACCCATGACGGGGGCAATCCCAGCTCCTGCCTGTCTATTCCACTGACCATGGAGGCTTCTGGCCATGCGACTGAAGACTATTGCTAATAGGGAATTGGCAATCATAGTTAAGTGAGCATTTCACAGCTCCCAAGTGTATTCCTGTGGGTAGGTGTGCCATGTTGCATGTGGGAGTTATTGGCGAGCATCCCAATCAGACTGTGAGGCCTGGGCACTGCACCTGAACACTGTAGGAAGCAATACCACGGACGCAATGGCCAACATCCAAACACCCAGGGGCTGGGCCCCAGCACCGGGGACATTTCTGCGACCAGAGGGTGGGTATGTGCACCAGGGAAGGTACCAGCACCTGGTCCAGATAATGTTACAAGTGGGTGTCAGGGGTACAGGGTCTAGGGTCCGGTGACCAGGGGCCCCCTCTGAAACCGGGGGTGCATGGGCAGGGCGTGTAGAATAGCACCCTGCAGGATGGCAGGGTATATTAGGGGGGTGGGTGGGGAGCCAAGGGGGACTGGAGGGTCCCAGGGTGGAAGACACCACTGGTTGTCACGGAGGCCCTGAAGGACCAGCCGTAGATGGAGGACAGGCGGCATCGGTGAGGGTCCGGCACGCCCGGAGGGCCAGGGGGTTTCTCATCCTTGCTTGCTTCAGATAGGACGTGGCTTTGTCCATCATGTTACCCTCTCAAAACTGCCATTCCCCAACCTGAACCACCCTGTTGCACCTTCCCGAGGTCTGTGTAACATTACTCCAGGGTGATGGGACTGTGTTGGCACTCGGGGGAGTTGGTGGCCAATGCTCTTCAGCGCCTCATCATGGTCCACCTGCATCAGGATCGGCTTAACTGCAGCTCCCTCTTGTTGGCTGGTAGCTGGCGGGCACGGTGCCGGCGAATCTGCCGGCGGGACCCTCATTTGTGGGGTGAAGCCCTTGGGGCCTCGTTAAGTGGACTAATTAAAGTTTGATACCGGTGACAGCAGTTCCCGCTCGCGACCACACTTAGAAACTTCTCCATTAAATCGTGCCCACCAATTTTTGACTTCATCTTTAATGTTTCTATGAAAATTTCACCCATAGCTCCTCTGAGGAGTAATAAGTAAGTTATCCTAGTTATAGATATGATTCAACTAGTAAAGTGTGAAGATTATGTAACCAGAATGTAACCATTGTGAAAACGTTTGACTCTAGATACTGCAGGATCCTGCAGTTGTTGGGAAGTATGATGCCATTGTGACTCATGCAGACAGCAATGCAGTCAAATTCTTCACTCACTGTGGCTTTAGCAATGATGTCATATTGAACAGGAAATTCAAGTAAGTATCTCCACCTCCTCACTGTTGGGTGATGGGTAAATTTAAGTTTTGTGAAACAAAATATCACATCTTCTGGCATCATACTCCACATTTTCTTTTCATTTCTCAGAGATAAGTACACTGCAAGAAAAAACTTTCTTTTTTTAAAAACATTTTATTAAAGCATTTATGATTTTATTTTTTATTTTTTTTAACAAACAATTTTATTGAGGTATTTTAGGCATATAGAAAAAGTGACATTGTACAGAACAAAAAAGAGACACAAATTAAACATAATGCCAACCACGGCTCTGTTCACGCAAGGACCTGCCTCAATATCCCCCTATTCTACTCTACTCTACCCTTGCCCCCCCCCCCACCCCGCTAACGCTTACTCCTCTGCGATGAAGTCAATAAATGGCTGCCACCTTCGGGCGAACCCTAATAGCGAACCTCTCAAGGCGAACTTGACTTTCTCTAGGCCAAGAAAGCGCGCCATGTCCGATAGCCATACCTCAGCCCTCGGGGGCTTTGAGTCCCTCCATGCTAACAGTATTCGTCGCCGGGCTACCAGGGAAGCAAAGGCCAGAACGTCGGCTTCTCTCTCTTCCTGGACTCCCTGGTCTTCCGAAACCCTAAAGATGCCACCTCAGGGCTCATTACCACCCCAGTTTTCAATACCCTGGACATGACATTTGCGAATCCCTGCCGATACCCCCTGAGCATGACCAGAACATGTGTACATGGTTAGCCGGCCCTCCGACGCATCTAGCACTTGTCCTCCAGCCCGAAGAATTTGCTCATCTTGGGCCACCGTCATGTGGGCCTGGTGCACGACCTTAAACTGGATCAGGCTGAGCCTGGCGCATGTTGCGGTCGTGTTTACTCTGCTCAGGGCTTCTGCCCAGATACCGTTCTCCATCTCCCCCCGAGCTCCTCTTCCCACTTAAGCTTCAGGTCCTCAGTCTGCGTATCCTCAGCTCCCATTAGTTCCTTGTAGACGTCTGAGACTCTACCCTCTCCCACCTCTCCCCTAGAAACTACCCTGACCTGCCTCCCCTTTGGCGGGTGACGTGGGAAGGACAGCACCAGTCTGCGTACAAAATCCCGCACCTGTAAGTATCTAAAGTCGTTCCCTTTCGCCAGCCCAAACTTCTCCTCCAGCGCCCTCATGCTCGGAAAGCTCCCTTCCAGGAACAGATCCCCAATCCTCACTATCCCCGTCCTGCTCCACAGTCGATACCCCCCGTCCATGTTCCCCGGGGCAAATCGGTGGTTGCCGCAGATTGGGGTCCACACCGATGCTCTTACCTGCCCTACGTGCCTCCTCCACTGGCCCCAGATCCGAAGCGCTACCACCACTATCGGGCTCGTGGAGCACCGTGCCAGCGGAAGCGGCAGAGGCGCCGTGACCAGGGCTGCTAAGCTAGTGCTCCTGCACAAAGCAGCCTCCATCCGCTCCCAAACCGACCCCGTACCCACCATCCATTTCCTTATCATCGCTATGTTGGCCGCCCAGTAATAGTTGCTGAGGTTCAGCAACGCCAGCCCCCCTTCTCCTCTGTTCCTTTCAAGCATCACCCTCTTCACTCAGACTTCCCTGCCCATAAAAATCCCAGAATAATTTTATTCAGCCTCTTAAAGATGGACCGCGGGATAAAGATGGGAAACACTGAAAAACAAACAAGAACCGCAGGAGAATCATCATCTTAACAGTCTGCACCCTCCCCGCCAATGACAGCGGAAGCGCATCCCATCTCCGGACCTCCTCCCTCATTTGCTCCACCAGTCGGGACAGGTTGAGCTTATGCAACTTGCCCCAGTCCCGTGCCACCTGACTCCCCAAATATTGGAAACTCTCCCCCATTAGTCTGAACGGCAACCCCTTCAGCCAACTCTCCTGCCCCCTCGCCTGAATTACAAACAACTCGCTCTTAGCCATGTTCAGTTTGTATCCAGAGAACCAGCCAAATTCCCTCAGGGTTGCCATAATACCGTCCATCCCCACCATTGGGTCCGATACATATAACAGCAGATCATCCGTGTATAACGAGACTCTATGTTCCACTCCCCCCCGGACCAGCCCTTTCCAGCCCCGAGAAGCTCTCAGTGCAATTGCCAGCGGCTCTATGGCCAGCGCAAACAGCAGTGGGGAGAGAGGGCAGCCCTGTCTTGTCCCACGGTGCAGTCTAAAGTAGTCCGATGTCGACCTGTTCGTCCGTACACTCACCTCCGGGGCCTGATATAATAGCCTAACCCAGTCGATGAACCCCGCCCTGAACACGAACCGTCCTAGTACCTCCCACAGATAATCCCACTCGACCCGGTCAAAAGCCTGGTCAAAAGCCGGTCAACATCCATGGCTACCTCTATCACTACCTCCCTACTCTCCGGGGGCATCATAATCACGTTGAGCAGCCTTCTTAGGTTGGCCACCAGCTGCCTCCCCTTTACAATCCCGGTTTGGTCTCCACAATTACATCCGGTACACAGTCCACAATTCTAGTCGCCAAAATCTTGGCCAGTAACTTGGCATCTACGTTGATCAAAGATATCGGCTTGTATGACCCACAAGCCTCCAGGTCCTTATGCCGTTTAAGAATGAGCGAGATGGTGGCCTGCGACATTGTCGGGGGTAAACTCCCTCTGTCTCTTGCCTCGTTAAAGACCCTGACCAGCACCGGCCCCACTATCCCAGCAAATGTTTTGTAAAACTCCACCGGATACCCGTCTGGCCCCGGGGCTTTACCCGACTGCATGACCTTCAGGCCCCCCAATACCTCTTTGATCCTGACCAGGGCCCCCAGTCCGTCCACCAACCCCCTCCCCACTCTTGGGAAGGCCAGACCATCGAGGAATCGCCTCATCCCCCCCCCCCCCCCCCCCCCCCCCCCCGGTCTCCCGGGGGGTTCCGAAGTGTACAGCTTCCTATAGAAGTCACAAAAGACCTTGTTCAGCCATGCCGGGTCACCCACTAGATTACACTCCCCATCCACTATCCTCCCTATTTCCCTAGCCGCTTCCCTCTTCCTTAGTTGTTGCGCAAGCATTCTACTGGCCTTCTCCCCATGCTCATATATCGCGCTTTTTACCTTTCTAAGCTGCTCTACAGCCTTGCCTGTAGTCAGCACCCCAAATTCGGCCTGCAGCCTCTGTCGTTTCCTGAGTAACTGGCCTTGGGGATTCCGCGTAACTCCTGTCCATCCGTAGAATTTTTATGCCCTGTCTGTCCTGTCCCTGTACGCCCGGATTGAAATCAGCTCCCCTCCCACCACTGCCTTCAGTGCCTCCCAGAGCACCGCTGCCGAGACTTCTCCAGTATCGTTCACCTGCAGGTAATTCTGGATGCATTTCCTCAGCCTCTCACACACCTCCTCGTCCGCGAGTAATCCAACTTCCAGCCTCCATGGTGGGCACTGAAAGCTGTCCTTACAAAACTGCAGGTCTACCCAGTGCGGAGCATGGTCCGATATGGCAATCGCCGAATATACTGCCCCCACCAATCTGGCCAGCTGGTCCCTACTCACAACAAAGTAGTCAATTCGGGAATACACCTTGTGGACATGGGAGTAGTACGAGAACTCCCTTGCCTCGGCCGGCTAAATCTCCACGGATCTGCTCCCCCCGTTTGCTCCATGAACCCTCTCAGTTCCTTCGCCATCGCTGGCAACCTGCCCGTTCTTGAACATGACTGGTCCAGGCTCGGGTTCAGAACTGTATTAAAGTCCCCGCCCATGATCAGCTTACGCGAGTCCAAGTCGGGGATCTTCCTAATAAAATCCACATCGTCCCAATTAGGGGCACACACACTGACCAGGACTACTCTCACCTCTTCGAGCTTACCCCTCACCATAACGAACTTGCCACCCCCATCCACGACTGTGCCCACCGCCTCTAATTGTACCCTTTTATTAATCAGGATCGCAACCCCCCTCGTCTTAGAATCAAGCCCCGAATGAAAGACCTGACTGACCCAGCCTTTCCTTAACCTAACCCGGTCTGCCACTTTCAGGTGCATCTCCTGCAGCAAGACTATGTCCGCCTTCAGAACCCGCAGATGCGCAAACACACGCGCCCTCTTCACTGGCCCGTTTAACCCTCTAACATTCCAGGTGATCAGCCTGGTTGGGGGGCACTTCGCCCCCCCCCCTTTGTCGATCAGCCATCCCCTTTCCTTGACCAGCCCCCCAGCCATGTGTCGCGCTTCATCTGGCCTGCCCCTGGCCGGCTCCAACCATGACCTCCTCCTGTTGCCATGCCCAGTTTCCATCCCCGTCAGCAGAACGACTCCCCCCCCTCCCCATGCTAGCAACACCACCCCATCACCTAACCTCTGCTCTAATCTAACTATATGAACACTCCCCACCTCGGCTTCCGTTGACTAGCCCCACTCAGCTAGCCTGGGGCTCCCATCCTCGGCGCCAGCGTGTCTCCCACCCATTGTTCCCAGTCACCCCTCACCCAACCCATCCATACCATTTCCCCAGATCAGCCTTACTTAAGCAAACTCTATACAAGTCATAAACAACCCCCTCAATAGCACAATTCAAGTTAAACAAGAAAAAAAAGAGATAAGAAATAACAGGCATGCTCAGTCCTTCCCATACAGACACAGGAAAAGATTGCACAAAGTTCCCCTGAAGCATCCATCTTAACCCAACCCTTTTAACTATTTTCTTTATTATTATCCCCCCAGCCAAACTCCAACTAATCAAAGAGCCCAAACAGGAAACATTCAGGTAAACCACGCAAAGAGCACGCAAAAAAACACAACACCTCCCTACCACCTTCCAACACCCTAAAAAGGTCGAAAAAAGAAACGACAAAAACAGACCCAAACATGCAGGCAATTTTCAAAATGGGAGAGACCCCACATATACTTAAAAGTTCTAACTTGAGTCCAAACGCCCTCAGCTCAGGGCCAGCCCTTGCTTCTTAACAAAGTCCATCGCCTCTTCGGGTACCTCGAAATAGTGGTGCTGACCCTCATACGTAACCCACAGTCGCGCCGGAAAAAGCAGCCCGAATTTCACCTTGTTTTTATACAGCATCTCCTTCACCTGCCTGTAGCCTCCCCTCCTCCTGGCCACCTCCGCGCTCAAATCTTGGTAAACACGCAATGTGCTAATGTCCCAAGTACAGCTTTGTGTGCTCTTTACCCATTGCAGCACCCGTTCCCTGTCCAGGTACCTGCATTTATGATTTTATAACAGTAAAAAATGCAAATACAAATGTACACAGAGTTCAGTGCGTAACACATCCCTCCATCTCCCCTGGTTCCTGCCTGCTCTAAAAACAAAATAGCCTAAAAAGTAGCCACAAAACTCCCCCATACTCCCTAATCCCCCCCCCCCCTTATTGAATCTGCTGACAGTTTAGTTTTCTCCGAAGATGTCGACAAACGGCTGCCACCTACGGATGAACCTAAACGTTGATCATCTCAGGGCAATCTTAATTTTCTCAAGTCTGATAAACCCAGCCATGTCACTAATCCAAACCCCTGATTTTGGGGGCTTCAAGTCCCTCCACGCTAATAAGGAGGCAAAGGCCAAAACGTCAGCCTCTCTCATCCCCTGGACTCCCGGATCTTCCGACACTCCGAAAATCGCCACCTCTGAACTAAGCGCCACCCTTGTTTTTAGTACCGTGGACATGACATCCACAAATCACTGCCAGTATCCCCTAAGCTTCGGGTATGCCCAAAACATATGGACATGGTTTGCTGGCCCTCCCGCACACCTCATACATTTGTCCTCTACCCCAAAAAACTTGCTCACCCGGGCCTCCGTCATGTGTACCCAGTGAACCACCCTGAATTGTATCAGGCTGAGCCTGGCACATGATGAAGACGTGTTGACTTTGCTCAGAGCATCCTCCCACAGACCCGCCTCTACCTCCCCTCCCAGCTCATCTTCCCATTTATGCTTTAGTTCACCTATCTGAGTTTCCTCCTCTTAACTTCCTGATCATCACTGTGTTAATGCACTTGAATAATGTATTTTGTTTTCTATCCTTTTTGATGTTATCATCATATCTCAAAAACAATTGCTTTCGATTTAGCAAGACCAACAGGGGTGTGATATGCGTTTGTACACTGATAGTAACTGTAATCCTTTCAGTACTTCAACTAAACTGCAGTTGTCTTTAAATTCGTTGTTCTGTGT
The DNA here is from genome assembly GCF_047496885.1 of Scyliorhinus torazame. Classification (NCBI taxonomy): domain Eukaryota; kingdom Metazoa; phylum Chordata; class Chondrichthyes; order Carcharhiniformes; family Scyliorhinidae; genus Scyliorhinus; species Scyliorhinus torazame. The sequence goes on from NC_092716.1 coordinate 98,960,604, forward strand.
TTCCTCATTTTGAATTCTGCTCCTTCTGTTGGTATGCAGTTCATACCAATAATCAGCTCCTGCACTGCCTGATAATTGAAGAAAGAGGTTACAGTGGAAAAAACAACAAGAATAAATGTGAAGAACTGAAAAGATCAGAATAAGAATTATAGGGCGGAATTTACAGGTCGCATTGCGCCCGGCGAGGATCCATGAGTGCTGTTGGATCGCGGGAGAGGCCTAAATTGGGAATCATGCCGGGCGGCGAGCGGTTTGTGAGCTAACCTGTCCATTCCCATTGATCCAGATCCTGCCCAAACGCAGCGAGAATCCAATAATAACAATTAAGGCCAATCTCCATCTCATTAACGAGATGGTTGATTTGTTATGTTCTAGGTGTAACATAAGCGGCTTCCTTGTGGTGCACTTGACAAAGGAAGGTTCAGACGTGGAGATAACTTCAACACGTTTATTAAACTATTTACACTTCTATTACTCGGGTTCGACACTACTGCTGATCCTACTATAGCTACCCAGACTGACTAACCAGTTGCTGCAATCCACGTGGTGGGTGTAATATTGAATCAACCCTGTGTCTCTACTCACTGACTGTCTCCACTGGAAAGAGGCAGATCATGTGTGTGGTGTCCTTTATATATGGGTTGGTGTAATGCCCTCTTGTGGCCGTGTCACCTCTGTGTGTATCGTGAATGTCCATTGGTCATGTCCTATCTAACTGATCTATTGGTTGAGTGTGTGTGTGTGATGTCTCTTGTGCTCCCTCTAGTGTCTAGCTAGCCGACATGTATTTACATTGATGCACAGCACCACAATGGTCACCCAATCTAATGTCCACCCAAGATCTAATCGGCTCCCATATAGGTCATGCAGGCGCTGATTAATGCTGGTCCAGACAAATCTGGGCCAGACGTCATGGCACCTGAGGGGATCTCCCAGACCATTGGAGGCCCCCAGGGTGATTTGGAACAGGGCAGGGTGGGCCCCTTGCATTTCCCCTGGTACCCGGACATCTTGGCACTGCCAGGCTGACATCTTGGCACTTCCACTCTGGCATTGTCAGGCTGGCAGAAACATTGTCAGGGTGGTAGTGCAATGGTGCTGCCTGGGTGGCACTGCCAAAGGGTCAAGGCCTGAGGGGGGTCCATGGCCATGAAAAGAGGGATGAGGGTGATTTGAAGGGTGGGGGGTGCAAGGCGGGTATGAAGTGGTCTCCAGAAGAATGGGGGGTTCCTGGAAGGGGGGAATGGAAAGGCCCTCAATGACGGGTGGGGGGGGGGGGGGGTAATGCCCACGTGTGTGTGGGGTGACGTTGCCTGTAGGTAGGGGATGTGGGGGACTTTCAACTTCACTTAATGATCGGGGCACCCTTTCAAAATGGTGGCTAAATCTCTGAGGAGCTGGTCTGGCCAGTGAGTTCAACTCGCTAGTGATGGAGAAAAATTGAAGTGTGGGCTAGCCCGGGGAGAAATTCCCCAAGGCCTGAGAAAGTGACGAAAAGTGTGGTTAGATAGCGGTGGTGAACCCGCCGACAAAGCTGGGGAGGAACTATCAGCCAAACCCGCCTGAAATGACACTTAGAAACTTTTTGTTAGATCGCGCCCACAACCTGTTCTCAAAATATTCAAAAATTAGTTTGTACAAGTTTATTCTGTTGGAATGTAATTATCCCTTTACACCTCTGGGAAAGGTGAGTCAGGTACATTCAAAATCTCTGGCTCCTAAAGGTTCAAAGGATATGACATTGAAAAATCTCAAATTGCTGAGGAACGACAGCACAATATCACTCAACCATTGCAATATGAGATGTGACTGTGGTGCCAAATGGTTATCTCAGTTGAACTGTATGGGAGAAGTCTGCTGTCCCAAGCATCAACATTCCTCTCCTTAAGTGCAAATTCACAAAGTAGTGGTTAGAAATGTTGTACACCTCAGACCTGTACTGCTTTCGAAGTTCAGCAACCCATCTGTAAGGAAGTTATGATGAACCTTTATAAAATATGGGTTTGGCCTAACTAGAGTAATGTGTTCGATTCCGGGCACTTTAGGAAGGATGTGAAAGCTTCAGGGAGGATGCAGAAAACATTTACTAGAATGATTCTGGTGGAGACAAATCAGCTACGCAGATAGATTGGATGAGCTGGGACTGTTCTCCTTATAGAAGATATTGAAAGGGTATTTGATAGATCCATTCAAAATCATGAGGGGGCGATAGAAACTGTTTCCATTGGAGGAAGGGTCAAGAATCAGAGGACATGGATTTAAGTGATTGGCAAACGAACCAACAACAACATGAGGAAATGCTTTCTTATGCAGAGAGTGGTTAGTCTGGAATGCACTGTGTAAGAGGCCTGGAGGCAGATTAAATCATGGCTTTCAAAATGCACCTAAAAGGGAAAGAAAATACAGGGCTACAGGGAAAGGATGGGGCACGAGGACGGACATGGGTTTGATGGGCTGAATGGTCTGCTTCCGAATTGTAACCTATGAGTACTAATGACAGATTCTGGCTAATGCTGCAATAGCTTCTTGTTTTAAAGGATTGTTTTAATTGCAGGGAACTTGAAGGTGATTGGACTTATACTACCTTGATGAGCTACTTCCCACCTTTTTCTATGGGTAAGAACAAGTTGTCATACTTCTGGCTCGTTGCTAGAAAAATCATTTAGATTTATTCATGTTTCTGTCATTGCTTATCCTTGAACAATTTTTAAAATCGGCCTGACCAAAAAACCTGCTTGATAAAAATGCTTTGGAATTGGTTGCTAGATGATGCATAATTAGGGCAGGATGCCTCGCCACTTGATTTTCTTCCTCACTTCTGACAAAGAAGCATTATGCCTTATCCAGATGGGATAGCTGAGATTGGAAAGACAGATACATGGGAGAATTGCCAGTGAGGACCGAATGTTATGTAGACCAAACAGAAAAACCCAATAGTCGTAATAGTTTTATCATCTATTAAAACGAGAGCACTCATATATATTAAACAAAAATCTGCAAAGTAAGTACATTTGAGAGAATATGTTAGATATTGTTAGAACCCGGTGACAGACATTAAACCATTAACACCTGTGAGAACAGACACAGTGTCCTAGGCATTGGGCCAGATGGCCAGGGTACCATGTGTGTTGAATGCTGTGGGTTCTGTAAAACACCGACATCAAGGATTTCCAACAAAGGTAGTTTATCCCTGAGCTCAACAGCTACATATAGTACTGCCTGAAGTCCCGGAGAAGACTCGAGCACTCCTGCCACAAGACCTCTTGTGTAGCTGCATCATCACGTTCTCACATGACCACTTGGTCTACATCTTTTGCATTTAGCTGGGACTCCCGATGGCATGGGATGTGACAGTGTGCACCATAGGAAACTATGTACAGACCGTTATGTGACATGCAATAAAACAAACAGATAATGCATAACTATTTACATATCTATATATATATTGAGGCACGGATTAGACTGTAGTAACTGGTGCATAGCCCATCCTGTTTCTCCCCCCCTCCTTTCTATTGGAAAGAAAGCTGAACTTCAAAATCCGTTCTAGGCAAAGTGGTAACATAGTCCTAGAAACTTGTGTTCGGCCAGCTCAGGTGCCATCACAGGTTGGTGATGTTGTAATCTTTCTGTGAGCAACATGAGATGTTTCATCTGTGTGTTCATCAGGTGCAGGATTCACTGCATTGGCCTCTGTACAGGCCTGCATGTCCGCTGGTGCACGGGCTGATGCCATAGGCCCGATGGCTGAAGTAGTGAGTTATCAGTTCTGCCACTTGGAGAAGGTGACAGCGATTGCATACATAGTGGGAACTGTCAGGTTGCAGGGCATTAGTGTGTACAACCGCCAACTGGTTATGGCCATGTGCGGTCTGAATCCTGAGTGACATGGTGTTAGAGGGCTGAGTCTATGGGCATTTTGATCATAGTGCATTTTCCTATTCAATGTGCATTGCAGGAGCGCTTCATCCACGTTGGTTTCAAGTTTAGGCTGCATCAGAGCCTTGCCAGCAGGAATCATGATCCTGGAGCACCTGGAAAAAATTGTTGTGCTGAAAAGGGCAGGTCCTTTCTTGGTACATTTCGCAGGCTAAACTGCAGAATAGTAGTCTGTACATTCCTGTGCGTTTTTCGCGAGAAGATGCTTGGCTGAGCGAACCACCCGTTCCGCAAACCATTGGACTGTGAATATAGGGTGCTGCTCGTGATATGCTCAAAGTCCAATGTGCATGCAAAGTTGCAAAATTCAGTGGAGACGAATTGGTGAGCTTTGTCCGTCATGAGTCTTTGTAGATAGCTGTGTGTGGCAAAGTGTCTCTTAACCATGGTGATTACGATTTTACTTGTCATGTTTGGCAGGTGGTCGTGTTTAAACCACCTGGAATATGAATCAACTAAGACTAAGTGCTGTTTGTTGTTTACCATTCCACGCAAAGATGTTAGTAGCTGTGAATGATCAGGTGAGGTCCGGGACCTCGTGTAGATGCAACAGGTTTTTGCTTGATGCGGCTTGAATGCATTGCACGGTGCACATCTGAAGGTTTCTCTTTCCATGTCTGTGCACATGGAAGGCCAGTACAGCGATTCCTTGGCTCTGTATCTGGTTACTTCCAACTCAGAGTGCCTTTGGTGCAGTTGTGTGTAGTACCTCTGCAGGGTGTGGTGATATGCCTATGGGCTATATCATAGTTGGATGGTGTGAGACCTCCAACCAGCAGATGGCGGTACAGACACACCATGCGGTCTCCAGACCAAGATCATGTGACCTGGGACCCAGATATAAAGAGAGGCACATCCGGCCATCCAGAGAAGAAGAAGGAGAGAGTAATAAGACGGCCATGTAATTGGTCAGTGCTAGGTGTAAGTTCCAGAGGAGTAGCAAGACTCCATGATAACGTGCTCTGTATCAGATTGCCATCCTACCATGAGACACAATAAAATGATCCTGGTTTGGACAGATCAAAGTAATTGGTGAGTTACTTCATAAAGTACAAGGGACCAAACACACAACAGAGGGCACTAGGGATGATGAATGGCTGGCCATGCAGTATTAGTCCATTCTGTACGGTGATAGAATCATAAAATCCCTACAGTGCAGAAGGAGGCCATTCGGACCATCGTGTCTGCACCGGCCCTTACTCCAATAGAGCACCCTGCCGAGGCCCAATCCCCCGCTTCCAGCCCCGTAACCCCACATAATTTATGGGCAATTTATCATGGCCAATTCACCTAACCTGCACATCTTTGGATTGTGGGAGGCAACTGGAGCACCCGGAGGAAACCCACGCAGACACGGGGTGAACGTGCAAACTCCACACAGACAGTCACCTGAGGTCAGAATTGAACCTGGGACCCTGGCGCTGTGAGGCAGCAGTGCTAATGATTGTGCCACCGTGCCGCCCCACGGTCAGTTCATCTCTGCTGACAAAGAATCTGCGAAGCTCATGGGGAAACTCCCTTGAGGATTCTGGCCAGTCCCTCATGATGACATTGTACAACTGCCTGCATGTGATGTTCGCCTGTAAGGCCTATTTGAGTTACTGAATTCAAGGAGAGGACAACACCTCTATTGCCATAATGTCTATGTCTTCCTCACCATCCGTCTGATCTGTGGTGGATAAGAAAGCTCTGGAGAGGGCATCAGCCAAGTACAACTCCTTGTCACGTTTGAAGACAACGATAAGGTTGTAGCATTGCTACTTCAGCATCATGCATTGCAGCCGTGCAAATGCAGTGTGGAGTGGCTTCTTTAAGATCCACATGAGTGGCTGGTGATCTGTTTCAGAAGTTGCAGTCTGACCATATACTATGTCATGAAATTTCTGATAAGCAAAGACTAAAGCAAGAAGTTCCTTTTTGATCATTGCATAGCGAGTGTCAGTGAGGGCCCTTGAAGCAAAGGTTATTTTTCTGCCATTCTGGATGCAGACTACACCAAGTCCATGCTGGAAGGCATCTGCTGATATGAGAACGGGTGCTCAACGGTCAAACTATTGTAACCGGCACAAAAGAGGTCATGGGCGGCTTGGTAGCACAGTAGTTAGATCTGTTACTTCACAGCGTCAGGGTCCCAGGTTCGATTCCTGGCTTGGGTCACTGTGCAGAGTCTGCATGTTCTATTTGTATCTGCGTGGGTTTTCTCCCACAAGTCCAAAAGATGTGCTGTAGGTGGATTGGTCATGCTAAATTTCCCCTAGGTTGGATTATGCAGATAGGGTGGGAGATTGGGCCTAGGTACGATGCTCTTTCAGAGGGTCGGTGCAGACTCGATGGACCAAATGGCCTCCTGCACTAAAAGGGATTCTATGATATCATTGGAGCATCAGACTGACGACAAAGGGATAATGGCAGTTGTAGACAAATTAAAGTGGTCTGAATTAAATATGCAGGCATAATCTGAGTAATAGGTGCAGATAGCAACCAAACTCAAATCTGATGATAGAACAAAAGAAAGCATTGCCTTTGAAACCAAAAGACTTAGCTGCAGCCAATACTGAAAAAATGGAGCTGTGAGGAAGGATTAATGACCTTGAACATAATTTAAACCTTTAAAATGATGAAGCGGTGGCTCTTGCAAGAAAATAATTAAACAAAACTCATTCTGAGTAGGACGACAAAAAACATAAAGAATTTAAAACTATTCATGAAGCGATTGAAAAGAGTGTCAAGATCTTTTTATCTGATCACTGACAAAACCTTAACAAAGCTCTTCTAGTTGCTAAAGAGGATTTTACTTGGCAAAAGAATGAACTGTTTGTGCAAAAGTAGGCAGTGTTCCCGGGGGAAAAAAAGTCTAAATCATGGAAAAAAAATTAAAAGTAAAAGTAATCCTACATTTAAACGGAAGGAGGATGTGTGGCTGGCTGAGACTTTCTTTACAGACTTGGACATTAAAAAAACCTGCAGACATGTAAAAAAACAAAGATCAGGGGCGAAATTCTCCATTATCGGCGGAAAGTCCGCCGATCGGCGCAAAAAACGGCGCAAATCCCACTTGCGTCACGTCATAAAAATGGGCCGATAGTCTGCGGCCCGAAATGGGCTAGCAGCGACGTAACGGGATCCGCGCTTGCGCAGTGGTTCACGCCGTGCAGCGTCATACGCGCTGCACGGCGTGACAGCTCATAAGGCCGCGCAGCTCCCCCCCACCCGACCGGAACAGCCGACCGCAACACCCGACTTGATGGCTGGCCGTCGCTCAGCCCCGAGGTTCGAGTCACGCGATATGGAGGGGCTCCTGGACGCAGTGGAGCAGAGGAGGGACGCCCTGTATCCCGGGCACGGCCGCAGAGTTGCCCCACGCCACAGCCGGCGTCTGTGGAGGGAGGTGGCAGAGGCCGTCACCGCTGTGGCCCTAACACCACGGACAGGCACCCAGTGCCACAAGAAGGTGAACGACCTCGTCAGAGCAGGCAGGGTGAGCCTCCCCCATATCCCCCATATCCCCCCTCCCCATATCCCCCATATCCCCCCTCCCCCATATCCCCCATATCCCCCCTCCCCCATATCCCCCCTCCCCCATATCCTCCCTCCCCCATATCCCCCATATCCCCCTCCCCCATATCCCCCCTCCCCCATATCCCCCCTCCCCCATATCCCCCATATCCCCCTCCCCCATATCCCCCCCTCCCCCATATCCCGCATATCCCCCCCTCCCCCATATCCCCCCTCCCCCATATCCCCCATATCCCCCCTCCCCCATATCCCCCCTCCCCCATATCCCCCCTCCCCCATATCCCCCATATCCCCCCTCCCCCATATCCCCCCTCCCCCATATCCCCCATATCCCCCCTCCCCCATATCCCCCCTCCCCCATATCCCCCCTCCCCCATATCCCCCCTCCCCATATCCCCCCTCCCCCATATCCCCCCTCCCCCATATCCCCCATATCCCCCCTCCCCCATATCCCCCCTCCCCCATATCCCCCCTCCCCCATATCCCCCATATCCCCCCTCCCCCATATCCTCCCCTCCCCCATATCCCCCCTCCCCCATATCCCCAAGTGAATCCAGCCCTAACCTTAACCTCGGCAATGCACGCGCAACCGATGGCGTGCATTCATATACCTGCCTAACACTGTTGCCTTTTACCCCTGCCACCACCCCCCCCCCCCCCCACAGGAGAAGCGCGCACACAACAATAGGGAGCATGTGAGGACTGGAGGAGGGCCCGCTGATGAGAGGCCACTGACCGTACACGAGGAAAGGGCCCTGGAACTGGCTGGCGGACCTGAGGACCGGGAGGTTGCTGATGCAGAGGTCGGGGCCCCACGAGCAAGTGAGCCACCAACAGCCCGTCCCCATATCCCCCCTCCCCTATATCCCCCTCCCCCGTATCACCTGATCACTGCCTGATGTCTAACCATGCATGCTTCATTGTGTATCACAGGACCAAACATCCAGGCACCCATCCCCGCAGATGCAGACCGCCCGCAGGATGCCCCTCGGAGACCACAGGAGACGGAGAGACCCGCACCCTCCAGCATGCGACGCCCGCAGGATGCCCCTCGGAGACCACAGGAGACGGAGAGACCCGCACCCTCCAGCATGCGACGCCCGCAGGATGCCCCTCGGAGACCACGGGAGACGGAGAGACCCGCACCCTCCAGCATGCGACGCCCGCAGGATGCCCCTCGGAGACCACGGGAGACGGAGAGACCCGGACCCTCCAGCATGCGACGCCCGGAGGATGCCCCTCGCACACCACGGGAGACGGAGAGACCCGGACCCTCCAGCATGCGACGCCCGCAGGATGCCCCTCGCACACCACGGGAGACGGAGAGACCTGGAGCAACAGGGAGACGACACCCCCGTCACGTGCGGGAGCGACCACCCAGCGATGAGGGGGGCAGCCACAGGCCCCCGTCACATCCGAGCCAGGACACCCCTACCCGGGACACCACTACCCAGGACACCCCTACCCGGGACAGCACTACCCGGGACAGCACTACCCGGGACAGCACTACCCGGGACAGCACTACCCGGGACAGCACTACCCGGGACAGCACTACCCACGACACCCCTACCCGGGAAGACAAAATACCGGACAGTGACTCAGAGTGGATGGGTGGAGATGAACCCCCACCCCAAAGTGCCATGGACTCAGAGTGGGACGAAGAGCACGACACAACGCCACTGCTGTCACCAACACCCTCCACCATCGCAGAAACACTCACCACGGTTGGGCACTTTAGTGATGAGGCGTCTGGTACACTCACTGGTGCGCACAACACAGCCGTCCCGGTACAGCAGGTGGAGGTAGGAGCAGCAGAGGGACCGGGCGGTCGGAGGGCAGCCCAGGCCAAGCGAACATCTGCCGCCCAGATGGATCCCGGGTTCCTGCAGTTACCACACCCACACATAGATCCGATGCAACCACCGACACGGAGACGAGCGAATAGGGTGACGGGTGGCTTGCGGCGGCTGCGGTCGCAGGTGGAGGAGTCCACCCGCGTCCAGGAGCTGGGAGTGGTCCCGGTCATGCATGCCACCCAGGCTGACACCGCACGGGTGGCGTCCGCGGTGGAGGCAATGGGTGCGACGGTGTCAGACATGGGGAACGGTTTGCGAGGCCTGGGGCCTTCCGTGCAGGCGGCGTCTGTGGCCCAGGAAATGGCTGCCCTCTCACAGGAGGCCATGAGCCAGTGCCAGCGCCAGATGGCAGAGGCGCTCAACGCCATAGCCCAGTCTCAGCAGGCCATGGCCCAGTCTCAGCAGGCCATGGCCCAGTCTCAGCAGGCCATAGCCCAGTCTCTGCAGGCCATGGCCCAGTCCCTGCAGGCCATGGCCCAGTCTCAGCAGGCCATCGCTGAGGGCATCGGCGCCAGTGGCCATGTGCGAGCTGGCGTTGCACTGTCGCAGACAAGGTTCGACAACCCCCTGGGCTCCATGGCTGCAAACCTGCAGACCCCTGTCGATACCAGCACGGGCCTCCAGGACTGGCAGCGCCAGATGTCGAGGGCGCGTCGGATGGCCAGTCCGTTCGCATCCCCCACCCATGTAGAGGCCTGGGGGCCATCGGGCACCCCGAGGGAGGAGGAGGTGGTGTGGTCCGTCCCGGCACCCTCTGTTGGGGAGGTCCCGGTACACCGCGACACCTCGGACTCCCCCCCTTCCGTCCCAGGTGCATCGGGTGGGCAACGGGCAGGACAGGCTGGCAGCTCGCCATCCCAGTCGCCCGGGCCGCAGCCTGGCCCATCTAGGCCAGGGCGCCCCAGGAAACGACCGCCAAAGGGATCCAGTGTCAGAGGGCAGGAATCACAGGAGTCCACCTCCAGTTCTGCTGTACCGTCTGGGGAACCACGTAGACGTAGTCAAAGGGCCCGTAAGGCCAAACAATTAGACACTGAGTAAGTTGGCACGGGTGCAGGGCACAGATGAGTTTTAGGGGCTAGGGCACGTGCATGAACTCCTTTGGTTATTAAAGTCAATGTTACACCTACCGAAGCTGCCTTTGTGCTCTGTCCAAAGTGTGCGGGCGTGTCATGTACGTTGAGCGCAAGTGTGTGTGTGACGGGTGGTCTTACCTCAGCCCCAGGTGAGTCTGCCCCCTTCCCCCTGGGCTGCCATCAACATCCACCGGGCAGAGGACGGGACCGTGCGCTGCAGTGTCACAGCCGCATGCAGGGATGGTCCGGGTGGATGGTGGTACTGTGGCCATGGGTCAGACATAGTCCAACGATGTAGAGCCAGGAGCTCATCGGAGGCGGGTTGTCATCATCCTCCATGGCCTGCGATAGACACGCGTCCACCCGCAACTGGGTGAGCCCGGCCCGTTGTGCCGCTGGTGGATTCCCACGCCCATCTAGTCAGTGAAGCGGGCGTCTATCAGTCTGTCCCGTGCCCGCTGGGCCAGCCGGTAACGGTGGACAGCCACCCGCCTGTGTCTACCCCGTCTGCCCTGACCATTGCCCCCATCCCCCTCATCTGGGGAGGACTGGGCCTCTTCCTGCTGCTCCTCCACTCCGCCCTCCTCTGCCTGCGGCACATCGCCCCTCTGCTGGGCTATGTTGTGCAGGACGCAGCACACCACAATGATGCGGCCGACCCTATCTGACCGATACTGGAGGGCGCCCCCAGAGAGGTCCAGGCACCTGAAACGCATCTTCAGCACGCCAAAGCACCTCTCGATCACTCCCCTTGTCGCTACATGGGCATCATTGTAGCGGTTCTCCGCCTCATTGCGTGGCCTCCGTATAGGCGTCATCAGCCACGATCGCAATGGGTAGCCCCTGTCGCCCAGCAACCAGCCCCTCAGCCGGGGATGGCGTCCCTCGTACATGCCGGGGATGGATGACCGTGACAACACGAATGAGTCGTGTACACTGCCTGGGTGACGGGCGCAGACGTGCAGGATCATCATGCGGTGGTCGCAGACCACCTGTACGTTCATTGAATAGGTCCCCTTCCTATTAGTGAACACGGCCCTGATCTCTGCAGGTGGCCGCACGGCGACGTGCATCCCATCGATCGCGCCCTGGACCATGGGGAACCCGGCAACGGCAGAGAAGCCCACGGCCCGGGCATCTTGGCTGGCCCGGTCCACGGGGAAGCGGATGTAGCGGTGCGCCATGGCATAAAGGGCATCTGTCACTGCCCGGATGCACCGATGCACCGATGTCTGCGATATGCCGGACAGGTCCCCACTCGGTGCCTGGAATGTCCCCGTTGCATAAAAGTTCAGGGCCACCGTAACCTTGACGGACACGGGGAGAGGGTGTCCCCCGCCAGTGCCACGCGGTGACAGGTGTGCCAGCAGGTGGCAGATGTGTGCCACGGTTTCCCGGCTCATCCGGAGTCTCCTCCTGCATTCCCGGTCCGTGAGGTCCTGGTATGACTGCCGGGGCCGGTACACACGGGGCGCCCTCGGGTGCCTCCGTTGCCGTGGGGCCGCGACGTCCTCCTCCCCCTCCTCGTCCTGTCGGTCAGGTGTCCCTCCAGCCTGGGCGGCTGCCGCCTGCCCCTCTGCGGCAGCCTGCGCCGCCTCTCCCTCTGCGGCAGCCTGCGCCGCCTCTCTGGCACGCTCCACCTCCTCCTCCTCCTCCTCCTCATCCAGGGCAACATAGACATGAGCGGCTGCCACCACGGCGGCCAACATCGCTGGATGGTCTGAAAACATGACGGCCTGGTGGGGGGGAGGGGAACGACGACATGTCATCATTGCCCATATCCCCTCCTCCCCCCAGCCAGGTGGCATGAACCGCATGGGTCCAACTGTTGGAGGCTGGCACCTGGCCAGGTGGACCAACTCATTTGCCCTCCCATCACCCACCCCGGCACGGACCCCCTCCCCAACCCCCAACCTCCACCCCAGCACGGACCCCCCCCCAACCTCCACCCCGGCACGGACCCCCTCCCCAACCTCCACCCCGGCACGGACCCCCCCCAACCTCCACCCCGGCACGGACCCCCTCCCCAACCTCCACCCCAGCACGGACCCCCCCCCCAACCTCCACCCCGGCACGGACCCCCCCCCCCAACCTCCACCCCGGCACGGACCCCCTCCCCAACCTCCACCCCAGCACGGACCCCCTCCCCAACCTCCACCCCAGCACGGACCCCCCCCCAACCTCCACCCCGGCACGGACCCCCTCCCCAACCCCCAACCTCCACCCCAGCACAGACCCCCTCCCCAACCTCCACCCCAGCACGGACCCCCCCCCAACCTCCACCCCGGCACGGACACCCTCCCCAACCCCCAACCTCCACCCCGGCACGGACCCCCTCCCCAACCTCCACCCCAGCACGGACCCCCCCCCCAACCTCCACCCCGGCACAGACCCCCCCCCCAACCTCCACCCCGGCACGGACCCCCCCCAACCCCCAACCTCCACCCCGGCACGGACCCCCTCCCGGCACTCCCCCGGAGCCCAGCCTACTCTCACCACCCCCCCCACCGCCGCACACACACACAAGCCGAGACACACCTCTCCTCACGCAATCAGTCTGCGGCCACGCCATTTCCTGCCCAGAGCCAACCCTCCAGGCCGTCACTCACCTCCTCGCTGGTCGGCGTGAGCCTGGAGCACTGGGTCACGCCGATGAAAAGGAGGTTTGATTGACGTCGACGTGAACGGTCATCACGTCGACGGGACTTCGGCCCATCCGGAAGGGAGAATATCGGCAGGCCGACAATCGGTTGCCTTGCGCAGACCCGTGACATTCTCCGCGGCAGCGGCGCCATTAACGCCCCGCCGACTTTTCTCCCTTCGGAGACTTTGGCGGGGGCGGGGGCGGGATTCACGGCGGCCGACGGCCATTCTCCGACCCGGCGGGGGGGTCGGAGAATGACGCCCCAGGAGTTAAAATCTGCACAGGGTGTTTGTCAATATCCTGACGACAATGTACATCATTAATGTCTGGCGTTCAAGAAGAACAAAGGGAATTACTGAATCCAGAGGGTAAGAAGCCTTACAATGAAGGATTCCTTCTTGGTTTACAATTCACACTTGCCACTACCAGACTACCCAAAGGATTATCAGAAATCAGCAATGTTGTTCTTGACAAAGTTAACCAGACAAAACCAAGTATACAATCTTCTAGCCCAGGACATGGGAAAGCTGTTAAAGCTACTCAAAATGAAAAAAGGGATTTGCTAAGAAGTGGAGCACTGAGGAAGAAGATGCTCCCTAGGTTTTAGTGAAAGAGGAAGTAATTCAGACTCTTGAAGGGTTTAAAATTGATAATTGCTGATTTGCTGAACATTGCTGACTTCTGGGCGGCACGGTGGCACAGTGGTTAATAATAATCTTTATTAGTGTTGCAAGTAGGCAAACATTAACATTGTAATTAAGTTCCTGTGAAAATCCCCTAGTCACCATACTCTGGCGCATGTTCAGGTATACTGAGGGAGAATTCAGCACTAGTTAGCACTGCCTCACAGCTCCAGGGACCCGGGATCAATTCTGGCCTTGGGTGACTGTGTGGAGTTTGCACTTTTTCCCCGTGTCTGCGTGGGTTTTGTCCGGATGGCTCCGGTTTCCTCCCACAGTCCAAGATGTACAGGTTAGGTGGATTGGCCATGCTAAATTTCCCCTTAGTGTCCAAAGGGTTAGGTAGTGTTACTGAGTTGCGGGGATCGGTTGGAGGCGTGGGCTTAAGTAGTGTTGCTCTCTTTGGTTGGTTCTTAATTTGGCTCTGTTTAATTGGGTTTGCTCAAGAGTCGCCAGGTATCTTTCGACACCGCCACAAGGTTCAGAACCGAATACTAATCAATGACTCGATACACCAGTTAGTAAGTTCAAAAGCAATGCTCATTTATTTACACACAGTCAAATCTACTCATGCATAAACTCTACAAACTAAACTACCACTATTACTAAAGCCTATACTTAGCTTCGGGTGCCCACTCAGTCAGAGGAACAATGGCCGTTGCTCGGTTCTGAGGCTGCTGGGTTGAGCTGTTTACAGGGTAGCAACTAGGAGTGTCTATCTTGTAGCGTGTGTTGACTTAGAACTTACTTGGTCTGATGCAGCTGCTAGGCTGGTCTCTCTCTTCACTGAGAGCCAAAGCCAAAGGAGAAAGATTCTCCCTTGGGGAATACCTTTTATATTAATAAGGGCTTCGCGCGCTTTTGGGTGGGCCTTGAACTTGGCCTCAACTAATTGGGTCTTTCCCCAATCATCCGTATCGATCTTCCTCCAATAGAGGGGTGGTTCCCTGATTGCTGGGCGTGTCCTAGTGACCGTTGGTCTGCTTTGTTTTAGCCTCTTCTGGCGCCGGGGTATCTGCCTTAACATTGTGTATCTAAATGTTTCCCTTTTGTCCCCGGAGATGGCTCATTAGTATGTAGATTGCTTGGCAGTTTCTGTCCTGTCTGAGAGTTTAAGGTTCTAATCAACAGACAGAGCTTGCACCTGCTTGTTTCTTAGTATTGTCCAATTTTCCCTGCATTCTTTGCGAGTGTCCATTTTGTAACTGGGACGTGGCCATCCCAGATGGCTACACCCCCTCCTTGTGATCCTCAACGCGAAGCATGAAGGATCACACGACTACGTCGTCTTCATCCTCTGACCAACCGGGGCACTCATACTTAGGCTGTACACTGTCCTATCCTATGCAACACAATTTTACCTAAACCATTTTAAATACATTCATTATCATAAAAACCCGATGGAGCGCTATGACAGTAATACATGCATTACAGAAAAATAAAAAACTGGAACCTCTAACTATTCTCAATAAACTATCCTCATTCAAACAATCCAAAACTGTACAAAATAGCAGCACACAAATTTCTCTGGCCTGGCAGTCAGACACAGAGGTTTACATCTCTTTATTCCACAGAATACAGAAATTTAGTGAAGGTGTCTATGACCACCAACACATACTTGTGACCATTTCTGCACGGGGGTAGGGGTCCTACATAATCTATCTGGAGATTTGTCCAGGGTCCATTAACAGGGCAGGTGTGACTAAGTTGAGCCTTTTTCGCATATCTGTCCGGATTGTTCTGGGCACAGATTAAGCAATTCTCAATGTAGTGCGTTACATCGATTTTTAAATCAGGCCACCAACAAAGCGGTCTGAGGTGGGCTAGGGTGGGTTCAATTCCTTGGTGTCCATGATTGTCATGGAACTGACAAATGATCTGGTTCCTGTCCTGGCTGGGAACTATATAAATGCCATCCTTTAAAATCACACCGTCATGTGTGGTTATTGAGTTTTTAAACTTGTCGTACGGGGCTGGGAAGGTTCCCTTTAAAACGTCCTTGAGTTTCTCGTCCTCTTTCTGTGCCTTCGCTAAATCCTGGATGTTGGTCTGTTAGACCTGAACGGCGTGTACTGGGGTGCTCTCCAAAAATAACCATGTCTGGAACCTGCCTTCGCTAGGGCGTCTGCTTTAACGTTACCAGGGGGGGAAGAACGGTGATGACTGCGAACCTTAATTATTCCGTATTTTCTATCCTTCGCTGTCTCTAAGATATGGCGGAGTAATGGGGCTGAGGGTAGGGTTTACCGTCTGCGGAAACAAATCCTCTTGTTTCCCAGAGTGGTAGGAACTCTGTCAAACTATTACAGACATACAAGCTGTCTGAATAGATGTCTGCTGGGGTCGGGAACGAGTCTGGGTGGTCTACAATATATGCAATTGCTGCCAGCTCTGCTGCCTGCGAGCCTAAGTGTCCTGGCAACTTTAAGGAAATTTCATCTAGGGCTCGTCCCTGCGCGTCCTCTACATATATACCACAACCGGTAATTCTCTCTCCATTTAACACTGTGGAGGAGCCATCCACATAAATCTTCAGGGGTGCGCACGTGTCTGTGGGCTGGGGTCTCTGGGGTGTACTACCTGTTTTCCTGGGAGGTGTCTTGGGAATAAAGCACGGTAGCATTGTGGATAGCACAATTGCTTCACAGATCCATGGTCCCAGGTTCGATTCCAGCTTGGGTCATTGTCTGTGCGGAGTCTGCACGTCCTCCCCGTGTCTGCGTGGGTTTCCTCCGGGTGCTCCGGTTTCCTCCCACAGTCCAAAGATGTGCGGGTTAGGTGAATTGGCCAATGATAAATTGCCCTTAATGTCCAAATTGCCCTTGGTGGTGGGTGGAGGTGTTGAGTTTGGGTAGGGTGCTCTTTCCAAGAGCTGGTGCAGACTCAAGGGGCCGAATGGCCTCCTTCTGCACTGTAAATTCAATGATAATCTATGATTAATCTAGGACAAAGGTTCGGCACAACATCGTGGCCGAAGGGCCTGTTCTGTGCTGTATTTTCTATGTTCTATGTTCTATAAATGGGCCTGTGTTCTGTTTCATGGTGATGATCTCACATTCATGAGGGGTGCCTGCAGACTGCACATTATCAGCAAGGAAGGTGTGTGTTTTGGTTCTCTTTACCGTGATGTCCCGTCCCTGCAAAAGAAGGGTCCAACGGACTGCGCGGATTTGGCTGACTGTGCCATCTTTAAGTCGGCCGCCTAACAATAGCTGTGTCGAGGTGTGTTCTGTGAGGATGTTGATGGGGTTGAGTCCTGTAATGTCTGTGAAGTATTGTACTGCCCAAAAAACTGCAAGCAGGTGCCGTTCACAGGCAGAAAATCCTTGCTCTACAAGGTCTAACACGCGTGAGGCGTATGCTACGGGGCGTAATTGGTCGTGGCGTTCCTGGAGGAGCACGGCCGAAAGGGTTCGGTCGGTGCTTGCAACTTCGATTGCGTATGTGGAAAGTGGATCTGGGACCTGTAGTGCGGGGGCTGTGCTGAGTACTCTTTTTAAAGCGTCCATGGCATCTGTATGCTGTGGAAGACATTCCCAAGGTGCCTGCTTCTTGAGAAGTTCGGAAAGGGGCGCTGCTTTAGTGGCAAAACCGTCAATATGGTTTCGCCAGTAGCCAACCAGTCCTAAAAATGACCGGAGGGCTGAGACATTGTGGGGAAGGGGCAATTTGACGATCGAGTCAATTCTCTTGTGCTCGATCTCGCGTTTACCATGAGTGATCACTGTTCCTAAGTAAATCACTTTTTCTTTCAAAATCTGGGCCTTCTTGGGGTTGACTTTACAACCAATTTCTTTTAGGAGTGCTGGGAGCTCGGCGAGAAGCAAAATGTGCTCTCCCTTTGTGTCTGTCTGTAGTAACAAGTCGTCTACATACTGGACCAGACAATCGGGGCGGGCAAATTTTGCTAAACCATTTGCCAGCTGTCGGTGGAAAATGGAGGGGGAGTTGTGGAAGACTTGTGGAAGGCACGTCCACGTGTATTGTTACCCTTGGAATGTAAAAGCGAATTTGTACTGGCCCGCTTTAGCCAATGGAATGGACCAAAAGCCATTACTAATGTCCAAAACCGAAAAAAAGTTTGACTGGAGTCCTTGTTTGAGCATGGTCTCGGGACTCGTGGCTACGATGGGGGCTTACTTTGTTCAGTTCCCGGTAATCAGTGGTCAGTCGCCATGATCCATCCGGTTTCCTGATGGGCCAAATCGGTGCGTTGTTTGTGGAGGCTACTGATCTGAGTACGCCTTGATCTAACAAACTCTCTATTACTTTGGAGATTTCTCCCTCTGCTTCCTGGGGAAATACGTACTGCTTCTGGGGTTTAGGGTCGGGACCTGTAATGTTCACAAAGCTAGCCAAATTGCCACAGTCGTGCTTGTGCTGTGCAAATGCTGCTTTATGTTCCTGCAGGACTGCCCTAACCTGTTTGTCTGCACTAATGGCTCAAGGGTCGAACCAGAAGTCTCCTACTGAGCTAATCCTGTTTACGTATTCTCCTACTGTGAGCGTAGCGGGGGCTCGTGCTGCCTTTGCCATTTTCCAGACACACTTGTTAACTGGGTCAAAAGAAAGGAGCTCATCAAATCGATCCCAAGGATATGTTCTGCTGTCTGGGGCAGATCAACTAAAACTACGGGGTGCTTAGTCGTGATGTGCCCTATTTGTATTGCTATAGGGGCCGTGATGTGTCCCTGTTGCAAATGGCCTGTAAAACCGCTGAACGGTGTCTGTTGTGGGCCACATGTCTCGCTGAAACATCGTGGAGGAATTGAGTGTGGTGCAGGACCCTCCTGTGTCCCAAAGAAATTACATAAGAACATAATAAGAACATAAGAACTAGGAACAGGAGTAGGCCATCTGGCCCCTCGAGCCTGCTCCGCCATTCAATGAGATCATGGCTGATCTTTGTGGACTCAGCTCCACTCTCCGGCCCGTACACCATATCCCCGAATCCCTTTATTCTTTAGAAAGGTATCTTTTTCTTAAAAACGTTTAAAGAAGGAGCCTCAACTGCTTCACTGGGCAAGGAATTCCAGAGATTCACAACCCTTTGGGTGAAGAAGTTCCTCCTAAACTCGGTCCTAAATCTACTTCCCCTTATTTTGAGGCTATGCCCCCTAGTTCTGCTTTCCCCGACCAGTGGAAACAACCTGCCCGCATCTATCCTATCTATTCCCTTCATAATTTTATATGTTTCAATAAGATCCCCCCGCATCCTTCTAAACTCCAATGAGTACAGTCCCAGTCTACTCAACCTCTCGTCATAATCTAATCCCCTCAACTCTGGGATCAACCTAGTGAATCTCCTCTGCACTCCCTCCAGTGCCAATATGTCCTTTCTCAGGTAAGGAGACCAAAACTGAACACAATACTCCAGATGCGGCCTCACCAACACCTTATACAATTGCAGCATAACCTCCCTAGTCTTGAACTCCATCCCTCTAGCAATGAAAAACAAAACTCGATTAGCCTTCTTAATCACCTGTTGCACCTGCACACCAACATTTTGCGACTCGTGCACCAGCACACCCAGGTCCCTCTGCACAGCAACATGTTTTAACATCTTACCATTTAAATAATAATCCATTCTGCTGTTATTCCTCCCAAAATGGATAGCCTCACACTTGGCAACATTGAATTCCATCTGCCAGACCCTAGCCCATTCACCTAACCTATCCAAATCCTTCTGCAGACTTCCGGTATCCTCTGCCCTTTTTGCTTTACCACTCAACTTACTGTCGTCTGCAAAATTTGCCACATTGCACTTGGTCCCCAACTCCAAATCATCTATGTAAATTGTGAACAACTGCGGGCCCACAACTGATCCTTGAGGGACCCCACTAGTTACAGGTTGCCAACCAGAGAAACACCCATTTATCCCCACTCTCTGAATTCTGGTAGTTAACCAATCCTCTACCCATGCTACCACTTTACCCTCAATGCCATGCATCTTTAGTTTATGCAGCAACCTTTTATGTGGCACCTTGTCAAAAGCTTTCTGGAAATCCAGATATACCACATCCATTGGCTCCCCGTTATCTACTGCACTGGTAACGTCCTCAAAAAATTCTACCAAATTAGTCAGACACGACCTACCCTTTATGAACCCATGCTGCGTCTGCCCAATGGGACAATTTCCCTCCAGGTGCCCCGCTATTTCCTCCTTAATGATAGATTCCAGCATTTTCCCTACAACCGAAGTTAAGCTTACTGGCCTATAATTACCCGCTTTCTGCCGACCTCCTTTTTTAAACAGTGGTGTCACGTTTGCTACTTTCCAATCCTCTGGGACCACCCCAGACTCTAGTGAATTTTGATAAATGATCACTAGTGCGTTTACAATTTCCCTAGCCATCTCTTTTAACACTCTGGGATGCATCCCATCAGGGCCAGGAGACTTGTCTACCTTTAGCCCCATTAGCTTGCCCAATACTGCCTCCTTAGTGATTACAATCATCTCAAGGTCCTCACCTATTATATCTTTATTTCCATCAGTCACTGGCATGTTATTTGTGTCTTACACTGTGAAGACTGACCCAAAAAACCTGTTCAGCTCCTCAGCCATTTCCCCGTCTCCTATTATTAAATCTCCCTTCTCATCTTCCAAAGGACCAATATTTACCTTAGCCACTCTTTTTTGTCTTATATATTTGTAGAAGCTTTAACTATCTGCTTTTATGTTCTGAGCAAGTTTACTTTCATAGTCTACCTTACTCTTCTTTATAGCTTTTTGTTGTCCCCTAAAGACTTCTAGTCTCCCACTAATTTTTGCCAGTTTGTATGGGTTGTCTACGGGTTGTCCCCAGACTTTGCCTGCTACTACCGGTCTACCGGACTTGTTCCAAAGGGTGTCGCAGACCTAAGTTGGGGAGCCCGAACACCATCAGTCGGTGCCGTTCATCTCTGCATTCTCTGATCGGGCGCTAACGCTATGGATCGGCTTTGCCCTATTCCTGTTTAGGGTACCTGTCTGTTGGTTTCTCTGCTGCTTTTGGGGCACGTTGCACTCTCGTGCAAAGTGTCCTAGCTGTCCACAGTTGTAACATTCCTGAGTTTTGGGCGGAGGTGGGCTGTTCCTGCCTTCGTTTACCCATGCGGGGTTCTGGTGTGCTTTAACTGGGTTCATCTCTGCCTGCTCTTCATCGGGTGTTATAAATGCGGTTTTGCCTGCAATTGATTGCTCCCAAGCGCGGGACAATCTCTTCAAAACCCATTTTTCATTGTGGGCCACATCTGAGGGGTCATAATTTGTGCAAGCTTTTCGTCCTGCTTCTGTGGCGTGGGAGACTAGAATTCAGGTCCATTTGGCCATATTATCTGGGGGGAAATGGGCCCGGCCAACTCTCCAAACTCTGCGGTAAAGTGAATCCACAAACGTCCAACAAACGCTGTGGGGTGCTCTGTCTTCTTTTGCCTACACTTATTTAGGCCTTCTACGGGGTCTCCTCTGTTAAAACTGATCGCATCAAGGATCGCTGTGTGCATCTCTTGGAATGTGCCTCCTCCTACATTCTGTGGGTTGGGAAGGGCTGCTACGACTGAAGGGTCGAGGCTTTAAACTGTGAGCTTCACTTGCTCCTTTTCGTCCAGGCCGTACATGGTAGCCTGTTGTTTGACTTTCTCGAAAAATTGGTGGGGGTCTGAAGTGGGAAGGAACGGTGTAATTTTTCCACACGCGTCCCGTAATTGGGTCACGGTTAACAGGGTTGTGTAAAGGAAATCTGCTTCTCCTTCTCCTGCGGCCCTGCGGTGTGTGGTTACAGGGTTCATTGGGGTGTGTTCTGCCTGTTCGGTTGGGGGTTAGGGCGCTTTCCTTTTCTGGGGTTTTTCCTGCGTACATGTCCCATATACGTATCTATGGGCAGTCTCGTTCAATTCCTGCCAGTAGGAGTTGTTTTCCTGATCTAATTGGGGTCCGAATATACTTTGAAATCCATTTTGAACGGAAAACAGAGATTGCAATTCTGTAATTTGCTTCCGGCACTTTGCGTGGTCTACGGAGCTCTGCCTTTGTTCCGCTGTGGAAGTATGGAGTGCTCGTAGGGCTGCTTTTAAATAATTGCACTGTTTCTGCAATTTCTCAACTTGCTGTTCTGTTCCTTGTCTTACCAAGACCGCACGTTGCGTGTCCTGGTAGGCCTTATCATATTGCGTCTGAAAACTGTTCAAATGCGCGAGACAAGACTGATGTGCCCACTTGGCATCATCCACCTCTCTGTCCCTTGCTGCTGACTGCTCTTTTAAATCTCGATTCCCCTTCTCTACCCCAATCACATCTACCTCACTGGTTCTGTCTCTCTCCTCTATCTCTCTACGGAGTGTCCTAACGACCTCCTCTGTGCCTCGCAATTGTGCCAAACAGGACACGATTGCCATCGGCTTGCGAGCTTTTCCTAAGCTCTTCTTGTGGATCTCTGACAGGTTCTCCCACCAAGTATGTCCTACACTCCCGGGTCCTGTTTCCTCATTATCACAGAATTCACACCAAAGGGGCCATCCTTTCCCTTTGAGGTATTTCTTGATTCTATCTTCCCAAACGGGACACTGTCCTACTCTACTGGTCGTTGCGACCTCAAATTCCTTGGGGTTCATAAGGCGTTCCATTGCCTTCACTGCCATTTTCTCTATCTAGGTTCTCTACTGAATTTGGAACAGGGGGTGATAAAGTGGTGATATAAACACGGGTACGGCTTACGCTAATTTCCGGCCTACAAAACTCCCGACAGTTTTACGCAACAAAATCTCTCAAGTTTACCTTATATCCCTGTTAGTACGCATGCATTAACACACTTCTGAATCTCAGAGGCTTCATCAGTACTGTTCTTACACTTGTGGTTTTTCTGTTTCCAATTGGATTCTCAATTCAAATTTTGGGTTCTCTCGGAGTGGTTCGGCCACTTTACGTCAGATGTCGCCAGTAAATGTTGCTGTCTTTGGTTGGCTCTTAATTTGGCTCTGTTTAATTACGTCTGCTGAAGAGTCGCCAGGTATCTTTCGACACCGCCACAAGGTTCAGAACCGAATACTGATCAATGACTCGATACACCAGTTAGTATGTTCAAAAGCAATGCTCATTTATTTACACACAGTCAAATCTACTCATGCATAAACTCTACAAACTAAACTGCCACTATTACTAAAGCCTATACTTAGCTTCGGGTGCCCACTCAGTCAGAGGAACAATGGCCGTTGCTCGGTTCTGAGGCTGCTGGTTGAGCTGTTTACAGGGTAGCAACTAGGAGCGTCTATCTCGTAGCGTGCGTTGACTTGGAACTTACTTGGTCTGGTGCAGCTGCTAGGCTGGTCTCTCTCTTCGCTGAGAGCCAAAGCCAAAGGAGGAAGATTCTCTCTTGGGGAATACCTTTTGTACTAAAAAGGGCTTTGCGCGCTTTTGGGCGAGCCTTGAACTTGGCTTCAACTAATTGGGTCTTTCCCCAATCATCCGTATCGATCTTCCTCCAATAGAGGGGTGGTTCTCTGATTGCTGGGCGTGTCCTAGTGACCGTTGGTCTGCTTTGTTTTAGCCTCTTCTGGAGCCAGGATGTCTGCCTTCACATTGTGTATCTAAATGTTTCCCCTTTGTCCCCGGAGATGGCTCATTAGTATGTAGATTGTATGGCAGTTTCTGTCCTGCCTGAGAGTTTAAGGTTCTAATCAACAGACAGAGCTTGCAATTGCTTGTTTCTTAGTATTGTCCAATTTTCCCTGCATTCTTTGCGAGTGTCCATTTTGTAACCAGGACGTGGCCAACCCAGATGGCTACACTAGGGTGCTCTTTCCAAGGGCCGGTGCAGACTCTGAGAGCCGATTGGCCTCCTTCTGCGCTGTAAAGTTTATGATTCCCTAAGGAGGAGATATTAGGCTGTCTGTACTTAAAGTTGGTAAGGTATCATGACCAAATGACATGGATCCAAGTATACTGATGGCAGTGAGAGTGGAAATTGCGGAGGCGTTAGCCATAATTTTCCAGTCTTCCGTTGACTCAAGGGTGGTGCCAGAGGACTGGAGAATTGAAAATGTCACACGCTTGTTCAAAAAAGTCTGTGAAGATCTTGGTCTTTCATTCAATATTGAAAGCGCGGAGTTATTCCAAAATAACATTAAAAGACAAAATAAACTTTGGATTAGATTTTTCAGCACAGAAATAAGCATTTAAAAATGAAGTGATAAACAATATAGAAGAATTTGTTCTTTATTTTTTTTAGCTTTTCCAATTAGGGGGCAATTTAGCGTGGCCAATCCACCTACTCTGCACATCTTTTGGGTTGTGGGAGTGAGGCCCACTCATTCACGGGGAGAATGTGCAAACCACACGGACAGTGACCCGGGGCCAGGATCGAACCCGGGTCCCCGGTGCTGTGAGGCAACAGTGCTAACCACTGTGCCACCCAAAATAGAAGTTTTATTTAATACTGTTATCAGTTCTATTTGTACTAGGGGTTAATTTTACAACTTGAGTCAGTTCCCATTTTTCCATTCTTTATTTTCAGGAAAGGATGTTTCTGATCCTGGCTTTAATGTAGACCAGAAACAGATTGAACTGCAGCTGGAACTCTGGTTAGTAATAAGTGTTTATGTGAATCTGTATCTGGGGGTAAACCTTTATCTCCTCTTACCTTCTTTCAACTTCACTCCAGTTATTTAGGATTTCTTTGTTATTTCCATCTGCTGCTGCTTCCCTAATGATTATTAGCATTTTTTTGATTCATCCATGAGCGTTGCTGGCTGGACCAGCATTTATTGCCCATCCCTAATTGCCCTTGAACCGAGTGGCTTGCTAGGCCATTTCAAAGGACATCCACTTTGCTGTGGATATGGAATCACATGTGTAGGAGGATTTCCAAGGACTGAGTATTGAGCTAGCATTTACATGGGGTTTCTCCCTCTTAGTTACAGCTCAGCTGAACACACAGACTGCAGACACATCAACTCCGGTTAAGACAGCTTTATTTTCCCAAGCTTGGTCCACCCACGTGGGAGAATGATCTGGATAGATGCCAAAGTCACTCTGCCTGGCATTGTACAGACACACCAATTATACAGTTTTCCAAAAATCAATAGCCCCCCCCCAGGTGGACTTGATTCAATCCTTGGAGCTGTCAATTTTAAAATGACCGGTGAAATTTACTTTAAGCAACATGATGACTGTGATCAGCTCATGAATTAACCCCACCCTGCTACCTGTTGTTTACTCAGATACTGTATCCATTATGAAGTTGTTTTCCTGCCATTCCCATCTTACTTATTGCAGTCAGTTTCTGCCTATCTCATTGTTCATCAAGGGGCAGGATGCCAAAGTTTGATCCTCTTTACACCATGGATTGTCTTAGACAGGATTTTGGGGGCACTGATAAGAACTGTTTACTGAGCTGACTGTATTATTGCTGACCACACTACTTCTGTCTAATCCTGTTTGTCTCAAAAACATGGGCAAGTTGTACTAGGGCTGGTTTTTAAAGCAAACCAAGGCAGGCCAGCAGCACGGTTCAATTCCCGTACCAGCCTCCCCGAACAGGCGCCGGAATGTGGCAACTAGAGGCTTTTCACAGTAACTTCATTGAAGCCTACTTGTGACAATAAGCGATTTTCATTTTCATTTTAATTTCAAGTTATCTAGCTTAAACCCTAACATGCATTGTGGCCACTGCTTGTAGCAAGAGTTTGAATGCTCATTACTGCTATGTCCTAAAAATACATGTTTAATGGTTAATAATGATTACTGGGTATACTTTCTATGATTAATCTCAATCCTTAATAAACTAATTTATGTCAAACCATTCTAGTATTATCCTCGCTATCTGGTTTTAAGGAGTTTCATCTCAGGACACCCCCCTTCAACATGTAGTGCCAGACCAGTTAAGGATGGCAGATTTTCTTTCCCTTAAGGGCACGAGTGAACCAGATGGGTTTTGTTTCATGGTCATTATTAGACTTGTAATTCCAGATTTATGAACCCTTGCCCCAGACCATTGCCCTGAGTCTCAGGATCTCTCGTCCACTACACCACCGGCCCGTCACGAGGGTGCTAGATTCCACAATTATTTAAGTGGAAGGGGGGGTACAAAGACAATATGGAAGAGATTTTCAGTTCCCCTCCCCCTGCCATAGTGTGATTCTTGGTGGTGAGAGGTGGCCCACCATTGGGCGGCAGCGAGATCCCACCGCTGTCAATGGAATTTACCATTTAATCGACTACCACCGCCAGGAAACCTGTGGCAGTAAACCCGCTGGCAAGGAGGGCCAGACGATTTAGCTTAAATAGGATAGTGTGAAAGCACAAGCTGCTTTGAGATTTGTAAACTAATCTGGTCAGCCTAACCATTTGTTATAACTGTATATTGGGGAAAGTGAAACTATAATTCTGGTGTAAATTTCCAATTCTTTCAATGTAGTACCAGGGTGTAACACTTCTCTCAAACATTACCCCAGCTTTTAAACCATATTCATTAGATGGTGTTTTCGGAACAGATTGACATTTACTACAGAGTTCTTATGCCGATAGTTTAAAAAACATGATTTTAGCCCCACTGCTGTCTTGTGTTTCTACAGCTGAAGTGTTAAATAATTAATACACCCATTTTCACTTTAAGACTGGTCGTATTTGCTCTGTTGTGACTGTGGCAATATAGTCTGTCACTTCCACCTTTCATGCCATGTTGTGTTTTTCCATAGGAGAGACAAATCACTGTATGCTTATCAGGCCCAAGCTGTTTGTATGACCAGACTGTTGCATGAGATTAAAACATTAAGAACTCAGGTATGATTCATATGCGAGAAGCCCAAATCATCCATAAGAAGAAACCTGCAGACAATGTAAAGTTTTTTTCGAGATTTGTTCCCTTCCCTTATAACAGTGACTCACTCTGAGGAGCAGTTCCTTCAGAATGAAGTGCTCAAGCAACCATCATTTATATACGATTCTAGATGATTTTTGCAAACATCAAATCACAGGCCAAGAGTCCTCCTTGATAGGGGCTGGTTTAGCACAGGGCTAAATCGTTGGCTTTGAAAGCAGACCAAGGCAGGCCAGCAGCACGGTTCAATTCCCGTACCAGCCTCCCCGAACAGGCGCCGGAATGTGGCGACTAGGGGCTTTTCACAGTAACTTCATTTGAAGCCTACTTGTGACAATAAGCGGTTTTCATTTTCATTTCATTCATGTCCACACACCCAAACCTGCCAGTAAGGGGGTTACTGGATAAGTAGGAGGCCAATTCCAGCTGTTTTCTTTCTTATTCTTTCCTAATCACAAAACATTTTTGGTGGGAGAATTTATTTGGTGGGATTCTCCATCCCGCCACACCAGGGGCGGGATTCTCCCCTACCCGGCGGGGCATGCCGTACCGGACCTGCAAGGGCTACGCCGGCGCCGGCAGGGTTGGCGCCATGCCAGCCAGCGCCGAAGGGCTTGTCGCCACGCCAACCTCCGCCGGCACGAGTTCGCGCATGCGCGGGAGCGCCAGCATGTGCTGTTTGCACTGAGTGCTGAATTTGGTGCATTTGAGTGCTATAGTGAGAGGTTGGTGACTGAGGGAGTATAAGGCTTCATTTTTATCTAAAGTCTAGTCTTTCTTTTATTTAGTTAATTAACTTAAAAGTTGCTGTTTGGTTTAGAAGAAAGTGAATTTTCAATCAGCTTTAAACAAAGCTTCTACTTGTAGGCACTTGCAGCTGGAGCTTGTTAATTAGTTAATTGGATTAGGCCAGTTTTCAGAGGCTAGATTCACAGTATAAAAGTGATCCCCTACAGTGCAGACTTTGTTTGCACTGAGTGCTGAATTTGGTGCATTTGAGTGCTATAGTGAGAGTTTGGTGACTGAGGGAGTGCTGAATTTGGTGCATTTGAGTGCTATAGTGAGAGTTTGGTGACTGAGGGAGTGCTGAATTTGGTGCATTTGAGTGCTATAGTGAGAGTTTGGTGACTGAGGGAGTGCTGAATTTGGTGCATTTGAGTGCTATAGTGAGAGTTTGGTGACTGAGGGAGTTAGGTGAGGAGGGAGTAAGGTGCTCCTTTCATTTTGTTTCCTACATTTCCGCAAAGAGTGAGAAGAGAGCCAGGAGTTTACAGAGAGTGCAGCTGACTGGAAGCAGAGTCGGAGGGCGGAGATCCTGTTGGTCCACAGGGCAGCTATATTCGATAAGGTAAGAGGGGATGGAGGCTAGGCCAGTTGCATGCTCCTCCTGTAGGATGTGGGTGGTGAGGGATACCACCGGTGTCCCCGCTGACTATACCTGCGGGAAGTGCACCCAACTCCAGCTCCTCAAAGACCGTGTTAGGGAACTGGAGCTGAAGCTGGATGAACTTCGGATCATCCGGGAGGCAGAGGGGGTGATAGAGAAGAGTTACAGGGAGGTAACCACACCCAAGGTACAGGACAAGAATAGCTGGGTTACAGTTAGGGGGAAAAAAACAAACAGGCAGACAGTGCAGGGATCCCTCGTGGCCGTTCCCCTTCAAAACAAGTATACCGTTTTGGATGCTGTTGGGGGGGATGGCCTACCGGGGGAAGGCCCTAGCGGCCAGGTCTCTGGCACTGAGTCTGGCTCTGGGGCTCAGAAGGGAAGGGGGGAGAATAGAAAAGCAATAGTTGTAGGAGATTCAATGGTTAGGGGAATAGATAGGAGATTCTGTGGTCGCGAGCGAGACTCCCGGAAGGTATGTTGCCTCCCGGGTGCCAGGGCCAGGGATGTCTTGGATCATGTCGTCAGGATCCTTAAGGGGGAGGGGGAGCAGCCAGAAGTCGTGGTGCACATCGGTACCAACGATGTAGGTAGGAAAAGGGGTGTGGAGGTAATAAATGAGTTTCGGGAGTTAGGCTGGAAGTTAAAAGCCAGGACAGACAGAGTTGTCATCTCTGGTTTGTTGCCGGTGCCACGTGATAGCGAGGCTAGGAATAGGGAGAGAGTGCAGCTGAACACGTGGCTGCAGGAATGGTGTAGGAGGGAGGGCTTCAGTTATTTGGATAATTGGAGCGCATTCTGGGGAAGGTGGGACCTGTACAAGCAGGACGGGTAGCATCTGAACCAGAGGGGCACCAATATCCTGGGAGGGAGATTTTCTAGTACTCTTCGGGAGGGTTTAAACTAATTTGGCTGGGGAATGGGAGCCGGATTTGTAGTCCAGCAACTAAGGTAGCCGATATTCAGGATGCCAAAGCGTGTAATGAGGCAGTGGGGAAGGGAACACTGACAAAGGAGAGTACTTTCAGGCACG
The DNA here is from genome assembly GCF_047496885.1 of Scyliorhinus torazame. Taxonomy (NCBI): domain Eukaryota; kingdom Metazoa; phylum Chordata; class Chondrichthyes; order Carcharhiniformes; family Scyliorhinidae; genus Scyliorhinus; species Scyliorhinus torazame. Next base: position 98,989,526 of record NC_092716.1, read on the forward strand.
GAGATGGGTTGAAGTGTGTATACTTCAACGCAAGAAGTCTCAGGAATAAGGTGGGTGAACTTAAGGCATGGATCGGTACTTGGGACTACGATGTGGTGGCCATCACGGAAACTTGGATAGAAGAGGGGCAGAAATGGTTGTTGGAGGTCCCTGGCTATAGATGTTTCAATAAGATTAGGGAGGGTGGTAAAAGAGGTGGGGGGGGGGGGGGGGGGGGGTGGCATTGTTAATTAGAGATAGTATAACAGCTGCAGAAAGGCAGTTCGAGGAGTATCAGCCTACTGAGGTAGTATGGGTTGAAGTCAGAAATAGGAAAGGAGCAGTCACCTTGTTAGGAGTTTTCTATAGGCCCCCCAATAGTAGCAGAGATGTGGAGGAACAGATTGGGAAACAGATTTTGGAAAGGTGCAGAAGTCACAGGGTAGTTAGTAGTCATGGGTGACTAACTTCCCAAACATTGAGTGGAAACTCTTTAGATCAAATAGTTTGGATGGGATGGTGTTTGTGCGGTGTGTCCAGGAAGCTTTTCTAACACAGTATGTAGATTGTCCGATCAGAGGAGGGGCAATATTGGATTTAGTACTTGGTAATGAACCAGGGCAAGTGATAGATTTGTTAGTGGGGGAGCATTTTGGAGATAGTGACCACAATTCTGTGACTTTCACTTTAGTAATGGAGAGGGATAGGTGCGTGCAACAGGGCAAGGTTTACAATTGGGGGAAGGGTAAATACGATGTTGTCAGACAAGAATTGAAGTGCATAAGTTGGGAACATAGGCTGTTAGGGAAGGACACAAGTGAAATGTGGAACTTGTTCCAGGAACAGGTACTACGTGTCCTTGATATGTATGTCCCTGCCAGGCAGGGAAGAGACGGTTGAGTGAGGGAACCATGGTTGACAAGAGAGGTTGAATGTCTTGTTAAGAGGAAAAAGGAGACTTATGTAAGGCTGAGGAAACAAGGTTCAGACAGGGCGTTGGAGGGATACAAGATAGCCAGGAGGGAACTGAAGAAAGGGATTAGGAGAGCTAAGAGAGGGCATGAACAATCTTTGGCGGGGAGGATCAAGGAAAACCCCAAGGCCTTTTACACATATGTGAGAAATATGAGAATGACTAGAGCGAGGGTAGGTCCGATCAAGGACAGTAGCGGGAGATTGTGTATTGAGTCTGAAGAGATAGGAGAGGTCTTGAACGAGTACTTTTCTTCTGTATTTACAAATGAGAGGGGCCATATTGTTGGAGAGGACAGTGTGAAACAGACTGGTAAGCTCGAGGAAATACTTGTTAGGAAGAAAGATGTGTTGGGCATTTTGAAAAACTTGAGGATAGACAAGTCCCCCGGGCCTGATGGGATATATCCAAGGATTCTATGGGAAGCAAGAGATGAAATTGCAGAGCTGTTGGCAATGATCTTTTCGTCCTCACTGTCAACAGGGGTGGTACCAGGGGATTGGAGAGTGGCGAATGTTGTGCCCCTGTTCAAAAAAGGGAATAGGGATAATCCTGGGAATTACAGGCCAGTTAGTCTTACTTCGGTGGTAGGCAAAGTCATGGAAAGGGTACTGAAGGATAGGATTTCTGAGCATCTGGAAAGACACTGCTTGATTCGGGATAGTCAGCACGGATTTGTGAGGGGTAGGTCTTGCCTTACAAGTCTTATTGAATTCTTTGAGGAGGTGACCAAGCATGTGGATGACGGTAAAGCAGTGGATGTAGTGAACATGGATTTTAGTAAGGCATTTGATAAGGTTCCCCATGGTAGGCTTCTGCAGAAAGTAAGGAGGCATGGGATAGTGGGAAATTTGGCCAGTTGGATAACGAACTGGCTAACCGATAGAAGTCAGAAAGTGGTGGTGGATGGCAAATATTCAGCCTGGATCCCAGTTACCAGTGGCGTACCACAGGGATCAGTTCTGGGTCCTCTGCTGTTTGTGATTTTCATTAATGACTTGGATGAGGGAGTTGATGGGTGGGTCAGTAAATTTGCAGATGGTACAAAGATTGGTGGAGTTGTGGATAGTGAGGAGGGCTGTTGTCGGCTGCAAAGAGACATAGATAGGATGCAGAGCTGGGCTGAGAAGTGGCAGATGGAGTTTAACCCTGAAAAGTGTGAGGTTGTCCATTTTGGAAGGACAAATATGAATGCGGAATACAGGGTTAGCGGTAGAGTTCTTGGCAATGTGGAGGAGCAGAGAGATCTTGGGGTCTATGTTCATACATCTTTGAAAGTTGCCACTCAAGTGGATAGAACTGGGAAGAAGGCCTATGGTGTGCTAGCGTTCATTAACAGAGGGATTGAATTTAAGAGCCGTGAGGTGATGATGCAGCTGTACAAAACTTTGGTAAGGCCACATTTGGAGTACAGTGTACAGTTCTGGTCGTCTCATTTTAGGAAGGATGTGGAAGCTTTGGAAAAGGTGCAAAGGAGATGTACCAGGATGTTGCCTGGAATGGAGAGTAGGTCTTACGAGGAAAGGTTGAGGGTGCTAGGCCTTTTCTCATTATAACGGAGAAGGATGAGGGGCGACTTGATAGAGGTTTATAAGATGATCAGGGGAATAGGTAGAGTAGACAGTCAGAGACTTTTCCCCCGGGTGGAACAAACCATTACAAGGGGACATGAATTTAAGGTGAATGGCGGAAGATATAGGGGGGATGTCAGAGGTAGGTTCTTTACCCAGAGAGTAGTGGGGGCATGCAATGCACTGCCTGTGGAAGTAGTTGAGTCGGAAACATTAGGGACCTTCAAGCAGCTATTGGATAGGTACATGGATGACGGTAAAATGATATAGTGTAGATTTATTTGTTCTAAAGGGCAGCACGGTAGCATTGTGGATAGCACAATTGCTTCACAGCTCCAGGGTCCCAGGTTCGATTCAGGCTTGGGTCACTGTCTGTGCGGAGTGTGCACACCTCCCCGTGTCTGCGTGGGTTTCCTCACAAAGATGTGCAGGTTAGGTGGATTGGCCATGATAAATTGCCCGTAGTGTCCAAAATTGCCCTTCGTGTTGGGTGGAGGTGTTGACTTTGGGTAGGGTGCTCTTTCCAAGAGCCGGTGCAGACTCAATGGGCCGAATGGCCTCCTTCTGCACTGTAAATTCAATGATAATCTATGATTAATCTAGGACAAAGGTTCGGCACAACATCGTGGGCCGAAGGGCCTGTTCTGTGCTGTATTTTTCTATGTTCTATGCGCAGGAGGGTTCTTCTCCGCACCGGCCATGGCGGACCATTACACCAGCCAGCGTGGAGGGAAAGAGTGCCCCCACGGCACAGGCCTGCCCGCGGATTGGAGGGCCCCGATCGTGGGCCAGGCCACTGTGGGGGCCCCCCCCCCCCCCGGGGGGCCAGATCCCCCCACGCCCCCCCCCCCCCCTCTCCCCCCCCCCGAGGACTCCGCAGGCCGTCCGCAGAGTCAGGTCCCGCCGGTATGGACCTGGTGTATTTTACGCCGGCGGGACCCGCCAAAAACGGGTGGCCACTCGGCCCATTGCGGGCCGGAGAATTGCCAGGGAGGACACTGCCAATGGCCCCCGACCAGCGTGATTCCCGCCCCAGCCGAAAAACCGGCGCCGGAGAATCCGTCAGCCAGCGCCGGGGTGGCGTGGGGGTTGGAGAATCCCACCCCAGATTTCTGGTGCGGCCTGCCCCTGGGATTCTCCGTGTCGACAGTCGGCCAATGGGATTTCCCATTGTGGGCAGCCCCATGCCATCGGGAAATCACCGGGCTGCCAGCGCAACGGAGAAACCCAACAGCAGAGAATCCAGCCTGTGGACTTTCATGACAGCAAAACCGGTGCCACACCTGGACCGATTCCACTACTGTTAAGAGACTAGTACTAGCGCCACGTGGAACACAATCGATTGTAATGAATAACTGTGCATGTTGCGCCGGGCCCATGATTGACGTCGGGAGGCTGACAAGAAGCAGTCGCATATACACATTACACTCCTCACACACACTTATCCCAGCCAACAAGATGGCACTGGTTGCACTGGAGCACGCCCTTCCTGCTGATGGGTCGGCTGGAGCCAGAGGGCACCTAGGGGGGTGTCCTGGGGAGACTCCCATACGACACGTGGCCCTAAGTTCACAGTGGGCTGTCAGCGGCCTGTGCAGCTGCATGGCTGCCTTGCCAGCTGTGGCAATGGTGTTCCGAACCCACACCTCCTGGCCACCCCCGTTACTACCCCCAGCCCTGGCAGAAGCTCCCCGGCCAGCGGCACATCTATCAGAAAGCTATGGCGATGTTGGACCCTCTCCGCACACCCTCTCCCTCAGCAGCTACAACGCGGGTTTCACGATTTTTAAAACCTCAAGTGAACTGCACCAGCCAGAACTCAGCCTATCAGAGGAGGAGAATCACGGGGACCCCGGAGAATACCGGGTCGGGCCCGCTAATGATATGCAAATAGTGTCCACTGTACGTGCGTTCCGGTACGCATTGACGCCGCTGTTGAGGTGACGGAGAATCGCGATTTGCCGTCAAATCGGCACCCGCAGCAATATTTGCGTCAGAACCTATTCTCTGCCCAATTGGCAGATTTTGGCATTGGCAAACGGAGAATCCTGTCCTTTATCTTTTGTCTGCCTTGCACCTTCCAAGTAATGTGACTCCCCTATTCTTCCTTTCAAAATGTACTACCTCGCAATTCCCTGTGTTGAACTTCATTTGCCAATTATTTGCCCATTGAACCTATTTATATATATTTATTCTTTTCTACAGGTGACCTCACAAAAGGAACAGATTAAGGCATTGACCAGTGATTTGGAGAAAGCACACAAGACCAATTTGCAGATGGGTGCGTTTTGCTTTTTCTTCCTATTTGAAGTGAGTTGTTAGTTTAGAAAAGGAATTAGTGATTGAAAATCCTTTTGTCTGGGCAGCACAGTGGCGCCGCGGTCCCAGGTTCGATCCCGTCTCTGGGTCACTGTCCATGTGGAGTTTGCACATTCTCCCCGTGGTTGTGTGGGTTTCGCCCCCACAACTCAAAGATATGCAGGGTAGGTGGATTGGAAAAAAATTAATTGGGCACTCTAATTGACCACTGAGAGTATCTCTCCACAATCATAGTCTCCATTGGAACAACCAAAAACTCCAGGCCGTGCTTGGGCTGGCTTTTATGTTTAGTTCTAAGGAGCCCCAGCTAGATGGCCTCTGCCACCTACCTGAATTGCATGAGTACCACAGGGAGATTGATAATGGTTTCTCAGTGGTCTTCATGGATATCATTCTTTAATGCGTTTTACAATAATATTTGTTTACTGTATATGAATGTGAAATGCAAGACTCAAATCTTGAATTCAAACACTATTAAATTGGCAATATGTGTTGACTTCCTTCACTTGGTTTGGGATGGCCTAACTGCACAGCAGAACCAAGATTTCTTTGGATTCAGAGACATCCACAATGTACATTGCAATCAAGATAATGATTTCCTTATTTAAAGTGGACACAAAATCTATGACTGGAATTTTACATCTACAGGATTTTATGGTCCCACTGAAGTCAATGGACTTTTGAATGGCTTGCTGCATTTTAAGGCCCCGGCCCTGCCCCTGCCGCAATGGGGCTGTATAACTTCACCCCGTAGACCAATCGAGTCCACCCCAAGACTGGAAATTCCTGCCCGAGGTCAATGGACTTTTAAATAGTTGATAATTCCTGTGGCAGGCGAGGACCAGAAAATGTATCCTTTTACCTTGTACATCAGCCTCCAAACTGAACTTTTGTAAATGGGTGACAGAAAATGAACAATAGTAATGGTGATAATAATAGACACAGGCGTGCTTTCAATAATTTCATACCACTGACTGTTAACTCTTCAGATTGCTGCAGATTGAAGCAATTGTTTTTTGCTCTTCTAGAAAAAATATTCTTGGATTATAAACTGAAGAAAAACTTTGAACTTCTGGACATGAATTGCATAAACACAGGTATGTAGGAGGTGGGTTTGAGAGGAAGGTGCACCAGGATGTTTGGTCAGAAGACCAGTACATAGAATGCATGCACATAGGAAGCAGATTTGACACATGAGTACATAGGAGACAGGTACAGGTGAGGTAGGATAGAGACATGGACTCATGAGGTTTATGTGTGTGACACAGGGTGGAGACACATACACAGGAAACAAAGTTTAGCATAGGTATGCATGAGGTAGATAAATAAGACATACACACAGGGGGAAGTAAATGTAAAGAAAGCAGAGTCAATACATAGAAGGATGCACAAGGTAGATATGTAGAAGGTAAAGTCAGGGCACATTTACAAGGCAGGTGGGTACAGAATAAGCAGATATCTCCCCCATCTTCTTCTCTTTGTCTCCTCTATCTGTGCTTTTCTTTTTCTTCCCTGCCCTTCACCTGTTCTCCTGACTCCATTCAGCCTGTCTCCTACAATACTACCAGTGTACCCATTCCTCCGTTCCAGTATAAAAGTTAGAATCTCTCATAAACGTTTTCCTAATTTTTCTCAGTAATGCATAGCCCTTGATGGTGTCCACTGATAAACATCTACAGATGAAACCTAACTTCCCTACATCTCTATTCTTTGCCCAGTACACTTGGTGGCCATATTTGAATCACTCAAGATATTAAGCAGAGTTTTTTTTCATTTTTCACCCCCGAGCCTCTCGAAGAATCGCCGCAAACGGCGAGCAGTGATTCTCCGGCCCGGATGGGCCGAGCGGCCGCTCCGACATGACAGGGTTCCACCGGCACCGTCCACCCCTGGTCGCTGCCGGCGGGAACTCTGCTGGAACGCTCGGGGGGGAGCCTGTGGGGGGGGGGGGGCTCCGAACGTGTCTTGCCCGCGATCGGGGCACACCAATTGGCGGGCCGGCCTCTACCCCCCGGGCCTACCTCCTTCCGCGGCCGGCCCAGAAAACCGGCGCCATGTTGGTGAGGGGCCAGCGCACGTAAGAAGTTCCCCGCGCATGTGCATGATGGTGCTGCCCAACTGCGCAAGCGCAGGATTGGGCTGCCCCAACTGCGCATGCGCGGGTTGGCGTGGCGCCCATTTGGCGACATGTAAGTACCGCTCCAGCGCCATGCCCAGGTCGTGCCCAGGCCCTGTTCGCGCCATTGTGAAACCCGCTCTGTAGCTTTTGAAACTCAGCCAAGCATTCATAATGACAAAAATAATAATATTATAATAATAGCCCTTGAAAAATATCAAACCCCGGGAAACGCTTTCAGGTACATGCAAGTGAGGGCGTTTGTGAGGCAGCAGGTGAGGGAATTTCCGCTACTCCCGGCAGAGGGGATTCAAGATAGGGTGATTGCGGGCGGATGGGTCGGAGAGGGCAAGGTGTCGGCGATATACCAGGAGATGAAAGAAGAGGGGGAGGCTTTGGTAGAGGAGCTGAAGGGTAAATGGGAAGAGGAGTTGGGGGAGGAGATTGAGGAGGGGCTATGGGCTGATGCCCTTAGTAGGGTTAATTCCTCTTCCTCTTGTGCCAGGCTTAGCCTGATACAATTTAAGGTGGTTCATAGAGCGCATATGACGGGGGCGAGGCTGAGTAGGTTCTTTGGGGTGGAGGGCAAATGTGGGAGGTGCTCAGGAAGTCCGGCAAACCATATCCATATGTTTTGGTCATGTCCGGCACTGGAGGGGTTCTGGAGGGGAGTTGCGGGAACAGTATCTAAGGTGGTGAAAGTCCGGGTCAAGCCAAACTGGGGGCTAGCACTATTTGGAGTAGTGGATGAGCCGGGAGTGCAGGAGGCGAAAGAGGCCGGCATTCTGGCCTTTGCATCCCTAGTAGCCCGGCGATAGATCTTGTTAATGTGGAAGGAGGCGAAGCCCCCCAGCGTGGAGGCCTGGATAAATGATATGGCTGGGTTTATCAAGTTGGAAAGGATAAAGTTTGCCTTGAGAGGGTCTGCGCAGGGGTTCTACAGGCGGTGGCAACCGTTCCTAGATCATCTCGCGGAGCGTTAGATGAAGGTCGGACAGCAGCAGCAGCAACCCGGGGGGGGGGGGGGTGGTGAAGGGGGGGGGGAAGGGGGGTCACTGTGGGGGGCATGTGAGCAAGAAAGCACATGAACGATCCGGAAACTGACATGTACGGGAAGAATCCATTGTACAAAGTTCTATATTTTATTGACTTGCCATGTTCATGTCTTGCCACGCAAGTTCTTTTTATTTTCTTTGTTACGGGGGGGGGGGGGGGGGGGGGGGGGGGGGGGGAAGCGGGGGGGGGGGGGGCTGTTTGTAAGGTGGAAAATAAAGTTATTGGAAAATTCTTAATCAGAATATATTTTTTTTTAAAAGAAAATTATCAACAAAGAACTCTACTGCAACTATACCAATAGATGCTAATGATTTTTTCTAACCTCCACCAGATAGCCCGTTAAAACAATCCAGCAGATTTTTAAAAAAACTCAGACAACTTAAGTCTGCTCTTTCTCTCAAGTTTAAAGAACAAGGGATTTTAAAAAACTTCAGATTATCACACTTAAACAGACCTTATCAACCCTTCAAGGGAGTTAATGTCTACTCCATCAATTTGTGACTCCCACACTGTAGGTTAAGGCCTGTGGAACTGCCAAAGTTCAGGTTTCTCACCTGTGTTAATCACACCTTGCCTCTTAACCCCTGCCAGAAAAAATTGTATCTGTCGGCGATGTAGGCAGGCCTTCTGCACCCAGGTCCCACTTCTAGTCTATAAAAGTCTATGGAGTGTTCCCTACTCCATGGATATCTGGTCCTAAGGATGCAGTATCTGAATAACTAGTCCCACATTGCAGCACAGAGCCCACAGTCTACATCATGTTGTTTGTGGATAGCTTGAACTTTCAGTCTCTCTGGAATTGAAAGTTTCGAGCTAGTGAACTAAATCACTTAATACAAGACTGTAGACATCTAGGTTAGTTACTTACTGCATGTCTCTGCAGCAGGTGCAAGCCCAGTGCAGTGGGACTCAGCTGCTGAAGAGTTCAAGCAAATTGAGCAACAGTTTATGAAATCGATGGAGCAAGAATCAAGATTGAAAAACATCCAGTTTGTGGTAACATCTGTCCTTAAGGTACAATGTAGGGGCTCCCCCCTCAATTTCTTCCATTCTCTTCTGAAACTGCTGGCGTATTATTCCATGAAAGGAGACTATCTTACAGTACCTCAGCCAAAGAAACAAAACGACTTACATTGATAACGCAACTTTCATGATCACAGGGTATACCAAAGCACTTTACAGACAATTAATTATTTGAACTGTAGTTACTCCTGTAATCTCGGAAAGGAAGCTGCCAATTTACCAGAGCAAACTCTCACAAACAACAATGTGACAATGGCCATTTAATCTGTTTTTGTGATGTTAATTGAGAGATAAATATTGGCCAAGGCACCATGAATAACGCTCTTGCTCTCCTTTGGAATTGTGCCACATCTACCTCAGGAAGCTAGCCAGGGATTCAGCTGGACATATCTTAATGGTCCATGTGTGAACAGAGACGGAGTGTCCAGTGGGTATATATACATGTATATACTTTCCAGTAAAAGTCGCTGGATAATGATCAGGAGTAGATATCTGGGTAATTTTCTCCTTCCTAACCTAAGGACATACTTGTTCTTACCTGTTATCCACAAATGCATATAAAATCGTCCAGCAGAGAATTATTGAATACCAATCAGTATCACTCAGTCAGTCAAGGAACATACTCCTGAGGCCACTGTCCAATGCTACTGTGGCTGAGCTCAATTAACTCAGGACTAGCATGGATTGAAGGTGGGATGATCTAGTTTGGTGTGTCTCATACCACATCGTATGTGTTACTAGACTCTGACCTATTAGAGGAAACAAAATTATCTTTTTATCTTGAAGAATAATTTATGTGGACACAATTTATTCCTTGTTCTTCTTTGTAGGCAAACCTGTCCGAGGATACTCGTGAAATGGTTGAAGGTTGCATGAACAGTATGCAAGAGCCCATGTATAGAACTATCATGTATTACTGTGGGGGTCTGAACTGTGCAGAACGACTTCAGCACATAATAGAGACAGGTTTCTCCAAGGAAGGTTTGTATAGGAGCATTTGAAATTGCACATTTGAGGGCTGAGGGCAGTATGTTACAGATAAAAGAACATTTCTATTCAGTGGTACAACTAGCATTCTCCAGACTTCCAGTTGGGCTCGCGAGCGGAGCGGCCGCATCAAGTAGAGGCTCCCACCAGTATGCGCTATTTTTAGCATTTTGGGGGTTTTGGCCGTTGTTTTCTCTCCTGACTTTTTTCAGCCTTTGGGGCCTGAGGGATGGGCGCCGGGTCGGGCCAGTTTGGAGCCCTGCGGTAGTGTCCGGTAGCCGGAGCAGAGGCATCGAACCCAAAGTGCGCAGAAGTTGGAGCAGCGGGGGCGGGGGCTAACATGAGGCGAGGCAGCAGACCCGAATCCAGGCCACGGCATGTAGAGGGGGAGTAGCATATCAGGTGGCTCCCAATTAAAATAGATTTTTGAGACGTTTGAAGTCCGGTCCCATGGGTAGAATTTTTTTTTTAGGATTGAAGAAAGAAAAATAATAAGTCGTTAAAGGATGCCAAAAGCAGCTGTGAAGAAGGGAGGAAACGTGAGTTCGCCATCCAATGACAGGGCCAGTAAAACGCTGACAAGATGGCGGAGGCCGGGCCGCATGGTGGGACCGCACTACTTACAGTGGAAAAGATGACTGAGGTGATGGCTGTGGAGCTGGAGAAGCAGTTTGCGAGGTCTATTGGAGGCATTGAGGAAGGAGATGGTTGTTGCACTGAAATCATTGGTGGAGGAGGCAATCACCCTGGGTAGGGTAGCTGTGGCAAAGACATCAGCCGAGGTCAGAGAATAAGGTGAAAAGATGAAGGAAGTGGAGGAGGCCGTGGCGCAGCACAGAGGCCAGCTCACCTCGATGGGGGATGAGCTGCGGAGGGTGGTGGAGGTCAACAGAGGGCTCCAAGCAAAGCTCGAAGATTTGGAGAACCGTTTGAGGCAGCACAATCTGAGAATTGTGGGCTTGCCCGAAGGGACAAAGGGCTCGACGCCAACAGAGTACTTCGCTAAGATGCTGGCAGAGTTGATGGGGGAGGGGGGGAGCCCTCCCTGTATGAACTGGACCGAGCTCATCGGTCATTAAGGCCGAAACCCAAAGTAAATGAACCGCCAAGAGCAGTAATTATCTACTTCCAGAAATACCATGTGAAGGAGACGGTGTAAGCTGAACGAAGCAGAAGCGGGAGGTGCAGTGGGCTGGTGCTAGAGTTCGGATTTACCAGGACTTGACGATAGAGTTGGCGAAAAGACGAACGGCCGAGTAAAGGTGGCACTGTACAACAAGGGGGTGCAATTTGGTATGGTATATCTGGCGAAGTGGAGGGTGACGTCCAACACCAAAGATTTTTATTTTGAAACGGTAGAGGTGGCTGAGGCATTCGTGAAGGCAGAAGGCTTGGGGCCGAAGTGAGGAGTGGAACTGGAAGAGAGATCGTGAACTGTGATTGGGGAGCTGGAAAATGTATAAATGTTATAACTGTCTTTTCATTGACCTGTATTGTAACTTACTTGACTTCACATTGTAGAGTTTAAGTTTTTGTTTGGTTTGATTGGCATTCTTTGTTGCGACGGTTATATGTTATTTTATTGAATTGTATGGGTTAGATTCTTTTTCTTTTTCTTCTGGGACTGGGGGGTCCCCGCACTAGCTAACTAAAGTCGGCTAGTGAGTGGAGGTGAGGTGAGAGGAGGGCTGCGGACATTGGAGCCTGGTTAGCAGGTTTCGATGGGCCTATGAGGCGGGCAAGGGGGGGGGAGGGGAGGATCAATACTGGGTGAGTTTTTTCGAGGGTAAGTCCAGGGAGGGATTCTGGGAGGGAGGGGGTTTGATGTTAATAAGGGATAGGGGCAGGTCAGGCTCATGGGGCAGGGCCCGGTGGTACGATGATGGTGAATAAGAAGAGAGGGGATGAAATTCCCCTAGTTAGGATAGTCACATGGAACGTAAAGTGTTTGGGAGTTCCAGTCAAGGGTGCTTGCGCATATTAAAAGTTTAAAGGTCGGTGCTGCAGGAGACTCACGTGAGGGTGAAGGACCAGGTGAGAATTAAAAAGGGCTGGGTTAGTCAGGTGTTTCACTCTGGATTTGACAGAAGGGCTCAAGGGGTAGCTGTAAAGGGCAGCAAAATAGTACACTTCCAGATGGAGAAGGTGGTTGCAGATCAGGGGGGTAGATATGTGATTGTGACAGAGACGCTAGAGAGCGCTGGTAAGTGTATACGGTCCCAATTGGGACGATGTGGGATTCACAAAGAAGGTGTGTGGGGCCATCCCCGACTTGAACTCACACAAACTGATAGGGGGGGGGGGGGGGGGGATATTGGAACTTGGCACAGGAGCCAAGGTTGGACAGGTCACGGCTATGCTCGCTGGTCCCATCAAGGGGGGTGAAGGCATGGGCTGGGCTAATGGTGGAAATGGGAGGGGTGGACCCTTGGATGTTTCTGCACCCGAGGGAGCGTGAGAACTCGTTTTTCTCGGCAGTCCATAAGATATACTCGCAGATCGACTTTTACGTGGTGGGGAAGGCGCTGCTGGCTGGGGTTAAGGGGTCGGAGTATTCGGCAATTGCAATATCAGATCATGCTCCGCATTGGGTGGATACGGTACTGGAGAAGGGGGTGGTACAGAAGCCGGGGTGGAAATTAGATGTGGAATTGTTGGGGGACTGAGGGTTCTGTGACAAAATTGCAAAAAGTAATTGAGGAATATGTAGGTTTCAACTGCACGGGTGAGGTGTCCAACGCGGTTGTCTGGGAGGCTCTAAAGACCGTGGTGAGGGGTGAGGTGATCTCGTTTAAGGCTAGTGACCAAAAGGAGAGGTCGGAGCGTCAGAGAGTAATAAATGCTGGAGGTAGATAGGTGTTATGCAGAAGATGGGGACCCAGCGACGTTGGAAAAGAAGAAGGAACTGCAGGCAAGCTTTGACCGATTATCTACCTGGAAGGCGGTGCACCAATTGAGGCGAGCAAGGGGTGCAGTTTACGAGCATGGAGAGAAGGCAGGCGTATGTTGGCGGGTCAGCTCCGGAGGGAGGCAGCGGCAAGGGAAATTGTCCATGTGCGGGACAGGGCAGGGAAGTTGATGGTAGCTCTGGACCAGATTGACAAGGTCTTCAAGGAATTTTATGAGAGGTTATACAGGTCAGAGCCACCTGGGGGAGACCAGGAGATGCCGGAATGTCTAGATGGGTTGGAGTACCCGAGGTTAGGGGAGGGGGACAGGCTACATTAGAAGGGGCGATAGTGGAGCAGGAGATAAAAGATGCGTTTGGGAGGATGCAGTCGGGGAAGGTGGCAGGGCCAGATGGGTTTCCGGTGGAATATTATAAAAAATTCAAGGATAAGCTAGTACCGCTGATGGTGAGGATGTTTGAGGAGGCGATAGGGAAGGGGGTGTTACCACAAACTTTGGGGCAGGCATCGATTTCCCTGTTGCTTAAAAAATATAAGGATCCGACGGAGTGTGGGTGGTATAGGCCCATATCATTTTTAAACGTGGACACAAAGGTATTGGCGAAGGTACTGACAGATAGGATGGAGGAGTACCTCCCGAAGGTGATAGGTGAAGATCAGATGGGGTTTGTGAGAGGGAGGCAGCTCTTTTCGAACATTAGGAGGATATTGAACGTGGTTATGGCACCGGCGGAGGGGAAGGAAACAAATGTGGTTGTGGGATTGGCCGCCGAGAAAGGGATTGGCCGCCGAGAAAGCGTTTGACCAGGTAGATTTGGAATACTTGATGGCAGTTCTGGAGTGGTTTGTGATTGGACCACGATTTGTGGATTGGGTAAAGCTACTGTATAAGGAGCTGAGGGCGAGTGTCCGCACAAATAGCATCAGCTCGGGAGACTTTTCAGTCCACCGTGGGACTAGGCAGGGATGTCCTATGCCCCCTGATGCGACCATCAATTCACTTGAGACGGGAGTAGAAGTAAACTGTGGCTTTAATCAGCTTAGAACAGTGCCTGCCTGCGACTGATCCAATACTGAGAACCAC